>NC_090991.1:30877500-31502500 GCF_041146395.1 Eulemur rufifrons | reverse complement strand
TATTATCACCATCCTGATTTTACGGAGAAGGAGACTGAGGCACAGAGAGGTTAAGTAACTAGCCTGACGTAAGTGACAGAGTCTGGATCTGAGCCCAAGCAGCTTGGCTGCATATCTGGGTGTCTTCGCCCCTGCTCTGCATTTCCTCACCATTTTGCTGTAGGTGTGCGTGTCTGGACATGCTTGGGACTTACTTGAATCACCCTTCTGCCCAGGAGGTCTCAGTTTTTCTTTAAAAGGCCCTGGGTGAAGCCAGCTTTTGTATCATTGTTTTTGTTTTATTTTGTTTTGTTTTGCCCTTCATGACTACCATGGATCTTGTTTTACATCCTGAATCTCAGCCACTTGGCATTTCTTTGGAATCTCTGCCCAGTTTTCCTATGTCCCTTAGGCAAGGGGATTCCAGAGGCTTCTCATTGTTCCCCAGTGGCTGACTTGGATCTTGTTCTAAACAAATTGATCATCCAGTGCCTTCCCTATCTGTATTTAACATGGATTATTAGTTGGGTGGGTCCTACCACCTCTCTTGAATCAATCTACTTTTCCCCATTTGTGCTATCTCTACATGGTTGTCTAAGCTACCATCTCCCCTCACCAGGATGACTATCGTAGATTCCCAGTGGGTCTCCTGGCTTAACCTCTTGGCCTGCCCAATCTATGTTACACGCTGTAACCAGGGAAGTATGTTGAATATGAAAATATGGTCATTTGCATAAAGAAAACCTTCATAGCTACCTACAATTCTTAGGATCAAACCCTGAATCTCTGATACAACTGGTGATGCCTTGCCTGGACTCCAGCTTTACCCTGATATACTCTGTCAATATGCCATGCTTCTTCCCATTATGGAAATTTCACACAGATTCCCCCCACCGTGAACCATCTTCTTCTCTCCATGTAAATCCCTGACTTAGCCTTCAGGTCTTTGTTTAAAATTTACTTTCCAAGAGAATTCTACCCTATAATTGCAGATCAGATCAAACCCTCCTTTGGTAATTTCTCATAGCCCCTTTCTTCTAGTGCTTAATTATATAACAAGTACTTACTGTGTACCAGATACTTAACAGCTGGAATTTGTTACTACATTATAAGACCCAAGAGCATTAAGACCGTATTTGTCTTGTTCACACCTATGTCCCCAGAGTGTATACAGCATACTGCCTGGCCTACAGCAGATGCTAGGTAATCAATGATGGGGCAAATGAATGAATGCTATAGAAAACCTCCTTCTGTTACCAGATTGAAGGCTCCCTGAAAGATAGCATTTATTGGGCACTTACTACATGCTAAAAATTATTATGGGCTTAAATGTTTTTATTTCATCTTACATTTACAAAAAACCTAATAAATTAGGTTCTAATATTAACCTCATATTACAGATAAATCCCAGTGAAAAAGCTAGATTTTAATCCCAGTGATCTACAGATGCCCAATTTTTAACTGACAAACTAAGTATCTTTTTTATCTTTTTCCCTTTCTCTCTCTCTCTCTCTCTCTCTCTCTGCACACACACACACACACACACACACATACACACACACATAGTGTTTACAGCTTATCCCTTGATTTATGATACTCTTGAGTCAATGGCCAGGGAAAGGTTCGTGGTAAGGACAAGGGTCTGAAAAGATGTAAGTTCAAAGAGAACTGAACTCTTCAGCATTGCCGTAGGAAGGCCCTTGTCCTCCACACATTCTTCTCAGTTGCCTGCCAGACCAGCTGGGATGTGGGACTGGCTGATGGAAGGACATGAAGGGAGGGAACAAAAATTGGCTTTTGATTTTCTTTTGAGGCCAGGACCCACTTATTTTAAACCAACAAGCTCTCTTTGGCATCTGTCAAGTGATTTCCTACCTCTCCTTTAGGTGCTATGAGTAAGTTCTTTGGTTTGTTGGACAATCTGTGTGGGTTTAGCTCATTATATAAGCAAATTATGTGGAACATCCTGTGCAGTTAAGGTTGAAAGGTCAGAAATTACACCTAGGCCGGGCGCGGTGGCTCACGCCTGTAATCCTAGCACTCTGGGAGGCCGAGGCGGGTGGATCGCTCAAGGTCAGGAGTTCAAGACCAGCCTGAGCAAGAGTGAGACCCCGTCTCTACTAAAAATAGAAAGAAATTATATGGACAACTAAAATATATATATATACAAAAAATTAGCCGGGCATGGTGGCGCATGCCTGTAGTCCCAGCTACTCGGGAGGCTGAGGCAGTAGGATCGCTTAAGCCCAGGAGTTTGAGGTTGCTGTGAGCTAGACTGACGCCACGGCACTCACTCTGGCCCGGGCAACAGAGTGAGACTCTGTCTCAAAAAAAAAAAAAAAAAAAAAAAAAAAAAAAAGAAATTACACCTATATTTTGCAAACCATCTCTCTATTGAAGGTGAAGATTTTGTACGAAAGCTGAAAATACTTGGTTCCCATGGTGAGGCAATGAAAATTAAAAACATTTTATTCCTATTATAAATGATGACACCAATTTTATGATCAATATGGCATTTAAATAAAAAAATGTGTATGTTTTATAAACATTTATTTGCTAATTATGGGACTTACCAAACTAGGAAACTATAGAACCCATTTTTGTTGTGGTTTTTAAATTTTTGGTTTTTTTTTTTGTTATTCCCTGGATTAAGTTTTAAAATCCACAATTTAGAAATTATCAAACCATGGAATAGATGCTGGAATCCTTCAACACATTTTAAAATCATACATTTGGTTAATTTGGGAATGTTAAGCTCAGGCCAGCACATTTTATTAGAGACTCAGGATTCTAGCTTTGTGTTTTTTTTCTTTTCTTTTCTTTTTTTTTTTTTTTATGAAGTGATTTTTTTTTATTTTACCTCATTAGGGGGGTACAAAAGTTCAGGTTATATATATTGCCCATGCCCTCCATCCCCCTAAATTTAATAAATTGTTTGGTTCTTATTCCTCCCCACTGTGAGCCATATTTTCATTTTATGACACAAACTAACTCAATCACTAGATAAAGCCTTAAAGAATAATTTGACAAGATACACTGAAGTCAGGATGACAGCTAGGTGAATGTGTTGTGCAACTAAATCATATCTAACAAAGGACCAGTAGCTTCTCTACGTCCAAGAATATTCAGATAACCATGTTCACATTGGATCATTCAGCTGCATGTTAAAGGTGATTGAGTTAGCTTGATCAAAATATTATCATACAACTTTTACCATGATTTATACTAAATGTTTTGTAAGTGGATTGTTAGGTTCTTGACAGATTGTGTATTTAGCAATCTACAGAATTTAATTCATTAAGGTGTTGGAAGGAATTCTCTTTTTAGTGAAATGTATCTTTTTAGAGAAACAAGATACATGTCTGTTAATGGTACATCTTCGTAAGAAACATCAGCTCATGCATTATAATTTCTTTAAGCCTTTCAGAGTGATTTGAATGTGCAATTTTGTATTTCCCCCAATATGCCATTGAGTTGATACAGGAAGAAAAGAGGATGCTTTCGTTAATGCAATCAATTGAATGATGCATAAAGAGGAGGGGTAAAATTAGTTTATACTAATCATGACTCCTCAGTAACAGACTTGACTCCATATAGTTAGAGAAAGATTCCTTTCCAAAGCCAATTCTTCCAGAATAATGAAAACAACATTTTTAAAAGCATATAGAGGAGTTTTTGCAAGAAGGTAAAACAATGAATTATTAAAGGTACTGCAGCTTCTTGATAAAAATTTTATGATAACCATACAAGTGTTCGTCTAACCTTGCCTTTTAGCAGTATGGAAACATGAGCTGTGCTTATTTCAGGTTGTAAATTGGTTTCCTCTTATCTTCTCATTTAAACAATCTTTTCCAGAATAGACCCAGAGGTGCCAAATGACTCCAAATTATAAGCTACAAGTTTTTTTTTCTCTACCCCAGAATTATTACACCCATGATATTAACGCCTTCCACTTTATAGTAAAGAAACTTGCATTTACAGAGGTTATTACATTTCTCCAACACAATATGCCAATAGATTATAAATATCGGTGGTGAGAAGGAGAGTCTGAGCACTGAGCACAATCTCAGCTGGGAAACATCTACAATCTACAAGTATAGTATTTAGAATGTGCCAGTGGTGGTGGGGGGAAGACAGCAAAATAGAAAATTTCCTATTGGCAATTACATTATCCTGCATGTATGCATGTGTGTGTGTGTATATATGTGTGTATGTATATCAAATATACTCTCTACATATGTATATAAATAGTATATAACAGAGGCGACTGGTGAACAGAAAGAATACTAACCCAGCTTTTTTCTGTCTTTGGTTTCTATATTTACTCACTTTCTCTCCATCACAGACACATGCAGAAGGAGGGTAAAGAGAGGAACATGTGTTCTTTGGGCACTTTCATAAGCAGATACTACAAAGCAGTAGTTTTTATCTCAAGGTTGCACTGAACTGCTACCTTTAGGCTTGGTAACTGTTGATTGCAAGAATTTCTCCTACAAATTTATTTATTCCAGAGGAATTGCAGCCTGAGATTGCAAGGAGAATGCCCCCAACACGCTACATTGCTGCTGGGTACCATTTGCCCTCATTCTACCACTGTTCCAGTGTGAATACTCAAATTAAGGTATTAAATTTAAACTTGATCAAAGCTGATCAATGGCTTGCGGACTGTGTTTTATGGAAATAAACAAACAAAGATGAATTTCACTGAGGCACTAGAGTAGTGTAGAGAGCCCGGCTGTCATAGTTAGGAGCCCAGAGTTTCAGTCACACTATTGTCACTTACTACTGAAGTTAAGTAAATTATTTCAGCTCTTTGAAACCAGACTGTCTTTCTATGTGGACTGAAACTGAAATTATTAGATCTAAAAGTAAATAACTTAGGGTAGGTGAATAGCCTAAGATAGTGCCTATCACAAAGATGATTCTCAAGAAATAACAGTATATTCACTTTTGAATTTATTTCCCTCTGGGGAGTTGTTCTCTTGCTCTATATATGTCAGCACATATTAATTTTATTTCTTTAATTATGTTGATTGTTCAAAACAGCCCCTACCTCTTCATTTGAACTTCTGGAAATTTGAAGGATCAGGATTGGCTGACATGGTTCACCATGTGGAAAACACATAAAGTTAGTCACTTTAAAGCAAGCAAGGTGTAGCATCTTATTGAGTAGAATTTACTCAACTTAGAAACCCTCAGTCTTGCACTGTAACTATCAGATGAATTCTTCTTGGCCAAGGAATATATGTATGTATCCACATTTGTATGAGGAGACAGACAAATGATTTGTTGGGAATAAGTAAATCTTTAGTTTGTCATGACAGTTCAAAACTGTTGACTCTGTAAAACATCACTGGGATCTGATGGTGATTGTAAATCTTCAGTATGAAAAATTGGTAATAGTTGTTCTCCTAGGACTGAGACAAAAGTCTGTTATGCTTGGTTCTAGGCACTCATTATCATGTGCAAAGAGTAACCAGACCCTTTTTTACATAAAGGAAATATCCAAGCACAGTTTATGTATAGTGCTCAAAACAGGGTACTTTCTAAGTGCTTTATACTCACTACTTCATTTAATTCATAAGCATGGACACTGTGAGATAGTACCTTCTTAGAAAAAGGCACCGACTACTATTTGCAAATAATACTTAGTGTCATCTTCCGTTTCTCAAAACTGCTCCTCAAATGTAACAGTTGTGGGAAAGAGTAACTATACTTCCAGATTGACCTAGTGTGGTTCTGGGATGATGGATGCTGCCTTGGCGTAAACTAGTCATAGTCCTCCCTTATGCTCTTTTTCCACTTTAAACAATAAATTCTATAGTCCTCTGGTTAGGATACCTGTATTTATTCCAGTATGCTATGGACAATGCCGGTTCCCACTTTCTTGAGAAACTGAAGTTAGCCGTGTTCTTGGCCCACTCTTTCTGCCCATTTTGTTCTTCCAGCACCTTCTTTGCTTTGGCAAACAGCCTCAGGAGCAATAAGATGGTTGAAGGATTTTTTCCAACTACTTGTGTTGTGTGAAGAATTACTTTTTCTTTGAAATCTAAACTAAAAAGGCACCTCTTTTTGTGTGATTTTATAATGTTACCTGTGTAAAACCAATAAACATCCTCCAAATATGGTATCAAGACTACTGATACTTAATAACTTTGTGTTCAATAGCATGTACATAATTATGTTTCAGATAAGGGTAGCAGCCAATTAGTGGGTTGTGAGATCTATTTACTGTTTCCAAAGAACCATATAAAAGCAAAGTAGAAGTAAAGTAGAGACTATCAGAGTGTGCTGCACATATAAGAGTATGCATTACTTTGAGAAAGTCTGGTTTCAGAGGTGTGTGTGCATGTATGTGTAGTGTGTATATGTGTGTGCAGGTATAGATATCCGTAGATAGATTATATATACACACACACATATATATACATCTATCTATCTATCTATACACAGAGAGAGGGAGAGAGAGAGAGCTAGATGGTGGTAGCCAGTCGCTATAATAGACCCTAATTATCCTTATCTCCTGGTATCCTCATCCTTATTTATTTTCCTCCCATATTAAGTCATGCCTAGTTTGTATTATCAATAGAATATTGCAGAGGTGATTATGTATGACTTCTGAGGCAAGGGTGTGAAAGACTTTGCAGGGTCTGCTTTGACTTTGCATTGTGCCCTCTGTGTGAAGCCATCAGCCATATCATGAAGATGCTCAAGCAGCTTTGTGCAGAAACCCATGTAAGGTCAAATGCAAGTTCCCACCAAAAACGAGCACCAACTTGTCAGTCATGTGAATGGGCCACTTTGGAAGTAGATTTCCAATTGTACTCGAGCCTTCAAATGACTGCAGCCCCCACCTACATCTTTACTGAAGCCTTGTGAGAGATCTGAAGCCAAAACCATACAACTAAGCTGCTGCCAAATGCCTGATCCACAGAAAGTGTGAGAGACAGTAAATAATTATTATTATTTTAAGCTAATTAGTTTTGAGGTAATTCGTTTCGTGGAAATGGATAACTATATAATTATACTCACATTTAGGGATACACATATACCGTACATATAAGTACATATAAAAGAGTTTTCATGTGATATATACACATATAAAATATATATGAGGAGTTTCTGCTGCGGTGTAAAACATACTTACTTCTTGTCATGTTGAAAAGAAAAGTTTTTAAAAATATATCCACGTATACTGGGAATGAAATAAGGGAAGAGAAAGAAATATATTATATATTAAGTCCTACAATGTGCCTGGTGCTATACTAGATATTTTCTCATTCTTTAATCTACACTTTATTTTTAAATAGACATTATTAACCCTATTTTCTATTGAAAAGTAAAGAGAAATTAAAATGTTGGTCAAACATTATATTCTTTGCCATTAAACTACTTTAACTTCTTTAGACAATATTTTGGGTTCTCATTTTAGGACTTACTGCTGCTGCAATCTTTTTGTAACCTGTAGACCTTTGTCCCTACATTGACTTTTAATTTAGCTACTGTTTCAATATTATGATACTTCTTTTAAATTTATTTGTGTTGACATCATTTCAGGCCATTGTTTTAGTAAATAAACATTCTTTGAAGCAGACATTCTTTGAAGTGTTGCACAAACAAAACATTGCAGCATTTTATAATGTTTAATAATCAGTGAGGGATGGATATGTTCACAATTCTCAGCTTTCTAATAATGTGTGTTTTACTAGGTTTTGTTTTAGAATATAATGTCTATATTTAAAAATCAGAGTCTTTGTTGGAGTGACCTAGGTGACTCCAGAAACCAGTAAGTCTGGAATAGCCTTAATGAAGTCCATATCTACTACAAATTTGATTTATTTAGGATTGTTGCATCCCATGGTGGAGAAGTTTGTATAGAATGTAGAAGTTTAATGAAGTATATTCAAGGTTAATATTTTTGTGGGAGAAAACAGATGCAGGATTTATGGGGAATGCTGCACTTCTTGGGGAAAAGTGCTATTAGCAGGAATGATTCAGCAGCAGCCCCTTACAGAACAACAGCTTTCAAAGTCAACTGAAGAATGTTCATAGGTAGATGAGAGGAGAAGGGAGGAGACAGAGGGAGTTAGAGATTCAGACAGAGTATCAAGCTCAGCACAGGTGTTGCATCTCCATTGCCAGGTCAGGAAACTCATTGTCTATCGTATTCAAGTTATGTGTATTTTCACTAAAGCTTTCTATGAATATTTTCCCTGCAATATTCTTATTTTGGGGGTTCAGTTTCTATTCTCATAACTTTTCCTAATATTTACCATTATTAATATACTAAATTCAGTCTTGATAATCCAGTAGTAGCTGGCTGGCCTACATGAGAAAGCATTGTCATGTCAGTCTCTACACCTTCCATTGTCTTTACTCTCAGTAAGGACATCAGTGGACCAGTTCTGACACTAACAAACCAGCATGTAGGCCCAAATGCATTACATTTTTCTCCTGACACAGAGTACTGCTATTAATGCTTTAGCATAGTGATGCTCAAACCTGGCTACATATGAAAAATACAAAATATTGATGGCTGGGCTCCACGCCCCAGAGGCTCTGATTTGATTTAGTGTTATATTTTGCACTGGTATTTTTAAAAAGCTACTCAGTTGACTTTAATGTGTGATCATGTTTGAGAAACATTGATGTAGGATAAGTTATCTGGAAAATTTGAAAATAAATAACTTTTTATGATATTTAGAACAATTTTTTCTTTCTAAAACAAAACCATACATCCAATTGTGTACCTCCTCATACTTGGTTTATGCATTGCTTAGAGGATGAAGTTCAAGCTCAAGTTCTTGATCTTCTTCAGCCTCCCTGCCTAATAGTTTCCTCCTTTGTATTTACATTCCAGTAATACCAAACTGATATTGAATTACTTGTTATACTCTTACTAAGTTATGTTTTTGTGCCTTTACCCACCTAAAATGCCCTTTGTCTTCCTACTTTGTTATTTGCGCCATCAAATCACATCTCAGACACCCCCTTTCTGGCAAACTTTCCATGATACTTCATGTAGCACACCCACCTTTAGTAATTTTAAACCTCATGCAGTTTTAGATTTGTATTTGTCCCTGATACTGTAATTTGTTCACTCTGCAACTATCTTAAGTGGTAGGTCCCTTGAGGGTAGGGAGACAAAGGGCCTTTTGTCTGTATCCACATGTGAGTGTGGATATATGTAGTAGGCACTCAGTGAATATTTCTGAAAAGAGTTATATTTCCTCTTTCATAACTTTTCGTAGGAAGAAAAAAAAAAAAGTTATTCAACAAATTGTTCTTTCCTGCTAACTAAATTCCCCATTGTTTGTGTGCCACACAATCTGATTCCATTGAAATAATCCAAGGTCTTTCTTTTCCTTTTAATCTGTTGATGTAGTCTTTATTCACCTTAAAGGTAAGTAGCTTAAAATAATAATCATGTTGGGATACAGGCAAGGCAAAGACAACCAGGTCCTCCTGCTCTCAACGAGAGACTGCTCATTTACAAAAGGAAGGTAAATGAAAATTGAAGGGTATGTGCAATTAAATATGGGAAATTAAAACATTTAAAAATAGTGAATAGGGGAAGTTCCAAAGAGGGTTTAGTGGTAGTTACAGAAATATTTCAATGTTTCTATCCATGACCTCAAAAAATATTTGAAATTCAAATTAAGAATTATTTATTCTGCATGGAACTATTTTATGACATGACATACAGTTTTTCACCTGAAGTAACTGCTAGAACAATCAATTTTATATTGAAATTGTTCTATTCATTTTTCTTTCTTTCCTACTTCGTATTGTTTCTTTCCTTCCTTCCTTCCAACTCTTCTTTCTTCCTCCTTTTCCTTTCTTCCTTCTATGCTTTGTAAATCTTTGTCTTTCTCTTACTTATTTTTCTGTAAATTTTAAAACATTCAGACATTTTATACTTATTTATTTCTCATATTCACTATATTCCATTATTGTTCTAAACACCAATAAGTCAAAGATAAATAAGCCGTAGCACCTACTTTCAAGGAACTAAGAGCTTCATGAGGCAGAAAAACAAAAATGAAACAATTGCCTCATATTATAGGTGTTAAAACAGATGCATGGCAAGGCACTATGAGAACACGGAAGAGCAAACAGAATGCCTTATAAAATGTAAAATATTCTTAAAAAGTCAAAGGAAAGAGCAAATATAATAATTTTGAGCTACTATCATATACAAGCATCCTACTAAGCATTGGTTTCTTCACATATACTAACTCATATTATAATTATAATTAACTGTACAAGGTAGAGATCATGATTATCTCCATTTATTTAGATTTGGAAACTAAACTTGATAAAAGTTGTGTGACTTTCCAAGATCACACATCCAAGGGGAAATTTTCTTGTCTCAGATAGTATTATTAATATTATTATTATTATTTGCTGCTTTGTAGGACTACATGCTACCTGTTGCTAGTTGATATTACTAGGGCTAGAAGACATGGGCATAAATTAGCTAAATGTAGCAAGAGTTAAATCTGTGCCAAGTACTGTTCTGAGTCTTTATGATGTTAATTCTTTAACACCAATTTGAAGTCGGTGCCACTATTATCTATTTTAAAGATGTGTAAACCGAGGCACAGAAAGGTTAAGATCATAAAAGTTAAGAAAGGTTAATAGTAGGCCTGGACATTTAACTCAGACACTCTTGAGCTAGCAACCCATGGGAAACAAGACGAACACTTGTAAGAACAAGTCAGGATATAAACTGTAAGTCTGAGGTGCCAAGTGAGTGGCACAGAAGACAGGGCCTCTAGGTCAAAAGCTATCCATGGAAGCAAGCTCCACTATTCTCACTATTCTGATCTGTTATTTTTTTTCTATTATTATTTCAGAATATTACAGTGGTACGAATGCTTTGGTTACATATATTGCCTTTGCACTGCCCAAGTCAGAGCTATAACCATGCCCAACCCCCAGACATCGTGCATCATACCCATTAGGTGACAATTTACCGATATCCTCTGCCCACCTCTCACCTGCCCGACACCCTGTGAATGTTACTTCCATATGTGTGCATAAGTGTTGATCACTTAGTACCAATTTAATGGTGAGTACATGTGGTGCTTGTTTTTCCATTCTTGTGATGCTTCTCTTAGAAGAATGGGCTCCAGCTCCATCCCAGGATAGTACAAGGGGTATTAGTTCCTGACCTGCTGAGGTAGCAGCAGCATGGTGTGATGGAGGTCACTTGAACTCTGGAGTCATCATGGGATTTCAATCCTGCCTTCGTTCTTGTTTGAGTTATCTTGGGAAAATTACTTAATCTTGAAACCTCAAGTTTCTCATTTCTCTAACTGGGAGAGTCACAAATATTTCAAATGATTGTTAGGTGGACCAATTGTATGGTTTATTCAAAAGTGCTCAACAAATTTTTTTTTTCCACTTATACTTCATCTGACTCCAAAATTTTACTAGTGTTTTAAATAATAACAATGAAAATAAAGTACTGCTTTGACTAGCTTCTAGACCCTTTAAATCCCCCATAGTAGTTTAATTTTTTAATCACACTCAGGATTTAAGTTCTTTATTTCTTCAAAAAGCGTGTCCTGTGTTTATTTGTTTTGCATGTCCTATATTTTGACTTTGGAATACTCCGTGGCATAAGCCAACTCTCACTATTGTCAATGAGTCTATAACACCGTATCATAGAGCCTTGCACTTTGTATTCATTACCAGAGTACCCACAGCTGAAGTAGATGTCTCTACTCCATTGTTTCTGTGTTTCAGAAAGAAGGCTTGTCTCTTTTAATTCTTCATCCCATCTATTTTCAAAGTAAGAAAAAAATCTGCTGAACAGGGTCTTGGGGCAATGGGATAATGGAGGGAATTCTGTAGCAAAATTAGATGATTTAGGAATATACATCAGCTGATCATTTACCTTGTCCTGAGGGGTAATGTTTGGCACTGAGACAACTGCTATGGACCCACACCTGTATCCTACAGTATCTCTTGTTTTACCTTTACTTCCATCTCTCTGCTTCTAAGCTACATTTTGTTTCCTTTCTGCAGCTTGTCTTATGGCATATCCTTAAATGGCATCAAGGTTCTCTCATAGGTGCATATTGTAGTTCATTACTGCTTCGGGAACTAGCAGGCAGAGGAGCCAAGGATAGTAATGAGTCCTTATATAACACTGCAGTATTTGCTGTTCCCGACAGCTCTGTTCCTTGCTAAGGCAGGACGGGGAGCAGTTATCTCTACCACATAAGTCTGAATGCCTTAATCCTTCTTGGAGAAACAATTTCAGTACTCTCATTACAGCCCAAAGAGTTCCACTTCTCCAAAGGGATTTTTGAAATGGGAACATTGAAGTAGAATCTGACAGAGGCAGAGAAGCCGCTGGAGGAGTTCAGGAGAATGAAAATGCAAAAAGAGAAAAATTAATAATAATAATAATAAAATAAAATAAATGAGGGGATGTTTAGATTCTATCACTGGGTATGAAACAGGCCCCCTTTTGATCCATGTTATTATGCACATCACGATAGAGATAAGCACTTGAGTATATAGAGATTTCCTCCTATGTGTATAAAAAAAATGGTAAAATTAATAGCCCATCTCTTTTGACTAGACACCAAAGTTAGACAGAACCTCTTTTGTGATTGTCTTTTGAAAGCCATGAGGATGAGACAAGGGGATTTTCTACTGTTGGCCGTGCTAAGGTAGAATATGACCAGGCCTGAGAGGGCCTGGCCTCAAGGATCAGATGACTTTGGGAGGACTTCAAGTACTTTATAGATTGTGGAGAAGAGCAATCAAAAGTTTTCAGTTTATACCTTAGCCCCACCTCACCCTATATTGCTGCCAGTACTGGTAGTGGGTACAGGGCTCCAACCTCAGGGATGTATCACCTAGACTCAGACCCACCAAGCAAACAGGAAGAGCAACAACAAAAAAAGCCAAGTGATACTTTGTCTTAATGTTCCAGACATCGTGTTAATACTACTTGAATTTTCTCTAACACTCTAGCCCCTTTGGCCCTATCCTGGCAATATGGCTATGAGTGTGTATGAATGCACACATAAAAAGTAGATTCACTAAAGATAAATATGATGGTAACACCCAAGTCTAGGCATAGAATAGTATACTATGTAGTAGCCATTAGTGAGCAAAGCCCTGGGGAGGAGGGATTTCCTTTCGTGTTCTCCACCTTCCTTCACTATAATATATACATACATACTAACACATATTTCAGGGCATCTTTGGCTGGACCAGAAAAGGTAGTGTACACTTTGGGCAATCCCATCCAATAAGCACTGTATGTTGCCATGTGGCAATTATATATACATTACAAATAACACAGAATTTGGTGAATTAGGTGCATTAAGTTTTATTTACTTTTTTTTTTCTTTGCTTCTTTTAGAAATTAGGACAAGTTAGCTACCTGAGATTCATGGACTTTTCTTGGGATCGGGGTCTTCCAAAGGAGGGAAAAACAAAGATTTCCATTAATAGTCTGATGGGAGCTGGTGTAATTTAACTTGTACACTGAAAAGAGTGGGATCTCATTTTGTATTCCATGCTGGTGAGGCATTTGTTTGCATCTATTGTTTATTAATATAAACAGACATTTTAGAGCTCAAGGTGACTTTAAAGGAAAAGAGGAATGCAAACGTAAAGGCAAAGGAGATGACATTTAGGGTTAGGGAGCTTATAGTACGTTCTGTATAGTCTAGCAAGCTTTCTGATATGTTAGCTTATTCCATCCTCCCAAAGGTTCTGTAAGGTATTTGGGATTCGATCACTTGACAGATAAAGAGTCAAAGGATAGAAAAGTTTAAGTAATTTCTCTTAAGTCATATAACTACTAGGAGGCAGATCCGGATGTGAACTTATAGGTCACTCACTTGTCATTTAAACGTGGGGAGAATGAGATGAAAGATATGAAGGGAAAAGGCTAGATGGGGACAAAGCCAAAACTAGAGCTCAGATCCTATGCCTGCCAGAAAATGTTCTTTCCAACCCATTATTTCCATTGGGGCTGTTAAGTGCCTAGAAAAACTGTAAGTATGAAAGTATAGAAGGAAAATAAGAAGAGAAAAAAGGTGGAGAAAATTGCACTTGCCACAAACAGCAACCCAGATTGCGATTCCTTTTCTTTCTAGCTCTACATGGTTACAAAATCTAAACAAAGGAACTTCAAGAATTTCAGTCACAGCTATAATGTCCCTGGTAATGTTTTTATGTAGCCTTTATTTTTCCCATGCATTGCCTCTGTTACCTGCTGAGTATTATTAGATTTTACACACTATTTGACATGAAACTTTGCCCTTGATGAAATGATGCTATTTTATAGTCTCTTGAAAGCTTTGCAAGACTGGAAATAGATTTATTATGCCTTAGCTTCTTACCTTTCTTGAAGAAATCTGCATGAATACACTGTAACTTTGCTCTTGTAACTGCGGTTTCCTTTTTTTAAGGGAAATATAGATAAAAAATAATGCCCTTTTATCTTTCCATCTTTTACCATATGCAAGCATATATGAGCAAAGAGCAATTCAAGAGGAGAAAGATTTTACATGATTGTGCATTGATTCATTGATTCATTTAGTAACTGGCAATATTTTAACAATATATTATGCCTAATTATATTTTTCCAATGTATAATATGAGCAATTTGTATCTCACAGCATCTTGTTTTTTCTATTTACTTTTAATTTTTTAGCTTTTGTTTATTTTTAGTTTTTATGAATACATAATAGTTGTACATATTTATGAAGTACATATGATATTTTGACACAAGTATACAATGTTTAATGATAAAATCTGGGTAATTGGGAAATCTATTACCTTGTTTTTCTCTTTATATTTGTATCTAGGAATGTCTGAGATCAATTTGTAATATATCTTAAATAAATGTAGAAAATCTAATGTTATGTATTCTGTATTACTATTTGTTCACTGATTTTTACTTACATATTTTATCCTTATTTTTTCATTCTCTTTAAAAATGTTTGTTTTTGGTGTTCTCAATTAATTACATTTATTTTAAGATGTTTCAAATCCTTTTGCAAAATGAAGGAAAATAGGTAGAGAGTTAGTTAGCAAGCAAGCAAGAAAGCTATACTTACTTGATGGCATTGTGTCAATCAGTCAGTTTTTTTTTCCTTTACAGTTTAAAATGAGAAATTTCTTAAAGGGATATAAAATTTCATCCTGTTTAGCATGGTTCCTAATACCTATAAAGTGTTTCCTGCTTTCTATTTTGAAACAAGAAAGATAAATTGGATAAGGTTGGTGGAATTGAGCAGCAATGCATATGTGATGTGTTCCTGTCATTTCCTCAAATCTGCTCATAGAATGTAAATTTTATATTGTGGTTGAAAATGACTCGTCTTTTCTAATACAGATATGGTTATTCAGTCTGATTCATTATTATTTCAGTGTACATGTTGATCATTTATGTTTGTCATCTTATTAGTGGATTTTGATCACTTTGACTTTTTTAATGGTGATTAAAAGATGTTTGAAACATGTTGAATGTCTCTCTTAAGTAGCCTAGCTAGTGTTATTAATCAAATATTAAAATTAACTTATAAAATTTTTGATTTGCAAAGAATGATCTACAAAATGAAATTACTAATTTAAGAGCTTAGTTATTAGTATCATCTAAGAGTTCTTTAAGCTGTACCATTAGTCTTCTTTCAAAATACATGCTTAAGATGAAAAATAAAAGAAGAAATATATGCATTTTGGGAAGTTTTGCTGTATTTTCAAGAAATCCTCTGACTCTGACTATCACAGTAAAATACACCCAATTCTAACTTCATCCTTTCTAATATTAAGCAAAAAGTTCTAAGACATAACTCTAGCCTGAAAATGTAATGATGCCATCTAACACTAAAACCAATTCTAGCACAAATCTTAGCCAACATCTTCTTGTTAATGTTCTATCTAGTTGTAGCCTCTTACCTTAGGAGTAACATTTACTTTCAATGCTAAAGCTAAATCCTAACCTTACCTTAACTGTATCCTTAATACTGGCATCAACATAAAACCTGGAAAACTAATAAGTTTTCACTCATGTATAAACTCTGACTGGTAGTGTTTTCTTGGGGTCAGATCATTGAGGAAGATTCTAAGGCTCAGTAAGAAAGAATTCTGAGATGAATTAACAATGTCTGTCCTGATACAGGACAGCATTTGCCATCCTTGCTCTAAAATTAACCCTTGACCTGGTCTGGCCTTAACTTCCTGAGGGTAAACTTTGCTGACAAATCCTTAGTCACAAGAAGAAGAGCATTCTTTTCTTTGCTCTCTATTATAATAAAGAGGCAGGGCTTGAGTTCCTTACTAAGGACTAAGTTTTCTTCCAGAGGGGATTGTAGGCATGCTTTATGAAGGAGAAAGATAGACAGACTTTTAAAAAAAATTTTGTAACTTGTCAGAACGACTCATTCATTCCCTATATATGAAAGAATACAAAGAATTAGAATTTAGTATCTCAATGCTCCATTTTAATATTAAAGAGACTGATTACCAAAGAGAATACCTAACAATCATTCTGCTATCAAGAGAATACATTTCCTTATTTTACTTCTCTGGGACTTTCATTTAATATATCAGATGCGCTTATCTGTGCCAATTGTTAATTTGACGCAATCAATGGGGTGTTTCACAGGACACAAACATTATTTTCTCAGTGCAATCAATTTTTCTAAGCTCATGGGCCTGATTTCTAACCCACATCTGAAAAATTATTTTTAAAACTGGTTTATTTAAAAATCTTGAATATAGACATAACTACAGAGAATAGTATAATTAACTCCCAGATACTCTCAACCAGCTTCAACAGTGATGACTTCATGGCTAATCTTGTTTAATTAATTACATACCCTTTCATGTGTTTTGATACAAATTTTAGACAACATATTATATTATCCAAACATATCTCTATAACTTAGTGATCTTGATTTTTTAAACAGCTTTACTGAGATATATTCAAATATCCTAAAAATCACCCATTTAAAATGTATAATTCAGTGGTTTTTAGTATATTCACAGAGTTATGTTAGAATTAACACAATCTAATTTTAGAATATTTTCATCTGTTGAGCCTAAGAATACTGAGTTATAGAAATGCCCCCTGTATTTTTGGAGACAAGATTTGATTTCAGAAGTCAAATAAGGCTTTGCCTTAAAGAAAAAATAAATGTGTTAGTTCAAAAGCTGCCTCACCTCAGGAGGGCATCTCATTGGTCAGTAACAGCTGCACTTCAAAGAGACAGCTGTAAACTGGGCCTATGGTTCTCACCTGTTTTTTGTTTTTTTTTTTTTTTTTTTTTTGCCTCAGCCTCCTGAGTAGCTGGGACTCTATGCAAGTGCCACTATGCCAGGCTAAATTTTTTTTGTTTTTTAATTTCATCTTATTATGGGGGATACAGAATTGCAGGTTACATACGTTGCCCATGTACCGCCTTTCCCCCCAAGTCAGAGCTCCAGGCGTGTCTGTTCCCCAGATAGTGTGCATTGCACCCATCATGTAGGTATATATCCCTCCCTTCCCCACCCCCCCTTCCCGAGTCAGCACCTTCAAGGGTTACCATTCCCCAAACGGTGCGCAATGCACTCATTGTGTAGGCATACACCCATCCTCTCCCCCACCCCCCATCTCAGTCTGATATCCGATTGGTGTCGTTCCCAGATGTGTATTTAGGTGATGTTCAGGGAAACCAATTTTCTGGTGAGTACATGTGATGCTTGTTTTTCCATTCTTGGGATACATCACTTAATATAATGGGTTCCAACTCTCTCCAGGAGAACCATAGAGATGTCGTATCTTCATTATTTCTTATAGCTGAGTAATATTCCATGGTATACATATACCACAGCTTACTAATCCAATCATGAATTGATGGGCATTTGGGTTGTTTCCACATCTTTGCTATTGTGAATTGTGCTGCTATAAACATTCGGGTACATGTGTCTTTGTTACAGAATGACCTTTTTCCTTTGGGTGTATGCCCAATAATGAGATTGCTGGATCAAATGGCAGATCTACTTGAATCTGTTTAAGATACCTCCATAATGCTTTCCACAGGGGTTGCACTAGTTTGCAGTCCCACCAGCAGCGTATGAGTGTTCCTATCTCTCCACATCCACGCCAACATGTGTTGTTTTGGGTTTTTTTGATAAAGGTCATTCTCACTGAGGTTAAGTGATATCTCATTGTGGTTTTGATTTGCATTTCTCTGATGATTAGGGATGTTGAGCATTTTTTCATATGTTTGTTAGCCATTCTTATATCTTCTTTTGAGAAGTTTCTATTCATGTCATTTGCCCACTTTTTGATAGGGTTGTTTGATTTTTTCTTGCTGATTTTCCTGAGTTCTAAATAGATTCTTGTTATCAGTCCTTTATCTGATGTGTAGTATGCAAAAATTTTTTCCCATTCTGTAGGTGGTCTGTTTATTCTCGTGACCGTTTCTTTGGCTGTGCAGAAGTTTTTTAGTTTCATTGTGTACCATTCATTTATTTTTGTTGCTGCTTTTCACCTGTTTTGAAAGACAAGACAGGCCTCACCTAGGACCAAAGGTTGCCGGAGCTGACCGACAAAGACCCCCCGGAGATGAGATCAAATAGATATGCTAATGCCCAAGCTGGGCCCAGAGGAAACCATGAGGTTAAAGTAATTAACACAAAGCACAGCTCATGTTGACTTCTGAGATCCTCTCTGTCTCCAAGAACACAATCACCCGAGCCAAGATGTCTCTGTTTTTTGGTAAAGTAATAGCCTTATCATAAAACTTAGAAGTCTGCCCTGAGAAGATTTTGTAACTCATTGTTCCCCTAGATAGAGTTAGTTAAAGGATCTGTAGTAGCCTTTTAGAAGACTTTGACCCTAAACCAAACTGCCTGTTAGTATGTAAATGGTAGCCTGTATCTACCCTATAAAATACCTGTGTGGAGTTTCAGTCTTTGATATATTTTTGCGGGAAGAAATATATCCATCCGGATTTCTCCTTTGTCTATTTTCATAAAACTTTACTTTATAAACTATATCTTTGGCTGTGTATTATTACTATTATTTTATTTTTATTTCTGTTTCCTACTATTTTTTCATCCTTTGCGATGACCCCTGCCTGAGAGACCCGACCGGAAAGAAAAAAACCTCATTGCGGGGAGCATAGCTAACTCCCCGCATTCATCACTCCCAAAAGAAACTCCACACACAAGAAGTCACATTCTATTTTATTCCTACCTCCAGCCCAAGGGAATCACTAATCTGTCCACACAGATTTTCTAATTCTGGACATTTTATAAAAATTAAATCACATAATATTTGGTTTATTGTGTTTGCTTTGTTTTTTTAATTCAGTATATACAATTGCTTTCTTTAATTTTACATTCTATTTCCAAGATTCTTCCATGTTGTAGTATGTATCAATATTTCATTCCTTTTTATTGTCAAACAATATCCCATCATATGGATATATTACATTTTGTTTATTCATTCATCAGTTGATGGACATTTGGGTTGTTTCCATTTTGGGGCTATTAGAAATAATGTTGCCATAAATATTCATGTAGTCATTTTTGCATGAGCAGATGTTCTCATTTCTCTTGGTTATGTAACTAACAGTGAAATTGATAGGTAATATGGCAATGCTATCTTTAAGAAAAAGGTTAAAAATATTACAAGGAACTGCCCAACTTTTTCAAAGTGGCTACACCATTTTACTTCACCATAAGCAATCCAGCAATGTATGTGGTTTCCTGTTTCTCTATAAGTTCACAAGCACTTGTTTTTGTCTGTTTTTTTTTTTTTTTTTTTTTTTTTCTGTAGCTATCTTAGTGGTTGTGGATTGGTATCTTTAGTGTAATTTTGATTTATATATCTCTAGTGACTAATGATGTTGAACATCTTTTCATGTGCTCATTGGATGTTTGTAAATCATTTTGGAGAGATGTCTATTGATAGTCTTTGACAATTTTAAAATTGCCCATTTTCAATTTTATTGGAGAGATGTCTTGTCTAACTTTTTGCCCATAAAGTTTATGATTGATTTGAAAAAGTGGTTTATATATTCTCTTACTGGTTTGAATTGTAAATATTTTCTTTTATTCTGTGGGAGGTCTTTTCACTTTCTTGATAATACTGTTTGTGAAAAAGTATTGATTTTGGTTAAGTCCAGTTTATGTATTTATTCTTCATTGCTTATGCTTTTGGTGACATAGGTAAGTAACTATTGCCAAATACAAGGTAATGAAGATTTACGCTTATGTTTTTCTTTTTCCTAAGAGGTTTACAATTTGAGCAATTCTTTCTCTTTTTTTTTTTTTCTTGGCAGCCTTGTTAAAAGCAATTGACCATAAATGTAAGAGTTTATTACTGGACTCTCATTTTTATTTTATTTTATTGATTTGTATGTCTATCTTTATGCCAGTACCATACTGTCTTGATTACTGCAGCTTTGTTGTAAGTTTTGAAATCAGGATGTGTGAGTCCTCCCACTTGATTCTTATTTTTTAAGATTCTTTGACTATTTGGGGGCTCTTATTTCCTATATAAACTTTAGAATCAGCTTGTTAGTTTCTGTAAAAAAAAAAAAAAGGAGCTGGGATTTTTGTAAGTATTGTGTTAAGTTTTTAGATGAATTTGGAGAGTATTGCCATCTTAACAATATTAAGTCTTCCAATCAATGACATGGGATGTCATCTCATTTATTTAGCTCTTTTTCAGTTTCTTTTAAAGTTTCATAGTTTTCTTTCTACAAATCTTGCACTGTATTTATTCAATTTATTACTAAGTTCTTTATTTTATTGCTGCTGTTGAAAATATAATTGTTTTTTGAATTTCATTTCAGGTTGTCATTGCCAGTATATTAAAAGGCAATTGAATTTTGTTTATTGGTTTTGTATCTGCAACTTTGCTGAAGTCTTATTTTTTTTTGAGTGGATTCCTTATGATTTTCTATAAGTTGCTTTTTTCTTTCTGATATACATAGTGTCTATTTATTATTCTTGCCTAATTGCCTTATCTGGAATCAGTACAGTGTCATAGAATAAATGTGGCAAGAACATTCATCTTTGTCTAGTTTCTAATCTTAGCAGAAAGGCATTCAGTCTTTGTAATGCAATATGACGTTAGCTGTGGATGTTTTGTAGATGTGCTTTATCAAGTTGAGGAAGTTAACTCCTGATTTTAATTTGCTGAGTGCTTTTTATTATGAAAGAGTGCTGAATTTTGTTAAATTCTATGCATATGAAATGATCACATGATTTGAAACTTTGTGCTATTAATATGTTGTATTATATTAATTGACTTTCAGATATTAAGCTAAATTTGAACTTCAGGGTTAAATCCCACTTGCTCATGGTATATAATCTTATTTAAAAGTGGCTGGATTTGGTTTGCTAGGATACTGCTGAGAATTTTTGTGTCCATATGCATAAGGGGTATTTGTCTATTCAGATCCTTTGCTCATTTTTTAAATCAGATTATTTTTTGCTATTAAATTGAGTTCCTTGTATTAATATATTCTGGATATCAATCCCTTCTTGGATAAATATTAAAGATTTTCCCCCTTTCAACAGGTTGTCTCTTCACTCTGTAAAGACAAGCTTTGCTTCATAGAAGCTTTTTAGTTTAATATAGTCCTGTTTATCTATTTTGCCTTTGTTGTCTATGCTTTAGAGGACTTTTCCATAAACTCTTCATCCAGAACTATGTCCTGAAGTTTTTTTCCCCTATGTTTTCTCCTAGTGGTTTCATAGCTTTAGGTCTTACATTTAAGACTTTCATCCATTTGGAGTTGATTTTTGTATATGGTGAGAAAGGAATCTAGTTTCATTGTTTTGCATATGGATATCCATTTTTTTTCAGCACCATTTATTGAATAAACTTTTTTGCCAATGAATGTTCTTGGCATCTTTGTTGAAAATCAGTTGGCAGTAAATACCTGGACATATTTCTGGGTTCTCTATTCTGTTTCATTGGTCTATATGTCTGTTTCTTTTGTTTGACATTATCATGCTGTTTTGGTTACCATAGGTTTGTGATATATTCAGTCAAGATTCTGTCGAACTTTATTTTTGGTAGTTTGTGTTATAAAAATAGGTGATTGTTTCTATTTTGCAACATAACATTATAATACTGACTGTGCCTTTTCAAACCATGTACCTTCCCTCCTCTCCTCCTCTGATATTTCATTTCTTTGTGGCTTTCTTTTTTTTTTTGAATCTCACTCTGTTGTCCAGGCTAGAGTGCTATGGCAACACTAGCTCACAGCAAACTCCTGGGCTCAAGCAATTCTCTTGCCTCAGCCTCCCCAGTAGCTGGGACTATAGGTGCACGTCACCATGCCTGGCTATTTTTATATTTTTAGTGGAGAAGAGTCTCACTCTTGCTCAGGCTGGTCTTGAACTCCTGAGCTCAAGCGATCAGCCTCCCAGAGTGCTAGGATTATAGGCATGAGCCACTGTGCCTGGCCAGACCCTACGTTTCTTCAGAGAGATTCTGATATGCCTCTTTAGGGATCATTTAACTCATTTTGCATTGAGAATCCATCCAAAATAATGGATTGTTTCTTTAACTCTGCAGGCAGTGTGGACTTCTTGGTTCTGGATGAAGTTGAGAAATATAGTAAATTTGGAAAACAATGTTGTCTTCTGCAGACAAAAGAATTCTTTCTTTTTTCTTAATAGATACATAATATCTGTATATCTTTATGGGGTATGTGTGATACTTTGTTATATGCCACATCCCATATATTTTGCTGTTTTCTCAGCCATTGAACAATGAAAATAAGGAGAAGAAAATAATCAAGCAGATAAATTACTCATCTTTCCTCCTTCACTAATCAACGACTTTGACTCCTGGTGAAATAATATAGCATGTTCTAGAAATCTTAGTGAGTAAAAGACGGAGCTGTGGTTACATATGCTTGGGAACTTATAGCCAGGAAGGTAACTCACGCCCTTATGTTTGTTTTTCATTCTTTACCTCTTGACATTTTGTCCATATTCTTGCTGCTGCACTTGCCCCTCTAATAAAATGTTATTCTGTAATTGCTTTCTCAGCATCTATGTTTTAAGAGACCCAGACTAAGATGTGCATGGCAAGCATAGTTTACACGCCTACTAACAGTCCTTAAATTTTGTAGCCATTAGCTGTGTGGGAAGCTGGAGTGTCAGCACAGATTCTCATCTTTGATTCAACACCCAAATCCAAAACATGCTTATTCCATCTTTGCAATATAACTGGTATCTATGCCCTCCTCTACAAACCTACAAATCTTACCTAGGTTTACTTTTGTCTCTTGTTTGATCTTAACTGTTGGGTTGTATTAGCTTTCTAACCAGGATGCCACCTCCAGTCTTATTCTGTTTAAGTTCTACAATACTGACTTTTTAAAAGTTGCTTAATATCATCTTATTTAATAATTTTCTATCATTTGGGATAAGTTTTAAGTCAAAATAGATTTGCATTGTATATGCATTTAACTCATGTGATTTTTACCTACATAATTTTGAAAGATAGAAATTAAATGTAAATAGTGTTGTCAGGAAGAAAGGAAGATAAATCATCAGAGCATCTCCAATGTCCATTTTCATTGTTTCAACGTTTATCTACATTTTTACCAATGCATTACTGTATAGGGTTGAATGTATAAAAGCTAGATGCACCATACATTATGAGCAATTTATGGGCTGTTAAGCAAAATTTTGGCCATATGCTATTTTCATTCTCAGGATCTACTCTTGAGGTGAGATATACATATTCCATAAATGAACCTGCTATCTCTCTGCACTCATTCTTTACTGCTTCCCTAGCATGTGCTGTAATTTCCTGTCTTTCTGAACTACCTGCATGTGTCTAAATGTGCCACACACATGCCATAAGCATACACAAATTCTTGTATTTATGCTTATTGTTCTTTACTTAGAACATCCTCCATTGATTCAGTTGGCCAATCCCTGTTCACCCGTTAAGGCTTAACATAAATATGAAACTCCAAGGAGAGCTTTTCTGTCTCCCTTATTCTGAGATTGATATTTTTTTGTGGTCTCTTAGGGATATGTGCATAGCTCTCCCATCACATTCCATATACCCATCTCTGTCTTCAAACTGTAAGGTTCTTGAAGACAGGGACTGTGTCCCATTTACCTCTGTGTGGCCTGAGTTTAAGAAAGTACTTGTCCAAAAAAATCACAAACATGTTTATTGAATTAAATTGATCCTTTGCTATATAATAAAACACACATTGTTGTAGCAAATTGACTCTAGTTATTACTGTAAAATTTCAGGCCTAGAGTGTACAAAATGAAGGCAGATTTGTGGTCATTAGATAAAATAGATAAATCTGTAAATAGATACTCCAAAGTAGCTATCTTGTCACATTTCTCATGACTCTAAAGGGAGAAGATTGCTTAAACGGTAGAAGGCAACATAATGGAAAAATGTTCCACTCTTTGGATTCCATTTGTGCGTTGGTAGTTGAAGATAAACCACTGGAAAAAATAGTGGTAATGATAATAAAATTATTGAGCCTCAAATGATTTGGGTGTATTATTTCAAAAGCCACAGGGCCTTTTACTCCAATGATACAAGTTAACAAAAGATACTCTGATATGCTGCATAGTTTATCTTAGAATTTTTTTTAAAAGCCTGTCTAAGGAAACTGTAATGATGGCTGAAGTATAAAGGTTTTAAAAGAAATGACAGGTGGATATTAATGATTGATATAATTTTTCATAGTATAGTCTATGTCCTCTGACTTCAAAATCATAGCACATTTTACACACCATTATGCAATGATACAGGATCAGAGAATACTTTTAAAATAAGCCTATCTTCTTACTGTTTACATATTTTATTCCCTTTAAGTACTACTATGGGATATAAAAATGTACTGCAGTCCCTTTATAGCTATATAAATGCTGTGGGTTAAATTGCCCAAATGGTGTATGTCCCTACTCCTTGATATGAAATGTATGCTGTTTATTCCCGTAGAATATAGAACAAGGTAAATATTAAGTCAATTTTTTTAGTGTTATTAGTAACAACAAATACATTTTTATTTAAATTGAGATAAATAGTTTTAAGAAAACATTTTTTGTTTGTGATTTCAAGGAAAAATATTTTCAACAAAATGTTTTAAATTATAAGATAACCCTTAATATGTTAAAATTTATAGGTTGGGAAAAAAGTCATTTCCAAGGTTTGGTACAAAGTTTACAAAACAGCTTCAGTGGACATTTAAAGTAAAGTTTTCTTTTCTTATTTAATTAGTTAGGAACTAGTGAGTTAAAAGAGATCTACACTAGTAAAAAACACTTCTTCAGTTGCACTTTATAGTTCTATATTTATGAGTATGTATGCATGTGCCTATATGTATATATAGGTATGTGTGTTTTATGGCTAAGAATATATTTTATAGGGCTGATGAGAATGGGCTGCTAGAGCCAGTGAAATGGCAAAAGAGTCAGAGAAAGAGGAGCAATTTTAGAAGAATTATTAGAGAGGCAATTTGGAGAGAACAAGACAGAGCAATGGGGGTTGAGATTGTTGGTTTTTAATGAGAGTCTTCTTATCCACCTTCCAGTGGAATCATCAGCAATCTCAAGAACACTAGACACACTTTAGGAGTAAGTAGATTTTTAAGGTTAACTGTGGACAGTGTTGAGTTCTATTTCAGTGTTAATGTGGGTAAAAACAGAGGAGATTTGCTAAATCAGCCCTCAAGGTTAACTTAATCCATTTATGTCTTCAGCCAGTTGAAGGCACACCCTGTGCCCATGGATGGGTAGTGAGAGAATGCATGATAGTCAGACACCACTTTGGACCTCAGGGGCTCCTGATCTCACCTCACTATGAGGAGATCCATAAGTGTCCAGACAAATTCATTGCAAAAGAGAATGACAAAGACCAACAAAGTCAAAGATACCATGTGCCCTGGGTACACATAGACAAGGTGCATATCCTAGTCTGGGGATGCTTCTTAGAAAAAAGTTAAAGGCTAGTTTTATTACACAATTTGATTTTGGAGCCCTAAATCAAATAACTCATGGAATATTAATATATATCAAATTACAAATTATTTTTCATGAAAGCACATTGTAGAGAGAACATGGATGCAGAAGTTAGACACTTATAATTCCCAATCTCTCTAACTTGTGACTATGTAGATATCAACACACAGACAATATTAGGAAATTACTTCACCAATCTGTTTCCTCTGCTGCAAAGCAAAGATAATGTAGACTTTCTAAGTTGTGATTATCAGATATTTAAAGTAGCTAATGCAATGGCTAGCACTGCTTAGTATGCATTTGGTAACCAAATGTTATTGCAGGACTTTGCAGATGTATTAATAAGCAAGTGCACATTGTGAATTTCAAAGTGAGATGTAGAGTTTATGTCACCTCCAAAACTTAATTTATTTAAAGAACATCAATTTCACCAAACACAAAATAGTAGGCTGCTTGTTTTCTTTCATAAATATAGAATGAAGCCATATTGATAGATAGAACCTCAAAACTCGTTGACCACCCTCCTGCCCTGTAAATTTTTAAAAATCTAGGCCAGGCGCAGTGGCTCACACCTGTAATCCTAGCACTCTGGAAGGCCGAGGCAGGTGGATCGTTTGAGCTCAGGAGTTCGAGACCAGCCTGAGCAAGGGCGAGACTCCGTCTCTACTAAAAAAATAGAAAGAAATTAGCTGGACAACTAAAAATATGTAGAAAAAATTAGCCGGGCATGGTGGTGCATGCCTGTAGTCCCAGCTACTCGGGAGGCTGAGGCAGAAGGATTGCTTGAGCTCAGGAGTTTGAGGTTGCTGTGAGCTAGGCTGAAGCCACGGCACTCTAGCCTAGACAACAAAGTGTCTCAAAAAAAAAAAAAAAAAAAAAATCTACATAACATGGATGCAGTTTCCATAGATAAAAGATTTTGTTATAAGTATAAACAAAGAAAAGGTAGTATCACATTGTGTGATACTTTATGTATAAGTAATTATGCTCCGTGATATTTTACAGCTCATTTAAACATTTTATGTGTTAATATCATTTCTAAATGCTGACTTCTAAAAAGCTGGCTGTATAATATGTTGGCACTTTGCTACCTCTGCATCCATTCTAGATTTAATGTACTTCAGAAATGCATTTGGAAGACATGGCTGCATATTTATTTCTAACATATTTTAATTGGTTATAGCAATTAAAAGTAATAGATACCATCAAATATAAAATAATTTTACTGTACGTCTTTACTGTTGTTGTTTGTTCTGATTAAATGACCTGCTCACTTTAAGCATAGTTTAAGCATTTTATAATGACTGCTAGACAACATCCTTTGGCAGTCATGACCTTCTGTGGAAGAGAAGGCAGATTCACAATCCTCGTCTAACATGAAATGCTAGAAAGTGATGCTGGTAGCTCAGAACCATGTGTTTTGTTTTTGTTGTATTGTTGCTTTTTTCTCTTTTGGTGTCAACTTAACCAGTGTCCTCAGATGTTTAGCTTTTTCTAAGCCAACAGTCCTAAAATATAACCTGATAAACAGTTGCCAGTCTGTCAGTCTTCCAATTCAGAAATAATTTGTAAATGGCAACCAGTCAAATCATCCCATCTCACGCAGGAGACACTCTGTGGGTTCCTCACTTCACAAGTGCCAATGCCAGCTTGGTCTTCTAATCTCTCCCTTCAAATAGTCCTCTCTCTAGTGAACCTCGTTTAATTAGCTATTTGCCTATTTCCCCTCTGTCATGACAACTTTATTGGAGAGGTTTTATAGCCTTTAGTGCCCCATAATGCCCAAATATAATTTTCCAGTCAGTATCCACTGGGAGCCCATTGTTCTCCCCAAATCAGTCAAGACCTGGAGTTAGCTACTGTTTATTGGATTTCCAAGTGCATATCCTTTGTGGCAAGCTTAAATACTCAAAGTCAGTTGCAAAATTTTAGTGCAAAGCCTAAGATACTTTTAGGAATTAATCCTGAAGCAATAATTGGACAAATGTACAATTATCCAAATGAAATAATTGTAAGCATATGATCCATAATTATTTGTATTTATGAACAAGTGCAAATAGCCTACTTGTTTAGTAATGTAAGAATGATAAAATAGACTAAATGACAACTATATGATGCAAGAGGATGTCATTTTTAAGAATAATTCTGTACATCTTTTGACCTGAAAAGATTTTCAATATATACAGTTTATTGAAAATATGTTACAAAACAATAAGTATGGAATGAACCCATATCAATAAAAATTCAACACACATACGTAGGTTTCTATGCATCTACACGTGCACACACACACACACACACATACACACACGATTAGACAACCAAAATGATACTAGTGTTTACATCTAAGTGGTGGGTTTATAGGTGAATTTTACATGTAATTATTTTTGTAAATTTGTATTTTTTACCATAAACATTCACTAACTGTATAATACTGACTTTATTATACTTGAGAACTTTTAATCATGTTCCTGTTGTCCTTCCTCAAAAATATTTTATAAGAGATCACAAATTCAAAGCATTCTCTGTAGCCCACTTTAGCTAGCACTTCGTTTCCCTTTCCTCCATCTAGACCTACACCTCTGAAGACAGGTGTTCTTATTTTTGTTTCCATTTCCTCACTTTTAAAGCATTTTTAAAATTATTCTAATCATGTTTTAAAACTCATTACTCCATGGAAGTTTTTTTGTCAAAGTGATCCATAAATACTTGTGGCTAAATTCATCTCATTTTTAAAAATTCCATGTCTCTCTTGACCTCATTGCATTGTTAATCCTTTCTCCCTGGACTAGATGCTTCCATGACATCCTAAACTCTCATATCGTAGTATGCATAAAATGTGAATTGCTTAATTTTCTGTCTCTCTCATTGAACCATAAGCTTCGTGAAGGCAGGACGTAATCATTTTGATTCACAATCCAAAATCTTAGCCCAGTGCTGCATGTATAGCAGGTGACCAACAAGTACGTATCAACTAAACTAATGAATGAATGAATAACAATATATTGTTTAAAGAGAAAATGATTGCCATAAAATAATATTTTGTTCTATTCTAGTTTCAGGACTCTAGATACTTTTAATGTTATACTCCTTAACAGAGACCCTCTTTCTTACTTATAAGAGAGAAGAAAATAGGGTTTAGAGCCTTTTGCTGAAAAGTAGGTACAGTGAAGTCTAGTTTTACAAGAGCTTAACAGACAGAAAAAACTGAGCCTCTGACTGAATATATCAATTTTCTAAACACACTGATAGAAATAGTAAAGAACCTCTTTGGTTGGTTTCTCTCCCCCATCCCTAGCCTGTGTGCCTATCAATCAAATATGTTATATAAGCTCAACCCACGCACCAGTAGATGGGAAAACAACAACAAAAACACAGAGTTGTTGAGATTTATTGAACATAGATCACATCAAGGACATGTACTGCAAAGAATCTAATTAAAATGGGATGTTTCAGCTTGCCAGCTGTATCTCTTTACAATTAGGGGTGGTGATTTTATTTAAACTGAGTTCCAAAATTTCTTCCCACCTCAGGTCACTGACAGAACAGCACTTGGCAATTGGGAGGAGAATGTAGTCAACACTTCCCTCTACATTCTTTCTGGGCTCTGTGTTTGGGCTAAAAACCTCAGCCTCTACTGGAAGCATGTTATACCTGAATATATATTTAGCTGCTGCAAAGAGGGAATTCCTCTTTCTGTTTTGTGTGCTAGGTGATTATTGAGTGTGGAAGGAATGGTGGTTTCTAGAGTAACCAGCCCCCGCCTCCCATGTGACATGTGGGCTTGGACTGATGACCTTGTAGTCTTCTTTAATGAGCTTCTCAAACAAGCATTAGAAAGTGAAAAGAAAATTGCACTGTGGCTTTTTTCAAAATTCTAGCAATTTGTTCTATGGCATAGAGCGTATAGGGCAAAGCACTATGAATAATGGGACTCAATTCTTTCAAGATAAAAGCAGCAATAGGGTTTTGTTCTCTGACTATACTTTTGTTCCTTAGATAGCTAAAGAAAGCATTATTTGTTAAATATAGAATTCATAAAGATAATGCTTACTAATTCAATATTGTTCTCAAATAAAAGGATATAATTCATTCTGTCCTCAGTATATGCAAGAGAAAGTCGCGCTGCACATGAAGCTAACACGTACATTAAGATAACGACAGACTTGGCCTTGAAAATAATAGCTTACCTTCTCTGAATCATCATAGTGATATTTGTACTATCATTAGCTATTTTGACTGTTAAAATCATAAAGGAAAAAGGAACTGAATTCAGTTAGCTACTAATTAATTTAGGCTGTAGGTAGATAATGTCAACAATGTGAACAATTTAATTGGGTAAAAAAAAGAAGGTGGTCAAATCTGTTGTTTATTCTTTCTGATGATAAGAAACTGGTTGAAGGATAGAAATGTTTGCCTTCCACAGGTCAAATAACATTATCTCTTGTAACATAATTGACACTGGGTCTATCTTTCAATGGAATATGACATAGAATTTCACACACTCATCAAGAAGTAAGAAAAGGCAACCTTTATATTGTTTAGCATCTTGCTTTATGTTACTCACTATACTAGATAAGGTGGCATACTTTAATCTCATTTAATTCTCATAATAATTGTATAAAAAAAAGGCATCATCAATCCTATTGTTCAGAAAAATGAACTAAAGTTCAAGGATTTTGAGTTACTGACCAAGGTTGCCCATTCAGTAAGTGGTGGAGACACACACACACACACACACACACACTTGCACACATACACCAAAACCTCCCCTTTCCAACATTAAGTCCATGTACTTCGGACTACACCGTGTTGCAACTCAGAGTCAATGAAAATAAAATATAGTGGGGGAGCTAAGAATGCACTTATGGATGGGTGGGCACAACAGCTAATGGAAGTCTTGGTATAAATGGTTTCACTTTGGTATGTGGTCTTACTCTCTTAAAACGCGTTCCAGTAACTGGGTCAGGACCCTCTACAGAAGCCTGTGAGCTGGATGTGTGGGTTTAACATTAAAATCAGGGTGAGGAAGTGATGCTCCGCATTCATCACTAATCAACATGTTTTGCACCTGCCTTTTTTTCTCGTCAATCATTATATATTTTCTGCTATCAATATTTTCACTTTCTCAGAGTTCTGAGTGGTTCTTTTTATATCCTTTTCTTTTTAATGTATGCAATATTTTATCTCTCTCAGGATATTATAGAGTGTTTTTAAAATGTTTTATTCTGTTCTCTGTATTGTCTCTCTTTCTTTCAAGGTCGTTTGTTTTACATTCGAGTATTTCCTTCAAATACTCGTACATTAATCCTTGACTGACAGTGTATGGTTCAGGGTAAAATACATAAAAGCTGACTGGATATGTGGCAGAAGGACACAAATGATGTAGGCACTTAACATGTAGATAAGTCATGTTATCTGGAGAGTATTTATATAAGAATGGCATTTTTTTTTTTTTTTTTTTTACTGGAAGGCCTTTCCATATTAAGTATCTATAGGCATTTAATCTTGGGCCTGTGCCCATGGAGTAAAATTTATGCAGCCCCTCTGGGGTTGGGCACGATATAATCCTAGGCACTGGTATTTTTTGAACTTAATAAAGGGAAAGGGGCTATAGTAATTTTCAGCCATGTACACAGACTTTCAAACATTTCCTTGTTATCAGTATGATACCTCTTTTCCAATCTCAGCTGGACAAACATCTCTGCAAAATAAACTTGGTTATTTTCTGGATTTGAGGATAAGTAGGCACTTGGTTAGGTGGGATGATGTAAGATGTGCGGGAGTCTAATTTCTAAGTATGCAAATCTTCTATGGTTCTTCTCTTTTCAGCCCTGCCTCACCTTCATGTTTCACTGATTCTTAGTGTCCTCAGTCTCTGAAAATTTCTGAGTTTAACTCAGCTTAGTTTTGCCACTGTGTTCTCTCCCTTTCCTACCGTCAGGTCTGGGTATTTGCTTTCTTCTGTTTCTAAGTCATTTATTACTTATCCATCCACTTCTGACATCTTGTAACAGATACAGGTGATACGTAAGCAAATTTATTTTCTTTTTTCCTGGATGCACAGTTGGGCTATATTTCTGAGCCAGCCTTACAGCCATGCAACTGAGTTCTGGCAATGAAATACAAGGGAGGGGATGAATGCCATGCACAAGTCTGGCCCATTGCGGCCTTTCACATCTAGTTTTATTCCCTTTCACTTTTCCTTCCATGATGACCTTGGAAGCCACATAATAAAGATAAAGGAGTGTTATAGATTAAAAGGCACCCCAGCAACTGAAACATATTGAAATTCTGACTATTTGGGGGAACTTCAGGAGGTAATTAAAGTTAAATGAGGTCATAAGGGTGGTTCCCTAATCCTATAAGATCAGTGGTCTTATACGAAGAAATACCAAAGAGCCCACTATCTTCACTATGTGAGGACACAGTGAGAAGGCAGCCATCTGCAAGCTAGGGAGAGAGCCCTTAGCAGAAACAAACTAGACTAGCACCCTGATCTCAAACTCCTAGCTTCCAAAACTGTGAGGAAACAAATTTCTGTTGTGAAAGACAGGCAGTCTGTGTATTTTGGTATGGCAGCCTGAGCTGACCAACACAAGGAGCCACAGGATGGGAGGAGTCTGTGCCTCTGAATCATTCCTTGGATGGGAAGTGCCGGCTAGTCAAGAATATCCCTTAGGACTTTGTATGAGGGACAATTAAGCTTCTAGTATGTTGAGCCACTGAGAAATTGGAGCTTATCTATTTTAACAGCTCATATTACTTTAACAATTTAGACTTCTCATTTGTTGTGGCCTCTTCCCCATTTCTATCATTATTATGGATTTTGTACCTTACTTTTTTTATTGTCATTTTCTGGACTGTTGAGAGGGAGGGGCAGTAAGTATGTGTGTTTTATTCACTGATTTTTCTTGTGTTTCAACATCTACTCAGCTTATGAATTTTTTATTTTATTTCCTAGTTTTGGCATGGACCAAATATCAGACCTTACACTTAATGAAAATCTTTGCTTTTTTGTTTGTTGACTCTTTCAGCATCGTCTCTTAGACAGTTATCAATTCTCCACTCATTTGTGTCATTTCTGACTGCCTCGTGACCACACAGCATGAGTAAGCTCTAGGTTCTAAGATTCTAGCTATGAAACAAACAGTATTATCTTTCAGCTTCATTTAGAATATTTACATCTGTAGCATTTGGTGCATTGGAGTGAAGAGAAAAAGAAAGAGATTTTACCTCCAAGATAGTATTATGTACCAGGGAATCTGATTCCAATAAGATGAAAAATGATGATTAAAAACTAATCTTTCTTTGGAGGATATTTCACTCTCATATATTAAATATCCTTTCAGTTTTCACTGTCTTCTCACAGGAAGATTTGAAGAGGCAAAAACGGATGCATGTCCTTGATTTCTATGGCAAGTACCTTCATTCGTTCCCCACACTCATGGAGGACAGACTGCACACAAAAGAGACATCTGCTTCCCTCCCTATAGGGGTTTGCATTAAGTACTGTTCTTCTCTCAAAGGAGAAACACACACACACACACACACACATACGTGTGTGTATATATCTGTTTTATATATATATATATATATATATATGTTGAAGAACAGGAATTGATAGTAGGAAAATGTGTGCTCTCTTTGATTCTAACCGATGCTATTCGCTTCTGTGACTGTGCTTGCTTTTAGTTGTTTGATAAATATAGTTAATCAGAATGAAAAACAGAGATAAGAACAAAGGTAACTCAATGATAGGCTAGGCTTCCTGGATGTGAGAAGCCTAGTTCTGCTTCTGTATATATGGCTTGCTGGCTTGGTGCTTAGCGTATGGCAGGCTTCACTAAAGTAAAGGAAAACAAAGTCCCGGGGAGGTAACCGCAAGTTATTTCCTGATAAAGGGCTGGAGAGTCCAGGTGCCTTCCAACCAACTAAGTAGATAAGAAGAGCAAGACATGATCAGCGCATGAACGGCTTGTGCAGGGCGTGTGTTCCCAGTATCGCTTGTAACCAAAAACTAGAAGGTATGCAACAACAGCCCCCCTCCCCCGTCGGAGACCCTCCTCTTCCCCTGGATGACGTTAACTACAACTGGCGCCAGCACGAAAAGCCCGAAGCTTAGAGTCAACAAACCAGAAGCCAACGCGATCAGCCACTTCTAAAAAAAGAACAAATAAACTGAAGGGGGATGAAGTGCAGACTAGTGTGTCGTGTACAGACTAGTATGTCATGTGCTGACTAACGTGTTGTGTGCAGAATAACGTGTCGTGTGCAGACTAACGTGTCGTGTGAAAACTAGCATACAGAAAAGCATAAAAGCTTAACCTTTACCGCAGGGCGGGGTCCTAGTTCCTGAAGAGGCCACTGCGTTGGTGCTCTGGAATTTGGACCCTGGCCTGGGGCTAGTCAATAAACTCCTTTGCCTTTTTGCAGCCTCAATGACTCTGCCTCTCTGTTCCTGGGGCCAAGGGGAACCGGATCTAACAATATATATAAACAGTGAAAGCTAACTCATCACTTACTTATTTTCTCTGAAAGGGGAACTGATATAATTAGACCATATGTGTAATAATGAGTGATGTTATTTTCCCTCAAGGATAAGTAAGAAAAACACTGGTTTGCCAACCACCATGCATCAGTTCTACCTAAAAAACTTCTCTTGGAAATGATAGAATGGGGATGTGGTGGGGGGTTCCCCTGCTCTTTTATACTTGGGATTAATTAGATAAGTGGATTAGACTAGGAATTTGCTCTGAGTCTTTTTGTCTTGAACTCAGCAAAGTGGAAGCCATCCACAAAGGCTTCTGGTCCAAGCTACATTCTCCAATCCAGGTTTACCTGAGTTTAGAAAGCTTACTTCAACCCCTTTTAGACTTTGGGTATTTTGTCTTCATTAGATAGAACCTAAAAGCAAGAAGAAATGAAGACATTCTAAACTTCAACAGAATTATTAGACTTTTGTCAGTTGTCATCCTAAAATCCCGATATCAAATTCCAGAAATTAACAATTCTTGATAGAGCAAGTCTTCTAGGTTTTAAAAGAGGAAAGTCTTCCAGTGAGTGAAAACTACATTCTGATTCAAAGTCATTGAAAACATGTAGAGTTCCTTTTGGTTATAAGAGAGAACCACGTAATACTAGAGAAGAAAGAATTCTGAAACTTTATGACAGACAGTGCTCATCTCTTGCTGGGGAGAAGCTATATATGATTGAAACTTCAGCCATGGGTAATCTCTCGGTAAGCATTGATAGTAGGTCGAACTTTTCCCCTATTACGTAGGCTGGCTATAAAAAGTAGGAAGCAAACACCTGAATTACTAACTGGGGGAAAATCTGATTATTGAAAATGCATTTTGTTTCCATTGCCCACCTCATGCAATAAACTAAAAGGTAAAATGGTCAAAAACCTAGATCCTCTTTAAATCATAAATAATGTACCCTGCAAATTAATTCCACTTGAAATCTCTTCTTAGATACAGAAACACTAAGTTGCCAGGGAGGATAGAGCATGAACTCCCCGTTGGTCTTGGAAAATTCAGAAAAATTGTGAGAAGTATTCCTGAGGAAGTAAGAAATGGATATTATTGTTGTTATTTATGTCTTTAAAAATTATCAGAGACAAAGTGATCATCGTGGAGGAAGAAAAAAAGAGAAGTGATGAAGATGGGCATGGGAGAGGGAGGTGATAATGTACATAGTGAGAGTGGTAGTGCAGCTGAGTGCGTTGAGGATGAAGATAGCAATTGTGGAATGAAGTGGTAATAGTAGAATCATTTATGGGGAGGCAGTAAGCGTAGTATGATAGGAGCTGACTTAATCCTAAAGTCTATAATTGAGTGCATATGGCTTAGAGCCTCCTATCATGTGTCTAGGAGATAAGCATTTTAAGTATTAAATTCAAACACTTCTGTAAACTAATTGTTATTGCTTCTGAACTACATTTTAAATGAACTCTTGCTGTGGGGCAGTTGGTGCTAAATGAAGGTGTCAGATTGCTCTATACAGTATGATATGAATTAATGATATAGAAGATGATCTGTAAAATGTCCAGTTGAAGATTTATTGTATTATGGCAAGATTTAGTATTGCTCCATGTTTAAAATTGATTTTCTTTCAGGAATTCTTGTCTCTCAAATCAGTAATGTGAGCAAGTATGTGGTACCGCTTTGATAATGTATAAAAGGCCTGTTTCCATTCCTTCAAATGGCACATAAAAGGGAAAAAATAAACAATAGATTACTTCTGACGGGTTTGACTTAATTTTTGACTCTCAGTTCAATTTACCAATAGAAAAATAATTCAAACTGAGTGCATAGCCTATTTTGCGGGGGTGGGAGAGGGGTAATTTATTTGACTGCCATCAGTGTTCTGTTTCTTCGGACTGTGGTCAACATTTACAAGAAATCCAAGAGCATTCTGTTGTAAGCAGAGATGAGCGTGGGCCTCTATAGCCCTTTATCCTCCCAAATGTACTTAAGTGTACTTAAAAGAGGATGATAGCCCTAATATTTGATCTAGCATCTATGAGACAGATGCTGGTTTATTTTATTCAGCCTTTATACAAAATTTATAATTATAAGTATTAAAATAATTCTGACATTACTTTTGAAGAAACATTTAAAATTTTTTGTCAAGATCATAGACTCAGGATACGCATGTTGTTCTATCTAAAAGTAAGCTCCATATTCTTCCTTTATACTCTTATATAGAATGATGCACAGACATAAGTTCAATAAACAACCCTGGAAAAGACTTCATAATGCATTAATATACATCAAATTTATTTTGACCTTACTGTCTAATTTTGGTTTCATTTTTGATGAATTATTGAAGTAATATACTATTATCTTGCTTACCTCTTTTATACAGTTAGGTTAACTTTGGATTCTTATGACTAATTCAGAGGTCATAGTCAAAATAATTACCTATCAATATATCTCCAGCCACTGAGAATGGAAGCCAGCTGTAAACAGTCATTAAGAGGTTGGTCACTATTTATAGGGTAAATGTCAGTCCCCAGTTTATATTCTTTTGGTGGTTGTTAGACAATGTAGAGAGGCCAATGCATGGTGACTCATATTTTTAAGAAATGCCTGTGTCCAGTTAAGAATTTTCCCCCGGTGTAAACGAGCCTATGCTTTTTGTCATAAAGATATGAAGAGTTTATAAGAATATAAAATAAATGAGCCATTAAGGATGAGACTTTCCATCTTGGAGCAAGTGTTTCCATCTGTAATATCACTTTTCCCATCCCTCTTAAAATGATCTTACATTTTATTATGGTGTGTAGCTTTCCCAGTAATTAGAAGGTGGGTAGACATAAATCTGGATTCATCTATGGAATGGAAAAGAGGCTCTTAACCTTTATGTAAAGTTTTGTATGTGTCTACACCTCTGAACTAACTTTCAAACACCATGTTTAATGCTTTCATTATATCTACAGTCATCATGAAGCTGATTTAATAATATTTTCTCAAGATACTGTAACCCAGCCTGGTCTTTATCCTCACATTTTCCTCAGATTGCTCCAAGATCCCAAGGGGGTTGCTTGTTTTTGGTTATTGGGGATAAGGGGAAGTGGGAATGACCAGTTATGAAAAGATGCATCAAAGAAGAAGTAAGGAGATTGGAGATGCTGAGAAAACAAATGAAGGCCCAAGTATAGAAGAGACAGCCTAAGACAATTTTTCTGTAGCACAAAAAGCACGAAGTGGTTGTAAAAAGTCCATGTGTGTCCCTTTTTGCTACTTTTTAGAAGTATGTATTTGGGAGAAACTATTGCTATTATCCTTCAAGGTCAGCTTCTAAGACTTACTGATGGTGAAAATCAGTTGGGATTTTTAGGTAAAATGAAATTAATTTGAAAGACATTTAGATTGGACTTTGAATATTTTTAGTGGCTTCAGATTTCATAATCTAGGGCAGTGGTTCTCAAAATTGGCTGGGTGCCAGAATAACCTAAGTAGTTTATGAAAATATTTTGCTAGGGCCCCACCCCTGAAAATTCTCATGCATTGGGTCTGTGGTGGAACTCAAGCACATGTATTTTAATAAGTGATTTCTATTTCTATTAGATTAGTATTTGGAAACCAATGATAGATTTTTACAAAGGAGGTGGAGAGAGGATTCAAACAAACGACAAGAAGCCAGTGACTTTTATCACTGTGAATATTTGTGTGTACTGGTTCCCAGGAATGTTTTTTGGAAAGTTAAAAAAAAAAAAACAAAACAGATTTAATTTGACAACATTAACCTGAGAGTGCTAGAGACATGTTATTGGCAGTATCAATTCCCTTCTTATTCTATGATAGCCATATTCTACCAATTCCAAACTTAACAAAATGAATATAGAATCCCTTTTCTAACTCAACCTATGCTCATAAAACAAATTTACTTCTGCTCCACGATGTGCTTATGAGCCAAACACTTTACACTATTGAAAGTAAATGAAATGAGGGTTAATAAGAGGGAATAGTAGTGTTATATAAGGAGTTTGCCCTCTCAGAAATAGTGGACAATATTGTCAATGAAACTAGAAGACACTAGAAGAGATGGCTTCAGTTGAAGTCTCCAAATTAAATCAGACTCGCACAGTCTCTGATATAAGTGACTTGTCCTATGGGCTTAAAATTAGTAATCCTTTCTTTGGAACAGTGGATATAGGTTGTATAAACTGGCTATGAGACCTTTTTCCGGGTACCACTGGCTAACAGAATAGCAGAGGAGGAAATGCTGAATGAAGATAAATGTAGAAATGCCATATTTGTAGGAAGCAGTCTGTCAGTGAGGCCAGGTGAAGGAGAAAAAGTGATTTTGTTGGCTGGGAAGAAGTAGAGGCTAAAATAAATATACACACGTATACATCCCTGGGCCTCAAGAAGCTTCAATCTGAATTAGGAAAATCCCCCAGAGCCTGATAGCTTGTTCCTTCCCCCAATACAAGACCCCTGTAAATAGCTTGTTGAGGGATAACTCACTTCATTCATAGATTAAAAAATAAATAAATTAGGAATGATCTCAGCTCAGGGTCTATAAGGATACCAAAAAAGTCAGTGTTTGATAGGAGAAAATGAAAAATGCTCCATCCAGGGATCAGTGACACCACAACTATTTACTTCAAAGCCACACTGCAGCTACAAGAGCTACCAGCCAAAAATGATCTCTCTGTTACCTGGCTCTGAAGCATATGGCTTGTTATTGTTACCTTTTCTACGGCTGCCATAGAAAATTCCAATGCCTCCATAACCATATTTGGCAGGGAGAAAAAGAAGAAGCAGCAAAGATAGAAGAAATATGACTTTTTGGTAATTTTTGTCTTCAAGCAATCATGGTGCAAGTACATCTGACTGGCCAAAACTAAATTTTACGCAGAACCCAGGAAGAAAGTGAGGCTAGGAAATGTAATATTTGAAATCACCAATTACAAAGAAGTGATTTAAGCATAAATGTACAGCCTAATAAATTAATATAAAGTAACATTTTATATAATAAACCACCCAGAAACTCAAAATATAAAAATATGAATAAAATCCTCATTCTTACTCATGATGAGAGAAATACAAATTATGACTCTAATGCTGTGGCATTTTTACCTATTGGATTGGAAAACAACAACAAAAAGAGACTTAATGACATTCTATTTTTGGCAAGAATATGAATAAAGAGGTGATCAAAATTGCAAGCAGGAGTTTAAACTAGCTTATAAGGGATATATTGCAATATTTATTAAAATTAAATGTGCACATAGCTACCGACATCAGTATTTCACTTCTAGGGCTTTATTCTATATATATATATATATATATATATATATACACACACTTCTCTAAGTATATTTCTTTGGGCAATGTTAGTAATAGCAAAAACTGAAACAAAATACTAAATAATCTAAAAGAGAATGGATGCAGACATTTTTATAGTACATTGTTAAAACAGGATACCTAGCCGTTAAAAAGAGTAATTCTGCTCTATATGTAATGATATAGAATCATCTCCAAAATACATTAAGTATAAAAATCAAGGTATAGAGTACGTTATGACTGTGTATATGCAACACACATGCAAGTATACACGCATGGAACATATATGCTGTTGTATATAAAAAGAATACTTTCTCAACAAGAACACTTTCTCTAAAAGAACTCATGATACTAGGACAGTTGTCCTCAAGAAACAAACAGGCTAGGTAGAGAAAAAAGGGCAGAGAGTTTGCCCTATACCCTTTTGTACCATTTAAATTTTGTTTTCTGAGCATGTATCATCTATTTAAAACTGATTTTTAAAATAAGTTCCTTAACGTCTACTTATACATTAATTCTTTTGTTATACTATATACTCTGTTAAAGCTCTGGACTTTTTTAAAAGTCTTATTTTTTGAGGTCTAATGTGCATACATTATAAAATCCATTTCTAAGTGTGTAGTTCAATGATTTTTGACAAACAGAGATGTATAACTACCATCACAATCAAGATACAGATTATTTCTAACACCTATATACTTCTTTTAAGAAAAAAAAAACCCTAGGCATATTTAGAAGATGGTGAGAGAACATTACTAATTATAAAGCATTAAACATTCAATTATTGTGAACACCCACATTAGTTTCTTGGCTGCAGATACACAAATGATGAGTGCGTTTTGAACTTTCTGGGTCATTCTTACATTAGCTTGGTGTGAAGGCAAGTAAGAAGTTGGGAGAGGGATGAGAGGTATTAATAATACACAGCAGTCCCAAACGCTATGTTTTAATGTACTAATGCTTCTGCAAATATTAACCTTATTCCAAGAAAAATAAGTTTCAGATAATGAAAGAAACCTGGTCATGGAGGGTGAAATGACTGTTAATTGCGTTTCAAGTAGTTTAGCTAAATTTTCGTAATATTCTACATCTTTTCAAAATTATATTTGTTTAGCCCCATTAGTCCAAGCAGACATAATTAGTTTCTGCATTACTGTACATTAGTCACTTTCCCTCACTCTTTACACATATCTCTCCTTTTGTCTCACTCTCTCTTCCGCACACGCTCTGCTCTCTGGATGTGGTCTGAAATATGAGCCATTTTTTCAGCCCTAGGATATTCCTCATAGAATCTCCTTGCTCCTAGCCCAGGAAGGAGCATGACCGTGGATCTGTTAAGGATGCTGGAATTCTGTGAGCAATTTGTCTTCCTCCTCTACTTCTCTTTTCCCCAGTTCAATTGCCTGCAAGACTGTGGAAGGATGAGGTTTTGTTTTCTTATCTTGGTAAAAATCCCCTTGCAATATTTATGGACTTCTTGTAACATACAGCCATCATTCCCTCCTTTTAGTTTTTGTGCCAGAAAATGCACTTTTTTCTCCTTTCCTTAAGAATCTATAAGTAACAAAGAAATCTGCCAAGAAGGAACCCCAAAGCCTCTACTATCTCAAGGGAAATACTCTACAGCATCCCTAATGTCTAATAGATTTAAATCTTTTCATTCCTCCTCAGTAATACTCCTCCATACTCTGCTGAGTCTGCTGAGTTTCCTTCTGTGTTGACCTTGCTAATTATATTTTGGCTTCTGCCATGTACCTGTAAGAATTTATTAAACATTAAACAATGGCATTTTGTTAGGCATTTAGGAGGGATGGGGAAGGGGGAGGTTGATTTCTCTTCATATCCTTTCACATGAGATGCATATGTAAATCCTTCTTCAGGCAGAACCTGATGAATTCAAGCCATTGGACCATTACTTTCATTTCCTTTTCAGTGTCATGAGTAATATCCAGGCACATGGTTATTTTAAATTAAATAGCCTTGTTATCATGGCAATATTTTCAAACTCTCAAACTATATGTGCAGGCTCTGAACACCTCAGAGAGTAGGCTTTGACACATCTTCAAATATCAAAACAATGATCAATGATTTAAGAATTTCCAAAGCAAACAAGAATCAAGGAAATGAACAAACTTTTGATGAATCTTACTGCATTTTTGCATTCTAGAATGTTAAAGTTTGAAAGTGCTGTTTGACATCATATAGTCCTATCTTTTCACTTTGTAGATGAGTCAGTTGGGACTCAGAAATACACAAACAACGAGTTAGAGAGTGGAACCAATCTTAAACTAAATCTCCATATTCTCAGTCTATTTCCACTGTCACAAATTCCTAAATATGTGACAACTAGTAATAGTGATCAAAATGAGGTATTTATAATGTGTTGAAAATAATTTTATTTATTGCAAAGTATACTGTTTAGCTCTTTATATTAATAGTTTTTACTCCACAAATTGCTGAGAGTAAGGCAAGAACAGCTTCATTTTTGATTCATGCTGAAATAGCAAGCAGACATAATCCGCCTCGTGATGATCACTCCAGAAGAATTTTTCTATGTGGTCTAGATATGTTCTTTCATTTATATAAATCACTTTTTCATCTGCAGTCCAAGTCATTCCACCTCAATAATAGGACATAGCCTTTCCTAGTGTTGCTTTTGTTTCTGCCAGAAGACCTTCATGACAAATTATTTAAGCCAACTTGTACTGCCCATCAAAGTAAGGGAAAATTATCTCTTTCAGAGCAGTAATGTTCTTGAGAAGGTCAATGGGTTGTTGGTACAATATAATGGAGGAAGTGCTTTATATTAAATGATTGTGCTTATTCAAATACAATATTCTGGGACAGGATAAGGGGCATCAAAGCTTTTCACAGCTCTTTACCAATAAATAATAGGTGATAATGATGATGCTCTGACTACTGAGATACTAAATGCACAAGGTAGAGTTCAGCATTATTTCAGTCCTCAAATATCCCTCTGTTCCTCAGACAAGGGTGACATAACAATCAGTAAAAGAACACAGAAAACAGAATCAGTCCCTAGGACAAAAGCTTATGAAGGAATAGGATTAGACATGCTATTAAAAATGTTGATCCTATGTGCTAAGTTTTGCTTTCATAAATCAACTGGAATGCATCTAAATAAAACAATGCTTATAATTTTTCTGAAATGTATGTATGAATATCTTCAAGGAAAAAGAGGGGAGAGGACTGAAGCTATTTGGGTGTGTATTCTATGCTAGGCATTCTACAAGGCAATTTATGTGTGTAACCCTATTTAAATTCCTCAGCAACCTACATAAAAACAGCCATCTTACAGAAATCATTTAAGTTACCCAAAGGCACATGGAAAATCAAGAACAGAAGTAGAATTTATTTCAAATCTTTCTGAATTCAATGTCTCAATTGTTGAGTTACTCATATATTGATATTTTTTTTCCTTTGGTGGGGAAGGGGGGGTGGTTGGTAAAGGAGCTCTCAGACAGAATCTGTTTAACCTAGATTACAGATAGTGCATCAGTCAAAATCCTTGTCCACCTACCCCTCTTCTTTCTCCTCTTCCTCCTCCTCATCATCACCAGCAACATTTTCATCATTATAATTATTATCATATTTATTCATTTGCATTGCATGTAATTACAAATGTTATACTTTCAAGGTCATTTTCATGTTTTCATAAGAGATTCTTTAATCTTCCACATTGTCCGTTGATTTCTTGCCATGAACTTTTGAAAATGTTCTATTACTTTTCTTTTACATGCATTATACTTTATACATGGCCCTATGACTATTTTATTGTAACTTAGTTATTAGAGTCAAGTTTTCAGATTTCTTATTTGTGTTGATATTACTGTAACAGAAAAATTAATTAATCAATGAAATATTTTTAAAACTAAACTAATTGAGCTCTGGACTGCCCAGGGCTTCTTGGGGTACTGAGATACAAAGGCAAATAAACACATTCTCTGTCTTCTAGGAGTTTACTTTGTAATTAATAATAATGATACCTTACATTAACAGAGACCTTCACAGCTAATGAAACATTTTAACATGCAGTATCTCATAATGAGATAATTTGCAAAGATATGCTAAACCTGTTGAGATATGTTATTTGGAGAAGAAATTTAAAAACAACATTTAATGAGTCATAGTCAATTTCATATCAGAAAACTGTTGATGAGGTTAGATATTATAGTAAAGAGAAGAAAAGAAAATTTTCCTCAAGTCTTTTAGGAATGAATAGTTTTATAAGTTTTTTTTTATGAATCTGGTTGTAGTAGTTGAGTTATAATTTAGGAATTATTGGAGGAATATTGTAAGAGAAGGAGAAAAAAATTCCAGGAATAATGAGGTTTGAAGAAAGTGATTGAAATTGAGGGAGGTGAAATCAGGAGAGCAATTTTGATGATATTGTAGTGACTATAGCTACCTTGTAAGAAGATAATTTAAATTTGCTTCATAGACTTTGAGGTCTAGCTATCTATTTTTTAAACACATATAGACACACACATGCACACGTACACACACACACACACAGAATTTGGGATGAGAATGGTGGTTTGCCACTTTGGCTACACATAAATATGTTATCTGACTGGGGGTGGGCAGCGAGGGCAATATACGTAACCTAAACATTTGTACCCTCATAATATGCTGAAATAAAAAAAGAATATGTTATCTTGGAGCTTTTAAAAATACCAATACAAAGACCCACCCACAGATATTTTGAGTTTATTATCCTGAGGTGAGTCCCACGTGTTAGTACATTTTAAATATTACTTAGGCTGGTCTAACTAGGATTAAATACCACTCCCTTAACATTGGTTCTCAAATGTTAGGATGCAACAAAATAACTGGAGAACTGTTTGAAAGCCAGAATTGCTGATTCATTGCCACTGTAGGGGGGACTAATATTTAACTTGGAATTCTAAAAATTCCAAGGTGATTCTGATGCTACTGGTTTACAGTCCACATTTTAAGAATGACTGGTTGAACAAATAAAAGCTGTCTTGGTTAAGCAGGAGTCATTTATTAATTGTGTTCATTCAAAAATAACTGATGTTTACAGTGTGTATGGTTGTGTGCTGAATTGTAAGAATTCAGAGACGAATAAGACAAAGTCCCTACAATCAAAGAGTACATGGTCTTGCCATCTGGTCTAATATCAATTCTATTTTTTTAAAAAAGTCACTTATGTGGACATATGGTAGTAACATTCATCAGGTGTCAGGAAGTTGGGAGTGGGGAGGAGGGGATGGGTATATTCACACCCAAAGGGTGTGGTGCACACTGTCTGGGGAATGGACACGCTTGTAGCTCTGACTTGGGTGGGACAAAGGCAATGTACATAACCTAAATGTCTGTACCCCATAATGTTCTGAAATAGAAAAAAAAAAAAAAAAAGAAAAAATAAATTGGCTCATTACACTGTAAAAAATAAAAAAGTTAATGAAGTTTCATCATTGGAAAAAATAAGAGAAATTTGAATTTGATAATGACCCTGACCTCCTCCATGTCTAAACTTACATGATCCTGGTTTCGAGCTGGGAAATATGGTGGGAGACAAGAGACTCAGGTCCAGAGGAGGAGCAGAAACTTCAGACTGAGGAAGTCCATAGTACTTGGTCTTCCTGGGAGAGAACTCTGGCTCTGCAGATTTTTATAAGAATATCAAAATATGCCTTACACTATATTTGGGTGGATTCTTTTACAAAGAACTCACTTGTGTCTTCTGAGTTAAGTTCTCATAATCATGGAAAATTATCCTCATTCCACTAAGAACATTCATCTTTTCATAACATAGGAAGTCAACGACCTCTACCTCATTTGTGATTCCACAGTAGTGTTGATATCCTTATGGTTTAGGAGGGAGTTTCTTCTATGTCTCCCTAAAGACACAGGTTTAGCAAATTGTCTTACTAATAGACATTCTGTTTTAGCTGTAAAGATTCACAAGAGACTCTCTTTTACCCAGATAACCCACAGAGAAGTCTGCTCTTTCATAGTACCTGTTCTACATACAAGTTTGTCTCTTTGTTTTCTCCCTAAATAGCCTGATAGATTTATTTCTTCATTCTAGAAGAGTGCCCTAGATTCGAGATTAATATTATGTGGAATTTTGGAGTCTAGTTGTTTAGTTTGTTTGTTTTAGATAAAGACACACAAACATATTGTTGGATTACAGTACCAATCTGTGGCGAGCATTACTGATTTCTGAAGATATTTGGCTATGATTTTCAGTAAAAAAATTAGTAAATTCATATACAGATTATAGACCATCATCTTTTAAAAATATGTGACCCCACAAAAATACTAGCTAAATGAATAGCTGTTTTCTTCTGAGGATATTCACTGCCAGTAAATGACAACCTTGAACACCCTAAAATGGCAATCTTAACTTCCAAAAATACTTCATATTTTTTCAAAAACAGATTATTCATAAAGAAGTGCACAACTCGGTTACAGAAGAAAGAAAAAAAAGAACAGACAACATCCACTCTTGAGAAAATAAGAGTCTGAGAATGTCTACATATGCAAAGCATGAAGAATTTAATTATCAGTTTGGTGTTCAATCCCCCAAGCCTTGGTATTAATGAAAAATGTAGAGTCTTCTGAGATTTGAGTTGGATTACTCTGTTGCTTTATCAGTCTGATAAGCGAATAGTTGTGTATTTCACTGCCCTCCTTGAATTTAATTCACAGTGGCAGGTAAATTCTCTCTTGTAAAGTAGCCAGCTAGGGAAATCACTTTGGAAGGAGAAGGAACTGAAAACTTCTTGGAGAAGCAAAGACAAATGAATCTGGGGATCACATCAAAGCCTTTGAAAAATGGATGCATTTTGCTTCAAGAACATTTAAAAATGCTACTCAAGGACTCCAAGTATGGAGTTCACTGGATGTGTACATGGAGATTATGGACTGCCAAGATATTGCCCTTACCTACCACAAAATAGTACCATCCACTCAAGAAACAAAGTATCTCTTCATTTTACAGTTTGTCCAGGAGAGATTGTTTTGTATACATTGTGAAATAAATATATGCAGGTGTTTTCAGTTTCCTAACAGATAGACCATTTTTGTTTGTTTTGTTTCCATGTTTCTTTCTGTGTTGTTTTCTTGTTTGTTTGTTTTTAATCAGAAACTCATCTAAAAAATCAGAATCAATTCTCTAAGGAAATCACAAAATCACTGTGTGGAATAATCTCAATCTCTGAAATATGTGGTTACACTTTGCCATAACAAGTGGACAGAATGAAATACTAAAATATGCTTGTTAGCTTCCAATAAGTTGTGGACAGTGGGAGGTACATGTATTGCAGATTTATAATTAAGACAAGAGCCCAGAACTTTATTGGTTATCAAGCATCTCTTTGATTTAGTACCAGTAATAATACCACTCTTGATTATAAAACTCAACTTAAAAAAAATTATTGTCCACTGAAGCCTGTTTGTCACCCAGATGGTTCAGTGTCTATTCAATTTAAAGGGTTTAAGTATTGTCAATTAACTTATCTTTATTGATAAAAACTTAAGTAGGCTAGGCTCAGGTAAGATGCTAAACTTTCTAAAAGAAACACCTGTTTCTCCTAAATTATGGATTCAGCAATTTTCTGGGCATACACTTTAAGTTGTATTTTGGTTTCCTTTTAAAAAACAATTGCTAATCTAAGCTTCTTGGGACAGCACACTAACAAGGAAGAGACAAAATTTAAGCTGCTAGATCACTACTGATATTGTTAATACTATATGAAGAAATCTGTTATGTACATAATGAGATTGTTTCTAGCATGTGCTAGTCTGTCAGCTGAGTTTCCTTCAGCCTTTGACTCTGTGCAGCAACTGATGATCAGATAAATAATAAAACCTCAAAGTGAGCTCCTGGGTAATAACACTTTCACAGAATATAAACCTCACTAAAACTGTAAAGGCCAGTCATTATTGATTGGAAGATTGAATTCTGAGGGAATATAAGAAACCGGTTTATAAAATGTTTGTTGCTTATCTTGTCCCCTCTTTAAAAAATTGGTTATGCTAGTGACAGAAAATCATGTTTTGCAGATCAAGATTCAAAGCCTACTGCTATGGTGACAGAAAAATAAATGTTATTCTCCAAACTCATGATAGTTGCAGTGTCTTAAATTAAAAATAGCCATGGTAGATAACTCATCATTCTATCTAACATGACTTAGAAACAGTGGCTCAAACCCGAAATCATCTCTTGGGGCAGCTGGACTCCACTCTTTATAGAACTTATTTCCAAAAATTTTACATAGCCTATCAACTAATTCAGTTATGTACAACCAAAATTTCCTGGAGAGTTCACCAGGCAATTACATTACAAATTAATTCTATGTTTCCTGTCTGTAATGTTAAGATATTTCTGTAGTCATGACATTTCTATGTAGCCACCTTGAGGTGATTTTTCACATACAAATTATTTTCATTAGGACTAAAAGGAAGTCATTTCATTTTTGTTGTTGGAAAATGGAAAAAGAAAATAATGCTATCTCATAGCTTAACAGGAGCTGAAAATAAAGGCTCTCTTGAAATATCTCGTGAATAAGACAAATAAGGCCTTTTCTTCTATGGAGCTTACCTTTTGCTGGGAAAACACATCTTTACTAAGAACTGCATAATGAGGTAATTTTCACTATGATGCAGGCTATGAAGGGAAAGTACAAGTTCCTAACAGGAATACCTGGTTTCCCTTAGGAGTAAAAAAAAAAAAAAATGTTTCTTAAAGAAGTGCTGTTCATGCTTGAGCTCAGAAGAATGAGGTAGAACTAACTGTGGCAAGGATTGGAGAGATTATTCCAAACACAGAACAGAATGTGTGAGGACTCTGAAGCAGGAGGAATAAAGAAATATCTGATAGATTGAAAGAAAACGCTGAGGCAGGGAAGGAGCAGGAAAGACAGATGGGTCTCCTGAGAGCAGTAGGACCCAGATGACAGAGAAATGTGGGTCTACATTGAGGATTTTGGTCTGTATTCTATTAATAAAAGCAGTAGGCAACCACTGACCCCTTTAAATAGAATAGTAACATGATTGAATATGTGCTTTCCTGGAAAGAGTAGAACATATTAATGAATTTGGGAAAACCAATTGGGAGACATTCTAGGTAATCAAGGTAAGAGACTAAGGGAGCCTGGATTGAGTGTTGGCCAAGCAATCAGAGAGAAGCAAATATATTTGAGCAGTGACCATCTACAGAAATTGGGTACTGGGTTATATGAAAAAGGAGTCTTAGAGGATTGCTAGGTTTCCTTCATGACCTATTCTATAAATGGGTTTGTTAATCACTAATGGAACTATTAATAATATTTTTGCAGAAGCAGAATCTGTGGTTGGATTGAGGGCTGATGGAAGAAGTTATGAACTCAGTTTTGTATGTGAGTTTGGAATTCCTGCAACTGAAATTTTCAAGCAGGCCATTGGACATGTGCAATTGACACTAAGAGGAGAGATTTAGACTGGAGCTAGAATAATATCTACTATTTATAGGACACTCAACAAGTTCTGGGCATCCTTCTAAAACCTAACATGGACTAATTATTAAATCCTTACAACAGCCCTATAAGGAAATTATTATTATTTCTCCTAGTTTACAGAAGATGAGACTAAGGTATGAAAGTCTTGAGCAACTTGCTTATCATCATGTCATGAGTAAATGGATAAGAAGAAAGAGGTTAGCAGTTGCCCTGCAATACATTCTTTCCCTTTACTGGGGAACATCCTTGGAGAGAAAGAAAAGGTATCAAATGTCCTTGTAAAGATGCTAATGTAGACCTCCTGGCAAGCAAACTTCTAGTATTTACTAACAAGGGAGTCCTGACCTATGTAATGCTTTTAGGAGATGTACCTGGTCTTCCTAGGATGGCTTTTTAAAAACCTGAAATCTATGAATCTATAAGTATGGCTCCATGTATATTGTCATATAAGCTCTACAACTATCAGAGTATAAAATGGGAAAATTTGTCACTCCTTTTTGGGTAAGTAATGCATACATATGTAACTTATTAATAGATTCCTTATGTATTACATATAAGCCTATATATGGCCCATACATCCCAATGTGGCCAGAAAGGATGTGAGGAGTGGCAGTGGCAGTCTGAATTTCTCTCTGCTTGCTTCTCTTGTGCCTTTGAATACTTGTGTCCTTAAAGTTAGGACCTAGGATTAACCTTTAAAAAAACAAAAAAAAACCTTACAATTAAAACTTCAATCAAGGGTGAGGTGACAAAGAAATCTGAAAAGCAGTTATCAGAGAAATACAAGAAAACAACAGGAGAACACAGAATTACAGAAACCAGGAGCTATAGTAAGGTGATATTTTATTAATCTTTGAGCCTCATCCTATTGCTGGGCCTCCCTCCTGCCCTGAAAGTGGTCCTTGAAGATAAGGTGGGGCTACAGATGGTTAGGGAGAAGGAATATTGTGGGTTAGGGATAAGGATTAGAATGAGTCTCCAGATATTGGTAGGGGTCAAGGAGAAGGTTTGCTCAGAGATGGCATGAGGGAGGATGTAGTAGTTTGGCACCATCCATGACCAATTATGGATAAGCAAAAGTCATATGTACTACACTAGCTTAATTTAGAAAAGCCTTTCAATCATTTAAAGCAGAACGTTTGCCCATTTTCTGACAATTCTCTGATATCCTGAGTGATTTGGCTCTCAAACTCGCTAATTACTCTATGAAAATTATGATGGCCATACTTATTTACTTTCCAATAATAATTTCAGAATACTAATGGAATTTGTTTTGCTTTCCATTTGAAAATCTAGAGGACAAATTAATCTGCTTTTGTAAGCTTCCTAATTGTGGTAATTTTGTTTGATTGAATCTGTATTAGGTACTAAAGTAGAAAGGGGAGGGGAAATTGTGAGTCCATAAAAAAAAATCCATTATATTCAGCTGCCAACTGTATAATTAATCCTCAATTAAATATTTACCTTAGTTTTTTCAGAAAAATATTATGCCATAAATAAACTTTTAAATGATGGCTTTAGGATAAAGAGCTGAGATCGTATAACCCAATGGGAAATAGGCTTAACATATTTTTCTGGTTTATAAAATTATTATAGACTAATCAAAATTTCAAAATTACATGGGAGTAAATGAAGTAGAGGTGGATATTGTAATGGGAATATGTGTTATGCATATTACCTTGTAATTAAAAAATTTCATTATGATGCAACTATGTCAAGCCTTACTATTAACATAGATTTTGCATAAAATGACTATATTAAAATTGTTAAATCAAAATGGCCACCTTGATAATAATTCACAGCAAATTCCTAGAGCATAACATAGCATTTGTTAAAGAAGCTTCTATGGCACCCAATTCTTTTGGGATGCTCTAAGAAATAAGGGTTATATCTTCAAATCATTCTGAGAAATGCTGCTCAGTACCACCTTCTCACAGAATCACAATGTACATTAACATTTTTAAAGTTCTGAAAAAATATTTTTGATGCATGCTTGAATTAATTTACCTCAGTATTTTCAAAGCTAATTTATCGCAAAACTCTGGATATCTGTGTTCGAAAATGTTACTGATATTTGCTAATATTTATTTAGTATTTATTTTATCCAGAGCATTATGCTAAGTGCTTTATGTGCATATTTTAAATAAATCTTAACCAACCTAGGCTGAAGTTACTATTATTACTGCTACTTTTCACAAAGGAAATGTGAGACATAAAATAATTAACCTATTGCCAAGATAATCTTTAAACATGTTAATTTAGCCAACACCCATCTGGGACTGAATTCCAACTCAGGCCTGACTCAATCTTTAGTATGATTTCTTGATCACTATACTGTACTGATCCTTAATACCCCATGAAACTTTTTGACACTTCTGATATTCTCATTTCTATTTTCTTTTTCTTTTCCCTCCCCCTTCATTTCTAAAAAGAGTCATGCATGTCCCATTTATATCTTTCTTTACTCATGTCTATTGAGATGATATTTCTAGTTTTGTTTTATTTCTCAAAGCACAGATGCTTCTGTAATTGGCCCTATAGTCCCTCTCTACTCCAGATCCTTGAGAATATATAATTTCAAATTCCAAACTGCCCAACCCTCAAAGTTCAGTTACAATTAGTTCAGGATAGTCCAATGGCTATGAAATTCATTCTTTCCTCTCAATGTTCTAAAAATAGTATACCTGATAGAACCTTGTGATCTTAGAGAGTAGACTCTTTCCATCAATTTATCTGAATTGTATTTTAATGTTATGTACATTCTCAGTTTGCATCAAGGGATATTTTTGAAACAACTATGCAAAACCAGCTCTTTATTAAGTACATGTTGTGGAATTAGCTGACATCGTTTGTTTCAAGCAATGCTTATAGTAATTGATTAACACAGTGCCTGAGAAGTCTCTTGGGGAAAAAAGAAAACAGAAATTGCATCAAAATTGAGGTTCAGTCATAAGCCATCATTATTTGGTGGAATTATAGTAGGGGTTCAGGGACACAACAGACACCAGACTGCAGAGTGATCACAAGACCCCTGAATAGTCGTAAAGAAAGAATGAATCAGTCAGAACCTCAGTGTTTCAGGGGCTCCATGTGACACCTGTTGATGGATTGTGCCATGATGTTAGCTACTTTGGTAATAGGACATTGACTGGAACACCACTGAGGCAGTTACCATTAGGATAGTACATGCAGCTGACCTTGGTGCAGCTCCTAAAAGAGGCCTGACTTAGCTAATGTCAACTCTGAGCAACCACCAGTACAGCTTTCTGAATGAAAAGATGGAGAATGATAAATAGTTGAGAAGAAAAGGCAACTTTTGCAGGGACTGAAATTCTAATAGGAGTAGAAGGAGATCTAGTGCTACCAAGATGCATTAACATAAATTTGCCCTATACGAGGCCTGTCTGGAAAGTATCAAGCCATGTTAATATAAAGAGAATGATTTGCATGACATCTCTGTAGCCTGGCAGCCAAGCGGAGTGGACTGGAATGCACATGCATGAACAATGATGACTTCACTGTACTTGTCAGTCGGATGCTAGATGCCGTCAAGTGAGATGTGTACTGGGTGTTCCCATGTTAATATGATTATCTTGTACAATGGAGAGGCAAGGAACACAGACCATAGTTGATGAAAACATAATGTTACTATGCAAATGAATGCAAGGACTCTGCCTTAGTCCACCATTCCTTTTGCTGCTGGTCTGGAATTCTGGAACATCTGTCCTTCTTCAACACTTTTTGAGCATTAAATTGAGGTGAAGCACAGTTGTTATTCCCACAGTTGTTATAATTTGGTCAATCTTTAGAATTTCCAGAAGATTTAATAGACTGCATATTATTGGGTAATCCTCCTGAAATGTTGTCTTTCAATAATAATTTCAGAAACTATTATGAATCAGTGCATACAAGACTATTCTCTGCAAAAGGTTTTTCAGGAACAGTTATTTTGTTAAAACGAGCTTTAACAATCAGCCGATCTGTAGTTAGAATTTGCACTGTCTTACTTTAAAAATTGAATAAATAAAGACACTTAAGCAGACTAAATACAAGATTAGTCAATTTCCCCTTGGAGATCCCATTAGCCTCATGGTAATGAATATCCAGGCAGGGATTTCAGATACTAAGATAGACATAGACAAGATATTACCCACTCAGCTGAACGTTGCGGTTTGGCTCTCAATATCTATTCCATCCCTCCCTTGTTAGGGGTGCTCCTAAGCAGCAGTGTGGTCTTAAGACTTGACCCTATCCCCAGGAAGGGCTCAGCTTAGTCTAATCCAATTAATTTAATTCTTTTAATTCCTTTCCCCTTGGTAGTGTTTGTTTTAGGAAACCAGGTTTAAGCTAATTAGCACAAACCCATTTCCTGGTGAAAGTTATTGGAGCAGGAATAGATACATCATATAATTTGGTGTAATCAAATGGAAAGAGAAGTGCTTTATCAAATGCTTCATGAAACATAACGAAGAAGGCATTGCTGAGTTATTGCTGGCAGTGTTCTTGTGACTGTGAGAGAAGCAAAGAGCAAAACCATGAGAATTGCAGAGAAATGGAGTCTTGGTCAAAACATGCCTGAAGGCCACTCACCCCTTCTCTTGAGATATATGAAATAATCCTTTATTGTTTAAGCAGATTTATATTACCTAGAGATGAAAGTATCCTAACTAATAGAGATACCACTCCAGCTGTTAGCCAATCTTGGCAGCAAAACAGGTGATCTGAGGAGTCAATGTTCTCTTTTATTAGTTCTATTCCTTAGACACAAGGATATTTATGAAGGAGCAATCACAAATCTTTTTCCCCCGAAGTTTTTTTACATGCATAATGATGAGAGCAGTGAGGGTTATACTTCAATGATTTAATCACCATTAACATGTACCATCTAAAACTTGACCTTGTGCCACATAATCCTAAATTGAAAACATATTAAATCTTACCAACTCTCTAAAGATATACTGAAAATAACTATGAAAATTCTGTAAGTATTTTGTTAGTATGGTATTCAGGAAATGAATGAAGTAATAATGGAGAAACCATATAGGTTACTGTAACAAAATTAAAGGGAAGAGTTATTCTTCTGTCACCTTAAGTAATTACAAAAAACTAGGCATTTGAAGTCAGTGTTAATGGACATTAGCAGATAGCTCAGCTTTTCCTCAGTTAGTTCATAACTTGCATAATTATCCATTGAAATTATCTGTGATAAATGAGTCTGAAATTATATAGATATTCCACATTAAATGGACACTTTTAATTATGTGCAAATGGATGTTTTGCCTGATAGTTTTTAGTCACATTAATAAATATTGCAGGGACAACACATCCCTCATACCAAAGAAAGGACAACATTTTACAATTTAATCAATAGATTTCTAGATGACAATGTGGGGAAGGGTAAGAGGTACTTACCAGCAAGAGTTAAATAGTTTAGTGTTGTGCCTTAACAAAAAGGAACACAACCAGAGATTTATTTCCATTTCCTTTTTTGAACTTACATCCATTTTCTGCTAGGTCAAAAGAGTAAATCACTGTGGACCAGAGGAAATCAATGAAGAGTTGGACCAACTCTATGAAGACCCCAGGGAGAGAAGATGGCATTACCAACCTGTTCTCCCCAATATTTGGAATTTATGGGGAACTATTAGATAGAAGATTTCTAACTAAGACCTGGTGGCAGTGAAAGGCAGTAGAAATGTTATCCTGGAGGTTAGATAGATGTTATCATGGAAAGTAGAGAGTTCTCAAAATATTGATGAGTTACAACACTAAATGATGATAAGGGAGAAAGAGAGAAGTGGCTTAGTGCTTCTAGTTCCAAGCTTTGCTAAGTCTTGAGCTGGTATCCATTTTGTAGAAGTCCATAGTCCAGTAAAGTCAACCAAATTCAAATGCAATATTCCTTGTGGGTGAATGAATTAAAATAAGCCATGCTTTGTGTTAAATACTATACAACATACACCAGAAACTTTCAATTAAAAATCCAGACACATAAACTTAAATTATTTTGTCCCTAATAACTGACAGATTTGATGGGAACTATCATTTCCAACTTATAATTTTAAACAAACCAATTTAGGGAAAAGTGGTTTTCCAAAGGCCAAAATGCTAGGAAGACCAAGAAAAAAAATACATGCTACACTACCAAAAGTTTTATGCATTTATAAATTAAATTATTGCACAATGTGTCTAGATAGACACTTACATATATGTATGTGTGTGTGGTGGTGGGGAGGCAGTGTAGACTTATAGATATGTCTCTTAGATCCCTCTTTAAGGAAGAATTGGTTGCTCAGTTATGGGGAGTGTAGTCAGCAGACAATCTCCAGCTCTCAGCTCCTTCAGGTTCTACCTTAACCAACTGCAGATATTCACATTACCCAAGGTTATGAGCTTCCAGAAGCAGCATAGATCCAGTGACTGAGGTGGGAATATAAAGTCCTAGTCAATTTGGCCACATATAGGGCATTATTGTGATCCCTAGCTTCTTGCCAAGCTGCCTGAAGCTTTCTTGGACTTGAGTCACCATTTTCCTTTTTTTCTCTGCTCAATCCTACTACTCATCCTTTTCCTTCACAGATACTTATTCCTAGTAAACACATAGGAACACAAGAATCCCAAACTCCATCACTATATGCTTCTGGAGAACTGAATCTGCAGGAGTGTGTGTGTGGAGGGGAGTGGGGAGGTGGGTGTGGGTGTGTTGATTGATAGATAGATAGATAGATAGATGATAGCTAGCTAGCTAGCTAGATTCTGTGTCTGTGGGTCTGTTTATATTCTAAAGCAAGGCCATCTGAATACAACTCTTGATTCCACTATTTACTAGATGAAGATAACAATTTATCTCAAAGGGCTATACTAAGGTTGAAATGACTTAATCCATGAAAATTCAGAGAACAGTTGCTGGTTATATAGTGCCCAACAAATGTCAGTGATCTGTATATGTGGCTATATAGGAGTATGTATAGCTGTTGAGGAATATATACCTGTTTATTGATGCAGACCACTTTCTGGGATATAGTAATTATTGCTAAAAGCTGCCTGTTTTTCATGCTTAGAACAGATTACTGACAAACAGCCTCATTCTCATATTCATTAGATTCTGTGTAATTATTTTTCACTAATAGAACCATAACAACTCCAAACATGGTATTTAGATTTAACAAGATACTCTTTATTGATTCAGTCTTTGCTGAAGATGATTTCTACAAAAGACCATAAAAAGCTATGTTCAGAAAGAAACTTCAACCCGTTCACACCAGCTTCTCTGCCAACCTGCAAGCAGCTACTTCCGTTAGGGACGCTGGTATCCATAACATGGGTTCATTGTAATGGTTGGGTGCTGATTGGGACTTTCCTTGCCTTATCTTTGGTTCTGTTTTCTGCTCTGGAAGGTCTTATTTGCTCCTTGAAACACCACAAAAATGAAGGTCTAGCAAAATGGGAGTCTGGCTTTCAATGTTCTTTTCTATTTTGTCATGTTTCTTCCTCAATGAACGCGAGGGGACGTTTTCCTGGAATTCTTAATAACATGTGTGCTTTGAGCAAGTTTGTACTGCTTGAATAATTCTCATTCACTGTGGCCAATCCCTGATTCCTATGTTTATTAGAGAAGAAGCAGGGTGTCTTTTGTCTCCCCTTACCTGTGTGATCTCAGAGACACATTTCTCCCACAGGGCTAGCTAAATGTTAGGTCATGTAAATACTTAGGTGCGGACTTGGGGAAGGGGAGAAAAAGAATAGACAGGGTGTCTTGCAACACGTTGCTCTGTCCTCAATTTTCACAGACCAAGGAGGGCTTCTGTAAGGCACACGGCTGGCTACAGGGACCACGCATTTCAAGAGCTCTCAGAAAGGAATGGGAACAAGGTCAGGAAAGGAGTGTCATTTTAAACATTTTATCCTATTTTAACACTCAACATTTGTGCTTGGACACTATTATCAGTACAGGCTGCTTGTCCAGGTAACACTAACTATTTTTAGAGGACAAAAGCAGAAAACTACATTCTACATTTTCCTCAAACAATGTGCTATGAAAAGCAAACCTCAAATCCCCCATCTTTCCCTCCTTGACTGTCACAGCTGCCTAATAAATTAATTTGACTGATTGTTCATGAAAGATGCTGCATTATAGAGAAAAAAATTACTGTTTGCAAAAGTTTTAAGATTTAAATAACACATTGTTCTAAATTACACTAAAATTCTTCAGTCATTTTATTCCTTTCAGTATAATTGTTGGTTTTAATGTATGTTCTATATGTTTCCAGTTCTGTGAGATGCCTGAGAGCAGAGTTCATATCTTATTCATCTTCATATCCTCAGCATTTAGCATATAATTCATAATTGGCCTTTGCATTTTTGTTTCCCTGAATACAATTGTATTGAAATATCAGAATTGCCTTGATTGGGTTATATCATCAAATATGCCTACATAGAAGTGGGACTTTCTGATAAACTGATTAAAAGATAGTTTTCAAGGATTAACTTGAATACTGGAGTGACTCTTATTTTCCACAGTATGTGTTTTGTGAGTGTAAAAACAAAAATGAATCATTTTCAAAAGGAAGTATATGGATGTTCATTGTTTCTTCAATGTTGCTATTAATAGAAATAAGTAGCATTAACATGCAATGATCTTTCCAATATAGAAACAAGCTAGAAGCACACATATTCACATTTTAATAGTTTAAGTTTTATGGGATGTCTTGTAGTAAAACTGTGAATATCTAAAATTCATTTAAAATGCCAGTAAAGATGCTTACAAGGAAATGTTAAAATATGCACATAACCTCTACTGAATAATTCATATCTCATAGGAAGTCTCCAGCTAATGTAACATTTGAACTGTGTATATTGCAAGTAGACTTGAATGATTGTTTTTCCTATGTAATTGACCATCATCCCATGTGCATTTAGACATTGTATTTCTATAAACTGTGCTGCTTTGAGCTATGCAGGTGGATAGTTTAGGCAAAATAAATTATTCGTATGGTAAATTCATTTTGATATGAAATACATTATCACAATTATTTCAGAGAGTTTTGAAGTCAAATGCTGTCATCTTTTGCTGATTTTTTCTTTTCATTAATGCAATGGAAGTCTATCATTACAAAATAGTCTAGAAATCTAGGGAAAACATTTAAATTAATTTGTTTAATAGAGATGGGTACTACGTTCTGTGATATTCATAATTATTGGTTTCATGTAAAGGTTTTATAGGTGGTAAAATGGCCCAAATTCCATGAATTCTAAGGTGCAAATTTCACTGCAGATAATCCTGAAGATAGCATTGCCCTTAACTTGCCCCTCACTCCTTTCTTAGATCTCAGAAAGTAGTTTATTCATTCCCTTATTTTTTTCAGTTCATAAATAATATTGGGTGCCTGACATGTCCAAGTCACAAGACTGGGAATTAGCAATAGCTACCAGGATAAATCATACTTAGATATTGTCTTCTAGAGGGCAAAGGTGAGAGAAAAGGAACAAACAATTTAAAAATTCTTATGGTAAACCAGGCAGGATATTTTGTGTTTTCACATATATTACTCATTTAAGTCCTGCAACACTATGATGAAGTACCATTTTTCTTATTTGATAAATGATCAAACTGAATAACTAATTTATACTAGTTTGTTCATTTGGTAGACATGGAGCCAGGAGCTAACTCCTAAAGCCCACCCCTCCCTTTGTTTTTCCTTCTCTACTATTCTGTTGCCTACAGGTCAACAGGGGGGATGAAGCAAATATAATATAATACAAACTAGAAAATGTTAACTGCTGGAAGGGGAGTACTGACACACTACGATATTTGGAGGGCAGGAAAGGAACTTGAATTATAGTTTAGAATTTAGCATTCTTTTAGCCCCTAATGGTTCAAACCTAAGGTAAGTTAATTGGAATTATGGGCTGTTTAAGAGTTGAAAACATTAGGAACCACCAGATAATCATGGTATAAGTTTTTGGATTACACGGCCATCATACTATGGGGACACTTCTTCACCGTTTTTAAAAATATTCATTTTTAAGCATTAGTATTCCACTTCCTTCCCTTTGAATAGGTCTTCTAAAAGCATTTCCAAACCATTACAGCCCATGAAGTATTTACAGTGGCTGGTCTCCTTCTCACAGGATGATGACAACCATAATTACAATGGCAGGTGACGACCTCTCACATATCCCTATAGCTTTAGGGGTTATAAACACATAAAGAAGCTCCACATTTCCATTTTTATGGTACAAACCAATCTTTTTACTGTGAAAGTCTTCAAGAGAGCTGTAGGTAATCAACCTTTTTCTCCACTGTCAGTCAGCAATTGAACTTTTGTAAGAATTTGAAGAGAGAATTTATATCCACAGCTGTAACTGTTCTAACTATGTCTCTATTTCTCAATTTCTACTTATTCCCTAAACACAAAACATTTATTCACTGAATATTTACTATGAAGCCTACTCTAGGTCAGGTTTAGGTCACATGTGGGAACTGGGCACAAGGTGTTGAGAGCCCTTAAGTGACAGATAAATGACAAGATGAGAGAGCGGACATGGCTCTGGTTTCCAGCCTGATGACAAAGGCCGTGGCTGTTCTCCATGTAGAAAAGTGAATGTGCACCATCTCTGAGGAGAACAGAGACTTGCCTCTGGCTCAGTTAGGACCAGAGTAACACAGTCATTTCAGTCAGAGAATGAAGCTTTGGAAGCCCCCGGCAGCCTGTACCCCATGAGATGGATGGCCTTCGACAACAGCAGCATCAGTCTTTAGACGAACATCTAGTGAATATGGTGAAGACGTCATGGAAAGCGGCTGGGAAAATGGCAGCAGCAAAATGTGGTATATGTATACCATGAAATACTACTCTGCCATGAAGAAGGACAAATTAAGGCCTTTTGCAATAATTTGAATGGAACTTGAGACCATTATCCTAAGTATCTAAAGAATGGAAAAACAAGCACCACGCATAGTCGCTATTAAATTGGAACTAACCGATCGATGTGCACACATGTTCATAGAGGGAAGTAAAATTCAGTGGAAATCAAGCAGGGGGTAAGGGGTAGGAGGGGATGGGTGATAATCTATCTAATGGGTACAATGAACATTATCTGGGTGACAGGCACACTTTTAACCCTGACTCAAGCATTACAAAAGCGATCCATGTAACCAAAAATATTTGTATCCCTGTAATACTTTGAAATTAAAAAAAAATACCTAGAAAGACCAATGGCAGAAAAAAAAAAAAAGATGTTAGTGAATATCCTTTGGGAATTCCCAGAGATATCTGATAGAGTTAGAGGATTTGGCAAGGATTTAGAATTGTGTGTGTAGGAAGAATATAGAATCAATGATAATATGATTTTATTTGCATACTAATAGAGATCCAAGCCAAAGATGGATCCCAATTTGTAATTCTTGCATAGTGTTCAGGTATAGATTGCATTGGTCTATACATGAATCTTGTATAGATTGTAAGCTGCATGAGGGCAGGAACTTTGTTTTAAACTCTAATTTTTTGGCACAGAGTAGTCACTGCTTAAATGTTTGTTAAGCATAGTGATTAGACATTCTAATATTTAAGGTATTTTCAGTCAGATGTTGCAGGTAGAGGTACAACAAGGATAATAACTATAATTTAGTGAACTCAGACTATGTGCCAGATAATTGTTTTTGGTCTTTAAAAATATTAACTAATTCAATCCTCAGCCTGGAAGGAGATACTTTTGTTTTAAATCTTGTTTCTGACACGAATTTGCTGGCAAATTTGCTTAAATTTTCTGTTATGTCAGAATCACTGGTTATTAAAAAGAAAATAGGCAGATAATACATGCATTCTTGGGTGATTATAATTAGTAAATGCTAAATATTGTGCTCTTCGTATTGCCAATGACAATGTCTGTTTTTGTCCTCTCTTTAGTACTCTCATGTTACCCTGACCTTAGAGGATAATGCCTCTTTTTCTATAAGAGAGCATCCAAGTAATGTTTACTTAGAAATGACCTGTGTTATCTTCATTTTTCTTTTTAAAAAAATTTTCAATTTATTCATTATTATAGCAAAAGAGCTTTTCAGTTTTGGGTTAGAATGATTCTGCATCACTTTTGCTCCAGATTACTTTACGTGTGATTCCTCGTTTCCCGTCTCTACACAGCCAAGTATGTTGGAGGCATCAAAGGTCGCTGGGGAGAGTCATCCATCATCTTGACACCTTTTATGAGTTTCCTACTCCTGATGGTGATTATGGGAAAAGCTGCTTCAAAGTGATAACTGCCAGAGGCACTTGATGTTCATAGGCTTGAGTGATAGAAATATGTCCAAGTTTGGGGCAACAGAAAAAAAATAAATAAAAATTGAAGGACAAGATGAAGGGGTAATAAAATGCAAAGGAAACTCCAAAAAGCAGGTCTTGATGGAGAAACGTTGAAATATTGATTTCAGGAAGAAATAAACCTAATTTCATTCTATCCCAAAGGTGGGTTCTCACAGATTGTGCCGCTTCCACAATGACAAATTATCCACATGACAATAAACACCGAGTCCTCTGTCTTGATATGTTGTCCCTATGATATCAAGCACCTGGGATCTGGCTAGTTCCAAATACAGATTGTTACCACAAAATAAAATCAATGCCTTCTTGAGGGGTGTTAGTATTGCTAACGTAAACATAATATTTCCATTCGTCTCCATTATCCTATAAGGATGCCTTCTGCTGTTAAAAATTGAGTAGTGAAAAAGATCAATTATATTAAATAATATTAATTAACATTAACTAAGCACTTAGACTATGCTATGCCCTGTGCTAAGCACTTTAACCACATTTTCTTATGTAATCAGTATTGTAGTCAGCACTATTGGGGGAATTAATCACCCACTCCATGTTTCTCTGCCCAAGTTCAGAATCAATTGAGATACAGTACACAGGCTTGAGTAGTACATCTGCAAGTCATTGGATTAAAGAAGTTGAAGTTGCATAGGTAGCTGGGATCAAGCAGAACAAATATACAAAATGAACAGAGAAAATGATCAAATATGAGCATTCTGGGAACACTAACAATTAAGAGGTGGGAGAAAAAAAGAGGAGGTTATGACTGAAGGCTTAGGCAGAGTAGATGAAATTTAAGGAGGGCACCACTATAATAGTGGAAATTAAGAAAAGAATTTAAGAGAAGAACTGAAAGCTTTATAGTGGATTTGATGATTCTGAAGCCACTACTGATCTTTATGAGAGCAATTTCTTTTGAGTTTCAGGGGTTAAGGCAGATTATTGTGAACGGATGAGTCAGTGAGAACCAAGACAATTCAGATAGTGGTAATACATTGCTCTTCCAAGATGCTTGGCTTTAAGATAAAAGATAGTCATAAAGAAGTTTCTAAAATAGAGGAAAGATCAGTTCAGATACAGACATTTTTACGTACGGGTGGTTTGGAGGTGAAGAGGGTTTTTTCTTTTCTGTTGACTTATTTCATCTGCAATTAAGGCCAGGTCATGTGCTGGAAATGTGGAGGAAAGTTATAGTGTCAGAAGCTGGAGGAGTCCAGTCATCTCTTGTGAGGTACGGGAGAGGCACTTATATAGGGGTTGTGGCTCAACATTGAGACAAGGAAATTTAAATGTGACTCTGACTGAGAAAAAGAGGAAAGAATGATATAAAAGGGGTTTAAATGACAAAGAACTCCAACAGCTTAGGGTACATACCTCTATCATAGAGAATATTTATACATTTTGGAAATTATCTTTATTTACTTCTTCCATTAGACCATAAGCTAACTTGAAAGCAAGGATTAGACATTTTATTTTTATGTCCTTAGCTAAGCACAGAGATCTACCACTTAATAATTGCTATGGCAAAGACTTTTGGTTGCCTATACAACAGCCTTTATCCTTAATTCATAGAATTTCAACTTTGTTCAGTAACCAATGTACCCAAGCCCAGAAGGTGAATCATGATTAGTTTATATCCATCATAGTAATCCTAGAGCTTTTCCATTGCAATTTTCATATCTTGGTCAAGGGCAAGGTTTGGTGAACTTTTTCTATAAAGTACCAGATAGTAAATATTTTTGACTTTTTCTTCTTTTCGAGAATGTCGTAGGAATAGAATCATATACTATGTAAACCTCTGAAACTGACTCCTTTCACTCAGCCTAATATCTTTGAAATTAATCCCAGTAGGTTGTTCTTTTTTGTTGCTAAGGAGTATCCTACTATATGGATATATGCAATTTGTTTATCCATTCATCAACTGAAGGACATTTGAGTTTTTCCAGTTGTTCTCTTTTTTTGTTTTTGATTTTTTTCCAAATAGAAAGTGACTATAATAGGATAACATGTGAGTTCTTTATTGTGATGAAACCATTCTGTATCTTGATTGTGCTGGTGGTTACACATATCCATAGTTTTGGTAAAATTTATTAAACTGTACATTAAAACAAAAAAGTCAATATTGTCATATGATAATTCTAAAACTAAGCAAAAATATTTTTGACTTTGTAGGCCATACAATCTTTGTCATGACTACTGAACTCCGCTATTGTAGCAGGAAAATGACATATAATCTAAAGTATGTTTACTGTCTGGGGAATGAACACGCTTGAAGTTCTGACTCAGGGGGATAGGAGCGGGGGGAGGGGATGGGTGTATACCTACATGATGAGTACGATGTGCACTGTCTGGGGAATGGACACGCTTGAAGCTCAGACTCGGGGGGATGGGGAGGCATGGGCAATATATATAACCTGAAATTTTGTACCCCCATAACCATAATAAGCTGAAATAAAAAAAAGGAAAAAAATAGAGTCTTCTGAGAAAGATATTTTCTTTAATAAAATGAGAGAATTCACAAATAGAAAGCCTTTTTCTCCTTCATGCTTTTGACAGTAATGTTCAAGAACATGGTGCCAGAAACTAGAGCAATTTTGTGACTATGAGGTGATACATCTGAGAATAAAAACTTATGTGTTGATAATAATGGAAGGGAATGATTCAAAGATCCTAGATCCTTGATGGTATCATTGTGTCACTGAACTAACTCTGGAACTGCTAGACTTCATTTTAGACAAGATCTGACAGGTGCTTATTTCCATATAGCCCAACAAATGCAAACCAGTTAGAAGCTCAATGTGTGTTTCAGGAATGAATGGTTAAAGCATTAAGATTGTAAAATACAAAGAGGGAATAAATAAAGGGCATTTTAGTCATAGAAACAATAAGCCAAAATCTGGGATATTCAGGCAATAATTTGATAGCATGTCAACATGAAGAAAATTTGAAATAAACAGTATGGAAACAATAAAAGCAGTTATGTCATTGAGAGCTAATGTTTAGCATAGTATTGACAAATGGGATAGGCAGGTGATGGAGAATGAAAGTTTTGAGACTAAGCCTGACACTGAAACAGCTAATTAGGGCATACCCATACCCATGGTTTTACTGTGTGTGTAGAGGGTTGGAGGGAAGCGGCTCAGATAAAAATAAAACTTCTTTTTTTCTTTTTGAAAGATGTCTTCGATTTCAGGAAAGTTCAGAAGTGGTAAATCATGTGATGAAACTATCTGAGCAAATACTCTGAATCAAGTGGTGCAGGTTAAAACTTTGCAAACAGATGCCAGAGGAGAGAAAAGAGAAACATCTGAAAAAGGGTCAGATGGCATTGGGTGTCTTTCTTTACCGAAGTAAAGCTCTCTAACTATCTTTGAGGGAGAAAATACAAGCTTTGTAAAGATACATCTGCTTCAAGCAAAGTTAGGAAAAAAGCAACCTGAAAGAATAGTATGCAAAAACAAAAAGAAAATAAAAATGTTTGCTGAAGAGTATACGCTTAGAACTATGAGTAATTTTTACAATCAAGTAGCATTTGATCCACAATTACAAATTACACAGTGACTAGATTTAAAGGAAGTTCTATTTCTTTTGTCTTTTTAATGAGGATCAGTAAAAATATAATACTCAAGTGTTCATCTTCTGTGTTCAGATTTTATGTACATAAACTAATAAAAAACATAATACACCATAAAAATACATTTACCTTGTATAAGGACAATAAAAATTAAAAGTTGGAAAATGAGCTATATAGAAATTATGTTCAGCTACTTTTCCTGTGTAACACATTCCAGAGCTTAGTGGCTTAAAATGATAACCAGTTGTGTAGCATACAATTGTACATGTCAACCATTAGGGCTGAGCTGATTTGGTATTACTTTTGTTCTGGCTGAGCTTGGCTGATCTGGCTGGGCTTGCTCATGCACCTGCTATCAGTTGGTGCTCGAGGTGGCTGATTTATGATGGCATTACCCACGACAGCTGGGATGACTGGGACCTTTCTCTGTGCAGTCTCTCAACTTCCAGCTGGCTAACTATGATTTGGTTGTTTTGATATTCGGTGAATTTGAAGATAAGCAAGAGTAGAAACTGCAAAACTCCTTGAGATCCAGGCTGTACGCTGATGCAATAGCACTTCTGCTGCATTCTAGTGGTCAAAATATGCCACAAAGTCAACTTAGATTCAATGATTAGGGTAATTGAGTCCACATCTTTTTATTTTTTTTTTGAGGGTTCATAGGAATTTTATTCATAATAACCAAAAACTGGAAACAACCCAGGTTTCCATCAATAAGTGAATGGATATACAAATTGTGGTATATTCATACAATAGAACACTTCTGAGGTCTGACACACTTTCTGTGGACACCTCTATAAATTTAGCCTCATTTAATAAGCATCATTGCTATTTAAGTGGGAAAGATAAAATATGCTGTCCATCAAATTATGTAAAAACAGTTTCCATATTGATGTTTAATACTTATTTGACATGTTCTCCCTTTGCTTAAATTTAACCCTAAATTTATGTTCCAATGGAGTACACATCTTTCTGAGAGAAGCTGTAAAATCATGGCCAATTTGGCTATCAAGAATAGAATAAAATATAAGTTGTAAGGTTATTTGTCATTTCTTAGAATTTCAACTGCTATGAGTTGTACTTCACAGAAATTTTATTTTAAAAATCAATGCGTTTACAAAGCCAATAGACTAACTGTTAAAGATAGAAGTGTTATTAGATGCAATTGAATATTCCTCTTCCCTATTATGTTAGTTTATATATTATCCTCATCATTTAAGTTATTTGAAAGAGGAAAAATAATCCTTACTGAAACTATCACTTGCAGGGAAAAATAATCCTAACTGAAACATGGAGACACACTTTATATTTAGTGAACTAATTAATTCAAAACTCAATTCCAAATTTATGTTGATTTCTGATTATGATTCAGGCATTTTATAAGGTAATGGGGACCACCCCAAAAAAGATAAATAGGGCTAAAGGCACAAGAAAATGTTTCCATTCAAGGAGCTAACAGACAAGGAAAGGGGGAAAGACAAATAAAAAAAGATGATGTCCTCTACCTGCATTAGGGCTTTTAATGGAGAGACAAAAAGCTCCTAGCAGAAATGATGCCTGAGCTGACCATCATAAAATGAGAAGTTTTCTAGGAAGCCAATGAATACAGAAGTGGGAAAGCGTGAGATGAGCATTTAGTCAAAGGGAAAGCATACATAAAAGCAGAGGGGTATAAAAGGGTTTGCTCCTTTCAAAGAACCACCAGTTATCCACTCCTTTGGCTAATTCAGGAAGTGGATAATGACATGGAAGTTGATATGGCAGAAAATGGCTGGTGATATATGGGAATCAGCAGGAAGTTGAGATCAATAATGTATAAATGTCAATCCAAGATTCCACCCAATAATTTCCTAAAGTGTTGCTTTTCCTTCACTTTTGATTTTTGACACAGACCTCATCTATTTCTCCAGGTATTGTACCTTTTGAATAATAAACCATTCCAACTGAGAAGTCAGCCATTCACTAGAAATAAAAATATTGTGATAGTCTCACCATTTCAGGTGTTTCTGATTAAGTCTTACCGATTTCAAAGCTTATACCAACTCAATTTTATAGCATGTGCATTGGTACATAACATAGTGGGGTTTAGTTTTAAAATGATCCATGAATATATATGATAGGTCAAAAAGACTGAATTAGCAATTATTAATTATATGCTTATTTAATTGATTTAACATGGACTCAGAGTAATTTAGAGTATCTGATTCAATCAGGTTTCTGTTCTAATTAGTTCCTCGATGGACGGACTTCAATATATTTCTTTTGCTTTGATTTTCCCCAACTTGGTGTGTAGGCACAAATTCTCTTCTCTGAAAGAAAATGCTATTAATGATATTATAAAATTATTGATGACCTTTCAGTTCATTCCCTTTAATTAAAATTTTAAGAACTGGGAAAACTCAGCAGCATGTTTCCTTTACATTATATTTGTTAATAATTTATATATTGAAAATATGCCTTCTTTTTCTCCCTGTCAGTTACTCTTTAACTTATTTATCTGGAACTGCAAAATAAGTAGACGTGTAAAGATTATCTTTACCAACTGACAAAAAAGAATGCAATAATATAGTATATTTAAAATCCAGATCTGTGCTGATGATGTAACATCTCATGTTAAGTTTAAGAAAGAAGGCATCTAAGGTACGACTATGTTTATTTTAAATTACTCATGAGACTCCTTTTAAGAATGTATAACTTGAGACAATATGAAAAATAGCACTAAGACCTGAGTTTCCAAAATTAATTAATATTGGCTCTTGGTCCAAATAGTTTTACATACATGAGCATTGATTATCTATATTTTATCAGCATTTATAAATAAAGTTATAAAATACAGAATATAAAGTTTATATATTAATACGGTGTGAATTCCCATATGAGAAAGTCTAAGCCAGAAAAAGAAATTACTCAGGTGGGGCAAAGGCAATATATATAACCTAAACATTTCTACCCCCATAATATACTGAAATAAAAATAAATAAATTACATTGGTAAAATAAAAAAAATATGACGCATGTTCTTTGGATTACAGATTATTGGTACTGAAGACTCAATTTTGTGCAGTATTTTAGTTACTGTTGGCAAAATATTTAATGTCAACAACCTACATGTCATATTTGCCAGGCTTCTACATTAACCTGCTTGGTGGATCACATCCTGTCCCCAAGTAAAGAAGCTTATCATGAGTCTCTCAGATCTTACTGTGAGTTCCTTAAATTGTTAACCTACTGATTAATATGCAGCCGATTGATACTGAAAAGGACACTGATTTGTTTCTGAATCATTGCTACTTATCTTGCATGTAGAACATTTTAGCCTGTATGTTGTAATCTGCAGCCGACAGATCTTGTAGATCCTAACCTCTGTGTTGTACCCTCCAATGAAAAGAACAACTCTGATAGGACTCCCCTCCCTTCCTTCTACATTTACCCATAAAAGCTTCCAACTCGCAGCAGATTCTGGAACATGCCCAGCTTTATCGGTGTGTCTTCCTGGATCAGTCCTCACATTTCACTTCCAATAAATGTGTGTCAAACTATTTCTGCCTCAACAGACTTAATTTTGGTCAACAATAGGTATCAAATAAGATAATAAAGAATGCATACAGATATTTGAATGTTGTAAGCAAAAGTTTAAAAAGAATGAGTAATATGTTCATTTCTAGAAACTATTAAATTATAAACCAGAAGGCATCACTGCACAGAGATGAAAAAGAATACAAACCAAAGCACTTGAAGGTAAACAGCACAATAATTCTCCTGACGGAAATTGGAGATTTTTTTTTTTTTGCCTGTGTAATAATGAAAGGATATCTCATTTTTGATCCAGAAAAGAGACTTTAAAAATTCATTAGTTGACACTTGCAGCTGTGTAAATGATCTCTTTTGCTCTGAATTAAAATATCAGGCCTTATCATTTAAATGAATGTTAGGTATGGCATAAAATTTGGGTTTTTGAAGCCTACTTTATAAGTGGGGATGAACGTCTATATGCCGGAGAAGAGCTTAAGACAAAGACAGAGCCACACCTACTGCTGGGGCTCAAGCAACTCAACAAGGGTACAGTTAAAATCTGAGACTTGGCTGAAATAGGGTGATTCTTTACTTTCACTTATTTATTTGCAGAGATAGAAATAATATGTCCCTCTTGCTAGGTCTGTGACTTCTGACTTCAGCCCCACCAACTAAAAGATACGATAAATGGTTTCATAAAATTCTTTATAATTAAATTTCTAAGTGTGTTAGAAAGAGGAGGAAGAGGAGGAGGAGGAGGAGGAAGAAGAGAAGCATGGGGAGAAGAAAGGAGAAGAAAAAGGAGAAGGAGGGGAGGAGGAAAAACAGAACGAGAAGAACTAGCCATTTCTGCAGCCATTCTTTGTGCTTCCCTCTGCTGTAGTGCCTGCTTTTATTAAGAGTGGGTTTTTATCAAAACTGTGATCAAAAGTATTACTTTGAGAAACTTTTTCTAATCACCTATGCCAAATCCTTTTTTGCTCCAAGAGCACTTTGTACATGCCTTTAATTTTTGCACAATAGCATTGGATTTTATTTTGTTGTTGCTGTGGATTCTTTTCTCCCATATGATGAGCTTTTGGAGGCAGAGGTGGTGCTTTAGTCATGAGCACAGTCTCTGATGTGCAGCAAGTGTTGTATGACCGCATGTGGAATGAATTCAAAGTCTGAGTCTCTGCTTCATGCCACGGTGCTGAGCATTGCAGAAGAGCTCCCTCTCATTCCTGTGGAGTCTTCTAGCTCTTCTCTCATTTGGATATTGGAAATTGTTACAAAGATCTATGACTGGAAAAATTTTGTTCTCAAAATAAAAGGAGCCACAAAGCACAATCTAACATCTGATATTCCTTCTTTCTTTCCGCAAAATCAGAATACTGTTGGATGTCCCCCATCTACTTCATATGCTCTCACTCTTGGGTGTCCATTGTCAATAATGGCCCTGAAGAGCCAGTGATTACATCCAAGCTTTGGCTGTTGAAAGGAAGTTCTAAGTCTAAAGAAGTGCATTGGACTAAGAATCGGGAACATATCTGGATTGTGCTATAAGCTTTTGCATATATCACCTCATGTGATCTGCACAACCACCTTGCAAGATACAGATTCATAACCCCACATATTCACCTTTCTCCAATTTCATCATTTGTTTCACTTTATTGTGTAGGACTGGTTGGGTTGTTGCTTCCAGTATGCTACCTGAAGTTCTTCTCACTTCAGAGAAGAGGAAGCTGATCCCGTCAAGGTCACAGTGTATGTCATGCTTAGAACTGGGAGGTTAATAGATGGCACATCTCTGATTTGAACCAGGCACTTCTGTTTACAAAGTCGATGCTTACACTGAGAACCCAGAGCTCTAGTCCCCACTCTGCTGCCAATTATCCAATTACCTATGTGACTTTGGACATAAAAAATAACTTTTTTTTTCTCCTTCTGTAAAAAGGATGGGCAACAATGCAATGATTTCTAAGGCATTGCTTCTCAAATTGTATGTGAATAGAGATTACCCTGGGCTCTTGTTAAAAAGTGATCTTTATTCAGTAGGTCTGGGGTAGTGCCTGAAGTTCTGCATTTCTAGCAAGTCTCTAGTTGATGCCGATGCACCTGGTCATAGACCACACTTCCAGTAAAAAGGTGGTCATTCTTTTCGTTTATTTTAGACTTTCTAATTTTAGAGAGAGTGGTCACTACAGAAATAAAGGGATACAGGGATAAAGCTATTTTCTACCCAATGTTCTTCCAGGTAACATTAAATACACTCTAATCCTAAGGAACTAAAGAAGAAGTGAGAAGCCAATCAGAAGCATCCTAACACATTTGTTGTGGTGGTGAGCAGCTTTGCATTCTTAACAGCAACTGCTATAAAGGCAACAATCTCTCAGGCATGTCTCACAGCTCCCTGAATTAGATTCCAAAGACCATCTGTCTGAGCCACAACTGGGGATGACTTTCCATCTGTACTTAGTATTTCCCTGCCTTGCAGTAATCTCCCAGCAGCCAAGAAAGCTCCAGAATCTTTAAAGACAGACACACACACAACTCATTTTTCAAAGACTGATGAAAACAGACAATAGAGCTAATGTTATACAATGCAGTGCAGTATGAAGATACTTTTTTTATACAGAGCAGAATTTGTTTAGTTTTAGAGTGATTGCTGCTACACTTGACTTGGAATGGCAGCTATTTTTACACATTTGCTTGAAAAAGTAGGTTTTATACACTTTTTCCAATTTAAAAAAAATCACATCAGCAGCCTATAAATCACAGTATTTCAAGGGAGGATGGGAGAAAGGGATGTATAAAATAGAGTTGACAAGAAAGAACTTGGTATTACAGACTGATGTGCCAACAAGTTCTCTGTTATAAACAAATTAGACGGGGCATTGAGGCTTGGGGTTGTAATTAAACATAAACCACTTTGAAAACTATAATTTGAAGCATAATCATTTTATGCTATTAGGATGTTTTGCTTTGATCTAGTATTTTAAATTTTGCATTCAACATTAATATATCAATGCTTCATGGAAATAACAACATATAAGAAAATATTGATTTGAGGCTGGAGGATGCCCATCAGATTTTTTTCCCTGCATATTACTTGTAAGAATAACACTTTAAAAAGAGTCAGATAGTTTTCTAAAAATTGCTGCTGTCAGAAAGATAAATCTCGCATGTTCTCACTCATATGTGGGAGCTAAATATTAAAAACAATTGATCTCATGGAGACAGAGAGTAGAATGATGGTTATCAGAGGCTGGGAAGGATAGTGGGGAGGGAGGGATAAAGTGAGGATGGTTAATAGGTGCAAAAATATAGTTAGATAGTTAGATAGAATGAATATTTGATAGCACAGCAAGGTGTTGACTATAATCAACAATAAGTTAGGGTGTATTTTAAAATAACTAAAAGTGTGGAATTGGAATGTTCCTAACACAAAGAAATGTTAAATGCCTGAGGTGACAGATACTCCAATTACTCTGATTTGATTAATTCACATTGTGTACCTGTATCAAAACATCACATGTACCCTATTAAGATCTAAAACTATTATATACCAATAATAATTAAAAATAATTTTTAAAAATGCTGCTGTCCTAATTCATCTTTCCATTTTGGTCATTTTTGTTTTGCACAAGAGAAAAATTCTAGAGGATGTATTTTTGTTTTTCTTCCAGATGAAAGACTAAGTAAATTATTATCATTTACATGAAAATTGTGAACCAGAAAAACTTTTCTCAGCAGGTGGTTTTTCAGTGTTGTAACATCTCAGCAGAGAAGGAAAGGACACATTGTACATTCTTTTCTCTTCCACATTGTCAATCACCCAAGGTAGCACCTATCTCAGATGGAAGCCTGAGGCAGCCAGTTATTTGGGAAATGCGATGGTAGGAGCAGAGAGAAGCCAGTGAGCAACAATTTAGGCCAATGGCTAATATACCATTCCTAAACATCAACAACATCAACAAAAACCAAAATAGTCCTACCAGAAGTAAAACTCATTAATATTAAAATTTTAATTAGTCCTTTTTTTTTCTTATTTTTTTAAAATTCTTTTCGTAGGTGCCTCGCTGGCTTTTCACTGTTGTTTTTCTTAGAGAATCATCTTTTTTTCCTGCTGACAGAAAGTACTATAGCCAAGAGAAAGATGTATGGGATACACCATTTTTCTTTGAAACAAACTCTTCAATGAGTGACCTCTTAAATGGATCTTTTGCAATGTAATCAGGAGATAAGAACTTCCATTTCTACTGTATTTTCCTTGTATTTTATTGAGAAGGCCATTACTTCTCTTGTAGTACAACAGAGGATAAGATGGTTACAGCGAATTATTTGGTACAACATCATGTCTTAAATTAGAGGATGGGTTTGAAACCAAGAATTTCAGGATGTTTTAGGAATTAGCTTTTTGCTTTTTCAACTTGGATGAATACATACAAGATAATAAGTACATAGATTTAAAAAACAATGAATGGCACATATTTCTTTTCTTATTTCTCCTGGATTTAGAAGCCTTAAATTAAAAATAAAATGCAGACTCACAGCAATCCTTTTTGATGTTTCACTTAAAGGAAATTCTAATATAAGTACAGAGATAGTTGAATAACTCTTATTCAAAGCTCTATTCTAAGGTGCTTTGGTATCAGAATTAATGTTTTTTTTTACTCTCACATATGTTAAAAATGATTAACTATATAAGTATATATGCTAATTTTTACCACAGTAGTTAATTAAAATAGGTAAAATATTAAAAGTATGCCAGTCAAACAAAGTCAGTACCAAAAGTTCAAGAAACTCTTGGAACATGGTAGTAGAGCCTTAGCAATCCATGGAAAACAGCCCTAAATATATAGCCTGTCTGTAGTTTTTACATTATTCCAAAATTTTTTTTTTCCTTTCTCCAAGCAATGGGGCCAAAAAATTACTTCTGTTGAATGGATTGGAAATGCATGCAGATAGATTAGGGTGGGTGATTTCAGAAACAACAAGCTTTTCTGCCATCTCCCTTTTCACAATTCTTAGCATTTGTTAATGCTGTAACTGAAGGACCAGCTCAAACTGGCCCTACTCTTGAAAACAGAATGTCAAGTTATCTTGTAGGTATAACAGAACCAAAACTACAAGTCATGTAGCCTGGACATGTGTAATAGAAAAAGCTCTGCATGCTAACAACACACAGACTCAACATTTCCTCTCTGCAGACCAAAAAGACTAAGACATGACCAGAACCTGAACACTGGAAAACATTCAGAAGCAAGAGGTCCATTGGCCAGGAAAATCTGGTGCTAAAATCTGCTTCAATATACCTTACCATAAATGGTCAAATTTAAAGCCCTCCAAACAGACCCTGGCAAGCCAACATTCCTAATACTTTCCCTTGCCCTCCAACCCCTTAAAACTTGCCCAGAGCCCAAACTGGGGAGGTAGATTTGAGCCAGGCCTCCTATTTCCTTGCTAATTAGCCTTGTAATAAAGCTTTTCTTTTTCAGAAGCCATTGCCATAGCATTTGTTTCTATGTACATTGGGCAGCAAGACCATTTGCTCAGTAACATTGTCTTAGTTTTCAATTACAAGAAAAAGATTCTTTAAAACCATCCCTACAAGTAGAAATGTTTAGCATGCAACTTCCACTAGAAGGAGAATGCACTGAGTTAAATTCATTTTAAGATATGAATGACAAAGATAGAGCATTTCTAAATAGCCAATAAGACAAAGTTTTAAAAAATGAGTTGACAATAATTATATAATACTAAAAATGCCAAAGCTAAATGAATCCTTAATTGGATATTTATTTTAGGAACTGGTAAACAAGAAACACTAAAGAGCAATTTATTTGGATCAATGACATAATTGATGAATGAGTCTATAGATCCATGATTGGTTTTTGATATCACCTTGTAGGATACGTTAGGATTCTCTAAAGGTGCTTTAGGAGCAACCTTAGGGTTGCTTGGGGTGTATTCAGTGTCTCCAGCCTTTAGTTCAACCAAAGCAGTTTTGCTTCCAGATATGCAAAATATTAAGTTTCAAAACCATATTTAATTTAAAGAAAAGATTTTGGACCATTGTAGTCTGGAAGATATTATGGTCATGCTCTTAAGTTACTTATGTGGACATCAGTAAGATGACAAAATAGGAGACCCTGGCTTTAGTCTCCTTCATAGAAAGTAAAACTAGCAATGTCTGCAGACAAATAAACCTTTGTGAATATCCCAGAACCCAGGAGTGAGGCTGAAACACCCTCCTGGACACCAAAAAGTAAGAAAAGACACATTAGATGGGTAAGTAAACAGTTTTACTCTGACTGAGGGGCCCTTCTCCCAAGCTGATACAGCGCCACAATGAGAGTTTTCCCCTGGGCCTATAATTTTACTAGGGGGGAAAAGAGAGCTCAAGGTGAATATCCAGCTTCCCTAGCAATCAGAGGTGCTCCCAAGGAGGCCCACTTTTGTCTTGTTTTATGGAAAACACTGAGGAATCAGAAAGGCTAGCCCACCTGGGGTAAACTAGAAACAAAAAAGAAGGGTGGGGCTCACAGTGGCCAGTGCATAGATCTTGGCAGTTGCACTATATTCCTCCTAGCAGTGGCACCCAACCAGAGAGGCCAGCCAATTGCATACCTCAACCATAGAGCCAAGCTGGTTTCCCCCAGAAGCGTGATTGGCAGTTCTACCTGGCTTGAGTCCCTAGTCACCCCACCCAGGCTTGGAGCCAAGGTTAAGGCTCTACTCAAGCAGGTAGGTAGACTGTGATCTTGCATTTCTGCACATCATAGCCTCTGGTCACGTCTGATCTGGGAGCCCAAATAGCTCTCTCTGTAGTCTCAGAGCCCAGCCTAAGTCCCAACCTAGGCAAAGAGGAAAGCCTTACTGAGACAAGGCTGCCAGCTTCACTCCATGATCACTCAGGGCAAAAGGCTTTGCCCCGAAGAAATGTGGAGTCCAAATGGATTGACCATAAAGTAAGGCTGACAGCCCTACCTAAGTAAGAAATAAACCCAGTGAGTAATCCTGCCCAAACTCAGGGCACAGTCCATGGCCTTGCCCAATGATAGATCCTAGCCTGCAGCCTCGCCTAACTATGGGGCACAATCTGAGGTGCCAATTGGAGAGGACATTCTGCAGTATCGCTTGAATGTAGAGTCCAGCCATCAGCACCATCTGACTGGGGAGTATAGCCTGAGACCCCATAAGACTAAGAATGACTACAGAAGCCAATCTGTAGCTATTCCCAACTGTAAAGTTCAATTAGCAGCACCACTTGCCCAGGGAACACAGCCTGAGACTTAGCCCCCACTGGTGATTGAGGAGCCTGGCCGGTAATCCTGGCTGACCACAGAGCCCAGCCAGTGATCTCATCTGACTGTAGAATCAAGTCAACAGCTGCCCTTGGCATCATAGCATAGACAGCCATCCTGTCAAACTAGAGAACCTGAAACCAAGCCCTGCCTGCCTGGGGATCCTACTGTAGAGGTGAAGGGAAAACTTGCCCTTCACCCTCAGAAGGTTCACTGAAAAATCAACTGACAAAAGGCAGATTAATAGGAGAAATTGCATACAAATATATTAGTGTGCACAGGGGAAAAATTAGAGTTATAATCCTACCACATAATGGGGTACAGATGGGGTACCCTTCTTCTTAGGTTAAAGGGAGATGGGGAAATAGGGATGATTTAAGAGGAGTTAGTAAATGATTCTTAGGGGCATTCAATGGGATTCAAGAACATACAGTGGCCTGGGACAAAGTCTGTTGGGTCCATAGATATGACAATGGTGTGTGACAAAAACTCTGCACAGGTGTGTTGACAGACTACAGTTTTTCATCCTGCAATATGAATTCAGTTAATGAAAACTCAGGAAAGGGACCAGAAGTAATTTTTTTCTTCTTTGGCATGTCTGAACTTCTGGCAGATGAGGGAACTTCAGAAAACAACTTCATCTTGTGCTTTGGGAGAGATAAGAATTGAGAGAAGGGGAGGGCCAAAGATGAGAGATCCTGAGGCTTGTTCAGTTCAGCATGTCAAAGTGCCATATTTTGTGATATCAGTTTCTAATCCCCAGCACTACCCGTTGGCTCATCTGAAACCCCAGGCTGAACTAAGTGGTGAAGGTCTATTCCTGCTGAAGCAAATCTGTAATGACCAGAAGAGGTGGTCACTTCCTCACATGCACAGACACCAATGCAAGGACACAGGATCATGAAAACTCAGAAAAATATGACACCACTAAAGGAAACTAAGAAACCTCCAGTAATAGACACTAAAGAAATGAAGATTACCAAATTGACTGGTAAAGAATTCAGAATGCTCTTAAGGAAGTTTGATGAACTATAAGAATACACAGATAAACAACTAAATGATATCAGGAAAACAATATATGAGCAAAATAAAAGCTCATCAAAGAAATAAAAATAAATTTTTAAAATCCCACAGATCAAAAGTATAATGACTAAACTGAAAAATTCATTCGAGACCTTCAACAGCAGATGTTATCAAGCAGAAGAAAGAATCAGTAAACTCAAAAGACAGGTCATTTAAAATTATTCAAGCAGAGGAGCAAAAAGAAAGAAAAAAAAATGAAAAAGAGTAAAAAAAGCCTATTGGACCTACAGGATACAATCAAGAGAAACAATATATGCATTATGGAAATATCAGAGGAGAAGAGAGAGTAAAATAGACAGAAAGTCTATTTAAGGAAAGGTTTGCAATTCTTAATATTTATAGTTAACTATGTTTATTAAAATGTTAAGGGTAATCATTAATAAAAATAGAAAAAGAATTTTCCAAATAACTGATGAATAAAAGAAGATAGGGCAAGTAAACGAACTTTACCAATGCAGCAGAAGGCAGAAAATGAGAAAAAGAGGCAAAGAAAAGGTTTGAAAAACAGAAAACAAATTACAGAAAAAATTCTAACAACATATTCTTTATCAGAGCTATTGTTAATGTATTAACATACTTTAGTTTAAAGACAAATATTTATTATTTTGGATTAAAGAACACAAAATCTACCAATGTGTACTTATACAAATTGTATCCAGAACAAATCCACATAGAAAGACGTGCCACACAAATGCTGAAGTAATAATAATGTTAATAGCTACTATCATGAAATTAATATCAGACAAAATGGAACTTGAGGTAAAAAATAAAAACATCTTTTTAAATCACAGCTAATGGAGACAGGGCACACTGTATGGGGGAAGGACATGCTTGTGGCTCTGGCTTGAACGAGCAAATGTATTTCATGGAACCAAAATGTTTGTACCCCCATAATATCCTGAATTAAAAAAAAACAAATATGACATATAAAAACATTTATGAATATTTTAACGAAAATCTTAACTACCAAAATATGGTATGCCATGGGAAATTTTCTCTGATTAAAAAGCAAATATCTTAGAGACAGTGTTTTTGATCTAGTGAAAAATAAATGCCATATAAATGCAAAATAAAACACATTTTACAAACTATGTGGGTTAAACATGAAATCACAATGAAAAGTCTGAAATTTAAGACATACATTAAAAAGTATCATTAGAGAAGAAAACAGCATAAACCAAAAGCAGCACATGTAGGGAAATTTATAGTCTTTAAAATATTTATTTGAGGTTAAGAAATTTTAAAAGATGAGTAAAGCTTTCAGCTCGAAAAATATAGTTATGAAAGAGTAGTTCAAAGGAGGCTAAAGGGAGAAAATATAAAAACAGAAACTAATTAAATGGAAAACAAAATTTAACCAACATTAAAGTGTGAAGATATAAGAAACTTGTATAAATCAATAACAGTACATTCAACCAGTAATAACGATAGTAAAATATCTCTTCATGAGACACAGATTAAGTGTGTGCAACAGGCCAGGTGCGGTGGCTCATACCTATAATCCTAGCACGTTGTGAAGCCGAGGCAGGAGGATCGCTTAAGCCCAGGAGCTTGAGGTTGCAGTGAGCTATGATGATGCCACTGCACTCTAGCCAGAGTGAGACACAGTCTCAAAAAGAAAGAAGGAAGGAAGAAAGGAAGGGAGGGAGGGAGGGAGGGAGGGAGGGAGGGAGAGGGGGAGGGTCAACTAATAAGTTTTACCTTGATTTTAAAGTATGCATTATTTCATACAAATTTGTTCGATGACTAAAATGACACTTTCTCAATGTATTTTCTAAGGTTAGCCTAACAACAACAAAGAAAAGAAAAATTTACACTAACCAAAATTAAAAATTTCATATAAAGTATTAGCAAATCAAATCCAACAATATGTTGATGAATTAATACTTCACATACAAGTGTTTTAAGATTGGCTCAAAATGAGAACAATTTGTCAGTGGAATTCATCTCTTTATTAAAGGAGAAAATAGACACCGTGATCCCAATAGATATGGATGCAGGCATTTGAACATATTAACTAATAATTCATGATAATTCTTTAAATAGTGAGAGAAAGGAATTTCCCTAAGGTGGCCAGGAGTGAATTGTGCCTACCAAATGCATTTTTTCTTCTTCCTGAGCACACAGGTGGATGGTTTCCCCAGACTTCATTGCAATTACAGGTGGCCATGTGGCCAAGTTCTACCAAATGTGCACCACTTCCAAGTCTAGCCATTAAAATCCTTTCACTTATTATTTGCCATTAGCTAGATATCACTGCCCAAGGTCACCTTGGAAACTAAAGCTTAAAAGTGGCAAACCCTCCCCTGACTTAGGTCTCCAGAAAACTAACTGTGAGGTAGAAAGAATCTTGTATCTGTGGTCAATAATAGTTCTGTGAACAACAGGTAAACCTTTACTGTAAGTCACTGATATTTTGGAGTTTATCTGTTGCAGTATCAAGCATTGCTTTAAATAATGTACTTAATTTGGAAAAAATCTGAAAAAAAATTCTATAGCAGACAACATACCTAACTATGAAACTTCAGAATTCTATTAAAGCCACAAAAAAAGATAAGGATGATCACCACTGCTCCTGATATTTAATTCTGCAAAGCAAGTCCTAAGCAAAGAAATAAAACGTATAAGAGAAATAAACATTGTGAAGATTGAAAGAGACAAAAATGTCATTATGTTCATATAATATTATTTTTGGCTTAAAACAATTCAATATAAAAAGCAGTCAAATTAAAAGAGCTAACAATAGAGCTTAGCATCTTTTCGGGATGGAATATCAACATAAATATTTAATTTTATTTCTTAACATGAATAATAAAAATAGTACTTGTGATTTAAAAAATGTCTTTCACTACAATAATGTGAATATAGTGTATCCAGGGATAAACTTAACAAAAAGGATGGGCCCATATTTCAAATGTATCATATTTATCTGAAATAAAACCTGATTTCAATGAGAGATAACCTGAAGTAATAGATGAATATATCGACAGCAATTATATAGATGTCATCTCTCAATAAGTGTATAAATTTAATTCTAATTGCAATAAAATCTTAAGAGGACTGTTCATTAAATATAGTAATATAATCTTAAAATTCATGTGGAAGAATAATGTTTAAATGATACCCAAAGTTATTCCAAAGAAGGAAATTAGCATGGGGCTGGACCCACCATATAGCAAGGATATTTATAAAACTATACTAGTTAATACAGTGTGATATTGACACAGGAATAGGTAAATAGATCAGGATGGCAGAATAGGGGGCTCAGAAACAGACTGAAGCATATATGAGAACTTTTTGAGACTGGAGGAGATTTAGAATTTTATCAAGAGATTTAGATTACTCAATAATTAGCACTGTTTGTACACTTGGCCTTAAATTTCTTTAACACACACTGTACAAAAACTAAACTTCAGAAGGTTTATGTGCCTAAATGTGAAAAACAAAATTCAGAGATGGAGAAGAGTATATTTAGGATCTGGAGGCACAGTGGAATTGCCTAAATAAGACAAAAAACCAGAAAGCATGAAGAAAAATCTTAAGAAATTTGATCATAACAAAAATAAAACCATTACTAACAATGAGACAATAAACAAAGTTAAAAGCCAAAATACAGAGTGTTAGAATATATTTGTAACACAGAAAACCAACAAGGTATTAGTGTCCACAATATGCAAAGTATGCTTACAAATAATTCAGGAAAAGACAATTTAAAACAAAAACAGAGGAAGAATATTGATGGAAAATTCATGGAATTAAAAATAAAGGTAGCTAAAAAACTTATGAAAAGATAGTCAATGTCACCAATAATTAGGGGAATTCAAAAATAAAACAAATTTTAAAAGTCTGATAATATCAAATATTGGTAGAGATATAAAACAATGAAATTTATACATTGATTTTGGCAGAATAAATATCTACCAACATTTGGGAAATGGTTTGGAGATATGTAATAAAGAAGAAAATGTCCATATACTTTGATCCTACAATTCTAATTCTATAAAAATCACTTGTACATATGCCCAAGCAGATGTGTAAAAAAATGTCCATTAAATATCATTTGTAATAAGAAATCCCAAATGTCTATCAGTAAAGGATTAATGAATGGATTTTTATAGATTAAATTGAACATATAACAGATCAAACACATTACATCTATATGTGTTAACAAAGCTGAATCTGTAAAACAGCGATGTTAGCAGAATAATCCTTGAAATTATACCAGTTACGTAAATTTAAAGAAATAAAGATATCATTTATATTTTTAGAATATCTGTACAAAATGTATAAAAACACTGATTGTATATATACCACATACCTGTTGTTACTTTCCTCTGAGGAATGAAAAGAGAATGAGTGCATTGCGCACCGTTTGGGGAATGGTAATGCCTGAAGGTGCTGACTCGGGAAGGGGGGGTGGGGAAGGGAGGGATATATACCTACATGATGGGTGCAATGCGCACTATCTGGGGATCAGACACGCCTGGAGCTCTGACTTGGGGGGAAAGGCGGTACATGGACAATGTATGTAACCTGCAATTCTGTATCCCCCATAACAATAAGATGAAATAAAAATAAAAAAAAAAAAAGAAAAAAATGTCTGAAGCAAATATGATAAAATATGTGAAGAACCCTAGCAAACTGATTAGATTGAAAGACTCTAAAGTCAAATTTCAGTGTCCAAATCCCACTCTGTATTTACCAGCAGTGTCACTCACTTAACTTCCTTATATTCCAGTTTTCATATCTGTTAAATGGACTTTTGATGAGGATTAAATGAATAAATAAAAATAAAACATATGAACAATTTCTGATAAATCATGAAATAATTATGAATGGAGAGTTATTTTTCCGTGTTTTTCCATGAGTGAATGGTCCATTATTTGCTATTCTTTTGTGTACTTTTAAAAGAGGGGTTACTTCTTTTGAAAGATAAAACCAATAAATCTAGTTCAATGTGTTTTTCATCTTATATTTAAGGGGGTAGAAAGATAAAAAATAGCACATCCAAGTCCCCAGATTCAGGTAGAGTGTCCAGCTTCCCTGAAAAATTCTGCACTATGTTTTGGTCACATGCTCTCATTCCACTTATTCCACTTCCTAAAGCCCAAAGTAATTTTACATGTATATGCACACACAAATATGTATATATTTGCATATATTTAAATATATATAGTATAGAGTACGTATACACACACACACACACACACACACACACATATATAGTCTGAAACATGACCTGACATGAGACTTAATATAGGAAACCAAGATGATTCTATAACAACTTACACATATACCTTGAGATGATTTGTTGTATTAGCTCATTGGATTCCTAAAAGAACAGAAAGAGAAGTTTGATTGTCTATTACTTCTAATTCCATTTTTAAAAAGGTGGTTTTATTAATATAGTTCAATGACAAGGGAGAAAAAGAAAAGCGTTAATGTGTGTGTTTACAGATGGCTAATTATACGAATCGGGAATGAATTTAGCCTGTGGTAAAAATGCATATGAGGATTAAGTGAAGGATTAAGTCAAGAAGTGTTCTAGATCTGCCGTTCATTATTCTCATACTCCTTGTGCTTCTTCTTCCTTGGTTTCTCAGTCACTGCTTTGTTCTCATACCACTTTATTTTTTCTACCAGTCCTTCCTCTACCTGTCCCCAGCCCCATCAATGTCACACATCCTCCTAAGCCCGGCATCTTAGGAAATCCCAGATGACTCACTGTATTGAGTCAAATGGTAGAACTCCTCCAAAACGGTATGTCCACTTATAACCAGTGAATGTGGCCTTATTTGAAAAAATAGTCCTTGCAGATGTAATTAGGCTAAAATTCTCCGGATGGGATTATACTTGATTCACATGAGCCTTAAGTCCAATGACAAGTATCCTTATAGGAGAAGAGCAGGAAATAAAACATAATTGATGTGACAGCTGAAGCAGAGACTGTGTCTATAAGCCAAGTGACACTAAAGATTGCCAGTAGCCACCAGAAACTAGCAGAGAGGTATAGAATGGATACTCTCTTACAGTCCCCAGAAGGAATCACCTTTGTTGACATGTAGATTTTGAACTTCTGGATTCCAGAGCTGTGAGAGAATAAATTTCTGTTTTAAGCCACCAATTTAGAGTAATTTGTTATGGCTGCCCTAGTAAACTAATGCACCTACCCTTCCTTGTCATCCTACCAACTTCCTGAGAATATGAGCAGTGGGGTGAGGATGAAGGAGTTTCTCTGTTGAGTTACAAAGATTTTGGTTAACCCAAGCTCATGTTGAAAATGCTCATGCCATAATAATTTTTTAAATTCTCAAGGTTATGAAGGTAGTCGGGAGCCCATCATGGAAAATAGTTCAACAAAAGAGATGCAAACCCATGTCTTTGATTGAGTCCTCTTAGTTTACAAAGAAAAAGGGAAGACAAGGTGAGCAAGTAAGGGGAAAAATGGAAGGAGAAATTGAAGTGAATCTATCCTTGCCTTCATCTGCTAAATATGTCAACTTGAGACACATTTAATTTCAAGATTTGGAAAGACTTTATCACTGTTTTACTCTATTTTTCACTACTGTAACTCATAACGGCAAAGGAGCTACATAAGTGGAAACTGTCAATCAACTAAAAAAAGAGTCATGGTCTCCATAGTAACCTACACTGTCCCTGATAAGTCGTCACGCATGTAAAAGTGAGGAGTTGGTGGCAGAAGTAACAAGAATCTGCTCAAGGAATTTTGTTTTCCTAATAGCACCAGAGAGGTGAAAGGAGGATTACATCCAAAATTGGCCTTCAAGACCTCAAGAAACCATGAGGTAAAACTAGATTATGTTGACTCCCACTGATTCTCAAAATCTAATATTTGCATGATAGGCTCGAAATATTCTTTCATTGAATTCTAAGCCATGGAGTGACATACTGATTTGTTATTTCCTAAAGTGTGATCAGCATAAGATGTATTAAGAACCACAAACATCAGTGTCAAAGGATTATCAGTCTTATCATTGAAGAACATGGTCTTGAAGCTTACTTTCCTATACGAATTCCATTGGAAGCCTGTTTACAATGCATATTCCTGAGCCTTTCCCCTGATTTAGAGTGTCAGAATCTCTACATCTGTGTTTTTAATAAAATCCCTACCTGTTATCTGGTGCACCTGGCCTTGCACAGGTTTCCAAATGATTCCTTAAATCATGTATCTAAAGAATGGAAGGTGCTTCGTGATGCCGAGGAAGCTGTCCTCCTGTTTAGCACACAGCATTCCCAGGTTACCGAAGTCAGGTACAGCAGACATTGATCCTTACTGTATACAAAGCACAGGATTAGGTGTTTGCCGGCTAGCTTATTAATTCTTGCAGGAAATTCTATGAAAGAGGGAATCAGGTTAGTGTCATTATAGAAACGAGAGAAATGAGACACAGATTATGTAAATAACTGCCGCAGTGAAGTATAAGTAACTGTTGGAGCTGGCACACAAATCTAAGTCTGACAACCTGCAAAGATCATGATCTTTTTATAAGGGCCTCTAGCTTTGTGGTCAAAATAGATTTCTTATGAATGAAAATGAAACAAGAAAAAAGGTGCATTCCTATTCAATATGATCTGTAGATGATGATACAGGGTCTCACCGCAGGGGATTATTAAAATTTAATAATATCTAATTTTAATAATGACACCAAATTATGTAAGTCTGCACAGTTTTTTAGAGAGTTTTAATATAAAACATCTTATTAGATCCTTCCAACACACTTCTGTGATAAGTAGGACAGAGGTTATCAACTACATTTATAGATGAGAGTAGGGTGGCTCAGAAATAGAAAAAGGGAGACATTTTCAAGATTGCATTGACAGTGACAAGCTTTTAAATTATTTCTACTTTGTAATTCTGTCCACTGTCCCATACTGTCTCCTTATCTTTTCTGAGGATGCCATACATTCTTCAGTGTTAGCTCCAACTCCGATCAATTAGGGAATCTGATTTTCAGAAGCCAAAATTCTGGTGGAAAAGACTAGAAATGACAGTGCAATAAGAACCTGGATGTGGATTTAAGATTGAGATTTGAGCTGCAGCTCTGTCATTTACTAACTATACAAAAGTACAAATTAAACTGTAAGGCTCAGCTTTACTCCATGTAAAAGGGACATGAAGCTAATACTTCATATGCTAGAGAATTGATGCATCTAAATCACCGACCCCAGTGCCCTGAAATCACTCACGAGAGATGCTGGTTGTAGCATAGCTGTCACTATCACCATGATTACAAAGGCACTCAGGGATATGTGCAGCAGCACAGAGTGCAGAGGGGAAGACACCAGAAAATCAGGGGTGCTGTGACATAGAGCCTTTGGCAGAGAGTGAGGCACGTGTTGTTTTTCTTTCTTTGGGGAGACAGAGGTAGTTTCCACTCTAGGAATGGAATGGGGACGCTTGGTGGGGAGCACTGAGGGTATTAATAATAGCGTGAAGAGGTGGTCTTTGAGTACCTAGGGCGTGGGAAGACTTGAGTAACTGCTTTCTGGGACTGTCAGTACCTCGCTTTGCTTTTCAGTCTTGGCTCCACTAAGTTGAAGGAGCCAGGGGAAAGCTAGCTGGGCTGGCTGCTCAGGACTGGTCCCAGCTTCCTGGCTTAAGAAGAAATTGATAAATGGGACCTTCAGCTTTCCTTCAAGTTGTTGTAGCTTGATTCACCAGGGTAGGCAAGGGGGCAAGACTTTAGGGCAACAGCTCTGACTAGGAAAACAAATTATGCATTTGTCTCAAATAACATGATCTCCTTAGGGCTTGTGCCTAGTGGACAGAGAACAGGGAGGGGAAAAAAATAAAACTAACCTTGGTTCAGGGCTTATCATGGGCCAGCAATGTGCTTTTGATATTTTATCTTTTAACATCCAAGAGAAGACTTTAGGGGAGATATTTGGCCCTATTTTACAGAAGAGTAAACTGAGATTCAAACAGTTTAAGTAAATCTCTCAGGGATTTCCAACAAATAATGGCTGAGCTGGTATCAAAACCCATGACTTTTTGGCTCTGAAGCAACTATTTTCACTATACCATGATACCTAACATTTTGCACACCATGTGTCTCTTATCTTAAATTTTCATTCAATTAAAAATTAAAATATAATATTTATAGGTGGATATTAATATATTAAGCAGAGTGTCTAGCTCCAAAATTAAGGGTTGGAAATTGTTATTCTTCAAGGATTACAATATTCTGCTTTCTTCCCATTTTGAATTGCAAGAACCAAGGTCCTGCTCATCAATGACCCTCTGAAGAACAGTGGATGGGCTGTGAATAGAACTTTCCCCAACTTTTACACCCTCTCACTTTCCGTGGGATTCAGAAGCAATGCAACCGAGTTAAGGACAATGGTAGGGCAAAGCAAGCCACCTGCCTTGGCTGATCTGCCCCATTCTTTATTCTCACGGCTAAACCCTTTCCCACATGATACTTTTAAACCAGATTTATTGAGGAATAACTGAAAAATTCTATGGATGGGGGTACATAATTGCTCTCTGTATGAATTTATATACTTCCTAATTATACTTCAGCTTTCTCTTCATGTCACATGGCAGTCTATGTTACCTTTGTTTACCACTTTCTTTTCCATCCCTCCATTCTAAATGTGTTTGATATCCAACGGAAGGAAAAAAAAACCCTGAGTTTATTTAAAATTGGCTTTAGCGCTTGTATGCCTTGTATTTAAGGCATTAAAATCAGGAAATTAGATAGATGCCTGCCAGCCAAGGCAATTACTTCTACCCATTACACTTCAAGACCAAATTATTTTACTTCTTGAAACAGTTTCTCCTAATTGTTTTATGCTTTGCACAGTGACATTAAGACCAAATTGTCACTTCTTTAGTTTTATTGACGATGTATGGTTTGAATTATGGATTGTTGACAGTCTTTCTGAAAATCTTATTCTTTACTATTTATTTCCTTTCATGATCTGATTTGTAATTTAATATTATTAGGGTCTTACCTATTTTTTTAAATTCAGGATATTATGGGTCTTACCTATTAAAGTTTGTTTGCTTTACTCTCGAGTGTTGCTTCAAAGGTATACAATGTTAAAATTTGTAAGCCACATCTAATGGAACTGAGAATGAGAATTTTCTGCTTTTAATCTTTTCCTCAGCTGCATTGTCCAATGTGGTAGCCACTACCCACATGTATTACATTATTTAAGTTACTTAATGTAGTTATAATTAAACAGAATTAAAATGTGAGTTCCCCAGTAATACTGGGCATGTATCACATGCTCAATGATCATGTGTGGCTAGTGGCTACTGTTTTGAACTGCAGAGGTAGACAACATTGACATCATTATTGCAGAAAGTACTACTGGACAACACTGCCACAAGGGCCCCTTCCAAATGATGAAGCAACTGCTTCTTGATTGATACATACTTCTACTAGAAAATCATGAAAAGCAAGCAACCAAAAAAACAAACAAACAAACAAAACCAAACAACTAAATCCTAAGCATTCTTATGATGAGAAAGGCCCATTAGGCGTTAATTTATTGGACCATGAGATACGGGATATAACAGGGTTCTGGCTTGACTGTAAGTCATGTTCATCACTGGAATTCCACTGGCCTTCTACAAGTTTATTTGCGTAAGAAATTAAGGATTCAATCAGGAAAGTGACAACAAGAAGGTTTTATTATTGAGAGTATGTATAATGTGTGTGGAGATAACAGAAATTAAAGGAAAGGGAACGATTTGGAACACTGTTGTAGATGAAATTGAGTTGAGGTCTCCAAATGGCTTTATTCATAAAAAATAGAATACATGCTTAGCTAGAATTTAAAAGATAATGGGGCATAGGGAACATACTTCTGGGATCCTTAGAGAAAAATATTACTAACGAAAGCAGAGATTCCTTCCCAATATGTTTTTGGCACTGGAGCAGGTGAATGGGAGTGTCTGTGATGGACCATGAGGAATGATGGCATCTAACAAATATAGTGTCCCTTGGGACATTGGTTCACCTTAGAGAAATAATAGCTTGGGGACATCAGCAACAGTTCCTGGCAGGATGTGGTGGAGCAGCATCAGAACCTGGCGGGGAACACAAAGACGTGGAGAGGCATCTAAGACATGGGGAGGTACTTTGTAGCAGAGTGTGGAAGTTAAGAGATGCCAAGCAAAGGAATGCTGACCAGTTCTCAGTGCTTATTACCGTGAAAAAAAATAGGATGATACGTTTTAGTTTCCATCAGAGATGGACTATGGTTTAATACGTGGATTACTTATTGAATATATTGTTCCTGGGGTTGATTGAAATGGACACACTGATTTAATATATTCACTTAGGGAAACAATACACTAAAATGCACTTATATTTATATATGGTTATACAATAAAGCCCTGGGGGTGCATAAAGGACTGTTAAGTAATTCCTCCTTTTTCTTCTTACTTTCACACTTTTTCTTTAAGCTACTTGGACATTTTAAATGCCAGAAAGAATAAAGGATTCTTTAATAATGGTAGGTTGAGGTGAGCTTTATCAACTAATTCCAAACACTTAAGGGAATAAAGGAACAGATGGAATTTGGGGATTTTACAAGTATGTCTATGAACTGAGTATATCTATGTCACTCAGCAGTCAGTGACATCATGTCTGAATATTAACCCCCTCCTACTGCTGTCCTGACCTAATATTCATTACAAGAAGTCTAGGGCTCCACTCAATAGGAATTGAGGAACAAAAACTAAAACTGAAGAATTCAATTTGAATTCAAATCAAATAGGAAAAAAGGGCATTTCTTATCTACTCTCCTTGAATGGGAGAAACACAAAAGTTTTCTTTGTTTTGTTTTGTTTTGTTTGTTTGTTTTTCTTTCTCCCTTCTAGGAATAATCAGGTCTAAGCACTTCTAAGAAGCTGGAGTTCCTTCTTAGGTCTGTCATCAATTTACCATGTCACCTAGGTCCTAGGTCAAAAACTTTATATTTACCTCAATTTTGTCATAGTTAACAAGAAAATAGCAATCTTCTCTCTAAATGTGAAAATGTTCATGGAATAGCAGGGAAAAAGAACCTTGCAAATGATGTTTATTGAATGTATGCTAAGTGTAAGGTACTTTTACCAAAGTATTTCTTTTACTATGACTTCTTTTTTAATAATCTGTGATATACTGTAATAGAAATTTGTGATCACAGCCCTTCAGCATCTGTATACTCTTCTTAGATTGGGGGACTCCACAGATAGGAGGGAGGCAGGGTTGGCCTCTCTTTATCAAAGCCTGGGAAATGGGGCATCAGATATATCTGTCCTTGGTTCCTTAGAAGCAGAAAGTTGCTTTAAGGCATAGCCACACACCTAGGTTGGTCCACATGCCTACAAAGTGAAATCTTGAGGGAGTTACTGAAAGGAGCAGGGACTGTTTGCAGTGTCTGTGCCAGAGGATCTGCAATAACACTTCATCCGTTGCTCCATCAGAAACTTAGTACAGTAGGACAGTGATTGCTTCTTTCTGTTCCTGCCTTCCCCACCCCCACCTTGCTAAGGCTTCTGGGAGTTCCCTGAAATCACATCAATAAGTTATCCTCCTGTTTAATTTGGCTAAAGTCATTTCTGTCTGTGTTTTCTTTTTCTGTTTTCTGTCATCAACAACTTTAGTCCAATAAGAATTATCACCTATGTGTTCGTGATGTTAGAGTTTTGTGGGTCACATGGTCAGAAGTGCTATTGATGTATTCAGTGTCACACAAGTGGTAGAAAGGTCAGCCAGGATTCAGAACCTTTGTCTATGTCTTCCAAAAGTTAATGTTATTTCAGTGACACTCTGATATTTCCTTCCTTTCTCTTCTTTTTTATTTTTTCTTGTTCTTCTCTTTACTTCTCCCTATTTCTCCTTTCCACATAAGTAATTTTAATTCAAATAATGACCACAGATTCTTATTTTATAAGTAATGTAGTTTTAATCCTTTTCATATATTAGTCAGATTCTTGATTAATATTTAGAGGCTTGCAACTCCCTGTTAACTATAGAGTGTCATTTCAGTCTTCTTCTGACACTAAGAAAAATATACATTCATTCACCTCTGTTATAAATTATTCCAAGTTCCTTAGTTTCATATTGGTAGGAAATCCTCATCAACATGAGTCTGGTTGTCCACTGTCTAATGAGCATGTACTGCTCACATAGAATGAATCATGAAGAATTGGTTAACATCAGTTTAAAGACCATGCAGAGCATGAAATATTCGCATGGTTGATTCTGACTTCATTGTGCATCTCTTTAAACAATAAAGGAATCATCGGATGTTTCCAAGTTAATCCTGAATTAGAATAGTGTAGAAGAATTGTTTGTAACCAGGATTACAGTGTCTGAAAGAAATAGAAAAACTCCAAGTTGGGGATTGCATTACATCTGAAAGTAAAGACTCTCCTGGGCTTTATGACAGAATGTGTAAAACAAGCAGAAAATACAAGCTCATCCTGACAGCTGCTTGAGAGATGTCCAAAAAGAATGTGATATGTCAACACGCATTCACCTTTTAGCAAAGGTGTGAAGCAAGGGGGAACTATTTTGAAAAGCTTGTCAAAGTAGGAAGGGTTAGGGACTGGAGTGTTTGTCACTCAGCCTGGCTACTATTACTAAATGGCAGGTAGAGAAAAGAGTGTCATACCTGTCTCGCTGGAAACAGAGAGGATTATAAAGATGCTGAACATGCAGGCCTTTGATTGCTGGGAGTAAGTGTGGATATAACCCGGGGCCAGCTGTTGAACAGTATATATCAATGCCTCCTGGGTGTAAATAAATGACCAGGGGCCAGGCTAACCAGACACTGCTATGATATTCAGTTTCCATGTAGCTGAAGTGGTAAGAAGGGAGAATTAAACGTCTTCTGCTGTTGGATCAGAATGAAGAACAAAAAGAAAGAATTTCCTTTCTTTTATTTTATAGAAGAAGGCAAGAAGTCAGGCCTTCTAGATAGTCTATGCCTCTCCAGAGGACACAATGCCCAGGAAAATGCTTTTGAGAGCCAATCTCTGAGGGGGGTTTTAGTGAGAATGCCAACTTTGCTCCTTTCTGAAGGAACTAGAAGAGATTTAACAACATATCCAGCCAGTTATCTCGCAGGTCATTTCCGTTGTCTGAAACTATGGAACAAGAGCTCCAAAACTTCAGTGTGTCTGAGATTTACCAGAAGAGATTTTTAAAATGCAGATTTGTAGGCCAGGATGGGGCCCAGGCACCAAAAGAGACCCTGACTCTGTTCCAGGAACCCACTTTCTGCCATGGATGAATCCTGAGGCAGCTTTGAGGCCAAGGGAACCAGCTTTTCTACCTTTATTTCCTTCTTTTGAAAGTGGGCTCCCAGGGAGCTGCTGTTCATTGCCCACCTGTTCAGGCCTCTGTCCACTTGATTTTCTCATTCTCCCTCCCAGTAAAGTGGCTTGGAGCACCAGCTCTGTTATGTGCAAATCTTTTACTGAGCCTCTGCTTCTTCCTGTGTTTTGGAATAACAATGACAGCAATAATAATAATGATAATATCCAAGACAGTCCCCCAGAGTCCTTCAAGGACCAACTGTTGGTGTGAATGCGCTGGCTGGTTTGTCAAACAAGCTTGCTCAGGGGCCTTGTGCTGAGAATACAGATATGATTCTGGATTGTGGGTGCCAGGTCTCTCCTTGGTCATCTCATCAATTCTTCTTAGGCCACTTATCATCTTCCTTCTCTTTTTCCTTGTCCCAAAGCACTTTATGACCGCCTCTGATGATGGCCTGTTCTACCACATTAACTGCTGTAACATGGACATTGCTGAACTTTATCCTTTTTACTCAATAAATCTCCAAGACCGCTAAAGCACCATGTATATCCCAATGTAACACGTGTTCGAGTACAAGAAAATATTTTGTTTACATAGAGGCTTCCATCTTTCCAGTTCAGCAATCAGAAAAGAAAATGAGCCCTGTCATTTAGCTTTATTTCACAAATCTTGAGAAAAGTCTACAACTTAGCAGACGTGAATCATATGCCTACTTATGGGGAGAGGGAGTAGTGTTTTTAACCAAGCAAAGGACAGTAGCAGAGGTGTCACCATGAGGGAATTATAAACTCAGATGCCATTTGATGATTTCTGACAAAAGTTGCAGAGGATTCTCTGGTTTGGCTGGATGTCTCTCCCATCCTAGATACTTCCATTTTCTTACTTATATTGGCTAAAGTTGAGTGCTTCAATTAAACAGGTACTTTTAGGGGAATACTAGATGTTTCTCAAACTTCTTTTCCTTCTAGATTAAGATCCAAGAGATAATAATTGACCACCTACTAAGTGGCAGGCAATTTGCTACAGACTTTGCATAGATTATTTCATTAATTTTCACAAACACTTATTGAGAGAGATGGCATTTTTTTTCATAATTTATTAAGAAATAAACCAGCTGAGAGATTAAATAATTTGCTAAAGGTCACACAGCTCATAGACAGTGAATAAAAGATGTGAACTCAGTTCTTCTTGATTTTATGTCCAGTGCTGTTTCTACCATATTGCATCTGTTTTCCATAAGTGTAACATACCCACTCAAGCTCAAGCCATATAGTACACGCATAGCTTTTAATCTCAGTCACACTGAATTTTCTTTGCACCTGCCCTCATGCATGGATGATTTCTATATCTAAATCTTCATCAGTAGGACCTCCCCTCTTCCTATTCTTCAATCCCATACTTCCAATGTGTGACTGAAAATCTCATCTTCTTGAGCACCGAACAAGATCTTTTTGCCAACTGTATCATTTCTGTCTTGAAAACGTGAGTTTATTTTTGATCCTTTTCTTGTTTTTTGAGAACCTGCTAGGGCCTCTCCTTCATCTCTTATATTTAATGGGCCATTGCACATTCTTTGTCTTTAATGATATCTCTGTGCTTCATCTTCGATGTGACTTCTTGATTTGACTTTTCCACTCTTTCGCTTGGTTCTCTGCTGCCTAGAGAAGTCATTCCTAGGTTAGTGCAGTAGCTCTTGACTCGTCTTCTTGGCATTAGGGTACCCTGGGAACAATTGCCACTATTCTCCACTAAACAGCCACATTGTTTAGGGCTCAATTTGTACATTACCTCCTCTGGGAAGAATTCTTTGTCTCTCAAGACTGAACTGGTTGACCCAAGCTACTTCACGTGCGGCAAGTTTAGTTTCCAAAAGACTTTAAAACAGACTTTAAAAGATTGCTTTAAAAGAAATACAGCAAATGGTTACATTGTGGCAATCATAAACATAAACCTATAGGACAAATTAAAGCCAAAAATACCTAATAAAATTTAAATATATTCTTATGGCTTGGGATAAATTTTCCACTGACTGCCCTATACATGGATTTAAACTATGTCATATCTCAAATTACACAGGTAAAATGAAAATGCTCTAGAGACCTACTAGATGACTCAAAGAGTAACACTAATGGTGTCAGATAAATGTGATAATAAAATGAAAGAAAAAAATTTAAATTAATATATGTATTTATATGTTAATTATGTTGGAATACAGATATGTGAGTAAATTGGTAAATCTTACATCTTAAGCAAATATTGGATATTTCACTAACATCATTCAATCATTATATCTTTGAGTCAGGCAAAAAATGCTTTTTTTAAATCTTACCATTTAAGAAATTGAAATATTTCTCTAAATCAGATCAAATCTTTTATTGGCACATAATTGACAATAATTTTGGAGAAATATAGGAATAAGTTTTCTTAAAATCAGAATTAAAATCAGTGAGCTTCATGAGCATAAAGTGCTTTATGTCCATTGTCTCATTTTAATCTCACAATAACTCCATGGAAGAGGTACTAGACCACTGCTTCACAGGTAACAAAACTGAAACATAGACTAACTAATTTGATGCAGGTTCTCTCACTAGTAAGTGAAGGATGAGACTAACACCTAGATCTTTCTGACTGCAGAACTGAACATTTTCTCTATTAGCATGTCATTTATAAAACTGAAAGTCCTGGAGGGTCCTGGACATTTCAACTAAGCTGAGCTACATCGTAAATCTGATAGTAAGATTCAAATTTGTGAATATATGAGGTTGTGAATTGTCTAGAAAATTTGAAATTAAGTAAAAATACTATTAGTCTTAGAAATTTCCTTGACATTTAAAGCAAATCTTCTTGTATTACTAGGCTTTCTCACTCATAAGCCAATGTTAGCCATCCATTTAAAATTTAGATGCTAATAACTAGCATGTTCTTCTAATAAAGCAATGGGTATGAGCCTTCAAGGACATATCAAAAATGCCTAGCCATCTGGAACCGATTCTTTTTGGTAGAAAATCCCTTTCCACAAAAATACATAATACAGATTAGCTCTTTTACTTGCCCAATGTTATATCCTAAACTAAAAAGATGCAATTTCCCAAATAGAATTGCGCCTGATAATTGGTGATTTCTGACCTTAATTTATATTTAATTTACAGATTATACTCATTAACAGTTCCCTTAGTTATCTCTAGGCTCTGTCTTCTTAATGGAGAGAAAGGGTTAACAAGACAAGTTAGTAAACTTCTCTTGTTCTTCCAGTAGCAAGCAAAACTACTCTAATTTTGGTCTTTGTGCAGAAATCTGCTGCCTGTTTCTGTAAATGAAAGAAGAGTTGAGGGCTTTAAATATAGATTTCTGGGAGGTTTTCACACACATTTCTAACATTAGCAAAATGGAGGAATGAGAGTCTCTAAGATTGGATTTCACATATTCTACTCGGAGATCTTACATATTTCAGACCAAATTATGTGAGAAAATAAATATCAAATCTGAGCTCTAGAAAATCCTATGTATTTGAGAAAACATGAACACAATGCCATTCTGGATAATATATTATTGTCTTCAGAGTCCTATTGTCACGAAATTCTACAGAGCAGATTATACTAATGTCCATAAACAAGATGTTTATATTTTATGGGGCTATCATTTAGCACATAATTATAAATCTAAGTATATTAAAATATTTAGTTACAATTACTCTCTTTTCAACCTTCTGTTTGGGGGACAGAGAAGGAGGGGGAAGAGCAAGTTTGCAATTATTTAGGAGAAGGTCTGTATGTGTTCTGGGAATTGCTATTCACATCTTATGGTTTAATGGCCTCATTTTTTGTGACTAACCATCGGCTGGGTTTTGTGATTGGGCTTCATTATACCTATGATAGCCAAAACTGTGGGCTTTTACATTAGTAAACACAATGCTGTTACATTCTACATTAAGGATATGGGAAAATAAATTATATAATTTGTTTGACTACAAAAATCCTCATGCAAGCTGCCATTTTAAGAGTTATGATCTTCATCAGAAGATAAAGGGAATAATTAAGAAGAGAAACAGTTTTCCAAGTGTCGGTAACAGGAAAAATATAGCCACTATGTTGGTTATTGATGTTTCACCAGATCACGTCTTCAAATCTATTGAATTATAAAGTGCTACGAAGAGCCCTAGGTTTACATTCAATAAACTCTATTTATTTATTTGTTTGTTTGTTTGCTTGTTGATTTGTTTATTTATTTATGATGTGGTCTCCCTATGTTGCCCAGGCTGGAGTGCAGTAGCAATGGCTAGTCACAGGTGCGATCCTAGCTCACTACAGCCTCTAACTCCTGGCCTCAAGCAATCCTCCCACCTCAGCCTCTCAAGTACCTGGGACTACAGCTGCACACCATTGCACAGGTTCTGCTCCTTATATTGCTGTTGCTGGCTATGGCAGTTTAACTGCTCTAAGCCAGCTTCTTCATCTGTAACATGGGATGATGTCTGTCACATTTTTGGTATAAAAATTAAATGAGGTAGCTTGGGAAAGTGGCTATGTGTTTAGCCCAGGGTAGGAACTCAACAAACGCTGAATTTGATTAGACGAAAAGTCAAGATTTACTAATGTTAGTTTACTAGACATAACCTTCCCAAAGTGCAAACATGCAAAGTGCAAAGTGCACTGTTTGGACAAGTGACAGAGGGACTCACAGAAAAGGCTGTCATTACCCTTCAAGGAAGTTGAGCATACTCTCATCATGTCAAGAAGGAATTATATCAAGACTTTTGCCCCTCCCATCCCTCATCTCCCATGGAAAGGGCCTATAAAATAATATTCTGGAGCAGTCCCATTTTGTCACTGCCAGAATACAGTCTAGGGGATCAGAGCCACCAGCAGTAATCCTCAACAGTGAAACGACACAAAAATCTCTCTTCTGAAAGCATTCCATGTCCTACAACCTACTCTTACCAAGCCTCACCCTTCCTATTCAGGCTCTGTCTGGACCATGCCAGGGAGATCCCAGGAAGCACATGTTTAGTAAGCAACCAGATCCCTGACTTTTCAGAGTGGACCAGAGGACAGAGACAGAACACTGACCCGTATGTGAAGGAAAGATAAATTTTCCAGACTATCATCGCAATGGATGTAAATCCGCAAGCAAAAGTCAATCAAAGATTAATACCACTTGTGATTATAGGTATATCAAAGTTCTGCATATTAAAAATAAACATTTCACAGTATATGTGATAGACATTTGGTGTGTCCCTTGATTGACAATCATCTTACATTGTTAGTTTGAGTCTCCCCTTCTCCCCAATGTCACACCCTGACAAGGACTTGTGCACAGGTCATTTATCTGGGAGATGGTCCCAGGAAGCACAGGTGAAGAAGTGGGGACAGCAGGGCCAGAAAGGAATAGAACACAGGTGTGGGTGCTGCAGTAAACAGGCTACCACGAAGGCTCAATCCCACTGGGGACTCTCTGAGGAACTGGGTAAAATACATCTTAGAATTGTCCCACCAAGGGCTGAGGAAGCAGGGTATTTATCTGCCAACTCCTGTCACTCATTTGATGATGGTTGCCTCTGGGGGCTGCATTCAATCTAGCGTTTTCTGGGCTGCTCTGCCATAGTATAGCAAACTCCTAGGGAGCTAGAGAAAACCCTTAGGGCTTAAAGTAAAGAAACATCTGTGCTTGAAGTGGAGAGCAGCCTGGGTGCTTGGGGACTGTTCACTGAAGATGCAGGCAAACACAGAAAGGGCTGAGGGCATATGTGTCTGCTCTACACTTGATATTGTCAACATGGTTGGAGCAGTCCTAGGATAGTGTATGTACATGTATGTGCACACACATGTATGTGCATGTACACATATATGCACATATACATACTTTTTATCATTGAAAAACAGTTAGACAGAATAGGTCTTCACCTCTTCTCCCTTAGCTTATTTAAAAGGGAGCCTCCTCCCTTTTAGCCCACTCATTCTTTATACCTCCACTCAATTGTCTCTTATTCAGGGAATCCTTTTCTCATCCCTATAACTAGGTCCAATTTATCTTTTTTATGCATTCATAGAAAGTCTGTCTTTCCATAATAGTGGCACTAATTAGAGCTGTACTTTCATAATGAGTTGTGTGATAATTTGATTAACGTTCTTCTTCCATGAGGATCTAAGGTCCTTGAAGTCAGGAACCAGTACCTATCAGAAGGCTTCACTCCTAGGTTGTACTAAATGAATACAATACATAGTGAATGAATAGCCCTTTTAATGAGAACATAACCCAGGGGAAGAAGGATCCATAAGCAATTATAAAATGATGTGATAAGTACCATATGGTAATTACAAATTTCTGCGGGAGTATAGAGGTAAGAGAGACAAATTCTGCCTGGTATAAAAAAAGTAAGTCATATTAACAAAGTAGATATTCAAGGGGAAGTGATGTTGGAACCAAGCATGAAGTAGGACGATAAGATCTGCAGGAGAATAACTGGGCAAGGTGGCGTGTACTTATAGTAGTCCCAGCTACCCTGGAGGCTGAGGCAAGAGGATTGCTTAAGTTTGCTGCCAGCATGCGCAATATAGTAAGACCCCCTCTCTCTTAAAAAAATCTTTCTAGGAGAACAAGGGAGAAAAAGGGGAAAATGTGAAAAATGTGTTTTAAAAGAAAATCAGGAACACATCGACTCTATTCTCTAGTGGCCAAGTGAATTTCATTGAACATATCGTTGCGTATCTTGTACATAAAATTTTCATATATATGTATTTGTGTGTATGTATCCACACATATGCATGATGTATATGTTATTGAGCCAACACAATTCTTGATTCATGTGCAGTTTTTAAATAACATCAAAAACTGTGATATGCATCCTTTTGAAGTGACTACCAGTCATTTGTATTCTTAGTTTGACCATCCCATTAGACAGAAGGTTGTTTGGGGGTTGAAGTTCACAGATGAACTATGCATTAAAGATTATTGCTTCATTATGAAGCAGACATAGGGCAAAATGTTTAAAAAGGAGCCTATTCAGGATCTACCTTTGGTTATAACCCTTGAGCATCTTTAAAAACCATTTTAATATGATCCAATCATTGAATAAAGCTATTACCTTATTTGATACAAGTAAATTACAAAGAACAAATAAATCTTACTTTTGGGGGGATTTCTGCCCTGTGTTTAATTTTCTAAATTACTAATTACTATGGTCAGAATGGTTTGTGTTCCCTAAAATTTCTATCCTGAAATTCAAATGTTCAAGGTGATGCTATTAAGAAGTAGAACCTTTTGGAAGGTGATTAAGTCTGGGGGGTGAAATCCTCATGAATAGGATTAGTGCTCTTATAAAAGAGAACCCAGGTAGTTAGCTACTTTGCCCCTTCCACTATGTGAAGATATAGCAAGAAGACATAGCATTTGAACCAGAAAACTGGCCTTCACCTGTCACTGGGTCTGTTGGCACCTTGATCATGGAGTTTTCAGCCTCCAGAAATGTGAGAAATAAATTTCTGTTGCTCATACGCTACCCAGTCTATGATATTTGTTATTGTAACCCAAACAGACTAAGATGCTAATGAGGCAAGGAAAAACTTAATATAGCCTTCTAAAATGTGCTGTTATTTATTTAAGAGACTAATGCTTAGCACTGACAATCTTGAGTAATTATATCTGTACACTGTACAGTCCATCCATTCAGTGTACTGTTGTCTTGGTGACTGATATCACAAGTTCCGACATGGATGGTTGATGAAGGAATATATCTCTGGGCAGAAGAGAGAACTAATATGATTGCCTCACCTGGGACTTGCACTAAGGACTAGGAGAGAAGAGAAGGGAGTAGAAGGAGAAGGAGACTAGGCTGTGTTGAGCTCATAGTCTGCGTCAGGGACAGAATACATTATCTAATGTAACTCTGATAACCCCTCAATCTCTGGGTGGTAAAATTTTATAGCTAAGACCTATAATGAAGGGATGGCTGAATGATTTGTCTATGCAACACATTTGACATCAAGGCATCCAAAATAAACCTGTAATATAAATTTAAAGAGCAAATTTGTCATGAAAAGGCAGCTTTAAGACAATTCTTTTAGTTTCTTCTTTCTATCAAATTGTCACCCTTGTGAACTGTTTATATGGAATTTCTGGGGTTGTTCCTGCCTGGAAAAGGTAGATAATGACCAAAGTACACATAGTAGAAAATATCAGAGCTGAGATTCAGACCCAGGTTTTTCCCCAAAGATGATCTTCTTTGTTGTTGAATTTGGGACCTTGACTTTATCACCAGCATACACAAATATAATAGCCATTTATCCTGTTGCTCACAAGACATTTTTATAAGCCTGAAAGATTTGTATTGACTAATGAGAATGATGCACTGGGCTCAAAAACTAGTATTACTAGCGTGACATTTTTAAATTATATAACATGATTGCTTATAGGAAATGCATCCCTTTTTATAGGCTTATGATTCCTGCTGTGTCATGCAATTAAAAGTTCCAGAAAAGCATTCTCAGCATGTCAAATTCCTGAGTCTGATTTATAGGATTACAGCTTTCCCCCTTTGTGATTCAATTAAAGCATTTTACACTGGGCTCTTATAGGGTTTAGTCTCTGATCATAGTTTGGGTGCTAAACTATGAGATTAGTATGTGATCTGATTATTAATAAACTGAACCTCTTGTTTGCAAGGAGCCATAACTAAAGCTGCAGTCCTAAGAAGAAGTTATCTAAACACCCATATGATAGACATAGAAGATAAAAATGAGTAATACCGATTTGCAATTGATTATTGGAAACTATAGATATTTAAGTATAGAAATGAAGACCTGCTGATGAAAGCTTTGAATGTTAATGCAGGGATTGAATTCCTGACCAGATCAATAACGTGAGAAAACAAAATCATCCTCATAAGGATCTGGAAATAATTCAAGCAAGTTCTGGTTCCAGATTCTCTGAGATTTGAGCCCAGTCTGGTATTATCTGGAAGGTTCTATCCATTGTATGCCCTTCTAAAAACCTCTTAAGGAGAAATGAATACTTTTCTACAAAAGCTGGATAACAGCTTCAGACATCTCAAAGTAAGAAAAGGAAAGAGAAGCAATGGCACTCGCATCTGAGTTTGATTGGTGGTTATTTCGGGAAAAAATATATTTTCTTTCATTGTGATGTTTAGTTTTATTTTTGATATTTGATGGTGGGGAGAGTGAAGCCAAAATTGAATGATGCCAACCAGGCATTAAAAAATAGCACCTACTCTTTCTGAAAGGAAGAGGGCAAAGGCAGTCAAGCATGAAGACCAAATAAATCTTTAAATGATGCAATAAAAGAATGATAACTTAGAGATATTATGTTTGCCATGGCCCATAGAGATGTCAAGTTTCCACCTGTGGAGATGGATAACAGTCTGCTTAATAGAGAAATATATTTTTGAAAGAAGATTGGCCCAGACTACTTACTAAAGCAACAAATGAGTGATCTACTGATAACTCAAATTCGACACTCCTCAATCTTTGAGGATGCTATTAGGCTAAATGCATTTCCATCAGGAGAGAATATTGCCTCATTTCAGGGCCTCATTTTCCTTTGCCTGGGCTATCGTAATAGCTTTATAACTGGTATTCTGACTCCTTGTCTAACCACCCCTTCCAATCTATTCTTCCTGTCACCAACATAGTCATCCTAGGACCCAAATTTTAAGCCATTTCCATGCTTGAAAACACTTCGAAAACTCCCCTTTATCTACAGGATAAAATCCAGATGGATTATCATGGTATAAAATGCTCTCTTTCATCCAGTCTTCCATTACCCCACCAGCCTCCTCACTCACCACCCTCTGCCTCATCATCTATGCTTCAACCATTACTGCATCATTCGGGATTCTGTTTTGGGGCCATACTGTTTTTTTTTTTTATTTTTATTTTTTACCTCCATGCCTTAGTCTATGAAGCTCCCTTAGTCTAAATAAGTCTATTGTGTCTAGAAGGCACTTAACATATTTTCCAAGCATTATTTTCTAATTATTTCTCTGATTTCTGATGTTGTTATTTTTAATTGATCGTCTACATTTTTTTTTTTACTAGAGTATAGTCTCCAAATCATAGAACTTATACTACTTAACAGAACTCATTGTTTTACATACATGTCAGTTCATGTCCCCATGTTGGGCTAGAAATTCCACCAATGTGGTATCATATCTTATATACTGTTTGTATGTACTATTTATCAAAGTTACATGTGCCCCATGCTACTTTAAATCCTTTAACTAATACAAACTGTAGGAAATATTTATTAACAAATTCAGTTGAATTTAGCTAAAGGTGGAGAGTTTAAAAGCTTTTGTACAGATTTGTGTTTGTGTTTCCCTCTATAGTTAGGTCTAGCAAGGAAGCTTAATACTTACTTAAAGATTTCTTCATAACAGAAATATCAATGCCATTCTGTATATCTAGCGAAATGATGCTACAGAGACATGACACATGTGAGTGAGGGTATTTTATTTACTATAAAAGTGCTTATTCCATCAATATGGGAACCGTTAAACTGATTGACAAATGAGATACTATATAGCCATCAAAATGAATAGCCTATAGATCTGAAAAACAAAACATGAAAAAAAAGAAATATTATGTCTCTCTCTATATATATATCTATAATATCTATAATATCTATATCTATTATATACATATATATGAGATGCACAAATTGTTTATATATGCATATATATATATATATATGAGGGAGAGAGAAGGGTGGAAGAGAGAGAGAGAGAGAGACCTCCTTATTCCTGGATTTTGTATTCACTAATTCACCTACTAGGTAAAATTTATTGGTAACTCTTAAACCAATAGTCACAGTTATCTACAGACATACACAGAGCAATATTTGAGTCCCCTCACCTAATTCACATGTTCTCAGGTGTGGTTGAACAAGGCAATTCTCTGCTTCATTGTTTTAGCTCTCATCCTATAAAGAAGTGTCCTTTGTACAATATATGTAGTGTTGCATCTTTCACATTTTGGGGCTTTTTTTCTTGGTGATATTACATTTTAAAATGATCCCAAGTGTAGAGCTAAAGTGATGTGTAGTGTTCCTAAGCACAAGTGGGCTGTAAGGTGTTACATATGGAGAAAATAAACGTTGAATAAGTTTTGTTCAGGCATGAATTATCAGGGGTTGGCTTTGATTTCAATATTAATGAATTAATGATCTATACTAAATAAGTACCTTTAAACAGAAACACATATACAACACTTTTATGTATTGATTATGATCAGAGGTTCATGGGAACATAACTGCAAATAATGAGGATTGACACATACACACATACACATATATACACTTCAAAAAATTTATAGCATCAATGGATAACAGATATATCTAGAAATACTGTGGAAAATTGTTGGTTGTGTACACAATGAACTATAGTGAACTAGTATTATGGTTGCCTGGGGTACAGAGGGGAGACAAATGGGATTGCTGAAAGGAAGAAAGGACTTCAGTTTTAATGATAAACTTTCCCTCATTTTACTGGTCATTAAATATGAGATGTCTGATTTCAAATCAAAAGTGTGGTTTACTATAACTCAAACAAGAAACAGTACAATTAAACAAAGTATGTGCCTAAACTGTTGACACAGTTTTGCCATTTTAACAGTAACTTGTATATGCCAGCAGTGAAGAAGCCTGGAGAACAAGTGGCGATGAAATCACAGAGGGTATTTCAAGCAATTTCAAGCAATTTCCACAGCTTGTTGGAAATTGGATATTTTTCCTTGCAAGAAGTGGTCCAAATCCTGGAAGAAATGATATTCAGTTGGTGCAAGGTCTGGTGAATACAATGGATGACAGTTTCCAAGTCCAGCTGCTGTAGTTTGAGCAGTGTTGTCTGTGCAACAAGTGATTGAGTGTTGTGTTGCAAGAGGATTGGCCTGTCTCTATTGACCAATCTCATCTGGTTAATCACAAGCATCCTCATCATTCCATCCAATTGGCTGCAGCAGACATCTGCTGTAATCAATTGACCAGGTTTCATGAAGCTATAGTAGATAATACCAGCACTGGACCACCAAACAGATACCATTAGCTTTTTTTGATAAATATTTGGTTTTGGACTGTGTTTTGGCACTTCATCTTTATCCAACGATGTGCTGAACGCTTGCAATTTTCAAAAAGAATCCATTTCTTACCACACATAACAATACAGTGTAGAAATGGTTCACTTTTATGTCGTGACAGCAAAGAAATGCAAACTTCTAGATGATTTCTCTTCTGATGCTCATTTAATTCATGCAGAACCCATCTATCCAGTTTCTTTACCTTGCCGATTTGTTTCAAATGGTCCAATGTTGTTGGAATAGTAATGTCAAACCTTGCTGCTAATTCACACATATGTGGAGACGGATTCCCTTCCACTACAGCTTTCAGCTCATCATTATCCACCTGGCTCAGGTAGCCCACCTGGCTCGTTTTTAAGATTAAAATCACCAGAATGGAGCCTCTCAAACCATCGATGTAATGTGTGTTCATTAGCCACATCCTCCCAAACACTTTCTTGATATTTTGAGCTGTCTGTGCTGCATTGGTTCCACGACAGAACTCATATTTGAAAATAACACGAATTTTTGACTTATCCATGGTTTCATAAAAATTGCTCTAAAAATTTTTGAAAGATAATCACAAGCCAAACCATATGTTTGAAAGACTAAGGATGCACCTTCACAATAAAAATAAAACAAATGTCAAAGTGAAATGTCAGGGATATCAAGTGTCAAACTTAGTACTTAAGGAAATCGGACATTTCATACTTATTAACTTATAAAAACAAATTAAGGCCAAAAAATGATAGTTTATCTCCATTTCTACCTTTCCAGTTTGGGCTCCCATTTTTTGATTAGGGTTTTTGGCCTGAGTGAATGCATTTGTCACGTAAGTCATTAATTTTGTAATATAGGGCACCCTTTTCCCGACAGTCAAGAACGCATACATGTGTTGCTCACTCTCACTCAGCCAAACCTCCCACGGCTCTTCTGCTGAACCTCATACCACATGAACACTCATGAACACATGAACACTGTGTGTTTCTCCCGTGACGTGCCTTGCACTTTCCCCTCCTATGCTCATGTGTCCTCTGTCTGTGATGCCCTGCCTGCCAAATACTTCCTGTTTTTCCAAGCTCAGAGCGATCACCCCTTCTCCACATCCCACCTTGGTATTATAGTGAATATCAATGCTCATTATATTTTAGTAGGGCTTTAAAAAGTGACTGACATACAATAAAATTATTTCATCCATTCTGATGTACTTGTGTTTATGAAGTTCTCTGCACAAAAATCTTAAAAAGTTTCAAACAAAAAAGAATAAAATTAATGTTGAGTCCTTTTTCATTTTTAGAGCAAGTGCTATTCTTCCACAAATACCTAAGCTGATTTAAAAGGAAACAACCTATTCATTTTATTAAAAGATGAATTTCTAATAAAATTATACATGGTATGTTTAATAATCTTTAAAGTTCTTAATATATTTGTATAATTGTTTTCAATTGTTTATTAATTATAATTGTTATGATGACTCTATGTAGTAGAAGGAATTGTTTAATGCATAGAGCCTTATAATCTCCATAAATTTTTAAAAAATATTTTTGTAGCAAACAAGTGTGAGAGTGTAATCAAGAAAATCATTCAAGTATAAAAGATATTGTGTTAGTATTTAACTCTGTAAGAGAAATAGAATGCAAAAAGAAGGTCAAGAAGGATAAGGAGAGATGGAAAATTTGTGGCTGCTAAAGGGAAACTTTTTCATGTATTTTTCTTAGTAGCTAATGGTATCAAGTCACTGTGGTATTTAGATTCCATGGGCTACATTTTAAAAAAATTATATACTCTCCATTTCTATGAGACTGACTTTGTTAGATTCCCCATATAAGTGAGGTCACACAATATTTCTCTTTCAGAGCCTGGCTTATTTCATTTATCATAATGTCCTTCAGTTCCATCCATGTTATTGTGAAATACAGAATTTCCTTCTTTTCTCATGTTCATAGCATCCTGCTGTAAATATTTACCACATTTTCTTTACCCATTTATATGTGATATAATATTATTTTATTATATATTACTTTATAGTACTATATTATTTATTGTATGTGAAGTAATATGTGAAATTTATAATAGTATCATTTTATTATATATAATATTGATTTATATATTAACATATATTTATAAAGTAAATATATAATATATTTCAATATAAATATATCTTATAGTTATAATATATAAATATATTATATGAAATATTACTGTTATATTAATATATATAATTCATTATATCACCAATCATTAATGAAATTAATTTTTAACAGTTAAATGTAAAGATTAAATATTGATTGATTAGAATTAATAAAATAATTAATATTCAATATTTGTAATCTATTGATAATTTTATATTATACAATATTGTATATTATTACATATTACTGTATTATATAATATACAATACATAGATATATGTATTAATATTGAATCATTTAACTACTGGACTATTCTGCCTCCAAAATTTAAAGAGTTCCTTGTAGGTACTTCATCTTCTTCTTAGTGAAAGGAGGTGCGAGGTACAATATCCCTTTTAAGGACTATATCATTCAATTTAGAGAACATATCCTAACAGGTTTAAAAACACCAGACTTGCCGTCACTTATGCGGACATATCTTACTATGTTTAAGAACACTAGATTTGCAGAAAATCCCATGAGGTAGTATGTTTTCCAATGATATATATTCTAATTATGTGATACATGTACCTTACCAATATATCTAAGGTGTCTGCTACCGTCTACTCTTTAGATCTTCAAATGATAGTTTAATATAGTGGAAAAAAGGTTTTCTTGGGGGTGACGAGGTAGTCAAGGTCCCTGTCATTTAGGTTGTGATAGAAAAGAAAGACAATTGATGTATCCCTGAGTCAAGATTTTAACAGTATCCTGCTGTTCTGCCTAGGTGAAAATGAACTCCACAATTTGGAGAAAAATTCATTTGCCAGATCAATAATTTCATATTAAATGCTAGTGGCTTTATTCCTTTGCTCCATTAGGGTGTTCATATATGGAACACTCATTTCATTTGAAGTCACCACCTGATTAAGTTCTCCATAATCCTACTGTAGTGAAGAACTGTCAAGAGTATGCACTAGAAAAAACTCAGGAAATAAATGGGAATTTATTTGAAATTGCCACCTCTATATAATCAAATCCTTCAGGATATCTTTGCAATTTCATCAAGGATAAAATATTTCTTTTGATTTGCTGCTTTAATTTGGAGGGAAAATCCCATGGCCTTCGATTTGCCATCATGACTATATTAACCCTTATGTTAAATTCATGAAGCTAAGTTTCTCCGGATTGCTGGGGTTTTCTTGCCACCATCCAGGCAGAAACTAGAGAAGTGACCAGTAGGGGTGTCTGGAGTCCCTCTGGGCATATCACAAGGTGTGTGCAAGTGAGAACTTCAGTTATCACCACGTTTCTCTGAACCCCCATTCTCACTGATACATTTCCATTTCTCGGATTCAAGTGGCACAAAACTTTGGGGGTAGTTCCTTATTTTTTTTCAGTGAAGAGTGACCCAGGTCATTACCGGGGTCAGCAGCCACGGAGAAGTGTGAAAGCCTCTTAGTTACACATTAACTCAGGCCTAGAAATTAGGAGGAGGTGTCTGATTCTGTAGCCTTGTGACTTAAGTCAGCCATTTGTTCTCTGAACATCCTCAGCACAGCCAGTAATGGGAGTACTCACTCTGAAATAAGCAGTTTACTTTTCTTTCTCCTTTATAATCTTAAAACTCTCCCCCTTTAGAAGCCCCATTTTTAGTCTCTTTCATAAACCCCTGTATAACTACCTTCCTGGGTGATGAACAGTTTTATTTTTTAACATAAATATGTCTCAATTATTATTTCAGCATTGCCTCTCCCTTAATTTGATGCTGCTTTGCATCCACAAACTAATACTGCCTTTTTCCTGAACGTGGACCTCTGTAGCCAGGTAATTGGTTCCTAGTTTCTAGTTATAAGTAATTATGAGGAATTTTCTTTAGCAAAGAGCCCTAGGGCTGATAATAATAGACTGACTGCCATAATTAAATCCTTTTCTGACAATCTAACAAATCTGCTCTTGTTTAGGTGAAAGGTGTTTGGGATTAATATTCTTGCTTTTGGCACCTTCAAAATCAGAGAAAAGATTAAACAACCATGAGGTCACATATAAGAAGTGTGATCCAATTCCTTAGCAACTAGGCAGAGTTTAAAAATTCTTGTCATATTAATATCTGATTTAAGATGGGTGATAGTTAAACAATACATTTATTACTCCTCTTTAACAATATTGCATTGAAATGATAGAATACATACACTAATAAAACAAACCCATAACTGTGCTAAATAATCAGGGTGGGCCCCATAAATGAACTAAAAATGGTAGAGAATTTCTTGAAGATGGGATTAAAATGAGGCTAAGCATGCTGACTGAGCACCTTGAAATCCTATTCCAGTTAAAAAAGAGACCATCAAAAAGGAGGGGTTGTTTTTCAGAAGAACCCCAGAATAATTAAATATGAAACGAAATGTAGCAAAGAAGAAATCAACCATGGTTTAGTCAGCAGAGAAATTAATTAGAGCAACAGAAACAGTTGCAGAAGTTTCCTATTCTCAGAATGAACCCGCCTTCCCTTACTGCTTGCCCCTAGGGTAAATTACTAGTTCAGCCAGCCAATTGAAAAATGAATTGAAATGGTAGCCCCAGACATCTAAGGATGCCAAAAAGGATGCAAGTCCACACATAAACAAAGCACTTCACTCATCGTTGCATAAATCCAACTGACTGATGGCATGTTACTCTCTCCTTGAGGTTTGACAGTTTAGTTTTTTCATGGATGCTGTGAACTAGCTTTTTTTGTGCTTATGTTTCAGTATTGTTTTCTGTTGCTCAATTTTTTTAGAACAGATGCTCAGGGATATGTGGGTATATGGAATTAGTTATTGGGTTGACATAAGGCAGACGTAAGACAACCTCTCTTGCCAACCTAGATTCCCAGATGGAAAGGTAGCAGCAGAGGGAATAGGAAAATGATTTAACTGATCATATAATTAGCTGGATTTATGTGCACACTGGGGGTGAAGTGTAGGGGATATGCAAAACAGAGTCTGCGAAATGTTGAACTTTAATTTTATTTTACATCACAACTCTGCTATGTTGCTTATATAAATATTTCAAGTCATTTATCAGAAAAGAGGGAGATTCCAACAATTGGAAGGAGACTATCTGGAAGCACCAATGAAACCTAGCAAGTCAGTGAGTGGCCCAACCACGTGGAAACATTACCCACCCTTGTGGAAGAGAGTTGACAATTGTTCCCATATGTTATTGCTCATTGTTTTTCAACAGGTAATTATTATTGGAATACAACACGGTCTGAATGGTGGAATGAAGATATGAGTACAGGAGAAGAAACTGCATTTAGAATAAATTAGATGAATTTACCAATTTGTTCTTTCAACACTTTGGGGTTAAGTATGTGGGCATGAATTTTCTGGGTGCAAATCAAACAAGGAGAAAAGAAAGTTATTGAGGGTTGGGCTGAATTGATTTACATGCACTCACACTAAATGTTCTGCTTTCCATTTGTTTATTTGGGTACATGTCAGTGATTAAGATATTTCTTTTTTCTAACACAATCAGAACCAAACAATGACCCCTGATAGGAGGCACCAAATCATCAGAAAGTTTTTGAGTGACACAGGGTAAGGGATTCAGCAACTACAGGTTATAGCAATGCTGGATTCTATGTCAGAATACTCAGCAAACCACCGCATCTTATAAACTGTTCCAGAGCCTCCTCTCTCTTTTATCAAGTGAAAAACTTGACCAAATCTCTCAAGTAGCATTCTCCTTATTGTCTGCAGTAGGCCAGGAATGTCTATGAAAGATATGTGATCTGTGTTCTCAGGTCGGGTGGAATGAGCCTGGGGCTTTGACCCCAAGTGCTAGCAGTCATTGTAAGGTCAGCAGTATGGGACTGATGGGCTCCAGGAAATGACCTGGCATCAAGAGACCTACATTGTTAACCCACCAAGGACTCCTCAAGAAGAAAATCAACAATTTGATTTTCAAATTTAAATAGAAGGGAATGTGAAGAAAGAACAACAGCCAGAGCATTGGTTTTCTTTGCTGCCATCCATGATAATGGAAAAAGACTTTGAGGTGGACTGCATGTTCTCTCTCAAGAGAGCACTTCCATTACTGGCTGCGTTGAGGATGTTATTTGTGGGCACACGGCTGAAAAGACCGTAAAAAACTAGAGACTGAGAATAAACAACTCAAGAAGTTTTCGTGTGAATGGGGAGGAAGGGTTAGGATAATGACAGAAGGAAAATATGATGCTGTGGAAGGGTTTTAATTATTTTTAAATTCAAAAATATTTGTAATTTCCATGTGAAAGAGGAGAAATTAACGAAAAATTAAAGATTTCTTGGTTTTCCTTGATGATCAGGGCTGGATTAATGTTGGAAAGAATTCTAGAACATGTGGATGATAAACTCTCAGTAAAGGAAGTGGTAGTATCCATCAGTTGGCATAAGTTCACCAAAACCAGGTCTCTTCCGGTCCTTTTTGAAAGTTCTACTAACTTGATGTGGCCATAGTCCAATTTCACAGGATCGGAAAGGAGACACTAGGGAAGTCATCCTTATTGAACACCATGTGCCGAGTCCATTTTAGACACTGTCATCTTACTAAACGGTGCACTTTGTATGACCAAGGACTTTGTAGTAGATACACTCTAGATTTCCTTCCATATTTAACATTTTAATGTTTTTCTAGTTACAAATATGCTGGTATGTTCTTCACAACATTGTGTTTTAAAACTGTGCCAAAATTAAATTAGCCAGTGCAATTAACTAATTAATCATTACAGTCAGAACACAGGTTCACCCAAGAACACTGTACTGCCTACACATTTATCAAGACTATGTATTTCTTTTTAATAAAAGAGAGTTTAAGTAATAATTCAAGTCCTAGACTTAAGAGAAAACAAATGTGTGATTAGGCTGCTACACTGTTTCTTAGTTCCTCCCTGATTCCCCAAGATTCTTCTATTTTATTTTTAATAAACCATATTTAAATTGCCTTAGTTTAAAGCTCTAAAGAATAACACTTCGTATGTTTGAAATTCCTATTCAAGGTCACAGTTGCAAAGCTACTCGCCTCTAATTGATATCTGCACAATGACATGGGGGCCAGAGAGGAGGTGAAAGGGTCAGAGGGAAGGCAACTGATACGACTTTGCTAAGCTATTAATATATCATCATTCCTCATAAACAGTCCCATTACTTTGTTTTTTCCTAAGAACTGCATTAGAAGGTGATATACCCATATCCTCAATTAATGGTCTGTTTACCTTGACAGAGAAGCAATGAAACTCCAACTCTAAATTGGTGCCAATCCCTAGGATGGGCCCTCTCCTTGATGGGTTACCGTCCCCTGGTGAAGAACTCCAGTGAGGAGAATAGAAGAAAATGTCAAGAGAAAGCAACAGACAGAGCATTGGTGGTTTTTGCTGCCATACATGGTAATGGAAAAATACTTTTAGGTGGACTGCATGTTCTCTCTCATGCACTGGGAGACTTTCATGGGTAGTAGTTATGTAAGTGAATTTACATTTTCTTAAAACTTCCAGTTAACCTAACTGCTCTGTGTATGTGTGTGTGTGCATGTGCACGTACATGCATTAAATGGTTTAAATTAGAAAAAGTGGTCATAATAAATGTCTAATAATACATGTAGAGTTGCTAGAGGGCATCATGGAAGTGTGCATCTGTGGTAATTTACAAGAATATATTTTGAAGTTGACTGATTTATAAGTGATTTTTACAGAAGTGGCTAAGTTGTAACAATGAGAAATACGAAGCAATGGAACACGAAATATTGTGAAGACGGATGATATTTTAAGATAGGGATCTAACATTATCAAGATCAGTGCCATGTTCTGGGGTTGTGGCTTTATATTTATATTCTCTACTCACAACAACCTTGAGAAGTTAGTAATGGCATTATTTTTTATAACATAAATTTTCTGAAGCCCAGATTATTTAAATATTTTTATTCAATATTATTTGCCTAGTAAAGAAAAGTGGACCCTGATTTGAATCCTGAAACGATCAGTTCCAAAGTTATACTTTTTTTTCACTTTTTAAGGCTTTTGATACTTGCATTTTGCCTGGGCTGGGAGCGATAAAATACACAGTAAATATAAAAGGTAAATCCACCACTCTGCCCCGGCTCTGAATCACTGCTGGTGCCAATGCTTTTGTTCTTGTTCCTTTCAGTTATTTACATGAAAATAAAGCCATGGTTCTGTTCATAAAAATTCTCTGAGGTACATAGACTAAAGGAGGTGTAAATACACACTGCTTATTCCTGAATGGTATAACTAACCTCAATTCTTACCTGCTTTAGGGTATTGTTAACTTGTTCTTATTAATTTTGAGAGCTGGTCACTCCCATGATCTCTTTCTAGTGTTAGTACTAATAATCAACATTTATTGGGGGTTTACTATGCCAGGCATTGTTTTAAGTCCTTTGCAGGTATTTATTTATTTAACCATTATACTAACTCTATAGCTTGAGGTGAATGAAGTACACCTCTAAAAATTTCATGTGCAGGATCTTAATTTTCCTTTCTTCCCTGACCTCTTCCACCCTGAGTATATGGAGAAACATTTAAGAGCTAACTGTGTTATTGTGAATTATTGGGATGGGATACTATTTATTTATTTATTTATTTTTGATCTATCAGGTCACTGGCCTGGGTGAGGAAAAAAATAATTTACTACATTTTTAGGGTTTTTATTTTGCCAGGTTTATTTGGTTTTTTAAAATAATCACACAGTTCAAACACAAAGAATAATATAATAGATGCATATTTACCCACTACTAGCAATAGTTATCATTTTATGTTATAAATCTATAATCCCCTTTTTATTTAAAGGAACTGTGTTTACCAAGAGCCAAAGTGCCATGCCCCTAATCTATTTCTGGTCTTTCTACCTCATACATAATTGCTACCTTGATATTAGTATATATCATTCATATATCCTTTTATATTTTTATTATATGTATTTATGAATAGTACATAATCTTCTGTGTATTTTGAAACTTTATATAAATGATGCCATATTACTATCATTTTTAATTTGCTTTTTCACTAGAATTACATTTCAAAATTTTCCCATATTTTTACATAGAGTTAACATTTTTTTAATTGCTGAAAGCATTCTGTTATAAATAAATCATAGTATATTTACCCATTCCCTTACTGAAAAAAGTATACCTTCAACAATGTCTTGCTTTTAAAGAGTGCGGTAATAAATATCTTGGGACACATGCTCAAAATGTCTTTAGGGAAAACAAAAAGAAATAGTATTGCTTGATCATAGGATATGCATGTATTCCTTTTGAAGGAATTGCTCAATTGTTCTCCAGAGTGGTATTAGCAAGTTATATCCCCAGTGTAACAGTCTCAGTTTCCACTTCTTGTTGTTAACACTTGTTATCATATATATTAATTTTTTTTAAATATCATGGATAGGGACTGGTAGAATATTATTTTAGTATGGACATGCTTGAAGCTCTGACTTGGGTGGGGCAAAGGCAATATGTATATAACCTAAACATTTGTACCCCTGTAATATGCTGAAATAAAAAAAAAAAAATTAAGAAAGGGAATTGGCATTTTTTCTATTTCTTCCCTGGAAATTCACCATTCTTTCTAGGTAAGTTAGCTATTGATACATACAGTCAGTTTCTTTCTACTGGATTATTTATGTTTGCTTTTTGTTTTATATTCTATTAAAAAATCATTTGTTAGTTGTATGTTTGCTAATATCTTTCTTCATTTTATTTATAGTGTTCCTTGTCATTCAAAAATATTAATTTTAAATCAATCATTTATAAAACCTTAATGATTTTTTTTTTTACTTTTTTTCATCTGTCAAAACCCTATCAATTATCAAGCATTCATTCCACTATTTGTGCAATCTATTGCTAAGTTGACTTAGTACATTCTTTTATTTCCCATTGGACTCTTTATATTTATATAATAAGATCATGTTTTAAAAATTAATTTAGCATTTTCAAACTATCAATGCCTAATAATTTAAGTCTCTCTTCCTTATATTTCTTATTAAAATCTTAGTGATTTTTTTTTGCTTTTTACAATTCTATATATATTTTAGGATTTGTTTGTCAAGTATTATTAAAGTAGCTCTATTAGGATTATCTGAAATGCTTTTATATTTAGATTAATTTGAAGTAAAAAAAAGTCTTTATGATATTGAATCTTCCAATTCATAAACAAGATACTTCTCTCTATTTATTTATAATTTCTGTATGAAGTTACATAAAAACATTTTAAATATAAATGTAAATTGAGTAATTCACCAACATAGCTAAAGAGTAGGCATTGCTATCTAAAATGAATTCAAAGTATAAAAGCAAATAATTTACAAAGCCTACTGATTGATTTTCAAAATGAGGAAATAGTTATAAATTTACCTTATGGTTCATAAGAGCTTTTAAGGTATATACCCATAGTTGGAAATGTTTGTTTTTGACCAATTTGATTTCAAACAACTCAATTAGTACATGAGACAAAATTTTACTAAAAAAATTCAGGAAAACTATGTCAAACATGGATAGAAACTATGCTGAGATAAAATGGAGTCAGAACAAAACCTCCGAAAGAATCAAGTGTAAGAAAAGTACTAAAAAGGACATAAAATATTTCAATCCATTCCAGGAAACAGACTTGAAATACTCACTTCTGACCATTCCATCGTTCTAATCAATTGATTATATTGACTAATTGTTTCCACTGTTCCATCTGGTTCCTTCCCGTATTCATGTTCCAAACTTCAAATCTCTTTGCACTTCCATCTCCCTTTGTTTCACAGCTCCCACATTTTTTTTTTTTATTTAGGGTTCTGTTCTATATTTTTTTTATTTTTTAATTTACTCAGGATATTATGGGGGTACAAACATTTTGGTTACATGTAATGCATTTGCCCTGCCCAAGCCAGGGCTACCAGCATGTCCCTCCCCCATACAGTGCGGTCCACTTCCATTAGCTGTGGGTTTACCCCCGCACCCCGCCCCCGGCCAGCCCCCAGTGAGTATTACTACCATGTGAACACCTTAGTGTTGGTCAGTTAGGACCAATTTGATGGCTAGTACATGTGGTGCATGTTTTTCCATCCTTGTGATACCTCACTTTGAAGGATGGGCTCAATCTCTATCCAGGATAATATAAGAGGTGCTAGATCACCATTGTTTTTTGTAGTGAGTAATATTCCATGGTATACATATACCACATTTTATTAATCCTTTCATGTGTTGATTAGGTATGCTTCTTTTGTCTCACCTGAATATTATTGTTACCTTGTCTTCCAAATATTTCTGTTTTACCTTTTAGGGCCCCCATTCCATATAAACACAATCCCATGTATTTTCAACTTCTTTGCTGAAATTGCACATCATCCAAAACTACCTCTTACCTAGACACAATTTTTCCTGAAATACACTTTTCTTTTTCTTTTTTTAGAGGTAGGGTCTAGCTCTTTCACCCAAGCTAGAGTGCAGTGGCCTGATTATATCTCAAATTCCTGGGCTCAAGCGATCCTCCCACTTCGGCTTCCTGAGTAGCTAGGACTACAGGAGCATGCCACCACACCCAGCTATTTTTTTAAAAAAATCTGTAGAGACAAGACTGCGCTATGTTGCCCGGGCTGGCCTCAAACTTCTGCTCTCAAGCAATCCTCCCACCTCAGGCTACCAAAGTGCTGGGATCACAGGCATGAGCCACCACACCCAATTGAAATGCACTTTTTTAAAACTACCACCTCCAATCATTCCAAGACTTTTCCTGTTGTTTTCATTATACTTGTTTCTCCATTCATTGAGAATATTAGTACATTGGCCCTTCTATTTTCTTTCAATATATTGGGACCCTTTTGTATTCATTTTCTTCTGCAGCCAGATAAATGTTAGAAATCCATGACTTTACCCTCTCGCCAGTATTCCCAAATTTTAAACCCAATGTCTTTCCCTCAAAGGCACTTTGAAAAATTTTTAACTCAGTACCAATTTTAACTCAATATCAACCTGCTTTCTCTTGTCCTATACTCATGTGGTCTTGAATGCTCAGAAAACAAACAAACAAACAAACAAACAAAATAAAACATCCTTATGGGAATTGCCTTCACTAGAGATTCATGATTTTTAACCTCAGGTAAGTACACACACAGCCTAGAGTTCTACTCTATGCTTATAATTAACCCTTTTTCAAAAGAGAGGTTGTATGGTGTGAATGTTCCCTTCAAAGCCTTAAGAGAAGGATTGAACTCTGACAGGTGGAGTGAAATTATTCCTAGAGAAACACGAGGGGAACAAAAAAAAAATAAGGAGTTCTAAAGAAGACAGTTTTGTGGATCTGGAGAGACGAGAGATTCTCATTTTGTCAAAATGAAATGAGAAAAAAAGCAGTATGAGGTATCAAATAATCACTGAATATGTAGCAGCATAAATTTATTATAATTTTTGAAACATTTTCAAGTGATCTTCAGGGTTTGAGGCAGAAAAATCTTAAATTATTAATTATGCCAATGTGTCTGGTTTTGTAATTTTTTCTATCACAATGTCTAAATTCATAAGCACAGGTGGCAAAGTTGATGTCTGGGTTTTATCTGAGGGCAAGGTTTTGAAAAATAGGTTCAAAGTAATAAGAAAGTGACAAGATAATTGAAGCTATTAACAATGGGATAATTATAATGTTGAGTCATAGATACCAAGCTGGGCAAAAGGGAAGAATATACAGGAGAGAGCTAAAGAATAGAGAAACAATATCAGGATAATGAACTTGATGCCTTTATAACATTTAATAATTGTGTTGAGATGCATGAGCAACTCAGAGGACAAAAGGTTATGTACAATTAGGGACTGAATGTTTGACTTCATGACTTCAGAGGAGGAGAAATTTCTGGAGGTGACAAAGCCTGCACATTAACCTTGGAAGTAAGTTGAATGGAGGCAAATGTAGTTGGAGAGGGCATTAGGGAGCTGGATGCCAGGTGCTGGATACTCATCAAAGACACTAGAGTGGTTACAGAAATTAGAGAAGACGTGACTTTTGTGAGTTAAACACTAAAGTCATCAATAAAAGGGGCGGGGGTTGGTAAGCAGGTTTGTAAATGACTGCTACATTGAAGGGAGTAAGTGGATTATGGCTAGATGAATCTCTCTAAAGAGCAAGGGCTTTTTGCTGAGGTGAGAATCCTTGACTATCCAGAAGCAGCAATAGCAAACTTGGAGGACCCTGACTTTGTTTCTACATCCTGAGATAAATGCAGTATGAGGAAAAAAAAAAAAATCCAAATTTACTTCCTGAAAAGAAAATGATGTCATCGGGGTACACTTCAAAGGCATGGAGGGCACTTTGAAGATGAAGATGAGGATACAAGGGAGTTAATGACCATTGGGTGGCATTAAAAAAGATCTCAGTTGAAAAGTCTGGGAGGAAAAGGAAAGTTTGGTTAATAAACAGATTATATAAGGAGTAGCATGGGCATGAGAATTTAGGAAAATTTAAGATATAATAGGTATCAAGGCAGGCTTTTTACATTCGGCAAGAATTCTGGTAGATAGTGACGTAGACTTGATGGGCATAATGTTTGTGGTTTCTTATAGTAGGGACAACACTAGATCTGAGGTTTCAGAGATTTGCTGTTTGTAGGACTGGGCCTTTGGCCCCACATAGCTGCTGCTACAGACTTAATGCAGGACATGTATAAAAGGTTCTTTCCTTACTACTCTTGTTTTCAACTCTATCAAATTCCCTGTTATTTTTTCACCTTGTTTCCATGGAAATAGAGTCTAGAATGTGTTACAATAATAAAGGCCACATGGATTCCATATCATTTTAAATTTCTTTTAGCTTGTATTCTAGGCTCTTTTTTTAGCAGGAAAGTTGATATGATTTACTTTATAAAGGACCAATTTTCTTTATCTTCCATTGTGCCTGAGACCACCCTCATGACAATCACCTGCAATAGGCTACAGTATTTTCAAACTCAGGTTGCCAGTATATTCTTCAAACATAAAAAGTTGAGTTATTTTTTCCAAGTTCAAAAAATTCTCCAAATTTAATATGATATAATATTCAATTTAAGATATTAGGCAGCCTATAAAACTATCATCTTTGATAGGTCTATATTTTAAATACCCATTAAAATAATTATACTAAGGCCAAAAGTAGTAAAAACTTGATTAACTATATGGAAGATGCATAAATTTAGAATCTGTATGTGATTTAGTATAGCTTGTGCAATGAGCAAAGAATCAAGTTCTACACATACAGAGCATGAAATAGCACAGAAGGTTGACATGATGCATTTCCATTAAAGCCAATGAGTTAAAGAAGTTTGTTCTATGGGCTGTAATTCACTTGTATTTTTGTGCCTCTCAGTAGAGTTCTCTTATTTTCTTTCCTTCAATTTCTTATTTTTCTCTCAATTTTCTTGACCCTTCCTCTTCATGACTTTGTCTTTCAGCTTGAGTGCAGAGCTGTTGCATAAACATTTCAATTGTAACTTCTGGTAAAATTTATCAGTTACAGTGAAAGTCAGCAAAAGCTGAATTCTGGCTGTGATTTGGCCTCTTGATGCAATATGGTGGAGTGTAGTGAGGGTGAATTTTGAATTGCAAAGATGTGGATTTCGATGCCAGCTATGTCATTCACCAGCTATGTAATATCAGCAAATTATTTGAACTCTCATAACCTGCCATTTTGAGCTTCCTTATTGGTAAATGTGATGATGATACCTATTGTAAAGTGCTATTGGAAAGATTCAAATGGGGCGTTGCGTACAAAATGTCTTGCACGATGCCACAGTGTGTTCAAAGAGCATTTATTATCTGACCACTTACAACATCTTTATTCTTATGTGTAGAACATTGCTCAGCCATGTAAGCAAGGATTACCTTGTTCAGTTCTCTTCTATTCAAATTACATGAACAGGACATTAAGAGAAGAGGGAATTCCTTTAAAATGTAGGTTTATCTTCATTTTTATTCTGAAAATACTCGCATATGCAAAGTCTCTAGAAAGGGTAAACCTTAGCAGAAAGACAAATTATAATTTGATGTTTTCCCACAAATTTTTAATGAAGAAAGAGGCTTATTAGAAAGTGAGAAATCAGTGCTTGTTCAGACATCACTAAGATGACTTTTGCTCATGATTGGAGAAAAATATGCACGGAGATGGCAGGCTCTCTTTGGATCCATCATAGTGCAAATGATATGGAAAAGTGGTGAGAACAAACCTCTGGGGAGAGTTTTCCTTGCAGCTTGTTGAATGGTTGGATAATTGACTGACTAACTGATGGATTAAGTGACTACTAAGTGTCTAAAATATTCTAGGCCCTGACTAGAAACATTGTCATATCACCATATCAGGCTTGGATTATCCTCATCCAAACCCAATGAGTCAGTTAATATCAAGAATCATTTAAAACTAAAACTAAAAAAAATAAAAAAAAAACAACCAAACCTGGAGCTCAGAAAGCGTTATTATATTGTTTATATCACAAAATTAGAAATAGGTAGAACTGACATTCAACTAGTTCCTCTGACTTCTGCTCTAAACAACTTCTCCACCTCCCAAGATAGCAAGGCAAAGAAGGAGGAGTTCAGAAATGAGAAGCTGATGGTTTGAAACAGATTTTCTTTGCAGAGATTATAAACAAAGCCTAAACAAGTGAATTAGAAAGTGAATAATTTAAGTTAGACTATAATAATTAAAGAGAAAAACCAGAGATAGAGCACCAATTTCAGCTTTCTGTGGTAAAAATATTTTTCTCTTTCTCAATGGCATTTTCTCTTCTAAGTATATGTAAACATGGTTTAACATAATTTAATCATCATGTATATGATTACTTTAATCAAGCTATCTTTTGTTAGAAAGGAGCATGTTTGATTGAGCTAGGTTCTTTAACTTGTACTGTACTCATTGGTCCATGCCAGAGAGCACATTCTTAGAATGTTCTAAAATATGTCAACAGATCTACTATTGCTAGATTCCTTCTGGGGCAAAGATAAACAAACAAACAAAAATAAAAAAATGTTTGTGGTCCAATAGATTTGGAAATCACTGCTTATTGTCTTACTTTCTTCTATGGTCACAATGTAGCATAGCAATAACCACATAAAATTGCACTAAAGTACCATGTTTAAATTATATTTAATTAAATATTATTCAAATATATTTTATCCTAGAATACTTCACCATTTTCCTTTTCCAGTGTTCCACATCAAACAACTTAGTTAGCAAATTAATCATATGATATTCTTTATTCTGATACATTCATAATTATCATTAAGCAAAAGGTGCACATGGCAACTATAAAAGTTTTAGTGTCTATCATACCATTTAAACAGAAAAGAAAGGTTTGAAAGGGAAGTAGATTGCGAATTTATGTGTGATTCACAAGCCTTGATCTGATAGTCAGCATAAATATGAGGCCCCACAAGCACCAGGAAACATTTATCACGGTAACTAAATTGCTCTGGGGAGAAATAAAGGACACTGCCTGTGCAAATTCAGCTTTGTCATCATAACATTCCTCCTCCTCCCCCGTTCTCCATCTCCTAAGAATCAAACACTTTCATGTTCACTCATTTGGCAAGCATTCCTTGAGTTTCCATTATTTGGGAGGTATTATGCTAACCTCTGGAGACACCAACACAATAGCACTCATCTTACCTTTGCAAAACCTACATTCTAGTAGAAGAGAGAAAAGGTCACCAAACCTTTCAATACAATGTGATAAATACTATACCAGAGGTACTTACAGTCCTTAAAGATTTACTGGTGAAGGGCACCTAATTCATCCTGCTTACATCAGGACGATTTTTCCAGTGGTGCTTGTTGAGTGGCAAATGGCAAGCAACATTCACCAAATAGATGAGAGAAAACAGAGTTTTTCAAGCATAGGAAAGGGCATGAGACATAGCGTGGAGACATGAGAAAGCACAGATCACTTAGCATCAAGCTCCGTCTGACTGAGAAGGATAGAAAATGTGCGTTTGTCTGCATGTGCGTTGTGTAGCTGGTGGATTAGGAAGACTGAGCAAGGTGGTCACAGAGTTGGGCATGTTGGACTAGTCACTATTATAAATCATTCTTGTATGTTTTGGCAGCTGTTACCAAGTATTAGGGGATGACTTTAGTGAGGTTGGGGGTAATCCAGTTCTGCCCAACAGGAAACACTCACGTTAAGCTTTTTGGGGAAAAAAAAAAAACAACTCTGACACCCTACTTTTTTCATATACTGATCAGACCCATATAGATCTAAGCTGTATTTAATTTTGTCTTGGAACATTTTTATATTTTCTTTTGTGAAACAGAGTGTGATCCTTTGCCTCTTTATATTTGATATCTATAATTAATGTATTTCCTTTATTAATACTGATAGTGGTGTAAAACTCACAAAGATCTAAGTAAAATCCTTCATGTAAAGATATTAGTGTTACCTAGATCCCACAGGGGATTTTCAGAAAGCTGGGGTATTGAGGCTGGATACCATAGGGTGCAAAACTCTTAAGAAGGTACAACGCTAATAAGATGTCTAAAAACAAATGTCTTCAAATTATTTCAGTTAGTCTCATTTTCCTACTTCTGATTATATCGTCACTGCTTCCCATGGTCTGTGATTATTATGTTGATACAAAAGAAAGTTGATGGTGGAAAAATTTATAATATAGGGAAAAGTCATAACCGTAATACCTTTTGTGATGGTTAATTTTAAGTGTGAACTTGAAAAAATTAAGAAATACCTAGAGAACTGGTAAAGTATTATTTTGGATGTACCTGTGATGGTGTTTCCAGAGGAGATTGGCTTGTGAGTCTGAGTGGACTGATTCCTTCCAAGTGAGGGAAGATTTGCCTTGAATGTGGATGGCACCATCCAGTTGGCTGGGGACCCTGAAAAAACAAAAATAGCAGAAAGGTGAATTGGTCTCTTTCTCTTGGAGCTAGAATACATTCCTCCTTTTCTGCCCTTGGATGTCAAAACTCCAGGCTTCCTGGCTTTTGGACTCTAGAACATACACTAGTGGATCTCCAAGTTCTCAGGTCTGTGGGCTTGGACTAAGCCACACTACTGGCATCCCAGGGTCTCCAACTTGCAGACAGCCTGTCCTGGGACTTCTTAGCCTCCATAACCAGACGAGCCAATTCCCTAATAAATTCTTTTTCATCTATCTGTCTATCAACCTATCTACCTATCTACCTATCTGCTATTGACTCTGTCTCTTTGGAGAATCCTGACCAATACAACTTTGTTCAAATTTACTTTGATAAGCAAATTTTGAACCTGTTGATTATTCATATGCTAAAGTATTTCTGCTTATAATTTAATGATGCCAAAACCAGGGGCCTTAAAAGAGAAGTGAGTTCGCATCACAATATTGAATACACACTTGAGATTAGCACTCTCTTTGTCCTTGTCAATTGTACTAATATATGAGTGGATTATAGATAATCATTTCAAGAGGAAATTCTGATAACCATGGTCGAGAGTAGGGCTGTTTAGACGAGTTTGCTTATCACCATTAATGTTTAACAAGAATTCAGGACATTTCATCACACCAGGATATTTCACAGATAGAAGGAAGCACTGCCTCTGTTCTACAAGAGCTTATAATCTATTATTTAGAAATGTTTCTGAAAATTTTGTGAAGATAAAGCCACAGGGAAGTGGGAAATATACTAAAACCTGCATGCACACAATCACAGACACAATATTGCTATTCTTTTCTCTAAGCATGTCCATGTGATGTTTTTCTATTGATCATATTTCTGACCCTGATAAAAGAATCAAACAGGTCAAATCATGAACCTAAACTTTTACTAATAATTATAAAAGACATATTTATATAATTTTGCAAAGAGAACATAATAATAATTTCATGTGCACAATGACTATTAAATATGTCAAATAATTTATTTTGCTCCCATTCTTATTCTACAAATACATTCTAGATATGTGTATAGCAGATCCTATTATAAGACAGCTTCTTAAAATAATTTGGCTACAGTGATGTGATATATGTAGAAATCAGCTGGAGAGTTTGTTAATAATATAGATTTCTGGCTTTATCCCAGAGATTGTGATACACAAGGTCTAGGCTGAACCTTAGGAACATACATTTTTAACAAGCTCATCACATGATTCTAACACAGGTGTTCCTTGTCATAAACTTTGAAAAACATGATTTAATGATAGAAATTATTTGCTCTTTCTGAGTCCTTTCTTCTCAGCTCAGGCAGGCCAATGTTAGTAAGATTTTTGGAAGTTGGGTGGCAACATGGAATTTGTTCACTTGTAGGTTTCTGTGACCATAACAATAAAAGAGAATAGAAACAAGAAGTAAAGAAGATCTGAAAGACTAGACCAGAATTATGTTGAAAGATGAGAGGCAAAATGATGAACAACATGGAAGCCAATGTCCATGTTGATGGTTTAAGAGTTGCAAAGCATTTGAGTCTGGGAAATTTAGGAAATCAAGTTACCAATAATGGGCATATTGAAGAACATTTATTTTTTATGTTGTTACAGTGGAAACATTTTCTAAAATATATTCTAGAGAATACCCAAGTACCACAAGAGAAAAGTCTGATGAAACTGAGTTATTTTCTATCAGTGGTCCTGGCCCTGTAGCCTCCTTGGATTGGCATCTCTTTGAATGGTCATAGAACATTAATGAATTTACATGAAATAAAATGCTGAATAAATACTACTAAAGATTGAACACTTAGGTACTTAATAATTTCATGATATTTAAATAACATTGAAAAGTTTTATATAGGTAGATATTTAAAATGGTATTGAATACCTTTATAAGGGAAATATTCTAATAAAGTTCTAATAATAAGCAAGAGAAGATATGTTTTCATATATAGTTAATGCTAAAGTTTTAATTGGGCTTTTAATGAACAGACAGCAAGTATACTGCTATCTCATTTGGCCTAGGTTGAACTTTTAAAATGTACTTTCAAACATTGGGTAACTTTTACTAATTTATTTTCCAGAACTTGGTAAGCAGCTGCAAGTTATATTAGAAAACATGCCTTTCTGGATATTTTTATGTATACAGTAGGTTTCTAATGTATAAACATGGAAGTGTTATATTTGAGAGTCAAGAACTTCCTCTGAATACACGCCACTTAGTTTTCTTTTTCTAATCTCTCAATATTTTTATATAAAAACATATATAATTATATCCAAATATATTATTATATATGCCCACCCTCTTGAAGGTAGGCATGACCGTGTGAATTGTTTTGATCAATGAAATGAACAGAAGTGGACTACATCACTTCTGGGCATACATATTTAGGAGCTTAACTCAGCTCTATAGTCTCTCTTTACTTTCTGTGATAAACTAGGAAGCATGGGCTGATTGGAAGTGCCATAAAATCAAAGTAGCCCAGAATACTCAGCTACCACATAAAGACAATTTACCTGGAGACCTTTCCAGTATAATTTGTATGAATGAGAAAATAATTTGGTGGGGTGGGGGCAGGGGTTAAACTACTGATATTGTGAAATTTTTTCTTATGGCATCATATAGTGCAGTAGTTCTCAACTGGGGGTGGTTTTGTTCCTCAGATGAAATTTCGCGACGTCTAGAGATAGTTTTTATTGTCACAACTGGGAAGGGAGTTCCTACTGATATCTAGTGAATAAAGGCCAGGAATATGGCCAAGCATCCTGCTATGCACAGTATAGACTCCACAACACAAAGAATTATCTAGTCCAAAATGTCAATAGTGCTGAGACTGAAAAACCCTGACCTAGCTTATCCTAATACAGGTCTTGAAGCCGTTATAATAGAGGTCACCTGATCAGGTCTACAGAGGTCCCACCAGGGTAAAATTATACTTAAACTACATATTCCGTGTTTACTCTACAAGTGTCAACCAAGTTCAGATTACCCATATAGTTTCCACAAAACCTTACTTTATAAACAAAACATTTTTCATCTTCACTCAGAAAAATTCCTACCTATGTGCTTTCCACTAAAATTCCTCTGAGTTTGCTTTTAAAACAGTCTGGCTCCTCTAAGGCTTATAGAACCTTGCATACATGCAAATTACCAGTCAGCAGCACAAACACACTAGGTTAAATAAAGTTGCCAGCTATGGGGAATTCATTTTTCTTCTGTAACTGACTCCTGTCAATTGTAATTAGGCATGCAAATTATCTGGGCTTGGAAAACAATTTTTAAAAAGGAAACTTATCCAATACTCTCTGGCACCTGGGTTTAGTTCTTATTTTTACTGTTTTTGAAGAGGTTGCATAATGCCTGGGTTGTGGAAGACAATGGTTCATTTGAAAAACAGAAAAACTCTGGCCACTCTCTTTGGGATCCACCAAAGAAAATGTTCTTGACTTTATATCTATTGACTTATACTATAAAAAGCTACTGCAAAATTCTGTTTCTGTAGCTTGGAAGAGTTAAAGGTCCAGGATTTTCATGTTTTAAGAACAAGGCTTGACAAACTTTTTCTATTAAGGGCCAGGTAGTAAATATTTTAGGTTTTGTGGGCTAAAGAGTCTCTGCTGGAACTACTCAACTCTGCTGTTATACTGCAAACGGAGTCATAGAAAATTGATAATCTAATGGCTGTGGATGTGCTCCAATAAAACTTTATTTTAAAAAAGTAGGTGGTAGGCTAGATTTGGCCTATGGGTATTATTTTGTTGACTTCTGTTCTGGAAAATACTATCATCCTGAGGGTGACTATAAATCTTAACTTTTTGACCACTACCAAGTCAAAGTAGAAGATGGGATGAAAAGAAATAACAAATATTCATCTGATTCCTGTTATATATCAAAAACTATTCCAGAGAAGCTATTAACCATCTTACAATGCTCAGGACAACCCCCTATAACAAAGAATTATCTGACCCAAAATGTCAATTGTGATGAGGATAAGAAACCCTACCCTTGCTGCAAAATGTGGTCCAAAATCCAGCAGCATCAGCATGATCTGGAGGGATGTTAGACACGGAGAATCTCGATCTCCACCCAAGACCTCCTGAATCAGAATCTCTGCATGTTAAAGATATCCCCAGACTTTGTGTGTGCACACTGAAGTTTGATTTACACTAGTCCAGACAGGCATCATTAGTACAAGGCTCATGAAAATGATAACATTATAAAAAAAAATAGTGCATCAGAATGGTTAAAACTTGCTCAAGTTCTCCTAATTAGTGAAGTTTGAGAAAGGACTTGAAGCCATCTTTCCAACTTCTAAGAGCACATTCTATCTTTTGTGCTATGTTGCCACCCTGGCCAAAATCCAAAAAAAGAAAACAAAAAAAATTATCTTTAAATTGCCTGAGACTTTTTGCATAATTTTACACATACACACACACACACAGACACACACATATATATTTAGCATATAATAAAGAACACCTAATAAAGAAAATATATAAATCTTTTCTCATGGGAAAATACTCCTGATCTTTCGGGAACCATTTATTGCTATTTGTGTAATGACTGTTGGTCTAAATGCTGTCCATTAACAAGAAGTGCTGAAATCAAAGTCAGAGCCCTATACATTCAAGTTTAAATCTCAGTACTCTGGCATTAACCAATTTATTTAACTCCTGTGAGTTGGGGGCTACCTATCATGCAGTATTATTGGAAAGACCAAATTAGATAATAGAATTAGATATTACTTTCTGAATGCCTTCATGTGAACTGAATTGTCTTTTATGGAGGAAAATGATTTCTTGAAAGACTCACTCACAGTAAGGTAGTAACTTCTCCCAGAGGGAGTTTTATTTTAAAAGGTAACTTTCTAGCTATCCCCCACCCTCTGCCATCCTGTCCAATGAAAAGCACAATGACTATGCTTATATCTAAGGAATAACTTTGTTATGCAAGGTTGGTCTGTTTGAAGTCACCACCTATCTCTCAACAGGATATGCAACATTGGGACATATTCCACAATGTCACAAGATGTGGCATAAGGAGTCAGATTTACTGGGGAACTATATAAAGTCAGCATTGACAAAAAGAGAAGGCGAATAGGTCCCACAGTCCCCTGTATAGCTGGAGAGAGAAATGCTAGTGCCAGAGTACACTACTGGTCATGCTTTGGGTAAATTGTCCAGGGAAAGGAGAAACTGCTTCTTTGCTGCTCTTTGCAACAAGCATGAAAGCAACTTTGTCAGTGAAGGGAAAATTCTCTACTTGGGCATCAGCAGTTTGTATTTAGATGCTAGTCTTATTGGCAAGAACTATCTAATAAATCCAGCCTTCCAAATTCAAGAGACCTCTGGGCCTGCAGAATAGTATAGCTCCCTTGTCCAGAGAAAATCACTGGTCTTATGAGATGCTCAGTTCAGGTGTGGCTCCTACACACAGATGGGTGGGGGCCTTCAGGTCCCTGATACCTCATTGTTCAGGAACCCCTTGTGAGTTACCCAAGACAATTTAGAGAATTCTGCTTGTTGCATCACAGACTTACAATTTCAGGTATCAGCCATGTAACATCTAAGCTTAAATTATTGGACAAGATAACGTCTAAGTCTTCTAACAATAGCAAATGGACAAGTGTTTATTTCACTGCTAGACACAGCTCTTTGGAATCTCAAAGCAAAGAGGTTGCAGTCTGCATGAGAGCCACTTACAAACCTACTCAGGGTGCTGCCATAGACTTCCTCAGAAAAATATGATGAACTAGTGTTTATTCACTTATCCATTCACCCATAAGTCAATTATATTCCCAAATAGTTGCAATTCCAGGCATGGATAATATATATTAAGGACACAAAGGTAGATAAAATAACTTTCCTGACTTTAAGAAATAAAAAATTTGGTTGAGAAAACAAACATGCATAACTCTTATATTTCTGGAGATCAAATTGAGCATGAAAAAGTATTGTTTAAAAATCAGTAAATACCATCAAAGAACACAAGCACAAATATATGTGAAAATTTTATTGCATATTTAACTATTTAAATTAAATTTTAGGCACATAGCTAGAAGAGGACAGAACAAGACATACCTCCCATTATCCTTCTTTCCATCAACTTCTTCTAGGTTTACATGATAGATGCAATCTACAGTTTTGTTAATCAACCATAAATATCCCGATAACAATATTCTCTCAGTAATATGATACTTTTAGTTTTCTGCTTTGAATTATCAAGGATTCTACCAATACATGTGAGCTTCTGGTAAAATAAATTCTACCAGTTCTTAGGTGTTGACAGTAATTCACTTTTCTAGTAAAGAGAACCATTGCTAGTTGCCCCATTCTCTTTATAGAGTTCTCTTTTGGAATTCCCTAGATTCTACAGTGAAGTTTGTGTTAACAATGGCCAGGTGGGTGGGTAAGATCATATATTCAATACAGAACATCTAGGGAAAGAAAATAAACATACAATTTTATTGAAACCATGACCCATATAGTTGAGGCTCAAAGCACTGCTAAAGTTAAAAAAAAATAAGTTCTAGTGTTCTATATTACTATAGGATGACTATAGGTAGCAATATTATATGATACAGTTTCAAATAGCTAGAAGGAGGATACTGAATGTTCCCAACACAAATAATAAATGTTTGAGATGATGAATATGCTAATTACCCCGATTTGATCACCCACCATATATAATATGTATTGAAACATCACTATGCACTCCAGGAATATGTACAGTATTATGTGTCAATTAAAAAAGAAGAAAGAAAACCCCAAAACAACAAAATATAAATTTGAAAAGAGTGCCAAAAAACCAAGTTCTTTGTATATGTTTTTCAAAACACAGCAGAGGAGACATATAGTCCTCATTTAAAATTCTCATTCTTTTTGTATTTATGTCCTTTATTTGTGCAGATTCCCAAGTGTGTTTTTCTTCAAGATTAAAAAAAAATTATACACCCATCTAGACTTAGACTTGCACACTTGTTTTCCTTCTAATGCTCCCTCTACTTCTGCTACTCTATTATAATTTAATTTCATTATTCCCTATTTTTCCAATGTCTTGTTTCTCCCTCATTTAAAAAAAATGGAAAGACAGCATATGGCAATGGTAGAAATATTCTGGACAGAAGTTAGAGGTAGGAGGGGTAAGAAATAACAGAGACAAAGCTGAGCCCACTCTGGAAGCCAAAGAGGAAGAAACACCAGGGACATGCATGCATGAATATTATTGTTGTATTAATATGAACATACATTGTTTTAAGGCCCCTAAAAATGTACTCATCTGACTAAGGACTTTGGAATACCACTGGGCAAATGTTTGGCTGTATTTAAAAGTTCCAAGTCTGGCTGATTCATTAATAACGTTATGAAACTGCTTTTTCCCAGTTCACTGCCAGTTAATGTGAACTTTTCCTAGTTCAAATTAAGCCACTCTTACACTATTTTTTTGCTATTATAAAATTTCCTGTCACCTAAGGTGCAAGTTACTTATTAAATCCAAAAGGCTAGACTTAATCACTCTTATTATGAGAAAACAACATTATAAAATAGAACAAAGAATAACCACACTACAAAATTGTCTTGAAAGACATTCAACCCCACTGTCTGGTACCCAGGTGGTCTGACCACCCAGTGCTTTTGTCCCACTGCTGACTGGATTGAATTGGCCTCAGAGGACCATTGCTCCTGAAACCTGACATTCTGGCTTGTTGCTGCGACTGCTCTTCACTGTATAAAAGCATTTCACTGGCCTAGGATTACTGTTATTTCACTGACAAGGCAATAGTTTATCATTAGGCAATGTTTATCTCCAGCTTTAGAATCTCCATGAAACTTTAGTACATAACTCTGTTTACAGACAGATACATACAGATGCACGCACATGAATTTTGCACACATGTATACACACATATGCACATGTGCATGTATGCAGGTGCACACACACACACAGACACACATTTCTGTGTTCAGAAGATTGCCCTGCTCAGTCACACACTCTACTCTTTTTCCTCCCTATGTCTCCTGATACCTAGAACTTTCCTCTTTCAGTTTTGAAACCACCTTCTCTTGTGTCAGGATGTATAACACTTTGTGACCAGGAAAACTTTACTTTATTTCTGTTGTATTGATATAGCCAGCAAACATATCTGTCACACCTACCCTTAATACAGTATCAATCTTTATTTGAATTCTTGGCAATTATCTCAATTCCTGGCATCACAGTAGGTATTCAATAAATATTGCTTGAACTGAGCAGAACTGAATTACAAAGAAGATGGTAGTTCATAGAAACTTCAGTACCTTGTTAGCCAACAAGAAATAGGCATAGTTTTTAACATTTTTTTCAGTAGTTTATAGACTTTGTACATGGCCCATGTACCATATTCAGAGTGATAAGTGCTGTAATATAGAATTGAACCTATAAATAGAGTTCACCAAGCATAGAGAGTAGGGAATGACTCATACTGGGAAGTAGAAGAGGTAAGAATATTTTATAAAAAAAGAGAAATTCGGCCAGGCGTGGTGGCTCATGCCTGTAATCCTAGCACTCTGGGAGGCCAAGGTGGGCAAATCATTAGAACTCAGGAGTTCGAGACCAGCCTGAGCAAGAGCGAGACACCATCTCTACTAAAATTAGAAAGAAATTATATGGACAACTAAAAAAAATATATATCTACATATATATAGAGAGAAAAAATTAGCCGGGCATGGTGGTGCATGCCTGTAGTCCCAGCTACTCGGGAGGCTGAGGGAAGAAGATTGCTTGAGCCCAGGAGTTTGAGGTTGCTGTGAGCTAGGCTGACACCACAGCACTCTAGCCCAGGCAACAGAGTGAGACTCTGTCTCAAAAAAAAAAAAAAAAAAAAAAAAAAAAGAGCGCCCAAATAGCCAAAACAGTGTTATGCAAAAAGAACAAATCTGGAGGCATAATAGTACCTGACTTCAAATTATACTACAAGTCTGCAGTAGTGAAAACAGCATAGTTCTGGTGTAAAGGTAGAGATATAGACCAATGGAACAGAATATAGAACCCAGAAATAAAACCATATGACTACAACCAACCAATTTTCAACAAAGCAGACAAAAACATACATTGAGGAAAGGATGCTCTATTCAATTAATGGTGCTGTAAAATTGGATAGCCACACAGAGAAGAATGAAACAGGATCCCTATATCTTTACATATACAAAAACCAATTTAAGATGAATTAAAGACAAACGTAAGACAAGAAACCATAAAAATTCTAGAAGAAAATGCAGGAAAAATTGTTCTATGCATTGGCCTAGACAAATAATTCATAAGACCCAAATGGCAAATACAGCAACAACAAAAGTAAATAAATGGAACTTAATTAAATCAAAAAGTTTCTGCACAGCAAGGATAATAATCAGCAGAGTAAATAGGCAACCTACACAATGAGAGAAAATATTTGCTAGCTATACATCTGATAAAGGACTAATATGAAGAATCTGCAAAGGACTCAAACAAATCAGCAAGAATAAAACAAACAACTTCATTAAAATGTGGGCAAAAGAAATGAACAGAATCTTTTCAAAGTAAGATAGACAAATGGCCAAAAAACACACAAAGAATGCTCAACATCACTAATCATCAGGGAAATGAAAATTAAAACCACAGTAAGATACCATCTTACCTCTATCAGAATGGGCCTTATTAAAACAAAAACAAACAAACAAAAAAAACATAGATGTTGGCATGGATGTGATAAAAAAGGAATGCTTATGCACTGTTGTTGGAACTGTAAATTAGTACAACCACTATGGAAAACAGTATGGAGATTCCTCAAATAACTAAAAGTAGACCTACCATTTGATCCAGCAATCCCACTACTGGGTATCTATCTAGAGAAAAATAAGTCATTATATCAAAAAGACACCTGCACCTGAATGTTTATTGCAGCACAATTCACAATTTCAAAGATATAGAATCAACCTAAGTGCCCATCAATTGAACAGTGGATAAAGTAAATGTGAGGTATATATATGTGTGTGTGTGTGTATGTATACATACACATGCAGGTATGCATGCACACACACATACATACATGCCATGGAGTACTACTCAGCCATAAAAAAGAATGAAATAATGCCTTTTTGCAGCAACTTGGATGGAACTGAAGAACATTATCCTAAGCAAAGTGTCCCAGCAATGGAAAAACAAGCACTACATATTCTCACTAGTAAGTGGGAGCTAATAAATGAGTATACACAGACATACGTAGTGGCATAAAGGACATTGGCAACCAAGAAGTGGGGAGGGTAGAAGGGGGGTGAAGCATAAAGAACGTACTTACCAGATACAATGTATGCTATTACTTTGATGGGAACACTAAAAGCCCCAACTTCAGCATGATTCAATTTATCCATGCAACACAAATATTTGCACCCCCTTAATATTTTGAAATTAAAAAAAAAGATAACACATACTGAAGGACTCTTTACAGCAATTGGGACTGAGCAGGAGACTGGTAATTGTTGAATAAATCTATCAAATCACAAGTTGTGCTATCAATACTTTCTTCTCTCATCTTTTGACTGTAAGTTTTCAACATCAAAATAAGGACCAATGCAGTTATCTCTATACAGACATTTAAAAAACAGAGAAGGAGTGGCAAATAACAAAGGCATCTCATAAAAACACCAAGTTTGAAGCATGAGATTGAATTGGAAAATGACAAACGGTTGAAAACAAGAGCACTGAAATAACTGGAGTTTAAGGGGGAAAAAAGGAGATTCAGTCATGTAAGCAAGCAATTGATTTAAAAAGACATAGAAAAAATGGTGGGGGGAGTTTTATTTCATATTCATTTGTAGACCCTAAGTAAATATTTAATTATTTTTTTTATTTTTTAAGTCTTGGCACTTACATTGAATATCTCCAATGATAGGAAAAAAATATTTTAATCTTTAGCTTTCAAGCCTATGGACTTTAAGGGATGATATATATTGATGTTTAAAGTCAGGGAATTTTTGATCAAATGTTGTTTTTCCATATGTTGTTCCTATATGAATTTTAATGAGATAATTAAATATTCAGTGAAAAGGGAGATATATTATCTCAGATCCTCACCTTCTAAAATGAATAGGTTATGCAGCTGATATTATGTATTTATCTTTCCTGATTCTGATGAAGGCCCTTAGTTATACAGCATTAGAGTTCATTATTTTCAGTCAGTTTACTTTATTCCACTCAGTGTCCTTGGAAAATAAAATGCCCCTTTTATGTAGATTTAAGTGTGTACTCAGAATAGAAAATTGCATGTGTATCCCATGGAAACAAATAGCGTCTTGCAGTTAAATACATTTGTTTGTTACTATGCTCCCCACATAAGTACAAACACTTATTTTTTTTTTAAAAATGTCCCTCCATAAATGACTTTCTTATCCATAGTGTAGACACAGGCAAGAATCAGAGTGAAAAGGTTTCTCCACAAAATGGTCTTTATTCAAAAGCAGTAAGGTATAGGTGTAGTTATTTTGCCAAACTCTTTTACGAGACTTATGTTGTTATTCCAACTCCATGAACCTCACAGAAATATTTTGCTCCGTGCAGAGAAAATTCCGATTTCATGCTTGGAAGAATTTTATCAAATATTTATAAACACAAAATAGTTATTCCTGCTACACATGCACATATCATTAATACACATGCACACACTTTCACTCCTCACACATGCTGATCTAGATAAGCAGCTGAAAGCTATTTCACATGAATTATCCAAGAGGAAAATTTTGGTGCAATAAATGTAACCTTTGTACCCTGTGTCTTTCAAATCAGAGAAAGAGATTTAGTTGTAGCTACAGGCATCCCAGAAAAAGTATAAAATAAAATAAAATATAATATAATAAAAGAGCATTGTATCAGTCAAATATTTTCTAATTAACCACCTGGATTTAGTCACCTGGTTAACAAGTAGTTAATGATAGGGCAAGGCAGTCCAGGTTTATGCTTGGTTAAAACTCATATAAGTTCAACTGTTCATAAAACAAATGGTTGATTGCATGAGAAAATTGCAATGTTTTGTAAGAATAAGGACTTCAAACATATTTGATTATATGTGCATGTGGTTTACGCTATTGTGATCTGCTCATGTGTCCTAGGTCAATGGTTCTCAAAATGTGGCCCCCAGGTTAGCAGCATCAGCATCAGATAGGAATTTATGAAAATGAGAATTCCAGTGCAGACCTATTGAAGCCAAAGCTCTGAGTGTGGAGCCCAAGCCTTCCAGGTAAATCTGAGGCACCTTAAAGTCTGAGAACCACTGCTTTAGTCCTATCCTGAAGGCCACTAAAATTAGTCCTGTACAAGTCAATCCTTCAGAAGACTTCCTGTGATCATCTCTTTAATAGGTTACCTGAACCCAAATCCCAGCTCCAGGTCTGCTTTAGGGGCAACCCAAATTAAGACAGCACATTTATATGATGTCACGACACATGCATGCACACATACACTATGGCACAGTGTGTGTTATATTATTAATGTGTGTTGTTAGTATAGTCCTAACAACATGCTCTCATAGGATACTTGTTGCATTGAGTTAAAATTTATTTTCACATGTTTGTTCTCCTTACTTGAATGTGACTTTTTAAGAGCAAAGGGTTTCAAGTGTTATTTATGTTTATTTCTTCTGGGCCTAAGACAGTGCCTGTCAAATAAGAGTTGTTCGAGGAATGTTGATGAAATGAATGTGCAATCAGACAAATCTAATGTATTTTAATGGATTTTACTAATATTAATGAGTGTAAGTATAGCAAAGGTTATAGCTAAATCAACAAAGGCTTATAGTTGCCAGTAATCAGCTATAGAAATTTCAAGTTGATTCAGGGTAGACAGAATCTAACAGAAAATATGTATAATCATAGTGCAACTGAAGACTATTAACTGACCATTCACTCTATGCAGGCTTTTTGGGGGGATGCTTAATATGCTCTAATTTTAAGTAATGGTATACATAAACTATTTCCAAATACTGATAGAGAACTATATGTGTAGAGGGACTCCTGCCTTCTGCATTCAAATTACGTATTGCTGTTTTTTATAGGGAATGCTGTTTTGTATTCATATTTGAACAATCTGTTGCTACAAATGTGTTTGAAGTATTTATAAAGTTATTTTTCACACAGGAACTGAAATTTCAAGGTAACAATCATTTATCTTTATAGAGAGAAGATATAAATGAAAATATTACCAAACTCCCAGTGTGGATGAAGGTCATGACAACATTGCTGTATCAAATAAATAAAAAAAAAATAGCTTGAAACTATTTTTTTTTTCTAAATGGGAATGTCCTCATTGTGAAAATATATTTATTTCAGCTGTACAGTTTTTGTGGTGCAAATCCCCATTTGCTACCTACTAGTTTTTATTTTTATAACACTTTAAATTGGTACAATAATTTATAGGTAGTAGTTAGAATCTCTCTTAGAAAGAGATGTCTTATGAAGAAAAGTATTATTATCTATATTTCTTCTCTTGCATTAATTTCCCTTTGGTTATTACAAACATTAAAGGAGAATATATGAGCAGTATAATTATCATACTTAATACTTTCCAGAAACACTGTATATTGAATTTGAAATAGGCTAGGGAACTTATTAGGCAATTGCTAAAACTTGCGGAGCTCCGCCAAATCCATTTTTTAAAAAGTATATAAAATAAATCGCAACTGAATTCTTTCTAGAAAAACCTGAGGATGTGTGAATCTCATTTATTCCGAAGATAATATCCTAGGTTCTGATGTAGAGTTATTTCATAGAGAATGAACAGAAAGGGCCAAGATTTCCTATTTGTGATGGATTAAATGTAGTTTCTCCTGTGTCTCCACATCTTTGCATCATCTTTCATCTCTTTTTACTTATCTTCCTTGCACCTTGTTAGAACACACACTTTCTACTGCTTTGAGTGTCCTTCTTCATTGTTCTTCTTGCAGAGTTCTTCTTTCTTTCTTTCTTTCTTTCTTTCTTTCTTTCTTTCTTTCTTATTCTTATCCTAGATCTGGAAATCCAAAATATAATAAGGTCTGCAAAGGACCTTGCCCTTGTCTTTTTTTTTTTTTTCTCTTTTGTTAAAAAAGCTATGAGATTTCAACGTCCTCTTCCCATTTCCTTATTGATAATTCTTCTAACCAAGATGAGGATCTCCAGTTTACATTTATTTTCTGTGATAGTTGTAGCCTATTAGTCATACTTTTTCAAACTGCAAAAAGATAATATCCTTTTAAACTATGTTACCAATTGATATCTATTTTCTATATTTTCTTATAATTTAGTTATATCTACAAATACAAATACAGATTTAAAACCCAAAATCATGTTTATCTGTGCATTGCTGATAATGGAAATTATTTTGCTCAGAAAACCTGATTTTGTTGATACATGTAGACAATATTTATCCCTCATAAGTTTTATCAAATATGATCTTGCTTTAAGAATCCTTTCCTGGAAGCCTTTTCTCACTTGCCTTTGAAAATTTTTTCCTGAAGAAATAAAGAAATTATTATGTTACTCCTTGTTAAAAAAAAAAAATAAATAAATAAATAAAAAAGAAAGTTCTCATAACCACAGGGTTGGAAAGCTGAACCATGAAGAAGTCGCCATCAGCCTTTCCCTTCAATAAAAGAGTTCTACAGCAGAGATTTTTCCAAAAAATAAAAAGCAGGTAGCAATTTTGTTAACTTTCCCACTTGGTGGCCCTGTTTCTTTTTCACTGGGGAGTATCTGGAATTCTTTGATTAGATGATTGGAGAGTTGGATTTTATCAACTTAGCATTTGCTGTAAAAGATCATATTTTGAGCCCAAAGCTGAGATGTAGGTTTTGAGGTGATGTATGCTGAATTATTTTGCCTTCTTGACACAAGACCACAAAGGAAACTTGCACGGAAGGAATACAGTTAAACAGAACAAAACTCGCCCTCCTCTGGAAAAGAAATGATGTGGGAAAGACACATCCCCTTTGATAGAGCTACTGAAAATTAAAAAGAAAGATCTCAGTGTGCAGTTGGTGATGTTTTGTTGCCAAGAAAAACAAAAAACAAAAAACAAAAGGAAAACTCCATCAGATCTCTCAGCTGAGCAAAAGAACAAATAGGAAAAATGACGTGAGTGAAAGACTTACAAAGCACTTTTGCAAGCTACAGACCAGAAACTTTACAGGTGAATACCAAGACAGTAGAAAACAAATCTCAGTGGCCTGGTGGATGAGCCTAATGAAGCAACAGAGGATGAATCAATGTTTATCTACTTAATCATCAGTTAATGAACCTTCTTACAAGAGTCACAGGCCAGATGAAGTAACATGGCAGACAGATATGTCAAATGTGACACAGGGGGAATCTCATCGACTCATCAAGATCAGAATAAAAGTGTCTCCACCAGCTGCAAAGAAACAAACAGGGAGATGATGCATCTTGAAAGAGCTTTGGACTTTATAAAATGATATTTATAAGAATTAATTGTTTGTGGTATGATATAATTGTGGTTGTTTTGTTTTGCTTTGATTTTCCTTAGTGCTTATATAGTACTCTATATTGGTTTTTCAACCTTTTTTCTGGTAAGGATGTTGAAAGAATGCCAAGCATTGATAATTTAAGGTCTTTGCTAAGGACAGAGTTTTTGGTGAGTGTGCCTGGACTATAGAGGAAGCATGAAGAACTACTATAGAGAACTTCAGTCAGGTTATATCTAAAATAAATAGGAACTTCTATATAAATTTTAGGAAGCAACCAGATATTACTGTGCTTGGTAACACTGAATTTGCTAATCTGTCTTTTGAGCTCATAAATCTCCTTGCAGAACTTTAAGTCAAAGTCTATATATAGTAAAGTGTTGGATGACTTATTTGAGTCAAGCAAAGGAGTTCAAATAACTTAGAAATAAAAGACCTCTTATACAGTAACAATAATTGTCTTAATAACATTTGCTTAATCCAAATTATTCACTATTTAATTATTTTTTATTGAAATTTTACTCATGTAAACAGTACAAGGCAAAGGCTTTGTAGCATGAAGGAAATCAAAGTTACTGCAAGTAGCTGGAAGGATTTGCGTTACATAAAATTTGAACAGATTTTAAAAGAATTTTAGAGATAATCTCATTAACAAATATTCCCTTTGTTATTCCCACTCATGAATGGATCCCATGTTTAGAAAAATCTTGACTGCCATATTGCACTGTTTAGGGAATATTTAATTTGTTTCTACTCTTCATTAATAGAAAACCTATAACACAAATATCTGAAGTAGCCAGTTTTCCCACAGTAAGTAGGTATAATTTTACCCCAAAGCAAACAAACTGAATGTTTTAATTAGTCTGTACAGCCTGATCTTGAATAAAGGTACAATTCTCATTAGCATTTTGGACATTTCCAAAAATTTTTAAAACCCTGTGCCTAATTACTACAATATAGGAAATTTAGGATCTCAGATACCCCACGCCGTAGAGATTTTTGGACCCCAGAGAACAATTAATAAGTAACAATAGTTGCAACAACAGTGAAGCCCAGCCAAAATCAACCTTAATTAGGTTTTTATTGAATTCCAGAATACAATTTATTTTTCTAATAAACAGAGTGCATTTTAATATGTTTGGCATTTTATTGTTCTACCTATCTTTCATTTATGCAATATTATCTGATCAAGCTATGATATTTTTAGCCTCCAGAACAGTTACCTCCCTACCTAGGGCACATCCCTAGAAGCAATTACGTCTTTAATTAGCTTTGACTCATTAATCTTTGCCTCTTCTGTTTTCCTTTCAAGTGGAAGGAGACTTCCCACCCATTTGTGCAGCATAATCCAATATGACAATAAGTTTCTCTTGATTTCTGTGTCTTACTTTTAAAGATAATGTTTCCCTTGTCAAACTGCCCCAAACATTCTATTCCTAGGGTGCTTCCTGTGCTAAAAAATAAAAATTAAAAAAAGTGAGACCTGTGATCTCATTATATCTCATGGATGCTTGGTTCTTTCTTTAAACTCATCATTTACTACTGCCATAGCATAATACTTTATATGTACTCTTTATGGGACTTACCACCCTTTTACATGTGTGTGTGTGCATGAATCTATCTATCTATCTATCTATCTATATGCAGGGTATCCCAAAAGTCTCCATACAAAGGAAAAATTTTGTAATGAATATTTTATAAATAAAGGTACATTTAAATACAATTTCCCAATGTATGGTAACTTTTTGGGCACTCTGTATTTACACACACATATATATACACATGCAGAACATACATGTATATATCAGGAGATGATTTATTATAGGAATTGGCTCACGTGATTATGCAGGACAAGAAATCCCACAACGTGCCATCTACTAATTGGAGAACTCGGAAAAGCCAGAGATGTAATTCCGCATGAGTCCCAGGGCCAGAGAATCAGGGGAACTGGTGGTGGAAGTCCTGTTCTGAGTCCCAAGGCCTAAGAGCCAGGAGTGCTGATGTCTGAGGACAGGAGAAGATGATGCCCCAGCTCAAATAGAGAAAGTGAATTTGCCCTTTTTGTTCTATTCAGGCCCTCACTGGCATTGGTGAAGGCGATCTTCTTTCCTCAGTCTACCTATTCAAATGCTCGTCTCTTCCAGAAACACCTCACAGATACACTACGAAATAATGTTTTACCAGCTAACTGGGTATCCCTTAGCCCAGTCGACCAGACACAAAATTAACCATCACAACATTTATAAAATCCCTGTCACAAATACTCTGAATTCAAGGTATACACACTACTGGCAAATCACGGCAGAATAAAAACAGGATCTAGTGTTTGTATCAGAGTGCCCTGCTTGTCACACATTCGCCATAAGCCACAGCTTTTTTGACCTTTCATGCCACCATTTATTGCTAATCAAATCAGCCAAGAGCAAACCACTACACACTCATTTCTATTATTTCTTTCTCCAAGTCTTCTTTGATTTTCTCAATCTAAAAATGTGTCTGTGTGTCTCTGTGGTGAAGGAGTAATAAAGTTGTTTATTAACAAACCAGAAACCACTATTTAAAGTCAGGTTCTACCTTGTCTGTCAAATTTTTAAAAAATCATCATCATAAAAGATTAAAACAATTATAAGGGAAAATAGTAGAGACTTATTTAGCCTTTGAAACTAGAAATCAATACCATTAACTTCCAATTAAACATAGCTGATATAACCCTCTCTAAGATACTAAATAGTCAATGATGAATTATAAAAGTCCTAAAACCATAATGAGGGAGCAAATAGGAGAAAATGCAACAGAAGACCAGAGACACATTTCTGGAAGACAAAAATTATTATTTCTTTTCATAGGTTGAGCAAACCAAGATACAGTAGCTAAACGGTTATAGCAACCCATATGTTTATCAACAGATGAATGGACAAAATAATGTGGTTTATAATACTGTGGATTACTTTTCAACCTTATGAAGGAAGAAACTTCTGACATACACTACAACATGGATGTACCTTGAAGGCATTATGTTAAGTAAAATAAACCAGTCACAAGAGGACAAATACTGTATGATTCCACTGTATAAGGTATCTAAAGTAGTCAAATTCATAGAGACAGAAAGTATTAATAGAATGGTGTCCATCCACCGGCCAGGGGGAGAGGGAAAAGGAGAACTAGTATTCAATGGACGTAGAATTTTAATTGTGGAAGATTAAAAAGTCTGGAGATAAGATAGTGGTGATGATTGTACAACAATGAGAATGTACTTAACTCTATAGACTTTACACTTAAAAATGGTTAAAATGATAATTTTTTGCTGTGCATATTTTATCACAATTAAAGATAAAATAAAATCAGCAGGTACAAATCTCGGTCTACAGGCTGTAAAGTAAAAGAAATTTATCCTTAATTCTATTTCTAGGTCTCATCGAAAAATTTATGGCAAAAATTTATCTCAGTCACTTTATCTTGCCTGCTTCTTTCCCTTGATTTGTCCAAGAGTCCTGGGAGAAGCAGCTCGTGTAGGATCAAGATTCTTAGGACATGCGGACCTACCTGGTCCTCAAATGATCTACTAATTTGAGTATCCACTGAGAAATCTATTAATCCAGACCGCGTACATCGCCACTAGGATATCTCTGTGTTTCCATGTAAATCCTGGCTTAAAAGAATCTGCATGAAGCTGTGTATTCCCGTCTTTATAGATACACCAAAGACTGTTCCCTTGCTGGGCTCTTGCTGCCTAACTAGAGAGGACCCAGGACCCATGAAATCAGCTCTAAACCTTCTCTGCTCTCAAGTTTACTAAATTTCTACAGGCTTTTCTCTGTCCTTCAGATCCAGGAAACCTTCATTATCTTGCCTCCATTTCTCCATCATTTCCCCAGATTGAAAAAATCCTTTATTTAACCTGAACAGTAATAGGGAGAAATTTAGTGAAGAGTTGTGGAAAGATATTTTCCCTCTTCCCTTCCAAATATTTGTGTAGTCTCTGTTATCTAAATACTTAAACATTTGGAAGTTAAAAGTTAAAGCCTACTGGTAAGGCATTTTTATGGTTCATGCTGTCACATCCCTTTTCCAAGGTAAGTAGTCACAGAACAAACCATCTTTTGAAAAGGGATAGAAATGGGAGAGGGACAGGCAATGGGAGAAATGGCTAATACAAAAGAAATAACATCCAAGCACAAGACATATGTTGTTAACAGTCATTATTACGTTCATTAATCGGAAGTACGCAGTAACCATTCCAAAGTGTTCAAAGGTCTACAGATGTAGATGTGATCTCATCCGTGATCTTGTCCATCATCTCAGAATCTCAAAGCATGGGAGTCAGGGCAAGTGCTAATATTCATATTGCATTCTTAGAAGTTCTGTAAATTAAATAGCCAGGATGAGTCTCTTGACAGCTTCCAAAAAATCTGCTTTTTGATAGTGGAAGCAGTGTCTGCTCTTATAGTACTGCTGTCAAAAGAGTGGTTTCCAGATCACTGTTACAATTTACACCTTCAAGGAGCAGGGTTTCATACTCTTTCAAGGATGTGTGTGTTTGTGTGCGTGTGTGTATGCGTGTGTCTGCATGCACCACTGGGTTTGCAGGAATTGGTTGGCAAACAGAAAAGATATTGATTGACAGGCACTCAAGATCAATAACAAACTGGGTAATCTGGCATCAAACAAATCTCACTCACTATGTCTTGCTTTTACATCTCTGCCATTCCTGCTTGTGCCTTTTTAAGCTGTTTTCAGCATTCTGTTACTTCCTTATGTCCTTTTACTCTAAATTTTAGGGAAACCATTGTGTTACAAGCTCATCACTGATATTTTCTTCCTCTGACAAGTCACAATTTGTTTTCTAACACTGTCACATATGTTCTAGATTTTTGTTCTGTCCATTTTCTCACTATAAACTGAGCTATGGTGTTTCTTCCATCAGAGTATTGATTTTGCTTGTAAAAAGGACTCTCTATTCCATTATCTCTCCTGATCGATTCAGACCATTTTGCATGAGAAATTTTTCCCTCTTTCTTACTACACAGAATGTCTTTGTTTTCATTTTTCTTTCCTTTGTTTGTCATTTGCAGAGCATTTAATTATATCACCAGAGTTTGTTTTGAAAGGTGTTAGTTTGCTTTACAAAAAAAAATCAGTCTACTTGATAATTTTGATTTTTTGTTTGATATATGTTTACTCATTCATTGAACATGTATTGGTTGCATGAGGCATTATAGACAGTGCTGAGGTTAATGACATTAAAAATAATTTGTATTTTTATATGTAATATATATTAAGTTGTCAGCAAGTGCCAGGTAGTAGACAAAGGGCTTATGTCTCTTTTAGTAATAATAATAAACATTTATGGAGAGTTTATTTCCCAGGTAATTTCTACTGTTTTATATAAAGGACATCAGAAACACCCTATGAGGTACCAGGTTGATGCAAACGTAATTACAGTTTTAGCATTGTTGAAATTTGCCATTTGATATTGGAATACATTCTTAAATAAATATGGTTATGTTATACATCATTGTAATGTAGTTTATAGCTTTATTTTTTTTGATAATGGTTTATTACTTGCTGTTTATTTTATGTTCATTTTAGATATGGGAATGATGTTAGGCAAAAAGCAAATTTGAGTGATTTTCTTATTCAAGTTCAAAATGGGTCATAAAGCAATGGAGACCACTTGCAACATCAACAACACATTTGGCCCAGGAACTGCTAACGTACACACAGTGCAGTGGTGGTTCAAGAAGTTTTGCAAAGGAGACAAGAGCCTTGAAGTTGAGGAGTGTAGAACTCAACATCGACCATTCTATGGTCATTCAGCATTTTAAGCAAGTTGGAAAGGTGAAAAAGCTCGATAAGTGAGTGCCTCATTACCTGGCCAAAAATAAAAAAATAATTGTCATTTTGAGGTGTCACCTTCTCTTCTTGTACACAACAACAATGAACAGTTTCTGGTAGGATTGTGATATGTGATGAAAAGTGGATTTTATAAGACAACTGGTGATGACCAGCCCAGAGTTGGACCTAGAAGCAGCTACAAAGCACTTCCCAAAGCCAAATTTGCACCAAAAAAAGGTCATGGTCACTGTTTGGTGGTCTGCTGCCAGTCTGATCCACCTTAACAAAATAGGCATAGAAGGGGCCTACCTAAAAATGATACAAGCCATATATGACAAACCCACAGCCAACATCATACTGAATGGGGAAAAAGTGAAAGCATTCCCACTTCGAACTAGAACCAGACAAGGCTGCCCACTGTCCCCATTACTTTTCAACGTAGTATTGGAAATCCTTGCGAGAGCTATCAGGCAAGAGAGCAGAATCAAAGGAGTCCAAATAGGGACAGAAGAGATTAAACTCTCACTCTTTGCTGATGATATGATGTTAAATCTAGAAAACCCCAAGGATTCAACCACTATAGCTTTCTGAATCCCAGCGAAACCATTGCATCTGAGAAGTATGCTCAGCAAATTCATGAGATGCACCGAAAACTGCAATGCCTGCAGCTGGCATTGGTCAACAGACAGGGCCCAATTCTTCTCCACAACAACGCCCAAATGCATGTCACACAACCAATGCTTCAAAAGTTGAACAAATTGGGCTATGAAGTTTTGCCTCATCCGCCCTATTCACCTGACCTCTCACCAACCCCCTACCACTTCTTCAAGCATCTTGACACATTTTGCAGGGAAAACACTTCCACAACCAGCAGGATGCAGACAATGCTTTCCAAGAGTTCATGGAATCTGGAAGCACAGATTTTTTTATGCTACAGGAATAAACAAACTTCTTTCTTGTTGGCAAAAATGTGTTGATTGTAATGGTTCCTATTTGAATTAATAAAGATGTGTTTGAGCCTGGTTTTAATGATTTAAAATTCAAGGTCTGAAACTGCAATGACTTTTGCACCAAACCTATCCCCATGTTCAGATGAGAAGCTAAGGCAAAGATGAAACTAAATGAGGCCATCACAGCTAACAGTTCAAAGAGCCAGAATTCAAAGTGGCCTTAAACACTACACTTTTCTGTAGGTATTGTTATTGTCATCATATGTGTTTTGTTTTACTATCTAGAAAGCATATAATAGATCACAGTCTACTAAAGGAAAATGCTCAAATTCCCATTTACCTAAAAATTGACCTCGATACTTACTTAGAAAGTTCACTTCCTCTTTTCAAGGATCTACTTGTCCAATTATGACCAAGAACAAAAAGGCTCAAGAGCATTACTTCATTGTCCCTTTCCTCTTCCCTCATTACTGTCTTAAGTTATCCTAACCAACAATTTTTGGAGAGGCTGATGTACTGAAGGACTCAAATAGGAGCCAGGAAGCTCTATTTCAGCCAGGTTTTTTGCTTTCTAATTATACCTTACAATGTCATTGTATTTATTCTTTAATAACATTTTCTTTTACATGTTCTTCCTACCCTGTATCTCAGAGACTATGCCACGTACAAGGACTATCATCACAATTATGACATTGTAATCTCTCCTAGCTACTATTTTAGTATTTTTTAAAAATTGCCTTTGAAAAGTTCTATCTGGAGTCTTCCACATTCTATTAAGCACATTATCTAACAATACGAAATCTTCTTTAATATTTGTTTCTCCAGTATCCTTCAGTGTCTATAGCACAGGAGGTACTTAGTATATGCTCGTTGAAATGAATTTAAAGATGTTGGCCTTCAATAATGGCAAATGACTAACAAAAATAACTCTCATACATTTCTTAAAGTATCCAGGGGTCTAAAGGTATGGACAGATAGTTGAGAAATTTAGCTCTATATACATGTATTCAAGTTTTTTTACCATGTCTTTCTATCATTTTTTCAGTTTTTACTCATAATATATTTTTATGGATTTTATATATGATAAAAATTTTCTTATCTTAGGTGCAGAGTTCTCTAGGATTTTACTAGTGTAGATTGATCCCATTTTAACAACCAACCTAGTCATAATTTACAATATTCCCATAATTGTAAAAAATTCATTATTGTTCCCTTACTAATCTGCCCCTCCAGCCTGACCAGGAGTATTCACTGATCTGATTTCTATCATCATAGATTTATTCTGCCTGCTCTAAACCTTCTCAGGAACAGAACTACACAGTATGTGCTCTTTCATATGAGACTTTTTCTGAATCAGCATTATGTTTTTGAAATTTATTTGTGTTGCTATATCTACTAGTAGTTTGTTCTTTTCTCTGCTGAGTAGTACTCTGTCATACCACATTGTGCCACAATGTGTTTATTCATTCTGCACATTTATGCACATTTCAGTTGTTTCCAGGTTTTGCCCGTTATGCATAAATGTCTTATCACATTTCTACTACAAGTCTTTTGAGGACATACATTATAATTTTTCCTGGGAAAATGCACTGAAATAGAAATATGAGTCATGGTATGGGCATATATTTAACTTCATGAAAAAAACAAACAAAGAGTTTTTCAAAAAGTTGTAGTATTTTACACTCTCATCAATGATGGGTGGAAGTTTTAGGCACTTCACATTGTAGTATCTCATGGTGGTTTGACTTTCCATTCCATTGATGACTAACAACAGTGTATGACATTTTACTTAATTGTGGCCATTCCTGTACCTTCTTTTGTGAAGCATTTATTCAACTATTTTTCTTGATGTTTGTCTTTAATATTGATTTGCAAGACTTCTTTACATATTCTTTCTGCATACATATTCCTTGCCAGATATATATATATATACACACATATATGTATGTATATATATATATATATATTGCAGATATATTCCCCAGTTTGTGGCTTGCTTTTTAATTTCCTAAATGGTCCTTTGGAGAGCAAAAGTTTATTTTTCTTTATGATTTTAATAAGAAGTTATTTTTTTTCCATTCATGGTTACTGATTTTTTTTACTCTAAGAAATTTTGACTATCCTGATGCCAAGAAGATATTATCCTCTGCTTTCTTCTAGGAATTTGTTTACATTTAGGTCTCAGGTCTATCATAAATTATTTTGTGTATATATGTTTGTATGGTGTGAGGTAGGAGTCAAGGTTGTTTTTATTTTTGTTGGTTTTTTATCTATATGTTCATCCAGTTGTTATTCCAGCTGCATGTATTGAAAACTCCCTTTACTCTATTGATCTGTTTAGTGCTTTTATTAAAAGTCAATTGACTGCTTATGTGTGTTTGCATTTACAGACTCATAAGTTTCATTGATATATTTGTCTATTCTTACACTAATACTTTTTCATTATTTTTGCATGGTAAGTTGTCAATAAATACCTATGAAATTAACAGATGAATCAATAAATAAATGATATTATTCTTAAAAAGTGGCACTTAACATATCCATATTGTGTATTATCATTTAAAATTAATTGCAAAAGAGAAAGCAAAACATCGTATGTTAAGAGAAGAGAATAATCAGCAATTTCTATTAATAGTAATAGCCAAAGAACATCAGCTTCATTTACAGCACCACCTCTTGCAACAATCTTTTCCACAAATCAGACACTGTAAAATATATTTCTATAGAGTTGCTATTTCCCTGATTTTGCCAATTCTCTGTATTAAGTTTCAAGTGTTTTTTTTTTTTTTTTTTTTTTTCTGGTAGAAAGAAATGTATTTTGTTTGGAATGAGAGTTTAAAATAGATTTTTCACCCATATCCAGGAACATGAGTATCTTGACATTTTAGAGTAACACTGTTAGACATTCTTGCAGCAAGAGTAGTTCTGGATGTTTCCCTCTGATTATTTCATGGCTAGCACATATGTAAGTTTTGTTTTGTTTTTTAACTCCCACCAAACTCTCCTTAACGAAAACTGAGAAACAGAGCTACAATGATTAGTGATTGCCATTAGAATTTACTATGACATTTCTGTTACTAAATCTTAAATTGCCTAGATTGTGTGAAATATATTTTATTGTTATAGAGTTTCAAGTATTAGAAATCCTCCAAATCACATCTTTCTTGGCTCTTCTAAGCTTAAAAGAAATCCCCTGATCACATAAAATATAAAAATTTCTTTAGGGGGTATACACATAAACATGAGCAACAGGGAAATTTATGATTTAAATATAACTAGAGCAAGTTCTAAAATTTTGGTATCATTAAAAACAAAAAAACCAAACAAACAAACAAAAAAATCTGATGCAGTCATCCCTAGGAGTTTCTACTGGGCTACTGGGCTATGTGTCTTTCAGAAATAATCAGTCCTCTTGTATCTTAACAAACAATTTATTTTTCCCTATATAAGTTCCATTTTGGGGGCTAAAACGATTCTAAATTAACTGACAATTATATTTGAAATATCTTCTCTTGGGATTCTTAAACTTTTAATTCAGGCATGATGATTATGGTATTTACATGTGGTAATAGTAACTGAGGTAGGAAATCCTAAATTCACCAGTAGTTATGATTTAGCAGGAGCTAGCAGATTTCTCCTCCCTAAAGTAAAACCTTTCTCCCAATGCAGAGAAGTGGTTGGCTCCATGTTCTCAGAAGGACCCTACATATCCCACAAAACTTACAAATTAATGGTTTACAAGGTTACTATAGTCACATAGTATTTTCCCAAATAAAATTATTAAGAACTAATTAAAATAATCCAGCTTCAAAAATAATTCCAAGTATATAGCTCTTTGTTTTTCCTCTAGGAATGTCATAATATTTAATTTGATCTTTGCTTTTGCCAGTTTCTCTCATAAGAATTTCCTTCATGGTAAATGATTTCCCCTTTATAACTAATCTAAATTACTCTTGCTTCAAGCACATGTCTTCTATTATTTTTGTCAATTTAAAAAGTATGAGAAAAACATACTTTTTTACTTTAGAAGATTGTATTTTTTCTTTCTCTCTCTTTTTTTTAATTTCAGCATATTACAGAGGTACGAATGTTTAGGTTACATATGTTGCCTTCAATTTCCCTCAAGGAGGAGTTAACTGTATCAAGAATGTTGTTTGTGTACATGGTGAATCAATTCCTGTCTTAACTTCCAATTTCTGAGTGAATTAGATACTATGTGAAGATCCAATAACTCTTTTAAGCCATTAGGTTATTAGAAGTAACTTAATAATTTAACATACTAAATGGCATCTTGCTAGTTTGAAAAAGTGCCTGATATTAACCCTAAGGTGTTAGGCGTATCTTTTTTGGAAGTCACAAAGAACTTAGTTGCCTTTGAGGAAACTTTGACCATACATTAAAAAATCCATGATCCTTTTAATTGTACTACTATAAAACGTGTGGTAATACAGGATTTTCTGGGAAAAATAAAGAAAAAAAATTAACCTAGGCCTCTATAAAGTCTTACTTTTTGATTTATGCTACTAAGGCAGTGTTTGTACATTTTTTGCTATGGTTGTTTTCAAAGTACGTTTTAAAAGATTGATAACTTTAGTGACATTTTTAGAAAAATGATATATTCTCATTTAAAAATAATTCCAGCAATACAGAAGTGAGAGAAAGGAAAGAAAGAAAGAGAAAGAAGGAAGGAAGGAAGGAAGGACGGACGGATGGACGGATATTATGGAGAAGATATTATGGACATTAGTGGACTTAGTGATTGATTAGATAAGATTTTCATAAAAAACGAAAAGCAAATGTGAAAGTTAAGCCTTAGATTGGCATTATTCCTTCTCATTATAGATAGGACAGTGATTTGTCATCGTGGGGAGGGATAATTTTATCCCTCAGTTACAGATTTGCCTTTCCTGCTCATACCAATTCTACTAACATTTGTGGATTACAGAATGCATTATTCATTGACATATAATTTTGATGACCACCAGGGTACTCATTTAATGGCAAAGGAAGTGGAGCAAGAAATTCATGCTCATAGAAATAACTGGTCTTCCCACATACCGCATTATCCAGAAAAAGTTAGCTTGATAGAATAGAACGATCTGTTAAAGGATCGGTTGGAGTGCTGTCTTGGAGGCAACACCCTACAAGGTTGAGGTCCTATTCCACAAGATGTAATAATAGATCTTCAATGAGCAGTCAATATGTAATAACATCTAAACCTGAATGCTTTGTTCAGAAACCAACAGATGTAGGTAGCATTGACTCTGTCACCACTACACCTGTAAACTGCTTAACGAATATTTGTTACTTGTCTCAACAAAGTTGACCTGCATGGGTTAGAAAGATTAGTCTCAAGATAGAAATACCTCCATTTTATAGCTTAGTTCTGTTTAATTGGAAGTTAAGACTTTCCTTGCCATTTTAAACTTTTCAAACAACAGAGACATAGGAGTTAGGTGATTGTGTATCTAGAAGGATTTTAGTTGCCACTACACAATGAGCTCAAAGACTAGAGATACTTGGAAACTTAGTCAAGCACCGAATTGCCTATTAGTTTTGGTCAGTGGAAAATTACAGCAATCAAGGTTCCTAAAACCAAGGACCTAGACTCCACAGAGTGAAGAACTGTTATAGCTATATTTTAGGTTAATGTGTAGGTTTATGTTTGTCTTCCTCCTGTTTATAATTAAAGTGTTTGAAAGGTAGTAATGACGAAAAAATAAATTGTAGTTGTAAGTATGAAAGAATGGGCACTGTTGTGTGATGATATAATGACTAATGAAACTTTGAGTGCTTTCATGTGGACAAAAGATAAGAGTGCATGCTAAAGGGAAAAGTAAAGACCATTCTGGAGAATTTATGTTTGCTTCTCTGGACCCAAACTTCTCCACCCTGCTCTGGCCTTGGAAGGCTCATCTGTATGCACAGCATCAATGAACTTCCTTCCCTCTGCTTTTCTGTGGGGTTCAGACAATGGAAGACAGAAGTGGGATCTCAAGGTAAGTGGAAGGGTAACGATGGGACCTACACTCCCCTGGTTCCTTTCTGCTGGAGAGCTAGACGTTGGCTGTTTCTTTCCTCTGAAAGCCACAACTTCTATCAAGTGGCCATCGTTGCAGTAATTCCTCCCTTCTCTTGTTCCTCATGTCTAGGACTGGTAATACCTTCCGCTTTTCCCCTTCCACTCCATGGCAAGCCCCAATTCTTGTTGGTTTTTCCTAACCCTACGCACATCTTTGTAAATAATCTTTCATTAAACCCTTCTCATTGTGCCTTCGGTGTCTTGCCAGGGTTCCCCACAGATACAATATGAGAGCTAACAAAGACTTGAAATCTCATCTTTCTTTTCTGTTTTCTTGGCATTTAGTTTATCTCGTAACCTGTCTGGGAAAAAGGATTTGTGTATTACATACTGGATGGAATATTTAAGTAGTATTCCTATTTAAAAGTTCTCACTATCTATATAATACTGTAAGTACATATAAAAATAGGGAGTGGTTTTCATAATAAATGCCCTTACAAATATTTATTAGACATGAATGTGCAGAATGTGTTGTGCTAGGATGCTGTTCAATACTCAGAAATAATAGGAATCCTTCTCAAGAGTTTCTGGGTTCAAATCATAAGGTTGTGTCTTTGTAGCAGAGAAAACTAGAGCCTGTTTTTGGCAAATAGTGTTGAAAATAATGTTCTCACATTGCTTCAGGGAGAAAATCAATGTCTAATTCACACATTTTATTCCAAGCCCAACCAGATATTTTCTTATAGTTGTGAAGGACTTGAGAAAACACAGCAGCCCTTCCCCGTTCTCTTCACTAAGTTAACTCATGGTTCCCATGGTGCTTATATGATTCATGTGTGTCCAATGAAAAGTCAATACTATGCTAAATACAGTTCAGCCTATTTTTGTTTTAATATGCATTACTTTAACAAATACGCTTATATTTTTAGTACACTAGGAAAATATAAAATTCTTGACATTATATAGAGAATTACATTTTTCTGTGTTGTAATCTTTGTTTAAGTTTAATTTCTAAGAATGTATCATTTGCATTCCACAAGAGCAAAATATCTTTGCATCCTCAGTGCTTGCTACAATGTCTGGCAAAGAGTAGAAATTCTGTAAATGTTAAACGGACTTTTTTTTTTTTTTCTGGATAGCCAACACATGCCTATATTTTTGAAGTTGGATTTCTTTATTTTAAAGTAAATTTGAAATTTTGTCCTAAGATATATCCAGAGGTATGCAACAAGATTAAGCAGACGGCTAAGAATCAAAGTCAGGCCTCACTGTATAAGCATTCAGAATCAGAATATAGGTAGGCTTGTCAGGAATGTCTTTGTTGATGCGTAAATCTCAAAGTAAAGAAGAGCTGCATTTGTATCTCCTCCTCTCTATTGGTATATATCTGTGAGCTCAGCTCTTCAAGGCAGACAACTGATACTCTGATTGCTTTCCAAATTGAAAGCCTCACCTGCTGTTTGCAAACGTGTTCTCTTCTCTTTTGCCCTGTTATTGAACAAACAGGCATTGATTTCTACCTCTCTCTCTCTCTCTCTTTTTTTTTTAAAAGCAATAACATCCCACAGATAATAGATATAGCCCAGCCTGCTTAGGGAAGGATTTAACTAAGAGTCATGTTTAAAAAAAAAAAAAAGTAAGACTTGATAATTCTTGCACAGTCTGTTGGTAGATAGATCCCAGTTATGAAAATAATAAATTTGACGTGACAGATGGAACAGGTGTAGCTCACTAATTATTAATATGTAATTTCCTAGGGAAAAAAAGTATGTGGAAGATAGTCATGACAGTGTTACAGCTGAAAGCAGCTGGGCAAACAGACATATCAAAGGTGGCTGATGATACCTGTGCTTAGTAAGCAGAACTGAACTTTCCTTTTGGATGAAGATCAGCACTTCCATAAAAAATGAGTTAAAGGAAGGGGGGAAAACTCTGCATCACTGTCAAAAAATAGTAGAATAGATTGTTCTTAAGGTGCTGAACACTGAGTGAGCCACATATTGAATGAACTGTTATTAATATGTATTAAAATACGTGTCTCATTTGGGTTGTCAGTGTCCTATACATGTTTATTTATTTTGAAATACCTTTTATACATGACCTTGAAAATAACTGAATGGAAAGTGAATAAAAGGGGGTAGGGGGGAGAGAGAGAGAAAGAGGGAGGAAAGGAGAGGGAGAGAGAGGGAAATTGATTCTGATTCACGATAAGGAAGATTTACATTATCTCCACATTCTCTTAATTTATTTATAATTTCTTTATTGGTTAATTCACTCATACATTGAATCAATGACTTATTGATTAATTTATACTTTGTGTTCTTCCTTCAATATTATTTTCATGCTCTTTCTGTCCCAGGAATTCTAGTAGGATTACAGGTAAGCAAATATGGATAAATCATTACATGAATATATTCACCCATGACTAATATCAATTTATACACACACACACATACACACACATATATCCATTGCTAAAGAAAAAATACTGGACAAAATGAGCAGGCAGAGGTTGCTTTTGTTCCAATGCTATTGCCAGCAATAGGGGAGAGAGCACAGAGCAAGCCTGTATACCCGGCTCTGAAGGGGAATCACAGGCAATCTGTGTTTACTAGTTGGTCTTATTCAAAGGAAAAGTAAACTTTCTCTGTATCTTCACAATAGAAAGTATTTTATAACAACTTGGAGCAAATTAGACTGCTACCTTCCCCAAAATACTGGGAGACAGGGGCACTATCTTTCTTGATTACATTTTTAAGAGATGGTTTCCAGGTCCTTGAGAAAGACATTCCTTAAAATGTAACACTGGCAAGAAGCATTCTGAAAAGAACTACATCTCAAAGGGGCAGAGAAAGGATTTATAATTCCAAGTTTTCTAAAGCAAATTCCCTAAGAAAAGGGCGATCAAGGGCTTAGAGTCAGGAAGAAGCCTGTTTAAAGTTTAGCAAGCTGAGGGAACATGAAGACCATCTTAATTACATTGCAGGCCAACTGGCACCAATTCCAAACTCCAGGTATTCTATTTAATCCAAAATGTAATATAAGGCATGGTTTGAGTGTATTTCAAAATCTATACTGACCAAATCAACCAATTTCTTTAGAATATAGCAGCACAGCCACCGATAAGCACAGTCTCTTGCAAACATAAGTAAAATGAGATAGAAGCAGAGGGGAGTAGTATGTGCTGAGATTTTTCATGTTCCAAGCTTGCATTGTGCATTGTTCATGCATTGACATAAATCCAGAGAAGTCAATGTTATGTCTATTTAACAGGATGGGAAAATGAGGCTGAATGATATGGCTTGCCTGAGGTCTCAAAATGAAATAACTTGCAAAGTCAGTATTTGGACTTAACTTTGTCTTGTTTCCAAATGCCATTTTCAAAGCATTCAAGAATGTTACCCTCCTTTTGGGTAGCACAGAGTTATAGACTGAGAAAATTGAAGTTTTAAATGGATAAAAATTGATAGGATATGGGGAGTGAGGACAAGAGAAGGAAATCATGTTGTTTGGCTCTTTTGAATGGCAGAGACAACTGGAATTTCTTTCCTACCTCACACTAAATTCTTCTAGGAAATTAGGTTATTCCTGCACTGAAGCTGATTATATAAGCATCAGTGAGATATACACTTTAAAAAGAAAAACAAATTTATGATGTTGTATTCCAGAAACCTTGGCAAGAGTCTTTCACCTTAATGGATTTTGCTCAATGAGATTCCTGAACAACTGAGTTCATAAATGCATGGTGGGAGCCTCTGGGAGGAAGCTAGACCACTTAGAAGTCTTTGGAAACGGAGATGTTGGAAGCACAGTATTTTCCTGGAAAGAGAATGGTTTCAATGATCGAGGCATTTGTTTTTCAGGGATTTTCTATTCTTACATTTCTTTCTTTCTTTCTACCCTCCTTCCCTTCCTTACTCCTTCCCTTCCTTCCTTTCTTCCTTTCCTTCTTCCTCCCTCCCTTCCTTCCTTCCTTCCTTCCTTCTTTCTAAATATCTGGCAGCACTGTACAGAAACTTTAATCCTCTGCTTTCTACTTTGGCTTCCGTAAGTGATGTGTCCGCACATTATCAAAACACTGAAGAAGAAGCTGAACCCTCAGACCAGTATTACACAACACTGGATTTTCAGGGTCTATCCTGATAATTTTGTTTATTTGTTTGTTTATTTATTTATTATGTAAAAGTTTAGTATTGCAGATATATGACAGATATGAGATATATACCACTGGAAAAAATCCTGAAAATACCATAGAAAGAATAAATAAGCCTCCACTGGCCTCTAAATAAGCCTCTCTGCATACCAGAGAATATTGCAGAGTTTTTTGTTGCTTTCAAAATAAATGTATCAAAGATGCTTTTATTGAAATACAAAACCAGTAGAGAAAAAGCATACAAACAATAAGTGAACAGATCAATGGATGATCATGAAATCAATAACTCTTGCAAACTCCTCCCAGACCAAGAATTAAAGTGTTTCCATTACCCCAGAAGCTATGCTGGATCCCCTGCTAATCATAACCCCGGCCTTTGGTGCACTAGTGATCCCAGATTTCCTGTGTCCAATCTGAGCTTCAGTTCCTGTAAAGACCAACCTGGCTTTTGCTCAGCTACTCCTGGTGCATAAACTTTAGGGTCCTTATCCAAAAGCCACCAGGGACCCAAGTTCCAATTTTTATCCCCTTATCTTCATAGCTCTATCCAAAACTTGGTTCAACTTGTCAGCTGCTCAGCTGCCTCTTCTACAATGTGCGTGTGCCTAGGGAAAAAGTAGCCCCAAATGTTAAGCTTACTCCTCTGAATTTTATTTTCTCCAAGATCTTAATCCAGTCATTCCTCATTGTCTTATTAGTGCTCTGATGCTTTTGAGCAGATTTTTTAAATTCAGATTTTCTAATTGTTTTCAGTGGGCGGGCAGGTCCAAAGTACTTATTCTCCCACTGGCATCAGCAGACCTCCCCTTGGCAGACATTTATGCCAGCCTCACAACACTGTTATAGATAGGAGAGTAGGAGATTTGTGCCTGTGTGTGCCGATAAGGAAATGGGTTTACAGAGGTTAAGCAATCTTCCTGACATTATATACCGAGTAATTAGATGTCATATTCCAGTCTGTATGTATGACTTTAATTTGCCTCTGAGAAGGACATTTAAGACTTTGAAAATACACTGGCCTGTACTCTCCTTCACAGGCAATCTTCATCTTAACATAATTCTCTAGCACCTTATAAATGGAATTCCTTGGAATATGACTCAGAAATAAAAGTCTTTACTAATTTTTGTCTCTGTAACACTGACTTAGTTTCAGCAGAGCCCTTTGATTATAGATGATTTTTAAGCATCCTTTAATTGAATGGAGGTAGGGCGTCTTAGAGCCAATACGACATTTCTCTTTCTAAGTCTTTTTCCCCAAAGAAGAACATAGACTCAAATAAACTGTATTGTTTAAAACTGTGAGTTCTTGAGCTGGAATATCTGGATTTTATCCTGATTCTTCTATTTACTGGCTGTGTGACAATACAAGTTAACATCACTTTTCTGAGCCTCAGTTTCCCAAGTGGCACAATGAGGCCAATGGTAGTCCCTATCTCAATGAAATGTTGTGAGATTAAGTAAATGAATGCACTGAAAACATTAGCATCCTGTCTGGTGCATATACAGTACTTAAATATTTGTTATTTTTTACACTTTCTAATACATTGAAATATGCATTTATTTTATTATTTATTTATTTATTTATTTTGTCATCTTGAGGTTACTGTGTTTTCGATTGTTTTTTAAGGCTTTTGTCAAGGGTCGAGTCTTTTGGTACACCAAGATTTACCTAAATACATTCTTTATGCCATCAACTTAAAGCTATCAACAGAATCAAAACTATCTGTAAAGTCAATTCTTTGCACTCACTTGACTATTGGAGTTCTCCTCTTGGAAAAGTAAAGAATGTCCAATATTCTTGAAAGGATCTCATCTGACATGAGCTAACCATGGCAGAAGGTAGGGGAGTTTCATACAACCCCTCTTTCAAGTGAATAGTTTCATAAACAATGTTTTTGATAATGCTCAATTTGTAAGAGTAAATTATGGCAAAATTTAATTAATAGTTTGTCTTCTCATGTATCTGGTCCAGACCAACCTGGATGTGGTCGTCGTATGAGGATGTAATCTTTTAGAAGTTAGAATTACCAAAGTTACATGTATTCAATAAATGAAATTAAAAACAAATAAACCTGTTACCATTGCCTTTTCTCTCCAAATAAGTTCTTGGTCTTTTAAGAGCTGAAGCAAAACTTGTAGGCCACAACTTAATTTTTTATATTTCCAACCACAAAGAGATAAGCCCTTTCCTATGTTATTTCACTTTACTTCATCACAAACTATCAGGTATATCAAGAGAAATGTTTTGGGTGGATTATTTATGATTTTTCTACTTTGTGTTAGATGCTGCTTCAGCTACTGAGGAAGGGGTATAATCCATTTTTTAAGAACATTAGAAAATTTCATAGGAAATTGTCTAAAATTACCAGTTAATTAAACATTTTCAGGTCCTCTTTGGTACAACTGGCATCTGTTAACTTCCTCTCTTTGTAAATATGCATGGCCATCTCAACTCTCAAATAACCTACTGCCCAGCTAGTTCATGAAACAAGCGCTAGTAGACTGACGTGGTTTGTTCAGACTGTTTCCATCTCCCTAATGCACAAGTAATGCCATGGACACAAATTATCTAGGATGTGTTCATAGAAAAAGCTCTTCTTAGACTTCATTGGCATACTTAGCAAGGTCGGCTCAAAAGGAGAACTCTCTCTTTTGTTCTGGAAGTATGTGTGTGGGCACAGTCTGCTTTAATTCCTTTCTGCTGCATACAATACTGTATATCTTTGACAGCCCCTGATAAACAATACAAAGAAACAGAACACAACTCACTGGAAAATTCAGAACCTTTTTCAACTCACACCTTCAACTACATGTCCCTCCATCCAAACAGACAGAGAGGAGCCCAGTGTTCTGGGGAGTTTGATTCACTTTCCTGTGTCTTTCTCAAGGCTGAGTCACAATGCTCATGCACTATCCACTTAACCTCCCTTATTGTTTCTCAGTGTCCATAGAACCATTCTACTACTAATGGCAATCCACATAAACTCTATTTTCAAGGGCAGATAAAGTAGTAACAATGACATAGCCTGGTGGATGAGAATGAAGGAAGCAGAGTTAAAGGCTGGTTAAGAGATCTTGTTCTACTCTTCACTAGTCATGTGACCTTGGGGATATTAATTTCCTTCTTTAAGCCTCAGGTTTACCATCTAAAAAATAATGAGAAGTAATTGTAACTACACCATAGAAACGGTTTATGTGAACATTAAATGAGACCATGCACATAAAACAGTGCAGATAGTGTAATTAGAAATTGCAGCCTGGTATATCAGAAGGCCATACTCAAGGATCCATAAGGCCACCTGTGGCCCCAAGGTGGCAGGTTCACCATCCCTAATAAACTCTTCCAGATTTGAGGCCTAATCATATTATTTTCTTCATTTTTTCCCCAAATCTATTATATTAGAATGATAAAGCCCATACCTTAGGATTGTTATGTGAAGCATTTAGTCTGGAACTCAAGAGTCATAACATTTATAAGGTTAGGAATAGAAAGAATAAGCCATACTTAAATATTTTTCTTTGGTCATAACTTAAATAAATGCAACATGCATTATCCTTCCACAAGTATCATTTATTTTACCTTGTGGTAACCCTAGAATTAGTGTCTTCAGAGTAAAGTCCCTCCATATTCAATAACTAAACTTTCAAGTTGTTTTTCTTTGGATTGCAAGGGAGTTGTGAATTAGTACTTAGACCCCAGCCAGAGAAATTTAACAGAGACTTCCACTGTGGACAGAGGTAGTTGATAAAACTTCTCCATGTGTTCTTCTCAACTGAGTTGGCTGTTTAATTGATTCTAAAATCAATTTTCAATTAGTGGTGGTTTGGCATTTCATGTTAGCTGTTGAAATTGTGAGGAATAGTAAAAAGAAAAGCATGTGATTTAGTAGTAATTGCTTTTGCCTGTATCAAAAACACAGTGGCAGCTAAAGTTATACGGAGACACTGTGACCCTTAAAATGATGCCATTTTTTGAAGACAAGGGACTGAGACAGATTCACTTACAAGTGACATGGATGTCAGCTGGCAGCCCTGATAGTCATCAGTTTTTTCCTTGCTTTCATTATTTTCTCTTTCGTAGCATTTGAATCCACAACATACATAAGTCTCCTGTTTTCACCCTAAACAACTTCGAGGAAAAGGAGGAAGGAGGATTGAAAATTGAACAAGGAAGAAAACCAGTTCTAGGTTTGCAAGATACAGCAGGGTGGGCTTATCTTTCAAAATCTTCTTCCACTCTGGGCCTTTGAACTATAAAATATATCCCCCAACACATGACTCTAATGCAGAATAAAGATCTACCTCTCCTTCAAAAAAAAAAAAAAAAAGAGCTACCCTTGTTCACATACTCATGTACCAGATTGTTTTCAATCTTGGCAATTCTGAAAACCTCCTATCAGTGCTGTGGTTTGTGTGCTAGGCCTGAATGAAACAGGTGTCGTTCAGACCAGAGGGAGCACAGGGAGCTTGAGGAGATTCCTTAGCAACAGTAACTACCCCCAAGACTATGAAAACTATTCCTCAGGACATCTTTGTTTATATGTAGGCAACTGGTTCTGGCTGATGAAAAGTACAAAAAACTTTACTAGTATTTAGGATATACATACACACACACACATACATACACCCCTTGAGTAGAAGAAGTATAGGAAACTGTTTCTATTGTTTCTTATATTGTTGTCCAAATGCTCTTTCTTGCCTTTCTTTTCTGTTCATGCAAGCACATAAAATTGTGATACGGTAACTCCATCTCACAGAACATTTGGGGTCATTAGGCACAAGGTTAAGTAAATTAAGACACAGTTTTCTTTTCAAAAGATAGTTAATTTCTTATATTATATTACTAAGAAACAACTGTGTCTTGCACTTAGTAGGTGCTAATAATTGTGAAGAAATGAATAAATAAAATAAATAAGTGAATAAATGAAAATGATCTTTAAAAAATGATTTGATCCAGGTGCCCTTAATTGCTCTGCACGTATAAACATACAAGCACATTTTGTTTCCCAATTTGGGGGGTGAGCACTTATGTGTAGCCCTCCATATCGGTTGATGGACTAGTTGGCTGCCATTTTATACATATTTTAACTGCAAGCAGAACAGTATGAGCATTTTAATAATGGCATATCAAACAACCCCATATTTATGAATATCAAGAAAAGAAGTGTGTTTGGTTTGTGGTCCGACTGGACAGAAGATGGAATGTGCAGAAGCTAATATGTATAATATTTTGTTGAAATTTTATACTGATCTATTCCTTTGAGAATATATATATTTATTTGTTTGTTGCCTGACAGGCTTGTCACCATATTTTTAAATTTAATTTTCCATCACAAAGACTAACACCACATAAACAAAAAGCTATTGAGTTAAATAAGAGACAATCAGCACAATGGAAATATCAGTCAAAGCTTTTGCCTGGGGCAATGTCATTTTATGCCATTCTCAGATTTGTTTAGCAAACATATTTAAGAATGTCTAAGCTACTAATGTGATGACTAATTGAGAAGAGTCTCTGGAGATGTACTAAACTGTAGAGTAAAATCATAGTCTCATTTTTTATGCCATCTGCAAATGGCTATAAAGTCATGAGACTGTTTCCATACGGCACAAGAGGAAAAGAGTCTCATAGATTTGCATATTCATATTTAGTCTGTTGCTGGACCACTGCAGTTTGCTGTGTTACTGCTAAAAACAACACAGAGTTTTGTGTAGTTTCAGGCTAGCTGAAAAGATGCCATATCATAAGACAACTGCAATAAAACATAATAGGAAGCCTCGTGCATTCAACATTTTAATGTTAATCCTCACAAAATTATGTAAATTAAGAATCAGTGCGCTCATATATTTTCAGATGAGAAAACAGGTTCAGAGAGTTCTATTGGCTTGCCTGCTGTGTCTATGTTGTTCATCAGCATAGCCAGCAGTCAAGCAGTCAGGCACAGTAACCATGGATTCTTCTTTTTATATATATCCCTATGCCACACAAACCTTGACTGTGGAAAGAAGTTATGCTGGTCCCTCTGGGGAAACACTAATCATACTATTTGGATTCCAGCTGTGAAAGTGTTGCACCACACCTTTGAATAGGAACTTCGAGACCTAACAGCAGAATTCCCAAAGTGAGCCTTTCTGCCTGGTAGCTACTTTCAATGCTCTCATTCTGTTTATTTAGGGAAGGCATTTCTCAGTACATATGCTGACCGTTCTTTCTACTCGAAGACACTTAACAAGGAAATAATGGCCCCGTGAGTGAAAATCATAAAAAGAAATACCCCAAGGCATGTGCATTTTATTACGTTAAATTAAAAACACACCATCTACTACAATTCCCCCAGTAAACAAAAAAGAAGCAAGCAAGAAGAATGCTAAGCAAATATTTTTATTAGGAAAATAGCTTTTATAGGTTCTGTAATGTTTATAAAATTAATAAATGCTTATTGGATAAATTTGCATAATAAAGAAAAAACACACAACTGCATAAAGCTCACCCAAAACACTAGCTGCAATTAAGCATTGTTTTAACTTTTCTAATGTCTTCAAATAATTTTCAAAAACCTGAGATTATACTCTATATGCTACTTTGTAGATTTTTAAAATTAGTAATATAAATTAAGAATCTATTCTTTCATTAAATTTAAATCTAAAGAATTATTTCTAACATTCACATATCAACATATCATTTGGGTGATGCAATTTAATCAATTTCCCATTATTAGTCATTTTGTTGTTTTCAATATTTCATTAAATTAATACTGTGATAAACAACTTTCTATAAAACTTTTAGAAAAGAAATTATTTTTTAAAAGGTGTAAGTACAGTCCTCCCTTAGTATCTGCTGGGTATTGGTTCTAGGACTCCTATTGGATACTCAAATGTGCAGACTGCTCAAGTTTCTTATATAAAATGGTTTAGTATTGGTATATAACCTGTGTGCATCCTCCTATATACTTTACATTATGTCCAAATTACTTATAATACTTAATATAATGCAAATTCTATGTAAATTGTTGTTATACTGTACTTGTTATTGTTGTATTGCAATTTTTATTGAGGGATTTTTTGATATATTTTCGAGCTGTGGTTTTTTGAATCCACAGATGCAGAACTGGCAGATATGGAGGATTGACTACTTTTTTGTAAGATAAGTGTCTTATGTTTTTCAATACATTATGCCTTCGAGACCCACTGAACCAATGTGTGTGACAGCTCCTGTTAATCTATAGCCTTTCCAGCCCTAGTCATTATCATTAATATATGTCGCTTTTGAAAATGTGACAACTGAAAATGCTACCAATTCTCTTAATATTTTATATTTACTTGATATTGAGTGTGATTATTATGTACATTTGTGTGTATATACATGTATTTATATTGGCCATTTTTTTTACTTCTTTTGAAAATTTCCTTTCCTTTATCCATTTTTTTTCTAATAGGCATATTTATGTTTTTTAATATTGGTTTCAGGAACTCTTTAATTTAGGACTGATACTCTCTGGAACATCTTTATACTATTAATACTTTCTCCAGTTATTTTATTATTTTTCCATTTCATATGACTTTTGACTAAAGAATGTTTATGTACTAATAAATGTTTTTTCCCTTGCTTCAAATTTTAAAAACTCTTCTATGCTATGATACACATACACACATGAATAAATATCCAGACAGGTGGAAAAATATTGAAATACATTTTTCTAACCTTTAAATATTTTATACTTAATAATTATTTTGGAATTTATTCAGATATAAAATGTGTGAGATGTTGGCAAGTGCAGAAGACCAGTTATGAGATTGCCTGTAGTGTTCACCAAAGTAATTCAATCTCCATCAATTTGTTGGCCAGCATTCAAGGCCAAAACTTGCCTTGAATTTTGCAAGATGTGTAAACTTTCTTGGTCTAGACCAAGATATATTAATTTGTTTTATACTCACCTTGTTTCTATTTACTTTAATGATATTTATTCAGTTAAACAGCATGTGTTATTATTATCTCAAATCATTAAAATTGAGTGAGAGATTAAGGGAATGCCATAATTAATGTTTAATAGTTGTCACAATACAAAATAATTTTAACAGCTTTGTTGAATTATAATTTACAATAAACTGCACGTTTGAAGTGTGCAATTAGCAAAGTTTTAATGTGCATATATACTAGTGAAATAATCACCATAATCAAGATAATAAATATTTGCATCATTCCAAAAACTTTTCTTTTGCCCCCTTTGTAATACCTCCTGCTTTCCCTCCCCTAAACAGCCACTGTTCTGCTTTCTGTCATTATAGATCAGTTGGTAGTTTTGTAGAATTTTATATAAATGGAATTGTTCCTGTAGAATGACAATTTTTTTAAATCTGAAATCTTTTCTCAGAATAATACTTTTGAAATTAATCTGTGTAGTTTCATGTATCAAATTAATTGTTTTTATTTCAGAGCAGAATACACTGTATGAACATATTACAATGTGTTTATGTATTTATACCTGTTGATAAACAGTTGAACTTTTTTTCAGTTTTGGCTATCACAAATAAGCTTCTATGTACCTTTGTGTATGAATCTCTGCATAAACATATACTTTCATTTCACTTGGTAAATAATACCAACGAGTAGAATAGTTGAATCTTGTGGTAGGTTTATATGTAACTTTTTAGGAAACTGCCAAATTATTTTTCAAAATATTTCTTTTACATTCTCAGCACCAGTGCATGAGAGTTCCATTTACTCCACATCCTCATTAATAGTTGATATGGTCATTTTTTTATTATTATTTTTAGCTCTTTTCATTGATGGGTAGTAATATCTCATCATAGTTTTAATTTGCATTTCGCTAATAATTAATGATGCTGAGAAATTTTTCAAGTGCTTATTTACTGTCCATGTATCTTCTTTTGTATTGTTTCTTTTCTTATTAATGTAAGTTCTGAGAGTGCATGACATATTCAGGATATGCATCCATTATCAGGTATGTGATTTAAAGATATTTCATCCAAGTCCAGGGCATATATTTTCATTCTCTTATTAGTGTCTTTGAAATAACAAAAATTATTTACTTTGATGAAGTTTAATTTACCAATATTTTATTTAGTGCATCACGTTTTTGGTGTCATACCTAAGATATTTTAATAATATTGAATTTTCTGATCCATGAAAATGATATGTTTCTCTTTTTACTAAGATATTTTGTAAAAATTTCTCTCAGCAATGTTTTATAATTTTCATTCTAAAAAGTCTTCTATTTGTTATCTCAGAATTATATAAAATATTTCATACATTTTGATTTTCTTATAAATAATATATTAAATATCAACTTCTGATTGTTCATTATTAGTATGTAGAAACACAATGAAATTTATATATTGACATTTTATTCTGCAATATTACTAAACTCACTTCTTATCAGCCTTTCCATAGATTCCACTGGTTTTGTATGTAAATCATCTTGTCATCTGTGAACAATGACTAAATTCTTTATTCTTTTAATTATTTCTTTCCAACATGGATGCATTTTGTTTTGCTTTTGTGGCTGATTGCCAAAAAACATCTAGTGCATCATTGAATAGTGATAGCAGTGGAAATTCTTGCATCTTTCTTGAGTTAAGGGGAAAAAATCAGGTTTTCATCATTAAAAATGATGTTACCTATAGGCTTTCTAAGAATGCCCTTTGTAGGCAGAGAAAGTTCACTTGTAGTTTTCTAAAAATTCTTATAGAAATGGATGCTAGAATTTGTCAAATGCATTTTCTGTATCTGTCGAAAATATCATATGTGTCTTCTTCTGCTAGTCTGTTAATAGGGTCAATTTTACTGAATGATTTTCAATATTAAACCGACTGTGAATTATTCCTGTAATAAATCCCACTTGGTCCTGATTTTTATCCTTTTATATTTTGTTTGATTCACTTTGCTAAAATTTTCTTAAGAGTTTTTGCATATATTCATTAAAGATATTGGTTTCTAGTTTTCTTTTCACAAGATGTCTTTGTCTGATTTTGGGTTTGTTTAGAGACGGGGTCCTGCTCTTTTGCCTAGGCTGGAGTGCTGGGGTGCAATGATAGCTCACTACAGCCTGGAACTCTGGGGGTACAACCATGGTCCTGCCTCTGCCTCCCAGAGTGCTGGGATTATGGGTGTGAGCCACCACACCTGGCCTTATTTTTGTAACAGGTTAAGTCTAGCCTCATAAAATGAGTTTGTAAGTGTTCCTTCTTCATCAATTTTCTGGAAGAGCTTGTTTAAAATTAGTACTGTTTTTTTTTTTTTTTTTTTCCCCTGAAATGTTTGGTAGAATTCACCATTGAAGCCATCTTGGGGTGGTTATTAAGTTTATCTAATTCTATTTGAGTAAACTATTGCTTACTTTGGTAGTTTATGTATTGAACCATTTGCTCACTTCCCCTAAATTGTCAAATTTATTAACAGAAAATTGTCCATAATAGTCCCTTATCCTTTTAATATCTATAAAATCTATAATAATGACACCTATCATATTTCTACAATACAAAACTTGTATTTTCGCTCTCTTTCTTTTTTTTAAAATTTTCCTTATCAGTCTGGCCCTGGGATTTCATTAATTTTATTTATATTATCAAATAATTAGCTTTGGTTCATTGATTTTCTGTTTTGTTTTGCTCTCTTCTATTTCCTTTATTTGTACTCTGAGCTTTTACCCCAAATTTTTCTGCTTATTTTGGGCTTTATTTGCTCTTACTTTCCAGTCTTAAAAAGAAAGCACTGAATTTATTAAATTCAGACCTTTCTCCTTTTTAAATAAGGTGTTTATTTTTATAAATTGCCTTATAAATATGGCTTTTGTTACATGCCACAGATTTTGAAAACTTGTCTCTTTTTATTCATTTTTCTTCAGTATGGAATTTGTTTTAATTTCCCCTTTGTGTCATTCTTTGGCTCATAAGCTTTTAGAAGTTTGTTATTTAGTTTCCAATTATTAGGAAGTTTTCTAAATATCATTTTGTTTGTGATTTCAAATTCAATTCTACTGTGTCAGAGATCATACTTTGTAACTTGAATGTTTTTATATTTTTAAAGACACATTTTATTTCCTAGGAAAGACACAAGTTGGCAAACTATGACCTTTGGGCCAAATATGGCCTTTGTTCTGTCTTTGTGTGGCCCATATGTTAGAATGATTTTTAATACATTTTTAAAGGGTTGTATATACAAAGAACACATGACAGAGACCACAAGGCCTGAAAAGCCTAAAATACTGACTAGTTAACCTTTTGTAGAAAAAGTTTTCTGACATCTGGCCTTGGTAAATGCTATTTGTGCACTTGAATGTGTACTCTTGTATTTTATTGTTTGGGGTAGAATGTTCTATAAAGTCTATGAAGTCCAGTTGGTTGATAGTGTTGCCCAGTTATTTCTTGTCATTATTATTTTCTTTTGCTTCTTTATCAATTATTGAGAGAGAGATGTTGAAATCTCTGAATGTAACTGTGAATTTATTTTTTCTTGGAACTCTCTCATTTTTTTGCTTTGTATATTTTGAAGTTCAGTTATTAACTGCATTAATGCTTACAATTATTATCTCTTCTTGATGTATTGGCCACTTTATTCATTATGAAATAACCCTTTCATGTATAATAATATTTTTGTACTGAAATATACTTTGTCTAATATTCATATAACCACTTCAGTTTTTATTGACTAGTCTTAATATGGTATAAATTTTTCATTTTTGAAACTAATTAATGTTTTATATGTAAAGTATTTCTTCTAAGTACTATATGGTTGGGTCTTGCTTTATTTGGTACTCCAATGTGATGATCTCTGTCTTTTAATTGGAAAATTTAAATTATTTACATTAATGTCATTGTTGATATGGGCCAACATCAAAAAGCCAAATATGTGCGTAATTGCAGTTCCCAAAAAAAGAGGGTTGAGAGGAGGAACTGAAAATATATTTGAAAAAGTTATGTAAAGATTTTCCAAATTTTATGAAATTCTGAAACCTCAGATTGAAGAAGCATAAACCAAGAGCAAAAAACATGATAAAAACCACACCAATTTACATTATATTCAAATTGATTAAGATTTGATTAAAGAGAAAATCTTAAAAGCATCCAGAAAGAAAAAGACAGGTTACTTACAGAGTAACAAAATAAGTATGACAGTATGTAATGCGAGAAAGAAGAAATAAGACAAGGTAGAAAAAATGATGCTAAATGGAAATAATAGAACATTTTAAAATTATAATTATTTTTAAAAAGGCAAAATAGTGACTTTTTATATACAAAGCTAATTTGTCACCAACAGGCATGCACTATAAAATATATTCCAGAAAGTTCTGCAAGAAGAAAAAAAATGATGCCAGATGAAAATCATGTATATATTTTGGTTCTTGAAGTCGCCTTATAGTTATGATGCTCTGTTTATATATTTTCAGATTTGTTCTTCTCTCAGTGTCTAATGCTATGTCTTCAAGTTCACTAATCTTTTCTTTTGCAATGTCTAACCTGTCATTAATCCCATCCACAGTATTTTTCATCTCAGAAATTCTAGATTTTTTTTCTCTGTAACTTTGTTTAGGGTCTTTTCTTAATGTCTTCTTTGCTTCCACTCAATATTTTGAGACTTTCTTCTAGCTTCCAAACATAGAAAATACTGCTAAAATAAATTTTAATGTTCATGTCTTTTAATTATCATCTGTCATTTCTGTATCACTATTAATTAACTTTCCCATCATGTGTCTTACATTACTGCTCCTCTGCAAGCTTTTGTTCATTTTTTAATTAGATTGCAGGCATTGAATTTTACCTAATTAGCTCCTGCATATTTTTGCATTCCTGAAAGTATTCTCGAAAGTAGTTTGATCCTGTCAATTCTTGCCTTAGCTTTGCTAAATGGGACCAGAGCAGCATTTAGTTTTGGGTAATTTTGTTCCACAACAGGGAAAAGACCTTTCTTAATATTCTAACTGGTGCCCAATACCTTATGAGGTTTCTACTCTGCTCATTGGGAATAGGTACTATTTGAGAGCTCTATGTGAGCTGTAGATTCTGTTTCCTGTAATCCTTTCAAGAGGTTCTTTCCCCTGCCTTGGGAAGTTTCCTCACATGTATATACTAATCAGTACTCAAGTAAATACTTAAGAGGGGTCCTCTGGAGGTGAACAGAGTTCTCTCTCTTTTTAGCCTATATTTGAACTTATTACTACACTTGTATGATCCACTTTGAAAATGTTTAGGAAATAATGTTAAATAAATTAAGAAGGTTTATATCTAGTCAGTTTTAGTTCTTAATAAAGAAATGCAGGTTGGAAGGATCCAGCAAGTCAACATACTAATGGTATCCATTTTTGGAGGATAGAATGGTAAGAAGCACACAGTAGTTAAGTAATGGAGAATGGAATCTAAATGATTCAGCATGTCTTAGCTGTGACTCATTATGCTATACTCAAGTAAGGTACACGATGTCTCTTTTCCTCAACTTTCCCAACTTTGTAAAATGGGAGATGACATAAATATTAGAAGTATTGTTTTAATAAATGAGTTAACATGTATGAAACATTTAGAATATCACCTGAAAGAAGTAAGCATCTTTAAATGCTAGCTATAAATTGCATCATAGATGCTCTACATTTCTGTATCATATTTTATATATTTTTAATTAATAATATATTTATAATGGACTCCACAAAAAATAAAAACTAAAAAAAAACCAGCAGAGACTCACTCATCTAAAATCCCTGCATTTTATTTTCTATTTTCAAATCAGTGGGAGTGGGGGAATAGCTAGAGAATTTCATTTTCCAAATTTAGCTCCAGTGGCAAGAGGATTTACAAATTTTATGCTCAACTTGACAGAATTGCTGAAAGCTTCCTTCTCTACTCATGCGGTTTGCTTACTTTCCCCACCAGCCACTGCCACGTCACCAGACAAAACAGAATCAAAGTTTTATAGATCAGCTTATGTCAATTGTTGATTTTCTTGGTTTATAAACATCAAAATAACCTTGAAACCATCAAGAAATTAAATTGAAAGTGCTTAAGTTCAGTATATTTTCACACCACAATGTGTAAAATATTTAATAAGTCTAAAAGCCACTTTACTTATAAAGTGAAAAGCACCATAATTCAAAAATATCTCTTGCCTGTAAATCCTTAAACAAGATGCATGTTTTAATAAATAGGCTGTAAGATCATAAAATTCAGAAATGGTTACATATGGGCCATCTATTGTCATTGACAAAAGATATCCTTTCAAATGGCTGAGAACATGCTGCTCATTTAATTGGAATGAGCTTTTACTGATTAAGCATTCCCCTGTACTTGAATTTCTACTCTTGCCATTACTTAATAGTATTCTTTCACTATAACCATCAACCATGTTCACCTGAAACTCTTTAACTTATAGGGTGGGTATTCCAAGAATTATTTTATTGCAAATGGAAAGAAAGCACCTCAAACTGACTTAAACAAACAAACAAAAAGGAATATACAAAGTTAGACATCCATTTATAAATATATTTAAAAAATACAAAGCTCTAGTCTCCAAAAAAAAAAAAGAGAGAGAGAGAGAAATATATTAATTTGTGTAATATGCAACTGCACAATTGGTTTCATTTCAAACACAACTGAATCCTGGAGTTCAAAGAGTCCATCAGTAATCAAGTAATTTTTCTTTTGTCAATTTTTGCTCTATATTCCTAAGTTTTTGCTGGGGCCACAGGAACATAAACTTTATGTGGACACAATCTAACTCTCAGCATCTCCATCTTAACATTCAATTTGCTTCAGGTCCAGTGGACAAAACCTTATTTTTCCAAATTCTTAGAACTCAATCTTATTGGCTATGCTTGTTCTTGTTTGTATCGCATGTCCATTGCTAAACAATCGCTAAGGACAACAGGAATATACTGAATGCACAGACTGGGGATACCGTCCAATCTTGGAGTTGCAAGAGGTTCAACCTATGCAAACTGTATGGACAGAAAGTAGATAAAGGTTGCTTCCCTATGGAAATTAGGGTGCTATTTCATAAAAGCATCAATGGATGAAGGGGTGTATTAAAATAATAAAAGTGCACTATAGTAAGTTACTAGCTTATATGTGATCACTATCTGCATCTATATATCATTATTTTTCTCTAGATTGGTTAGGTAGATAATGTATAGATGATATATACACAAATAGATTTTATATATATATATATGTATGTGCACGTGCACACACACAGTGATTGGACTGAACTTGTTAAATCAGGACACGGATTTATTGTTTTTCATAGCATTGCCTGCAAACATGAACTTTTTAAATTCTTTTTTCTGTTTCTTAACATTTTGGAAGGATATCATGACTCTGTAGCTCCCTTTCAATGTACAAACAGTCTCAATTTTAGGTTTTAAAATCCAGTCTAAACTACACTAAATCACCACTTGCATTTTTCATCTACTATAGTGATCTTCCGTCCCCTCCACTCAGGTCTGATACTGGCTTGGGTGCCTACAATGAGAAAGTGAGCTGAGATGACTTCTTCACTCTTACTCTGCTTCTTCTCACCTCCTGATTAGGTTCCACTAGAGTTGGAGAGATGAGGAGAGGCAACTGATGAGAGAGGATTAGTTGGTAGATGCTAGTTGGCATCATGTCCTCTGTTACTCTCATTGCTGGCTCTTGATAGGGCTTGGAAGATTGATTAGAGACCCATCCCCACTCCTGTTGCATCCATCCTTGAGAAGAGGGACATTCTCCACCCCATCCCTTTGGTCCCTTCCATAACCCAAAGTCCTCCACTCTTACACACTGGGGGTCCATCTCTAGCTTCTCACTGCTAGGGGTTCCCTTACACTGGCAAGCAACTCTCTTGTAGGTGTCCTTTCTAAGAGAGTTCATATGTGTACTTCCTCAGTGTCCCTTGGTCTATGGGAAACATACATCCCTGCTGATAAAAGGTCTTTGTTGCTTGCTTTCACTGTTCTCCTCTCTCCTTGCCTTACCCTGCCATGTGTCTTCTCCAGCCAGCCACCTGGCCTCAGGCTTCCCTGAAGCAGTTACCTTACTGATCTCTCTGCCTCAGGATTGCTGCAGATCTGAGACACACATATTACTTTATCCTAGGACCTCACTCACTGAGCTGTGCTTCATTCCTTTAGTGTCACAGGGGCTCGCAGTGGTACACTTGTGGAATAAGGTAATGATCTTTGTTTTTTTACAAATACTCCCATCTCTATGAATGTTTCTTTGGGAATCCTTTCATTTGCTAATGGTGATAGTGGGAAATACCTCCCTCCTCATGGGTGGGAGAGGAGAAATAACAGACTCTCAACTCCTATAAATTCTCCTGCTTAAGGGAATACTCCCTTAAATGCTTTGTTTTTCTTTTCCATTCTGGATAAATGATGTGACCAGTGGTTGCAGGATGCTTTTATTCTCTTCTAGTAAATCCCACTTGGATGTGTCTAGCACATTTATTTATAAATGGGAGGAAAGCATTCATCATTCTTTTTCTTTAGCTTTTCGGCTTCAGAGAAATGCTGAATTAATAGGAAAAGTACTGTTTCACATCGTGTTACTTATTAGAGACCTTTCATGCTCATTAACACAAGCAAAATATTAAAGATTTTCTTTTATGGACTTACCATAATAGCACTTGGAAACAGGAACTGTTAGCCCTTTCTTTAGATAATTCAATGAGGCACAGAGAGGATAACTGATTTTTCTGAGCTCTCTCACTGGGACCAGGGCCAAAGTTTTGATGTTCCCCATTTCTGACCTGTGTTTTCCTCCATTCAAATACTTTCAGTATCTTTTATGAATGAATTTGTTGGCAAAGTATGCGTTACATATATTCTACATTTGTGCTTGTTTCTAATTCTTTAAGATAGTTGCTATCTGCTTTTGTGAGCTGTAATGAGCTGTTTACACAGCTCTTTAATTTTTTGTTACTTTTTTAGAGATAGTCTCACTCTGTTGCCCTGAGTAGAGTGCTGTGGCTTCAGCCTAGCTCACAGCATCCTCAAACTCCTCGGCTCAAGATCCTCCTGCCTCAGCCTCTCGAGTAGCTGGGACTACAAGCACACACCATGGTACCCAACTAATTTTTCTATTTTTAGTAGAAATAGGGCCTCGCTCTTGCTCAAGCTAGTCTCAAACTCCTGAGCTCAAGGGATCCTCCTGCCTCGGCCTCCCAGAGTGCTAGGCTTACAGGTGTGAGCCACCGCACTGGCCTTTTTTGTTACTTTTTGATTCAGCTGCTTGGACAACTTCCAGTCACAGTAAAAATCACATATACATATGTTCGATAGAAATTCTGTGGAAAATTACTCACTTATTATGTAACTAAAATTTAACTATATCCATAGATGGTTCTTATATTTTTTAATCAAAAATTATTCATGAATAGTGGTGGTAAATGAAGAACCCTGTGATAAAAAGAGTCATGCCTTATATCTGTCCTTTTTAGAGCCAAGGTGGAAAATCTTCCTCTGCCCTGCCCAACATAATATAGAGCAGAACCCCAGCTTAACCCCTCCCCTCAGGAATCTGTACACAGTGCCCCTAAGTCAGCAGAGGCCAAGCTGACCAGGCAAGTCAGCACGCTGGCAGGCTGTGGTGTCAGAGCACTAGGGGTTGATGAGACCTCCCAAGGGCTGTTCTTTATTTGGAAGGGTGGTGGCAACACTGCTGTCACAGCAAAGATCTGACAGTCATTGGCACAGCCACAGACCACAGCTTGCATTCCCATATGCTTGGAATTCAGATATTGCTGTACATACGCTCCATCCACATCCTCCTTCCCAATACTTGTTCATGGAGCAATTGTTAAGTAGAAGTGAGGGATTCTAAAATCCTCCCCATCTTTTTTTTTTTTTTTCCTTTTGTCTGAAACATCTGTAATACATAAGCTGAGAAATCCATTACTAACTGTTTTTACCACTGGGCTTTATATTGGAGCCTGCACTACAATTGTTATTATTGCACTTCCCTGACTTGCTTCTTTTCTCAGCAGTCTTTGGGATGGTCCTATCCATGGTTTGTTGTCTTCTCTGCTGGAAAGTGACGTGGCTCTGTGGGAAACACTCAGAAATATTGGGCATTACCTGTGCCCTGTGAGCCAGGGACACATTTCAATAATACTTTAAGTGTATTGATAATAATTAGAATAAGAGGGAGCTGGATATTAGATAGAAAAAAACAGAGAAGGAGCGGTTGCATATATATAATGCAAGTTTGGAACAAAGAAAGGTCTCAGAACTCTGTTTCTAAGTCAGTGATAAAGAAAACACTGAGTTGATTGAAGATGGGAGGAGACAGGAGATAAGTTAGAATTCCTGAGAAAATCAAAATAAAGTGATGCACCAGAGATACCTCGTGGTGTGAAGTTACCATGGGTACCACTAAGACTGTGTGATAAAGCACATTGAGGTGGGAGTTTGAGAAATATCATTGGAGTAAACATAAGAATTCATCCTGAACTCCAAACTGCTGTGCCAGTGGAATATTTTTAAGTCTTTGTAAAATAACATAAAATTTCAAGAGGTTCAGTGGGTTTGTGACTGTGGAGACAACTTGGTGATAGACTCCAGTAATATCCATAGCAGTGATCTCAAAGCCTTTGAAACACATATTATTAGTTTTTTTGAGCATCTCTAGACCATATATGCATATATTTGTAAATGATATAGATGCACTATTAAACTACTATATTAAGTGTATTATAACATATATAAACTATACATACTAAAGGATAAAGTATAATTAGTTATATATATATACAAATACATACATACATAAATTTCCTTTTTTTATTCCCAAACATTTGCATCATCCCTCTCATTCAACTTTAAAAACCATAGGATAGGTTTTCCCTTGATTTCAGTGGACATTGCTCTCACCCACAGGGGTAGGTAAAGCCCATCCAGCTCTCTGTTCTCTGTTTTTTCACATTGTATCAAAAGTCTACTAGCTTTTGGCCCCTGTGAAAATGAATAGGTAAATTGAACATCTCTCCTAGTCCCTATGATGCAGAAAAGGGCACTAGCAATGTGGCTTGCCCAGGGTTTCAATTTCACATATTAGCACAATCCTTCTCTTTGTGGCTGTTTGAGGATATGTTGAGCTTGTGTGCAGCACTGTCTATATCTTATAGGGTTTTTCATACTTTGCCCCAAATGAATATAGTCTCTGATCACTTCACCCCAAAGCTGGTCAATCTCCCTTTGTTATTTTCCAAAGCTGTTCTTTATTGTACATTTTTTTATTTTATGAAACTGGATTTCAGCGTGAATATTAAGCATCTCCTTTGTTGTTGCTTATTATTACAGTACCACACTTTGGGGTACTGTAGAGTAAGTTACTAGGTACCTAAGTGCATTTTAATTTTATTTTACTGTCAAACACTCAGTTGCATTTTCTGAAAGCTTTGTTCCTTGTCTGACTGGGCTTTCTAAAAATGTTGCCATAATTTACTTATTTTTTACATGCCAGAAACCACAATATATCATTTTTGTGTTATCCCACTCAGTCATCACAATAGCCCTATAGGATTTGCATTAGGATATATATTTTCAAACTATGGACACTGAAGTTTAGAGAATTATTTTACTTTCCCAATGTCACAGTAAGCTAGTAGGGATGGGGGGAGTTTGATATTCAAACCCAGATCAGGCTCACTTCATTGCCCATCATTGTATTTGCCATATTGCCTCTAAACAAATTGCTGTTTTAATTATTTTTTTCTTATTTGATAGACTATAATGCTGTTTATTGTTGAATATGATTCAAGTGTCCAATAATTTCCTATTGAAATTATCTCAGGCATATTGTATAAGACTCAATCAATGTCACCTAGACTTTGATATTAGAATAGAGTAAATCATCACTTAATGTCACCTATAAGTTTTCGGAAACTGCAACTTTAAGCAAAATGATGTATAACAATACCAGTTTTACCATAAATTAATTGATATAAATAAGAGTTAAGTTCCTATGGCATATTTATGCTTACAAAAAACCACCAAACTTCAAAATAAAGACCCAAAACACTTCTAATATTAAACATTGAAATAAATGTGAGATATATATACATTTAAGAAAGATTAATAATAATGAGTAAGACAATTATTTACCCAATTATTCCAGTTCATGGTTGCAGGTGGCCAAAGCCTGCTGGCAGCTCGGGGCATAAGGTGGGAACCAACCACGAACAGGACACCATTCCATGGAGGCTGCGGTGAGTGCACCACGCACACACCCATACTCACTCAGACCAGGACCATTTAGATATTGCCAATAAGCCTAACATGCCCATCCCTGGGATGTGGGAGGAAACCAGAGTGCCCAGAGAAAACCTGTGCAGACATGGGGAAAATGTGCAAACTCCACACAGACAGTGGCCTCACCAGGAATCATTTTTTTTTCTCATCAATGTTATAATGAAATGACATTGAATAAATCTACTATATTTGAAGGTCTGCTGTATTTGGATATCAGTATTTTCCTGGATTATGGTATCCAACTGGTATCACCACCACACTGTTTTTATCCCTGGCCTTGAAAGGTTATCTCCTTTTATTGTTATTGTTATATTTCTGTTTGCTTGTATTGTTTTTTAAATAAACTTTATTGTGATATTTAAGGTATATAACATGATGTTATAAGACACACATATATATAGTAATATGGTTACAATAACAAAACAAATTATCATATCCATCATATTATATAATTACCTAATTTTTCTTCCTGTGGCAGGAGTAGCTATAATCTACTCATTTAGCAAAATTCTTGAATGCAATACACTATTATTAACCATGGTCCTCATGTTGCACATTAGATCTTTAGACTCGTGCATCCTACATATCTGCTACATTTTATCCTTTGACCTATATCTTCCCATTTCCTCTACCCCATCCCAAATACACACCCTGACCTTGGTACTTTTGTTTTATTTCTATGTATTTGACCTGGTTTTTTTTTTTTTTTTTTTTTTTTTTTTGGTAAAGATTCCACATATAAGTGAGATCCTGCAACACTTTTCTTTCTGTGTCTGGCTTATTTCACTTAGCATACCAGGGCATCCATGTTGTAGGAAAAGGAGGTCTCCTTTTGAAACACACTTCATATTGTACATGTTGCCAAGTTTCTTTGTGAAAGGACTCCACCAAAACATTTGGTGAAGCTAACTGTAGACCCTTTGGGCCATGACTAAAAAGTGAATATTATAAAGTCTGGATAAAAGTGGTTACAAGGAAATACAAGTCTAGCTAATCAAAGCAAAGCAAAGTTGGGGGAAGTGACTAACATGTACAATACCTTATCTTGTATCAAAAAGGTAACTTCTGGGAACCAGCCTTTGTGTGAAACAGTCTTCAAAGAGAATTTTATAAGATGGGACTTCATAAAAGAAGAATCCCCCAAACACTGATTATGCAGAAGTGATGTATATTTCTTGTAAAATTTTCTAGTGCATTAACTTTATTCTTTACTATTACTCTGAGGATGCTGAATTCCTGAGTGTTAGTGCTGTAAATCTTCAATAGCAAGAAGGAATATCAGTCAATAAATACTTAACAACAGTATAAATTATGTATGATAGAATAAGTGAGTATTGCAGGGAAGCACATAGACTAATGGACCTGCTTACAGAATGCCATAAAAACTAAACATCCTGAATTTTTACAAGTAGGGCTACATTACCTGAGAGAAATAATCTTTACAAAATCATCATCTTACATTTTGGGAATGATTTTCGAAAAGCCAATGGGTTATATTTGTGAAAATCATTTGATAACTGTAATCAAATATCCCTAAATATATAATCTATAATATACTCTTAATCAGAATTTGGTTTGTAAAGTGTAAAGCAATTGTATAAACTGTAGGAGTCTTAATAAGAGGTTATATCTTGGTCACTATCTGAAATATTTTACTGACTTTTAGTATTGAGATAATATAATAGTTTATTTATTTGACTTTTAATACTTAGATCCAAATAACTGAATAAAGATTACTAATTGTTTCCTAGAGCCATTATTTGTTAGTGGTTTTTTTGAATATCCAAAGCAATATAAAAATTAAAATTATAATTAAATAATGAATGACTTCAAAGGAAGTAATGCTATGGATTAGTGTTTGGATATTACTATATAGTATGGGTTTATGTTTTCTCTATATTTACTCTTGAGACATGACAAATTATATACTCTAAACAAAAATGTTAGCAACTCTGCTCAGTTTCCTTTTGTGGAAAATTCTCAGGGAACACTCAGTCTATAATGCAAAAGCCAGAAAGAAATAGGCATGGAAAAGACAAGAAAATAAAAACTAAAATTACATATTGTCATTAAATTGAAGTACTCCCACTCCTTACATAGCCAATTTTAAATGGTCAAAATATAACTTGCTTTTGAGGGAAGCTAAGTTGGGAAGCCTGATTTATTCATGTGAGATGCACGCATTAATCTTGTTTTACAGATGAGTATTCAACTGTAAAATAAGATCACTTAACTTTTGATATTAAATATAGGTGTTGCATGTAACAGAAGCTACAGCATAAAATAAAGATTGTATTGCCAATTTCTCTATGTCACCGCTTCCCTACATACTGACAGATTCTCAATCAAACAAATCAAAATAAGATCTCAAAAACCTCATTAGCAAGCAGATTGTCAGATGATTTTGACATAAATGAGAAAGTACAGCAAATTCAGGTTCTTAACAAGCTCAAAAGTTACCCTTGTTTGTGAGCTCATTTTCATTAGTCACTCTATCCGTTTATGTCCATACCCAAATTTGAGCAAAACCTTCATAGAAGACTAATAATGGGTCAATATATGCCAAGAAACACCCAACTACTGTCCAAGGGACAAATCCAGAGCATAGGCTGTTTTTGTAAATAAAATGTTACTGTAGCACAGCCATGCTCATTAATTGATGTAGCATCTATAGCAGCTTTCACTCAACAATAGCTGAGTTGAGTAGTAGCCACAGAGATAATGTAATCCGGAAATCTATAATAAAATATTGACTCCTTGGAACTTTAAAATTTGCTGACCCTTGATATGTACCAATCAACTCGTAGATTATTAGCAATAAGAAGAACTTCAGTCATTATCCTTCCATACAACCTCATTTGACTGAAGAGGAAAATGAGACTCAGGAAGATAATTTGCGCAATGATACAAAAAATAATCAGGGACAATAGCCTGGACTGTGAATAGTTCCCACTGCCTGATCCATTAGTTCTTGCATTCTAAGTTATGTGGTAGAAATAAGTCATGTTTCTCATATAACTGATTATAAAGGGCTTTGCCTGCATGGTCAGCAATTCTAGGAAAACTTTTGGAAACAAATGTTCTTACAAAGTATAATAAACCATGGAAACAGAATATTTAATATTTAATTATAGTTATTATCTCAATCCTTTTAAAAGTTTTTTTTTTCCTTCCTTTAAATGTTCTTTCCCTTTTACTTTTGTTATATCTTGTATAAAAATTTTATTGTACATTTTCTAATATCCTTCTTGGAGAAAATATATGACAACAGAGTTTTAAATAATGGTTTCTAGGAGCTTCAGAGACTGTGAACACCAAGTTTTTGTTGTCACCCAAGAAATATTTAAATGGAAATTCTTCTCAAATGACTGTTGAAAAGTACTGCAGCCAATGCCTTGTAATTTAATAGCTACGGTTTTGCCTTTTCGAGTGGGTGTGCTCATCTCTTTTAATTTCCAGAGTAATTTCAGCAATTTCTCTGTAAAGGATTCTGATAATCATCATTAACTTATGCAGCTGTTATCCTTGTGGCTACAAATGTGCTTAAATACAGCATATTTAAGTCTTTGTTTTGAAAATTGCATAATATTCAATCAATCTCCAGAGTGAGTTAGATATGTGTTATAAGCTTGATTTAACAGTTGGTGAAAAAGTAGCATAGGTTGCTTAATTTGACTTTGTAATGGTCAAAATAGCAAACGTGGTAGAGCTTAGGTAAGAATTTATACTACTCAGTTATACCTGTTAAAACATCCAAGAAGAACATTGGGTTCACGTACTACTTTATTGTTCTATTTGTTCACATAGTAAATATTATAATGGAAATATTTATTAGGTGATAATAAGCTTCTTAAAACTAATAACATTAATTAAAGAAAAGGTCTTATAGTTGTACAGATTTTATAATTTGTAAAGGAATTCCAACGTAATTAATTACATTATTTTAATTTTTAATTTATTTAGCTATTTTTGTACATATAACATATATGCAGAGAAATCACACACATGTGCACACACACACACACATACACACGGGGAGTTCAATGATTTATCACAAAGTCTAACATACAGAACATTGCCAGGACCCAGAAGCCTCTCTCATGGCCTTGCTTGTCTCTAAACTCTGCTTTTCCTCCAAAGGCAGCCCCAGACCTTATATATATGGTAATAATTTCCTTGCATTTCTTTGGTTTTATGATATAAGCATGGTTCTCTAAATGCTATAGTTTTGCCTGTTCTCTAAATTTTATAAAAATTAGATTTATACAAGTGTCTTTATGTCTGGCTTCTTTCACTTAACATAATGTTGGTGCAATTCATGCACTTTGTTCATTTGTATTGCTATATGTTTTAAGTTATATGAATATAGCACAATTTATATACACTCGATCATGGGAAGGTATGTGGGTTATTTCTAGTTTGGGTATATTATAAATTATGTTCCCATGAACATTTTTGACCATGTTATTCAGTGCACATATGTATACTTTTATATTACATGGATACTAAATAATGAAACTGTTGGATCTTTGGTAGGAGTTTATTCAACATTTGTAGATACTATAAAATGATTATCTAAATAAGTTGTATAAATTTATACTCCTCCTAGAACTGTGAGGGGGTTTTCATTGCTCCATATTCTCACCATCTGCTATTGTCTTCTTATTTTTAGTCATTCTCATGGGTGTATGGTGGTATTGTATTCTGCTTTTTATTTCTAATACTCTCTTTGTCAGGGAAGTTGAATATTTATATTTACTGGCCATTTGTACACCTTCTTTTGTGAAAGACATATTCAAATATCTACTCCATTTAACTATGAGCTTGTCTATTATAACATTTTTTCTCCAGAGAGGGATTTTTTTTTTTAAATTGGAAATCAAAAATTGTGGGGATGAACTGTGTCAGATGGTTTGCTCCTAATTCTAAAATAGCCCTTATTCCTGAAATTTAACTCCTGAATCTCCACTGAAAGCTGGAGATTACTTATCTAATTTCCCCCATCTCATTTTGCTCTCCTTTATCTCCCAAGCACTGCAAGACTCATAAAATAGTTGCTAAACTCTTTAGCCACCCAGCTACTTTTGTCTGCTTGGTGTCATCCCACATACGTGTAGATTATATTTGGTCAAATACCCATTTCAGGGCGGAAAGGGTGAGGGGAATTCTTTCTTGCTTTTATGGCCCACTTCAGCAGAGAAAGGCAGGAGAAGGTCAGAAAGACCTTTCTGTTTCTCCTATTTCGCAATTTCCTTCATCTTAAATGACTCAGTATGCCAAGGTACCATATTTTGAGGTAACATGTTCTAGCCCTTTCAACTACTTACCAACTTTTAATTGTCAACTACTCCTTCATTTCAACATATTCTCATTCTTTGGAAATTGTATTACCTAATAGTATTCTCCAACTTTTTGCCTTACTTCTCCGATAGCTTGTTTTCAATTTTCTTTATAAGCTCTACCTAGCCTTCCCAGCTCATTTTAAAAATTTGCTTTTAATATCAAATTTTTCATCCACATAAAATAATGTTATCCACTTATATCTTTCTCCCTCCTAGAAATGTTAATGATCATTCTGATTTAGGGGATTATTGTTGCCCTGCTTTTATTAATAGTTTTTTCATATATGTATGTTTCCCTAACAACATTTTGAAAGTTTTCATGCTTTCAATTTTGTATTGATGGTAGCATACTGTAGTTTCTTCTCTTGTCTTTTTCCCCAAACTCAATATATTTTGAGATTCATTCATGCTAAAACTAATTTTCAATATGTGTTTTTGAGATATTATATTTTGTTAATTTTTTTGTAGATAAACCCTTGGATTTTTCTGTTTTTTTTTTCCTTTTGCTTTTACAAACAATGTTATTATGAATGTTTTTATATGTGAGTTCTAGTACACATACACAAACATTTCTTTAGGTATATAGTTAGAACTACAGTTGCTAAATCATAAGATACGAATACTTTCAGCTTTACAAAATAATTCAAAACTGAATGTTTAAATTACTTATACCATTTTTTTCCACCAGTATCGTGTAAGAGTTTCTACTGTACTGTTATTCTATGTACTTAACAAGATTTGCTATTTTCACAATTTTTAATTTTTGTCAATTCATGGTTGTTGGTTGTTCTTCCCATGTCTTAAATGCTGGTATTTTTCCTAGTCACTTAAAAAAAAAATCATCCTCACATCATTTGTAGGTGATAAAGTCCTCTCCCATTGCCATATCACCATTTATATTTGTGTCTTACAAATTCATATTTTCAGCCCAGTCTTTTCTAAGTTTTATATTCATTTCTAATCGTTTTCTTGACACCTTGAGTTGGATATCTCACAATTAATGGAATTTTATTATGTCCACAAATGAAATCATCTTTCTCACCAAAAGATGAGAAAGATCCCCTGGTAGGGGATAGCCCCTTCCCACCTCCTAGTGGAAAAAAAAATTAATTACTGTTATAAATATGAGAGAACTAAGAAAAGATATAGAAAATTAGCTGCATAAATAAACTTAAGTTTAGCTTTATTAATGTTATGATATATTTAAAATCATAATGCATTAATAAAGATAACAAAATTGAAATAAAGAACAACCCTAACTATCTTGGTGCAATATGCATGATGATGACACTTTAATTGTAGCTTTTCTACTCAGCTAGTTTCCTGCCTTCTTGGCCTCATTACCTTGTTTTCACTGGTGAACGCTTACGTGGTTTACAAGCTTATATTCCTTACTCCTTTGATAGTACAATATTTTGGTTGTCTTTATTTTTTTGTGCCTTATGGTGTGCAATTAATTGCATTTTATTTCAAAACAAAGTCTTTTTTTTTAATCTTTCTGGTAAGCTCTCAGTAATTATGCCTTCCTAACAGCTTTAAAAAACAGGTATCTCTCTTCCTGCTCCTTTAGTTCAATTAGTGTATTCTCTTTCTTATTTCATGTTCTCCAAAGAAATGCCTGAATAAAATTTATCTTTCTACATACATTTATTTTCATGGAGAAAATGTGCTAATTATACAAAAATGTTCTGATTTTATAGTAGTTCTCAAAGTAAATTATTCATTGAAATTCTATTTATACAGTAGTTCTGTTGAGCTTATGTACACCACATATAAAACATATATGTGAATATATACCTGTATATATTTATATGAATATATCTATATTCATTCCTAAGAGATGCACAACCCTTGTTGCGCTAACTGTATTATTTAGTGCACGTAACACTAACTGCTTTAACAAACAAATCCTCAAATATTAGTGATTTAAATCAACTGATGGTTAGATAAAATCCAATAGAATATTCAACAGGCGGCACAATTTCCTTCCATGCAGTGGTTTTGATATCATCAATGGCTTCAGGGATTTCCACTGTATCATCTAATTAATATGGAAGATAAGGAATATGAGAGCATGAATGGTTGCATGGGAGGTTTTGTTTGTTACTGGGCCAAGAATGGGAATGACAGACATCAACTTCATCTCCATTAAATTAGGCAAAACTGCCCAAGAGATTGATAAATTTTATCTAGTGTATACCAAGGAGGAACAGGGAATGCCTTGGAGGCAACTAGCCAGGCCTTGTCACAATGAAAAAACAGAGATCTGGACCCTTAATTGTGCTAAATCATCCATTTCGTGTGCTTTTTTAGATCATAATTTCCATTTGAATCTCAACATATACTATATTTGCAACCTCTGGTATTTGGGTGCTATCTTTATAGACCCAGTATTTCCTATCAAAGAAAATACTTTAGAAGAAACAGAACAAGTTCCTCAATAGATTTGTATTCTTTTTGTTCTTTTATATATTTTAATTGTTATTTGTAATTAATTTTAATGACAAATAAAATATATATTTACATACATTTATTTTACATATATCTATTATTTTATACAACATGAAGTTTTGAAATATGTATACATTGCAGAATGGCTAAATCAAGCTAATTAATCTCTGCATTGCCTCTTTTAAGTCTTTCATATCACATTATACATTCTTGGCCTCACGGTAGTCACTTACTAATTGCTTGCTAAGTTATATTAAAGATTGCATTATGAAATGTGTTACTTTCTATGAGTTATTCATTCAGAAAACATTTTTATATGTAGACATTTGTATCCATATGGTGGTGTCTAGCTAGAAAAGCAGGAGAGAATTAATAATTCAAGTTTAAAAAAAAAAGACTAGGAAAACACTATGGTAAGAAACTGAATTATTCAGCTTGGTTTCTACAATGATCTGATTCACAGGCTTTTATTATTTCACTTTTCCTATGTTGACATTGTCTAATCCTCTCATCAGTTCGGGCTCATCAAATATTTGCAGTATATAGAAAAAGAGTTTACAGGTTATTAGAATTTAAAGTAATTGAGATAATTTGGGTTGGTTATTATTATAATATTCATTCAGTGACTCTATTCTGAAAATAACACATGATTTCAATAAATCATGAAACAAACTTCAATGCATTATAAATAAATCTATGCATTTTTTTAGTGTTTCATGAAGTTTTTTCCTCTCCCAAAACTATTTTATTAAGAAAATGTGCCTTCCAATGAATCCTTCATCCTGCCATCAGCATGATATACCTAATATATAAATTTGATCTTGTTACTTCTCTTCATAGAATTTTTAGTGGCTCCCAGTGGTTACAGGATGACAGGAGACCTCTATAATCCTGTCTCCTGACAGTTTGTGATGTGAGCGTCATATTCTAGCAGTACTGAATTACTTAGATGCAGAATGGAACATTATGTTGAACCTCTCTGCTATTGTTCATACTGTTCTCTACCTAACATTCCTTTTTCCCGACATATTTTCTAATTCCTACTGACCTTTCATAGCATAAATGCTATGTTCCTAAGAAAGCTGTCTCTTATCACCCTCCTCACTGAAGCTGAATATTTTCTTTCATGTATGTTCCCTGTGCAATGTAACATACTGTTTTGAAATTATTTTCTAATGTGTCTCACTGTCCTTGCAGATTGTAAACTCTTAGATGGCAACAGGGGATCATTACTTTATCATATCTTATCCATAGTGATATTCCCCATACACAGCAGATGCTCAATTAATGTTGTATATTGAATTGAATGGAGCTAATAAAAACATAGTGTTGCACAGGAAAAGAAAATATTGTTAGCTATGGCAATGATTATTGAATTCCATATTTGATTAAATTAATTACAAGAGCATTTAAGATCTAAATAATGCCAAAGTCCATATACTTATTATTTAATAGATATCAGTACCAAGTCATATTTACTAGATATCAGAACCAAGTCATAACTTGGTTTCTGATTTCCTGAATCAATAGCAACTTTTAGCAGGATAGTTTTTAAACCAGCTTCCTCTGGGACAAATTTGCTTGAGACCTGGAACCATAACACTTAAAATTCTTCTTCTCTAATCTGAGTGACAAATAACACTATGCATTGACCAAGTCTTTTAGTTTAGACTGTCAGAAACCAAAATAAGGTAGAAAACAGGCAGAAAGGTAGATGCCAAAAATCTCTTCCTCTTTGGAAAAAGGCATTTAACATTTACATATATATGTACATAATGACACACAATTTTAAAAGGTATCAAGTTATCATTTCACAATAGCTACTGTCTTATCCATGATTGTCTAATGTGTGTTGCCATAACAAATTAATTCTCAAACATTAGTGATTTCACAAACAAAATTCATTTCTCATTCATGCTACATGTTCAACTCAATCTGCACAATGTTTGCTCCACAAAGACCTTTAGGGACCTAAGCTGATGGATACTTCTCCAAGTGGAATATTGCTAACTGCCAAAGGAGGAGAAGAGATCATATATGGAATTCTCATGCTGCTTTTATATTCTTTGGCACAAAAATGACATATATTTCTTCCACTCACAGCCATTGGCCAGAGCCAATGAATCTGGGAGAATATATTAAAAATATTGGGATCATTACTGTGTAGCTGCCACAACTACCAAATAAGATTTCTGGGGCAATAACTTGCATTTTAGTGGGCTTCTTCAGACTACAGAAGTTACTTAATATGTTTGTCCTATATTGTACTATAAATTTCTATAAATAATCAACATAAGACTATAAGGAAACCTCATACAATGAAAGAAACATTGGAATTAAAGTCACAACATCTTTGTGAAACAAAACTTAACTCATTAAGAAATGTGTAGTAAGTACCATGGAATGTAGAAGGAGAAAGGATTTAGAACCCAGGCAGACTTGGGTTCAAACACAGCATATTTAAATAACTTGGGAATAGTTATTTGATCTCTCTAGCATCCTTATTAGTAAAATTGAGTTTACGTTTACTTATCTTTTCAGAATTAAAGGAGGGAAAATAAAGTGCCTGAGAAAACATAGAAGTGAAAAAAAAAAAAGACATCATGACTATTCCCACACACAGCTTTACTCTGTGTCCTCTTAATATTCAGCCATATCATCAATCAATGTGACGGTGACTTCTAGTGAACATATGGACTTGGAAGGAAGATAGGCAACATATTTGGCCCAACTGAGTATATTACAATGTGGCAAATGCCCCAAGAAGTGTACATAGATCCTGCTTTTAGACTTATTAATTGAGAAGAGGAAGGACTGGAGATAAAGGGAAGGCCAGAAACACTTCAATGAAGAATATAAGCAAAACAAGTAGAGAAGGGAAATGGACTTGGTAATTCATAACATATACAATTGCTATAATATTAAATGTGATGACGTATTTAAAGTACCCAGAAGTATGCTTGGTCCAAGGCTAGCGTTCAATATCTGATACTTATTAATATCCTTGTAAAATGAAAAGTTTTTACTATGTAACTCCTGCAGAAAACTTCCTTAAAAGAAAAAATTGCCAGTCTGCTGCAGGTCCCAGATATCACAGCAGCAGCACATATATTTCTCTGAAATTAGATTTCAAGAAAAGTCTTCTCCAAGCCCTTGAGAATATAATGCTCATGAAAAGGACATGTTAATTATAACTTCAGACTATTTCAACATATAAGAGGCTCTTTCTCATAAATGTAGGGTAAGATCCATGATAAAGTTAAATAACTAAAAGATATGTCAGCAGGCAATAGGATGATTAGATGGAAAGTTAGCATCACTTACTAAAAAGGAAGACCTGACTTAATGAGTATATTCTTGGTCCACAAGATGTGCTTGGTGTTCTCATTTTTCTGAATTTCATAAAGTGAAAAATATTGCTGGATGGTTAGAGGCCAGTAAAATGCAAAAACTAGCATTTAACCCATTCCAATGTCCAGAAGTGTATCACCTCTGTCTTTACTAGTTAGCAGCTTTGAGAACTTCACAAGGGACCCAAGCTCTCTGAGTTGTATTTTCCTAATCCATTTACCCAGACAAAATTCCTATTGTATAGTTATTCTAATGATTCAACAGAAAAAATATATAAATCTATTTCTATTGTTATTCTTGGTAATAATCTATTCTTATCAATCCAATATAACTCTGTATAGAAGGATTGGAAATGAAAGAGAGGACAAAAGAAGGACAAATTGCACAAAATTTCAGTATTAAGACTTTTTTAAAAAAACTTTATAAATCTACCTTCCAAGAAAAACTTTCAGAGAAGCTCAATATATAAGACCAATAACTACATACTTGCTTAAGTTGAAGTGGGTATGACAGAGTCAGAGTCCTGCCTAATTGGCCCGTCCATGTTCTTTTGCACTATATTCTCCTAATTTTCTCATATCAATCTTCTAATTCACTAGTAAGGTCTTCAGTTCATTTTAATCTGCCTATGGATTTTTTAAAAACTTTAAACATTATGTTCTTATGTCTAAAAACTCAATGTTTGTTTATTTAATATCTCTTTATACTTATTTTATAGTATCCTATTCTTTTTCCCCAGCTTTATTATAATATAATTGACAAATAAAAATTTTATATATTTATGGTATACAACATGATGTTTTGATATATGCATACATTGTAAAATGATTAAATCAAGCTGATTAATGTATCTATAGCCTTACATAATTATAACTTTTTCTGTGGTCAGAACATTTAAGATTTACCCTCGGAAATTTTCAAGCATACATTATTATTAATTATAGTTACCATGTAACTATAATCTCCAGAATTTATTCAACTCATCCAACTCAAATTTTGTTCTCTTTGACCAGCATCTCTCCATGTCTACCTCCCACCCTTCCCCAACCCCAGCCCCCTATTCTCCTCTCTGTATCTATGAGTTCAACTTTTTAAGATTTCACACACAAGTGCAATCCTGCAGTCTTTCTCTACCTGGCTTATTTCACTTAACACAATGTCCTCCAGGTGCATCCATGTTGTTGCAAATGGCAGAATTTCCTTCTTTATTAAGGCTGAATAGTATTCCATTATGTATCTCACATTTTCTTTACCCATTGCTCTGTCAATGGACACAGGCTGATTCCATAGCTAGGCTGGTGTGAATAATGCTGCAACAGACATGGGGCTGCAGATATCTCTATTTTTTTTTATTTCAGCTTATTATGGGGGTACAAAAGTTCAAGTTATATATATTGTCCATGCCCCCCCATCCCCCCCGAGTCTGAGCTTCAAGCGTGTCCGTTCCCTAGACAGTGCACATCGCACTCATCATGTAGGTATGCACCCATCCCCTCCCCCTACCCCCATTCCCCCCAGTCAGAACTTCAAGCGTGTCCATTCCCCAGACAGTGCGCATCGCACTCATCAAGTAGGTATACACCCATCTCCTCCCCCCAGACCACACCTCTGTCCGATACCCAATTGGTGTTATTCCCAAATGTGCACTTAGGTGATGATCAGGGAAACCAGTTTGCTGGTGAGTACACGTGGTGCTTATTTTTCCATTCTTGGGATACTTCACTTAGTAGAATGGGTTCCAACTCTCTCCAGGAGAACCAAAGAGATGCAATATCACCGTTATTTCTTATAGCTGAGTAATACTCCATGGTATACATATACCACATTTTGCTAATCCATTCATGAATTGATGGGCATTTGGGTTGTTTCCACATCTTTGCAATTGTGAATTGTGCTGCTATAAAGAGGCATTCATATATGCCAATAACAGTCAAATGGAGAACCAAACTAAAGACTCAATACCCTTCAAAATAGCAACAAAGAAAATAAAATACCTAGGAATATATTTAACTAAGGAGGTAAAGGACCACTATAGGGAGAACTATGAAACACTGAGGAAGGAAATTGCAGAGCATGTAAATAGGTGGAAAACCATACCATGCTCGTGGATCGGAAGAATCAACATTGTTAAAATGTCTATACTGCCCCAAAGTTATCTACAGATTCAATGCAATCCCTATTAAATTACCAACATCATTTTTCACAGATATAGAAAAAATAATTTTATGCTTTGTATGGAACCAGAGAAGACCCCGTTTAGCAAAAGCAATTTTAAGCAACAAAAACAAAATAGGAGGTATTAATTTGCCAGACTTCAAACTGTACTACAAGGCTGTGGTTATTAAAACTGCTTGGTATTGGCACAAGTGCAGGGACACAGACCAGTGGAACAGAACAGAAAATCCAAATATAAAACCATCCTCATATAGCCATCTAATCTTTGACAAAGCAGACAAAAACATACTCTGGGGAAAAGATTCCTTATTCAATAAATGGTGCTGGGAAAACTGGATAGACACATGTAGAAGACTGAAACAGGACCCACAGCTTTCACCTCTCACAAAAATCAAATCACGGTGGATAACAGACTTAAACCTTAGGTGTGAAACGATTAGAATTCTAGAAGAAAATGTAGGAAAGACTCTTACAGACATTGGCCTAGGCAAAGAATTTATGCAGATATCTCTTTATTCTTTTGATTTGGTTTCTAGTCCTTCAGAATATCCCTGCCAACATTTTAAGGATATTTATATTACAGTCACTATCAGATTATTCAGCTATTCTCAGTTTTTGTGCTATTTGTTTATATGTGGACTTTTTCTCATGATAGTTTGTTTTCTCATGTCATCTGTAATTAACTTTGTGTATGTGCTTCTGTTCAACTTTTTTTTTTAATTCTATGTAAGTTCTGTATATCCTAAAATATCAAAGAATTTATACAGGGTTGTTTCTGTTCAGAATCTCAGGAATTTTGCTTAGGATAATGTGCTCCCATTCCATCCAAGTTACTACAAAATGCATTATGTCATTCTTTTTTATGGCTGAATAGTACTCCATGGTGTATATATACCACAAAACCCCACATGCTCTCACTAATAAGTGGGAACTAAATGATGGGTATACACAGTCATTTAGTGCTATAAAGGACATTGAAAATTAAGAAGGGAGAAGGGTGGGAGGGAAGTAAAGGATAAAAACATACCTATCAGATAAAATGTACACTATTCAGGTGACAGGCACACTAAAAACCCTGACTTCGGCATTATTCAATTCATGTAACAAAAACACTTGTACCCCTTTAATATTTTGAAATTTAAAAAAAAAAAATCAGCTCAGGAATTTTAAGGAACTTCCAGGTTTTATGTTTATTTTTTAGTTTGGGGTTCTTGAACCATGTAGGTAATATAAAATAGGACTCCATACCCATATACATTGAATGCCTAGACTTTTTATATTTATTCTACCACTCAAAAGTCCAGACAGGAAAAAGATTTTGTATTTGTTTGCTTTGTTGGGAGATTGGATATTTTTTTTTTAATTTTTTTTAAATTTTTTAATTTTTTTTTTAGTTCATGAGGATAGGTGGTATTTGGGGGCTCCAGATTTAGGCAGGGAGAAAAGCTCTAGTTTCCTGTCTAACTTTCATCTCTAGTTATATTCTTAGAATCTCTTCTTGGTCTAAATACCTCACAGAGCTCCACTTTATCAACCTTACCTACCACTCTGATTTTCTTTATTTCAAGCACCAGAGGGATTTCTCTTTCTTTCATCTGACTTGGCTGTACATTTTAAATGTTATTTCTTTTTTCTTTTTTTTTTATTTCAGAATATTATGGGGGTACAAATGTTTAGGTTCCATATATTGCCTTTGCCCTGCCCGAGTCAGAGCTACAAGCATGTCCATCCCCCAAAAGGTGCACACCACACTCATTAGGTGTGTATATATCCATCCCCTCCCCCCACCACCTGCCTGACACCCAGGGAATGTTACTAAGCATCATTTTGTAGTTAATAGGGTGGCTCATGTGAGCATAATTTGCCATGTTGCCTGAGTCTAATCATTTGTTTATGAATAGAAAGAATTTAGTTCTAAGCAATAATGGGCCTAGGATATATGAGCACAGATGATGAAAAACTACACTTCTCTATTTCTAGGTAAACAAACAAAAATATATAAACTTTGCTTTAAGTGGTTTATTATTTATTTATTATCCAATGTAAAGACACTTTCTACTTCCCTCATGTTGGGTATCTAGAGATATTATTTTAATATCTGGAACGAATATATCTAAAGCTACTAGGAAGGACACTGTAAATTTTTACTCTAAAATTTGCAGAGCAGTGGGACTTATTGAATGAAAAGAAAATCCATCCAAATGTGTCTCTAATTAAATTATTTTCCATTACTATCTTGCTAGACTTTTGGCTGTTATTTTAAAATAGTTTTTGAGCTTTAGAATTCACTCAGCAAAAACACTCACTGCAGGGAAGAATCTGAACTTTCTTGAGCCTACAAGTACATGCTTAGTTTGAAGGTCACGATTTACTAATGAAAAAATATATGAGGTGTGACAAAGCGATAAGCTTGATTTTTAACAAGTACACGATATTATATATAATGCAAACACATTTTCCCACATTCACTGGGTAATTGATTTATTTACAGTCTCTTGCCCCTATGTATTATTGCAGAGCTTCAGCTACTGCCATGCCCACCCCCTCCCTCTTTGCCTTTTTCTTCTCAGTATTATTGGAAGCATCTAGAAGGTTTCAAAGAGTTACCATGAGAGGCCTGAAAATTCTAACCCTCATCCCCTAATTATAGAATCTCTTCTCTTTCATTGTTTGATCCCTCCTTCCAAGTAATCAATACTACAGGTTTGTTTTCTTTTCATTCCTTTGATCTTCACTTCCCTTCCCACACTGAGCTCAACCTAGTGGACCTTCTTTGATAGTTATGCACCCACCATGCACTTCTGACCCTTCCACTGGCTATGGAGTGTGCTTCGTATTTGTCAGTTTACTGCAGCATGCACTGATGAACTCACTTTTTTCCATAAATTTGTTGTAAACTAGGAAAAAAAAGTTGGTTTCTTTTTATATTATACTAAAAAAATGTAACACCAAAGCTGAGCTTGTTCTCCAGTGTCTTATGACAGTCACAGAAAACCACTGTTAAACTTTTGGTTGCAGTTCTCCCTACCATTATATAACTCAGACACTTGTGAGTTTTGGATTAGGTTAAAAGAAATCAAATATTTTCAGTCTTTCTTTCAAAGAGACTCTAGTCACTCTGTTCCATAGCTTTGGCATCTATGACATGACTACAACATAGACTCAAGGTAGGAACTCTATCTTTTGTTCAAACACTGTTTATTAATCTGTGAGCTGGATTTGGTGACTCACTTGTAACAAATGGAATATGAGAAGAGGAAACTTAGTAACTTTAAAGTGGAGAAAGCTGGAAGACACCACCTTAACCAAGTGGTCAATTTGAGATCACCAATAATAAGTCATGTTGATACCAGATTCATGACGTGATGAAAGGGCTCTTCACCTCCATGATATTCTAGGATCGTCATGAGACAGCATTAAATAAATTCAAAATGAATGTCACTTTGCAAAATAACCAACCAGCACTCTTAAAAGATCAAGGTCATGAAAAGGAAGGAAAGACAGAGAAACTGTCACAGACTGCAGGAGACTAAGGAGACATGGTAACTAAATACAATGTGGTGTCTAGATAGGATTCTAGAACAGAAGAAAGGGCATTGGTGAAAAAACTGGTAAACTTCAAATAAAGTATTTTGTTTAGATATCAGTATTGTATCTATATTGGTTACTTAGTTTCAATAAATATACTATGGTTTTGTATGATGTAAAATGTAGGGGAAGCTGGATGAATGCTATTAATACTGGATATTATAATTATAACTCTCCTTTAAATCTAAAATTATTTCAAATAAATAAGTTTTCAGAAGCAAAACAAAACACTCATTAAGCTCCTTCTATAATTCAAAAATCTCATGTGAATCTACCCACACTAGACTGTACTGGACCTGCTTTCAAGAACTAGAACATCATATCTTTGGGGAAGGAGTAATGAATGCATTCTGAACCCATAAAAAATCTAATGTGTTCTGGATGGTTTCTTCTGAAGGGAATGACCCTTGGTTAAGTCAACTGTCAAGAGTCATCATTTTCTGGAATAACCTTATTACATGCCTAGTGTTTCAATCACAACTTGAAAACTTAAACAACCAGTGACATATTTGTGTGGAGAAATTAAATTTCAATTAAATTAAAAATATTAGGGGAAAAAAACTCTCTCAAAGGGCATACAGTGTTGATACATTCTTATGGTATATCGTGTAGCCCATTGCAAGACAAACGTGGCAGGCTGTGAAGGTTGTGTATAAAATCTGATTCCACCATTCATCCAATACCAACAAAACTCTGATTTTTCATCTTGTTCTTCTCTGGATGTTAAAGTGAATGCTCCTTCCAAGAAGTTGAGCATCTTCAAAGAAATACATGTGTGTATATTGAGGTGTTTCATTATACTTCCTTGGAATAAAATGGGTCCTTTGCACTAGAGGTCTATTTAGTGGAAGAATAAATGCCATATCTCTTTGACTTTATTTTTCTTTAAAATCAATCATTCTGTGTTTGGACTCTTCTCTAAATTGCAGAAGCAGATTAATGCTGCAATTATTGGTGTTAGTAATTGAATGACTCTGATGGCAAACCTCAGAGACATATTGATTTCCCAACCTTTCTAAATAAATACCCCCTCTCACAAATCTCAAGTAAATAGTCACCTTCTGCCCTAGATACTTAATAACAGAGTGGTCTCTTAGCCAATAATTGAAGAAAACCATGTGGGTATTCATTCATCCCAAATATCTCTTACTAAAATTAGTTTTTGTTTGTTATCCCTATATTCCCTCCATATTTTTTTCAGATTACACAAACCTCATACTTTCTGCCCCATTAAAATAGACTCATTAGGATATCCTCTTTATGCTTTGCTCCACCCAGAACTCACATGTCCAGGATAAAAAGAAAACAAATTGTTTCACATCAAGTTATAAATATATCTAATGAATAGAATGACTATATAATTTATCATCTATCTGAATGAGGGCCCTTTTGAGATTAAGTAGGGGTATTGGCCAAATGGAATCCTAAAATAAAAGACATGAAATGACACAGTCCATGAGATTGAAGAATCTGGTCAGCCTGCTGAGGAAACTTAATGGGAGGTTTTCCTCAAAGGAAAAGGAAAGTTTCATTGGGCAAAGGCTTAAATAAAAATAATAATAATTTCTAATTGTTGAATTTCAAATAGCAAGCAGTATTTCATGAGATAGTTAATAACTAAGGAAGGTGTTCTCTGAACTCCTAAAACAATGTGTCTATTTTCCATCTCCAGCCCTCTAATTTTTAAGAAATTCTAGTAATACCATTAGTAATAAATATATAAATTGCATATTCACAGTGTCTTAAAGTTTACAGTAATATAATAGCTATTATCTTGTTTTGATCGCACAAGAATTCTCTTGCATTTATGCAGATTATCATTGCTCCTTTTGTAGATGAGGACAGTTAGTAAAAATGCAGCACTAGGTTGCCATTTAATTCTCTTTTGGTCATTCAAAAAAAGTATACTGAGCACCTCAAATCTCCTATCTGTTAGACTTTGTGCTGGATATTAAGATGAAGATGATACAGTCCCTTTTTTCAGGTTGCTCATGGTCTGATGGGAAGAGATAGGTATTGCAGACAAGACTCACTTTTCACATCCAGTACACTTTGGGTCAATACAAGGAAAGTTGAATTAGGCCATAAGGAACAAAAACCAAGTGTCTCAGGAGTGGGCAAGGAAATTTTCAAGATAATTTTGAAAAATTCTTTTGTTTAAAAACAAATATGATGCCAAATGTGTCAGTTTGGTTTAAGGACTTTCACAACTCCTTTATAGCAATAAACTACAGGTAAGTATGCAGAATAATCTTGTTCTCTCTTACTCAAAATTGGATCTAGCATCGTTGGCATTACCCGGGGACTTTTTGGAACTAAGAATTTCAATTGAACAAGATGCCCAGGTGATTCCCATATGCATCAGACTTTGCGAAGCACTGTTGTAATAAAAATCATTTATACAATGCATCCTCAGATCATATTTTCAGAGTTGCAGATTTTCACAACTGTCTTGCAATGGATCCAGGCTGGATCTACATAACATGGTTGCTTGAATAGGGAGCTGTTTGAATTTCCACATAAAGCAAAGGAAACTCTTCCAATGACATACTCTGTCTCTGAAACACAATGAGGAACTGCCAATATTCTGTTTTGATGGATGCCCAGTAGGTCTGACCTCCATTCCACCTGGTATAGATTGTAGTTCCTCTTCCAAACATTGGCTCCCTATGGGGGCAGTTGATGATGTGATTTACTGTTCTAGTCTGAGAGAGATTCCAGCTGTTTTCCTCATGTTCTTGTGGATCCACCACGGAAAACATATTAACTAGGTCCTGCACTGACAATGCCATATGCTAAAACTTTTAATAAAGGTGTTAGTGGCAGGAGGCACCATTTTGTTTCCATTTTGTTGTTTGAGTGAAAGGAACATACTTTGGTCTACCTGACAGGTATTAATATTTAAGAAAATTGCCCAAGGGAAAAGATTTAAGGTTAATGACTTCTTTGGAACCCAAAATCTTATTATTCTCCAAATAAATCATAGTAAAGGACAAGAATATGACATGAGATCATCGGGGATTTGATTCTGTAATTTTACCCCTATGAACTATATGACTTACTTAACATTTCCAAATTTCCATTTCCTCATCTATAAGATATAAATAATTACATTTACTTTGAAGGAGAGGTGTAAGATGTCAAAAGGTGATGTATATAAAGTACCTAGCATAATGTCTAGCCCGTTTAGCCCTTTATAAATGTTAGATTTTTTTTTTCATTTATTGTCACCCTATTTCTCTAAACTGATAAAAATGTGGAGGAAAAGCCATTTGAGCTGTTTATTTTCTTATTATATCATCTTGGAAAGCATAGACATCCAGGGAAAAGAGATTGCATAAGTGGAATGAATATTACATTTTAAACATGATGATATCATATATTCAAACAACAGCATTACAATCTTATTAAGCTAGGAGCCCATTATCATACTATCCTTAAGTTCTGTGCTACAAAATTACCTAATATGCTAGCTTATGAGGTCTCAAAACATCCCCAGACACATTTGCAAAGAACACAACATTTATTTCCAATCCATCACCTACTCTGAGCTTTCATTTCTTCACATAGATACCTTAGATAGTGACCCTCTCCCTAGGAGCACTCTCATCTCCTGCCTTCCTGCATATACACGTATACACGCATAATGCTCTGGGTTTCATTTTTCCGCTTTACTTTTCCTCTACCAAAATTATCTACCCTGTACTTCACCCCCTTATGTAACATTGCTTTCATGTATAAAGATAACAAGTAATAAAAACAGAATAATTCCAACTAATAGCAATAAATGAGATAAAGAACATATTTACCTTTATCTTAATAAGCTTTATGTATAATTTTAGCGGATCTTTTAACCCCACAGGAGTATCTTGCATGCTGTCCACATCAGATTTAGTGAGCCGCAAGAGGGTGAGAGGGAAAAAGGCATCAAGGGAATAGTCTGGAAGAAAAGCTTCTAGCTTTCCTTTGATCACATATTGTTTACATGCAGGGCTTGACTATATGGCCTAATATTTAGTGGCCCAAAATTTAAATACTTTTGGATCAGAAACAACTTATCTTTAAGCAAAATTGTTCACAGTACTCACTAATATGTATGCTTGCCAATTATTTTTTCTATGAAAAACAGTATTGTTAATGACAAAAGAGTCAGTTTTTTGCAGACTTTTTAAAGAGGTTGTAAAAATATTATGAAGATTTTATAGCCAAGATACTAACTAGACTACACCTATGAGTTTTGTCCACACTTAAAGAAAAGTTACAACCTAGGAAGGAATTGATACTTACAAGTTATCTAAAACCATTTCTTCTAAAAGCAAATAGATAAAATAACTTCTTTTTCTTTTTTTTTTTTTTTTTTTTTTTTACCAAAAACGTATTAAAGAATGTCTATGAAACCAGTTTGGAGTGGCAATATAGGTCTTTATCAAGAACACTATTACATTCTCATTACTGGCTTGTAACATTATTCTATTCTTGATCAAGGGAGAGGATGGTTTTCTAAAACTTCTTAGGGAGTGGTTAATGCCCTTGGTTTAGGGACTCTTGGGATGTGCCTTCATCTGCTTCTGCTGTTATAACAAAATACCTTAGATTGGATAATTTATAAAGAACAGAAATTTATTTCTTACAGTTCTGGAAGCTGGGAGGTCCATGATTAAGGACCCAACAGATTCTAGTATAGTAGGAATGTCTAGTGAGGGCTCGTTCCTTACAGATGGCTCCATCTCAGTGTTCTCACAGGGAGGAAGGAGCTGAATGCTGTGTCCTCACATAATGGAAAAGACGGAAGGCTTGTCAGCTCTCTTAAGTCTCTTTTATGAGGGCATTAATCCCACTACGAGAGCAGAGCCTCCATAACTTAATCGCCCCCCCCCCCCACGGTCCCATCTTTTAATACCATCACCTTAAGATTCGAGTTCCAACATATATATTTTGGCGGAACACATACATTCAAATCACAGCAGGATGAGATGTCCCTTTCAATATTTATGGAATTTGGACAAAACTAATAATTTAGAGGCAGTCACAATAATAACTCAATCCTACTTATGTGAAAAGTTGAGGTTTTTGAGTTAACAATGTCTTCTCAGAGCAAGAGATATTACTGTTGAAACCACTACAAGGATCAATTTATCATCTGTATTTGTATAGTCCAGAATCTGTTGTTCAAATAAGTGATTCAAGGTCACCAAAGTCATCATTCTTTTCATATAATTCACCAGTATACTGCAGACAAACTCACTCATTACTTTCAGAGCAGCTAGCACATTGCTGGCTGTGTTTGATCAAAACTTTACAGATTTTTCCAATACTTCAAGCACCATATATTTGTGTTGAACAATTAATGTCTTGTTTCTCCATAACTGTCTAGGTAATTACATAGAATGTATTTACTAAAGTCAACATTCCACTCCTCATACCCTTCATTGGAATCTCCCCACAATGCCAATGAGAATAGATTGGCCCCTTAACTGAAAGTTTTTGTATGAATTTTACTGGTTCATATTGAAAGAAATTATTTTAGGCATAAAACTCGAAATAGTATTATTTTTCCCAAGATACAGGAAAATATATTTTGCTTCTGCTTCTCAATGGCTATTATTGTTAAGTAGACTCAGGGGAAAACAAGACAAACCTGTTAATAAGATTTAAGTTTCTGGCCAGAGGTCTTGGACATTAAACTATAATTCATCTAAAAGGAAATACAATATATCTGATGTACATGATTTAAACAAGTTCATGTTGAAGAATTATTGAATATGGGAAAATCTTCTATTCTCGATATCTTTCCTGCTTCACATCAAACACTTATTCCAATCATAGTTTGAGTTGGGATCACTAGAAATACTGAGCAGCGGCAGGGTACTACTTGATCTCTAATCACTCCATATGTAACAATCTGTTAAATCCAAAACAGTGATCAAGATGACTTGATGCATATCCATGGTTTCAGCTCTATTTCATCCACTCATTAACCAATAAACATTTGTTGACTAGCTTCTGGAATTTAAAAATGAGTGAGAAACAGCACCTTCCTTTCAGGAGCTTACAGTCTATTGGGAGAAGTTGACTCGTAATCGTGATTATAAGACAGTGAGACAGCTGGTGGTAACAGTTACAAAAGCACGAGGAGAGGGCAAGTATGAACCATGGAAAGTGTTCATTTGGACATAAACAGGTATATTCAAGAAAAAAAATTCCCAGGAGTTCAATTTGATTCGATTTTCTGGGATAATAGAATGCACTCTTGCATCTGTATTTGTTCAGTAAGCAGAGAGAGATGGCATGCAGACATAAGACAATCAGATTTTAATCAGACAGGGTTAAATCTTGGCTTTCCCATCTACAGGCTATGCAAATTTGGTTAAATTCATTGCCTTTTGAACCTCAACTTCCCTACATATAAAATATATAGAATAATACTGATCCAACAAAAAAATCAGTTGTTATAAACAATGTGAAATACTAAGTATAAATATCTAGTACATAGCAATAATAGTTTTCAATGTAAACAATAATATTAGAAAAAATACTAATAGGAGCACCAACCTGTTATTCAGAGCTTTGGATATGCCAGGCACTGAGCTAAGCACTTTTCCCACAAGATCTTTAGTTAATGAAAACATACAGTAGGAGGGTATTATTATTATCTCTATTTTAACAAGGTTTATAAAGGTCAGTTTATCTGTCTGAAGTGAAATAGAGAAACAAGGATGGCCAATATATATTGAGTGCTTATTAAGTGGTTGGCACTGTTTTAAACCATTAGCTATGTCAATTTATTTGTTCTTCATTGTGAATTAAAATCTATTATTTCCCCCATTTTATAGGTCTTATGGGCTGAATTGTGTCCTCCTAAATTTATAAGTAAAACTCTAACCCCTAGTACTCTGGAATCTGACCGTATTTGGAGATACGGCTTTTAAAGAAATGCTTAAGTTAAAATGAGGCCATTTATTCCTGGACTTACAATACAGCAACATTATAATGTTTTCAACTTACAGGTTTATTGGGAAGTAACTCCATCATCAGTTGAGGAGTGTACTGAATGTGTATTGCCATCCTGACACCATCAAGTCAAAAATTCATAAGCCAAAGCATCATAAGTCAGGCACCATCTGTATAAGAATTCACTACATACCCATCTCTGGTATTTTGTTATGGTAGCCCTAGCAAACTAATACAACAGGTGACCAAACAGTATCACAGAGAGGTTGCATGTGCATAGCTGCACAGTATGAATAGTGGCTGGGATTCAAGCCCTAGAAGTCGGTGGCAGAGCCCATACGCTCAATCTCTTCACAACAAAACCTGTTATGACAGACACAAAAACTGAAGTAGCCAGTGGAAGTCACATGCTTGAAGTTGTACATCCAAGCAATGGTAGAGCCAGTATTCAAACCTAGGTCTGTCTGATTTCCTCCTAGATAATTTAAAAGAAATTTTATGATTCCTCAGATAGCCAGTTTAGCTAAAAGCTACATTTTACTTAGTTTCAACTTCCTATAAATGAGGGTTGAAGAAATGCCATTTTTGACACACGTTTACAGGCTACTATATTAGTTTCCATGGATGAAAGATGGTAAAATTTTGCAAAGGAGTTCTGTAGTCACTTTAAGGCATTAGTGTCATATTTTACATCAAATCCTAACTGCCCCTGGTAAGTCATACATCACAGCATTCTTTATAATATCACTTTAAACACAAATTTTATTTGTCCTGCTGATGTTAAAAGCCTTTTAGTGCCTTCAATAGCTACCAGAAGAACCATTACAATAGATGTCTTACATTATGAAGGTTTTTTCAGGAGTCTGACTATTCACACATTTTACTTAGTGACCGAAGGATTGCAAACATCACTCTAAATTTGGTTATCAGTTATATAATGACTTAAGTCAGAGCTTCCTCTTTTCTGTTGCAAATCACTTCTTTAAAATTTCTGACTACCTTCCAGCCTACATGTGAGAAAAGGGCCTCGCATGCTAAGGGTTAGAAAAAAAAAGAAACCTTGGGGACACCGAGTTAAATTCTATATTTCAAAGTTCTTCCCATAAAGTTGTATAATAAACTTCTCATGTTTAAATGTATTCCCTTTATTGCAATGGATAGTACTGCACAATGCTAAATCAGTAACAACATTCTTCCATGGGGGAATCTGATAATGGTACTTAAAATAAATACCGCCAAGATTAAACATTTTGACAAAGTACCATATTATAGACCCTTAATAGTTTGCTTTATAGCTCATCTAACATTTGAACATCTTAGCTTACACAGAGGCGGCTTTCAAATGAAAGTACTTAAAGCTATAAAAAAAAATGAACGAGGTGAACAAAAATATGTTTACTTATTTCTTTATATCATATCTTTCACAAGTGCCTTTTTGGACACTAGTTTAATTAGTTAAGTATTTGATATTAATAGCATTTATTGGACGTTATTGCATATTAACTATGTGCCAGATACTGTGCTAAGTACTATGCATGTAACGCTTATATTACTATATTAAATATAGTAATTCTATGAATTATAGAATATTACCTCAGTTTTGCAGATGAAGAAAGCAGCACTATAATCAAACAGCTTATGTGTGGAGGAGCCAGGGCTTGTGCTGAGGCCCAACTTCAGAGGAAATGTACTTAATTGATAATTGTTGAATAGACATTATATCTTTCTACTCATTTGTCTGTCCATTAGCCTAAGTACTGGTTGTATTTCAAGCTCTACGTTAAAAAAAAAATAGTGGGAGGGAGAGAAATAAACATCATTTTTGCCCTGAAGGAGAATATAAACTATAGAGAAGACAAAAGAAATGATTATTGTAGTACATATGATGTGATGCTGCTGTGCTTATATTTTAACAACAATCATTTTTGACAGTATGTTCTACAGAATATTTACTTCACAATATGCACAAGAAGTGTGGGAAATTGCTTACCACATCCCTTTCTTGAAGACTCATATTTCACATTTGCCTGTGTAGATAGGCTCTCATGATAAACAAAACTATTTAGATGTTTTCCTAACTTACTTGTCCTGAGGACCCTTGTATTTTCTGTAAATCCCATTAATAACTTAGGAAATTAATTTCTCATGGAACAATCTCAAAATGTTGAAAGCAATACCTTTTGTTGTATAATAGGTAACACTGTATGTATTACCAAGATAGATTGGCAATATTGCTTGAAAACAAAATTCTTTATAGCATTAGCCTGAAGGAGGACATTATACACATTCTAAATTCTAAACTTGTCATCTCGGAAGTTGCAGAGTTAAAATGTTTTAGTTGAAGTACCGTTACTCTGGCCAGGTGCTCGCCTGTGTTCCCATGAGTCTGCACATCCACTGTCCCTACTCCACCCCTCCCCCATTTGGATGACAGCTGTCTCTAGGCTGTGATGAGGCAAGGAAAACAGAGGAGGGAAAATACAAACAAGCTGTTTTTAAAAAACTGATTTTGAGCTCATCTGTGTAAATATTTCTGAAGTGAGTATTTAGCACCTATTACCTAAAATATCAAAGGATTGTCTGTGAAATGCTTATAAACCATGGGGGAGGCGGAGGTGCGGGATGAGGAGAGTGGATTCCAGACCAAAAGAACCTAGGAAAGAGTGGAGCCAGGGGCCACTGATACAAGGAAGTCACCTTCCTTTCACTAAGCTCCAGCGTCCCATTTCTTTACCTGACATGGCTCTGAGAATAGTCACCACCAAAGTCTCTGTCCTCAGAACAAGTACAGGTTTCCATATTTTTGTCTTACACTGAATACTTAGAGCTAAATGGGGTTTGAACAGAGTAGAAGAGTACTATCATTTTCAGGGTCACAGTTGCATCTTAGGCTGTGACCTCTTACTTAACTGTCTTATTTATACACATACTGCTAATTGCACAAGATGCTTTCCATTCTATAAAAGTGCTATTGGCACTTTTAACATGAGTGGGCACACATACATATTTTTGCACTGTATTTTTTCCTGTTAAATTTTCTTACATGGGGAGCTGGAATAGGGGTGCTAGTTAGGACCACCAGGGCTGTGATCCGAGAACAGAGAAAACCATGTGGGCAGGTGGTGGCAGAGAAATCAGAAGAGGCAGGTGAAAGGAGCAACACAGCACAGAATAGGAAAGAGCGAAACCTGTGTTATTCATCATGGGGCCGGGAGGTGAATGCGGATAGAACACTCCTTCGTCACTGGGCTGAGTTCTAAGCATACAAATGAGCTTGAAGGATGCTCTAAAATCCCTGGTTGTGAGCACGAACATAAAATTGTGGGGGTGAGGAATGTGAGAGATTCGTGAACTTTGCAAGCAGGCTGATTTGGTTTTGAAACCAGATCCCAGTTACTTAACTAATTCTACTTATTTTCATAAGCTATTAATATTTCATTTTCATTAGTGTCATTAACATTTAAAAAATAGATTTAATAATACTCCATGAGGAATTTTGAAACTAGAATATTAAGTCTCAGTATTTGGCACTGGAGATTAATCACTAATGTTTGGCTTTCTATGCTTTTTTCCCTTTTCCTTTTTCCTATCAATCAGTGTTGTAGTGATTTAAGAATGAAACACACCTAAAAGAAACAATCACTAAAACATTGTTACCAGCCATCTTCAAGGAATTTACATAAACTTTAAGGAGTGTGGATTGATGATTATTACAGCTTCATTTTAAAAACAATAGAGAAAAGGAAGAAAATGTGCCATGTATTTTGAATTGATGATGAGCAATGTAATCATAGAATGTGGCCATGTTAGATTATGGAAGGTCTACATGAGACATGCTGTGATGCAATGAATCAAATACTTAAAAATGGTAATAAGGATAATAAGAGCTAAGCTTTATCTCATTTAGTCCATGTATAATATAACCTTGGTGGCTTATGAATCATTTAGGTTAAACAACATTTTCCCCCTTAGGACAAGAGAAAACATAAAATTTTTGTACAACCATATTTTTAATAATATTCATAATCAAATAGCTGTTTTATATATTATACACTTTTACAACTATTAATTCACTTGCCATAGTACTAACTTCTTTTAAATTAATTATAACAAAAACAACATTCATGACTTACTTGTTATTTACTTCGGCTTGACACACATTTTCTCATTCTCTCACTACCACACAGCCCTGTCTCACTCCCCACATGCACACACACAATGAGGTAAACACCTTTCACCATGTTCTACACAAATAAGAAAAAGAAGCTCAGAGAAGTTTAGTATTTGGTCTGAATTCACACCTTTAAATATCTCAGAGAAAGTGCCTATTGGAAACCCCATTGCCTTCACATCCAGAAAGCTGGTAGAACTGAAGAGACAATCATTGATTATATCTGTAATCAACATTAGAATGGATATATAAATATTCACTTTCCCTTCTAAGCTTAAAGTCTAAGAAATCTCTGGCACTTTCCCATGAAACTAATTATTAGTAAATGGTTTAATCTCTCCTCTTTGACCAAGTACCACATTCACAAATTAAGGGGTTGTTTAATTGATTACCCATTTGTTTCTGGAAGGTGCTCCTATTAGCATCTCCAGTGATCTAATGCCATTATTCTAGGAGACATCCAGGGTGTTATCACAATGTTTTATTCACCAGAGGTAAGGATCTGGAAGGCTGGAACCTTGTCTCTGTCAGTAACTTGCCAGCTGGATAAACCATTGATTTCTTTTCTTCGCCTCCAGTCAACTAGCACACTTAAGACAGGCATTCTATAGTCAAGCTCCTGCTCCATCCTTAGTTTTTATATAAAAACTCCAGTGAGCTCCTGCCAACAGGAAACCTACCTCTATTCTCTTTTTACCTGTAGAAGTTGGTGCTATAAGAAAAAGGAATATCAATAGACTAAGGAGTTAGAGAGTCAGAAGTCTGACTCAGAATATATTTATGCTAGAGGCAAATAGTATATGTTAAAATGAAACGTGAATTGTGTCCAGCGGATTTCCTTCTCTACTAAAGGTACAGGCATGGATCTTTACAAATGTGGTACCCTAGGAATAGCTGTTTTGAAATGTCTATCTTGTCTCATTGGAAAACATATCCTTTTTCTTTAATTTCCATTCCAGCCCTTCATGCCTCTCCCAGAAAATTTCTTAATCACTCTCTCCTTTTATCCATCCATTCAGTATATATATTTTTTGAGATCCTCTTTTGTGCCAATTCCCATGTTAGTCCCGGAGGAAACAAAGTGAAAGACATAGGTAAGGGCCCTGGTCTCACAGAAGGGAATGTGACAGGCTCCTCAGAAGAGTGAAGCAGTGAGCAAGTGAATGCAAACAGATATATTTGTTTAGGATAAAATCTGGGGAATGAAAAGAGAGAGAAATTAGTGGTAGGGCTAAATCTCCTGCTCCTTCTCCGCTACTGCCTCTTACCTTTAAAAACATTTTTGATACATAATAGCTGTACATATTTATGGGGCCCGTGTGCTACTTTGATAAATGCATACAATATGTAATGATCAAATCAAGGTGTTTAGGATATCCATCACTTGAAGATTTATCTTAATCATGGAAGTAGCATTTATGCCACCCGCCTGGCCCCTGCAGACATTTTCATTTACCTGGTTTAAATACAGGGTGAAGCTCTACTGAGAATAACTAAAAGCAACAGGCCTGAATTTGTATTACATGTTAAACCAGCACTTCATCCAAGAGCCATTTGCCACACCAAAGATCATATCAAATTCTGATAAATTAGCAATTTTTTTTAAAGGACAAACAAACATCAAAGTGATCTTTTGTGTGTGTTGGGGAGGGAAGTGGAGGTGGGGGTGGTAGAGAGTGTCCACAACCCAGCAGATTTATATAATATGCATGGCAGTGTTCCCTAAATAATAAAGACTTCCTATTAGGTAGACAGCGAGGGATTCTGGGTTTCCTGGGGACGAAAGTGGGTGCTGCTGCAATTCACCCTCACCCCCCAATGGGTTTTCAGAGAGGCTCATGGGAGATCTGCATGCTCAGTAAGACTCAGGTCATGCAACTCCCGATTGTCCAATCAAAGTGGTTCCATGGTGATGTCTGAGCCACTAGGGAGGTCCCAATCCAGGCACTATAAAACAAGATGCAGACCATAGCCAGGCCCTTTTTATTTGGCCCCTTCCTTCTGCCTCCCTTTGCTGCAACAATGGGTCTGGTCGTCATCTGTGGCATATGTATGATGCTCTGTAAACCTATATCTTGCTCTTGCCCTATAATCCTGTCTTTCTCTCCTCAATAAATTTCATTTTCATGCTTGTCTTACTTTGGTGTATCTGATCATTCTTTGGCCCTGAGCACACTAAGAGCCGACATTTCAGACTAAAACCTGACATTTCCACCTTCTCTGACTCCAGACTTAAGCAAAGTAGACATACATTTACTGGGGCTCCAGGCCCAACACCTCAGTGGTTTCTCCAGAATGCTTTCCTAGGCTCCCTCCTGGAAATGTCCCGAATGTGTCCAATTTTTCATCCCATCCTATCTTTCATCTTCCATTCAACATGTGTGGGCCTGTGGCAAGTACTGTTTTAAGGGCTGGGGATAATGCAGAGAACAAGACTGATGAGGAGTTTAGAATGAAGGAGGAAGTAATAAACAATCAGATAAGAAAAGTGTTAAATGCAGACTTTAATCCTGTAATTACTTACATCTGGGTAGTTAAAGGGGATAATCTCTGACTAGGTGATATACAAGCAAAGATCAAAAAAGCACTCAAGAGCCAGCCATGAGATGATGAGGGAATTGCATTTTGAGCAGAGGGAACAGCCAGACAAAGACCTCAAAATATGTTCTAGGAGTAGAAAGATTTTTTTTTTTTTGGCTGAAGTCTAGTGAGTGGTGTGGAGGGGAGACAGAACAAAAGAAGGTCAGAAGGTGTGGCCAGGGTTAGGATATATGCAAATTCCTGAGTTCTATTAAAGAATTTGGGCTTTATTGGCTTTATTCTGGGTAAAACGAGAAGTCATTGAAGACGTTAAATCTGAAAGGCAGAAAAACTGATTTATGTTCTAAATCAATGCCTCTCAAGTTTATTGTACACATAAATCCTCTAGGCATCTTATTAAGGTTCAGATTATGATGCATGATGCAGTAGGTCCGGGTTGGGGCTGAGGTTCTGCATTTCTAAAAAGTCCCCAGGGGATGCTGATGCCGCTGGTTCAGTCGATCTTTAGAATAATGAGGTTCTAGAAGATCACTGAATGTCACTGGAGAATGAATTTCAGGGATACAAGGAAATAAGCAAGGAGACCAGTTCAGAGGCTCTACTTGTAGCATTTCTCACAAGACACGATGGTGACTGAGACAATCTTGTTGATGTTAGAGATAGAGAAAGTCCCTGCTTTTAGTATATGTGGAGCAAATACAGTTGACATGGTTTGCTGATGACTGGATGTAGACGGAGAGAGGAGGAAAAATGAGAAATTAATGAAACTACCAGAATTTAGGCTTGAACAATTACATAGAGGATGTTGCCATTTGCTAAAATGAGGAAGTGGGGGGAGTGGAGCAGGACTGGGCTTACATTAGTCTCATCCCCATCATCAACTCACATTTAGCCTAGGACGTTGGTGAGAAAATTTAAACAAAATATCATTTATTATAAATGTTAAAGGTGTGAATGGAAGATGCCTATTCCTTGATTTTTATCATCAAACAATGGAGCACTTTATAAATAATGAGGCCAGTAAATAAGAAACTTATTGGAAGTTTAGTTTCCTAAATCCACTTCAAATTCCACATGCACATAAAAATGATAATTTAGTTAGTTACATGCTCAAAGGAAGAAGTAAAAAGGCAGAAACAACTGAAAAGCCACATAGCAAGGTCAGTTGAACTCCAGATGGTTAAACCTAGGCATTCATTTTGAACCATAAGCTTTACAGAATTAAAGAGGAGAAAAGCTGTTTATACATAAAAACAACCAGTCATATATGGATTTTCACTGCTTATGTGTTGTAAGAAAGGTTGGCTTCCCCTTTTCTTTGTCAAATGTGATTAATGATATGGGAAACTTCTCCCTAAAATTAAAAACTGTTAAATTACAAGGGAATAATATAATATATCCATGCAATTAGAAGCCAGCAGGTTTGTGGTTTCTAAGATCAGGGGCTTAGAGTTCACTCCCCAAGGTGTGTTAAAGGAGTATTAACTAACTCTACCTTAAGAGGCTCTGTTTGAAGATGCTGATTTTTACTTCACAAGCACTGCTGTTTGAAATGGGAAATATTCTTGAACATTTATAGAAATCTGGGAGTCTGATCAAGGGTTAGGCAGAAAGACTGCTAACAATGGTGGCCACGGTAATTTGTTTGGGCTTAGATCTTGCCTAATAGAAAGAGAAGAGTAGACAGAAAAACTCCATCTTATGCCTAGTACATACAGTAAAACCATCCTAATGGGTAGGAAAAACCCCAGCAGTTAGGCAATTATCCCAATTATCTGGAGTTGGTCTGGCTGGAGGACATTCCATTCACAGAGAGTCATTGTTTAAAAAAATATCAGCTCACACCAGTAATTAGAAGATGATTGCAGGCCACGCTGTAAGTAACAGGAGCATTTCAGAGAAATTTCAGAGAGTGGAAGGAATATAGAAGTGTGTTTGTGGAGTGATAGGATACTGGAGTAAATAGCTCATCTGTTGAACAGTTTATAGAGAGCAATGAAGAAATACAGGATGAAAATAAAGATTTCTCCTTTTTCTTATCAGAATGCAAAACATAATAAGTTGGTAAATCATAGGTAATCCTTTTTTTGAGAGAAATACACACCAAATCCTGCTCAATTAAAAAAAAATAAAAACCTCTAGGTTTTGTAAAATGATTTAGTTTGCAAAGCAAAGGCAGCTCTTCCTGGTAGTTGTTTCTCTTTGTGGCTCCAGGACCCCATGACTCTGACTATATTGTATTTTAAGGCAACTTCCTTCCCCTCTGGACTTTCAACTCTGTTACCTTGGTACTCCTTAATAGGTCCTCAAACAACATCTAATAAAGGAATGAATGAATGAGAGTGTTTTAGAAGTCATGATCTCATTTGACCCCATTTTTAGTATAAGAAAAAGAAAAGAAACTGTTCAGATTAGGAAATATTAGGATGCTTGAGTTCCTTCACATGTAATTTTTTTTTTACTTGCAAAGCCAGGGCTAAAATATAGCTGTTTCGATTCCAAATCTTGTCCTCTTTCCATTTTATTCTGAGGCTTACTGGGAGAGCAATTGAATAGGCTTCCTCAGTACACAGCCAGGAGAAAAGTGAACCAATCATTTAATATTTTAAACAGACCTGATAACTTTAGTCCCTTTCCTACGAGTGTGTTCTGCTTCTTCAAAGTCTTAAGTTCTGTACCCTGCCAACTTCCCAGGCTGTTCAATGATTTCGGAGCATCTCTTTTAGTAGATACCCATAACCAGTAATGCCAATTTCACCATTTTAAAAAATCTTAATGCAAAGAGAAAAATAAACTTATGTATAATGAATACATAATATATGATTCAGGCTCTTACATACGCTTTCTGTATAGGATCTGTTGCTTATCTTTACATGAAACACACACATACACACGCACAGGGTAAATTTTCACTCACAATCCCTGCACTATTCAAAATACTTATAAAGTATCAATACAAAGCAAAAGTCCCTGCCTATAGTCCCTTCAGTCGCACCCACTCCCAGTTTGGTCTAGAATCTTCCAGACTTTTGCTAGTGTCTTTTAGACAGAGCACACCCTATTCATCTCTATCTCAGCCTCCGTATATTCCCACATCCCCTCTGTTTTAAAATGTTGAACATACTTAGCAGCTTGCTTTCATTTCCTTCCACTTAATTATACATCATGCACATTCATATGAATTTAAACTTTAACACAACCTTGTGGAGAAAGTGTGATTATACTCATTTACTAAATAAGAATATCAAGGATCACAGATTTCAGAAATCTTTCTCAAGGCCACAGAGTCGTGGCAGAGTCAGGGTACGGACCCAACTCTCCCTTATTCCACAGCCCATAACTCTTTTCCCTGAAACACGAAGTCTCCCTGGGAGAAGACAGGAGAAACTTGCCCACCCTTTTTATTGTTTTATGTATGTCTGCTGATTAACATCAGATGTACCAAGTCTGCTAGTGCTTAGATCTACTCCACTGAACTTTTTGGGTTTCCCTAAATTCCACCTGTTTCTCAGCTCTCTCCAAAAGCAGAAGCTGTGAACATTTAACAAATCACAGGCGGCAGAGGCAGCTGTGGGACTAGCCAGGCTTGGCACCGTCGCCAAGGCTGACAGCAGGCACAGCGATGCTGGGGAGATGCCTGTGCCTCCGAAGCCAATTCTCTGTTCCCTGTTGCTGGCATCAGGCTGATTCCAGAGCTGGCCTTATGCACTCAAGCATTGTTTATTTGGTGCTGGGTGAACATAGTGGCATTAACATCTGAACTGCACCATATGCTTTGCTTTCATATGGAATCTTGCATTGCAAGGGTTGGACTTTTCAAGTTGACTCTTTCTGCTATCATTCTAAAGGCGATGAGATATATTCCTGTCTCAGACACATCACCTAATTAGCATGTAAATCCAGTTTTTAGAAACTACCATTCTAGGCCGGGCGCGGTGGCTCACGCCTGTAATCCTAGCACTCTGGAAGGCCGAGGCGGGTGGATCGCTCGAGGTCAGGAGTTTGAGACCAGCCTGAGCAAGAGCGAGACCCCCGTCTCTACTAAAAATAGAAAGAAATTATATGGACAACTAAAATCTATATAGAAAAAATTAGCCGGGAATGGTGGCACATGCCTGTAGTCCCAGCTACTGGGGAGGCTGAGGCAGGAGGATTGCTTAAGCCCAGGAGTTTGAGGTTGCTGTGAGCTAGGCTGATGCCACGGCACTCACTCTAGCCCGGGCAACAAAGCAAGACTCTGTCTCAAAAAAAAAAAATAAATAAATAAAAATAAAATAAAATAGAAACTACCACTCTACTTGGCACACAGAGGTTGCTCAATTAATTTGAACTGATGGACTGAATAAGTGGGTGATTGGGTTGTACTGCTGGATTCTAGACTAGGCTTTAGCTGCTCACAGTGGTGACGGCCATAACTTTTAAGGTATTCCAGTCAAAACAACTATATTGAAACTCCTATGGCATAAAGCAAAGAACATTCAACGTAGAAAAAGAAAACTGGAGTCTTTGTCCTAGATCTATTTATGGCTATATGACTAGAGACAAATCATTTAATCTCTTTCTATGTCTCAGACTATTCATCTTCAAAAAAGGGAGTGAAGATCCTAATGTAAATGTTCTATTTCAGAGTTCTTGCATGTAATGAATGAGGATAAATGTCAAGGTGGTTTCTTAACACACTACATAAAACAAATGAAATGTTGGGTACACAGAATTTTTTACCTAACAATTAGAAACTACACTCAAGATCAGGCATAATCTTTGTTGTCAAGATGCTTACATACTAATCAGGGCAGCAAGGTAGATGTGAAGTTATTGGGAACATAGATTTTTCACTAATACACAAGAAGCCCAGGTAAGCTTGATGGAATGCAGACAGATAAATTGGATTTATTAAGGACTCCTTCTAAAGCAGATGGAGTTGAAGGACATAATGTTGTTCCAAAAGTCCAAAAGGACACTAATTCTGAAAGATTTTCCAAGTTTGTGTAAGTGTGGAGATTAATTGCTTTTAGGATTAATGCCATTGTTGGCTCTGAAAGCCACGTGGCCACTGTCTCCTGAGTCTATCTGCACACTAGTCCTTTATTTTTTTTTATTTTTATTTTTTTATCTTTAAGAAATTCTTTATTTTTCACGTAATGGGATATCTAATAGCACATTGTATAACTGCAATTAATAAAAAAGATTTCAACATCTTTTAGTAAGAATATAAAATCAGTCTAGTGACACCGTGCTAACTTTACAGTAGGCTGTGTCCAACTGGAGCTAAATTTCTGGAGCTTTGAGAATTTAGAAACTTATTTCAATATTTTAGGTGTGCTATTTTGCAAATGTAAATTGCTGTGAGACTTGACTTAAAGATGTTAAGTCCATATTCTCATTTTGTCCATGCGTCACAAGACAAGTTCAAATCATTGACTATAGTACATCCCAGACCATCTCTTCCTCCGTGCCTCACTTTGTTTCCTTTTCACATTTTACTTCTGGCATCTCTGTTTGTGACTTCTGCCTTGTCCTGGAACTTTCTTCTCTGCCCATGAGACCTTCCCAACCCCACCTAATACAGCTGGACTCTCAGCTTCCTCTCAGCTGGACTCCTCAGCTCAGTTTCAGCTTCTCTGTAAATCCATTTAAGATAGAGTTTGCTGCTAGCCTTGACCTTGCAAGAATCACAGCAGGTAAGCTAATCTGCCCCCTTGCCTCTCACAGTGACCCTAGAGCTTCCCACTACAAGAGGGAGAGAAAAAGGTACTTCTCATTTTTTGCTGAGTGAGTAGAGATGGGGAATGGATGCGTGGAAGTTCAACAGCTCTGTCCTTATTTATCATCTCTAGAGAGTTCTATCTTTTCTATCTTTGTTCTTTTCTTGGGCTGGTAGGTGCCTAGCTGAATAATTTAGACTCTACTTGTTTATTTATACTCAGTGATCAGGGATATCTTACACATAGAAATACATGCAGTAAGACTGAAAAACTTTTGCAAAGAAAAGAAGACAAAAATACAAGTAGTCAAAATGGAGGAAAAAGAAGGAAAAAAAAAATTGGAAAACCAAAGCTGTGAAGAGTTATTGCAATTGAATTCATCATTTATGTCTCCGTTACCACCTGCTGAAGAAAAGAAGAAACTTGATGGGTCATAAAGTTCTCATTCTTTATTAGTGGAAGAAAGACAAGTTCATAAATTAGAAACAGGCTATATCTTGGTCTGGGCTCTGAGGAAAAATAAAATTCCTAATAGGTCTTCATACAAGGGATTTTGAACAAAAATAACAGATAATATGTTGAATAGTTTAACTCCTTCTTCCTCTCAAAATAAAATGCTCCTTTATTCTACACATTACTATTGCTTACATTGAAACTTGGTAAAATGTGTGGAAATACATTTCAATCTTATTCTGTAAAGGTACAGAACACATACCAGAATGCATGCACACAGCAGAGAGAAGGGATTTACTGAGAAGCAAATGATGCCTGGGCTTAGAGTCTCTCATAGACATGGGCCCCCCTCCAAGGTCTTGCACCATGTTTGCGTTTGTAATTTGTTTTGTTTTTCTTCAGGAGAGTGCCATTGCTTGTGTAAGTTGGTGATCCTCTATGACCTGGAGCTACCCCAAATCATACCTCATACAATATAAGTAATCTCATTAAGGTATTTTGTATACTATTGAAGAGTGACTAAGAAACAAGTCTTACTTGTTAGCCTTCTGAAATATCCGGGTTGTTATAACTGTCTGGATAGCAATCAAAACATAACTGAGTTCTCATACCGATATGCAAAGGAAAGCTATCCATAATTGCCAATTGAAAGAGTATTCACAAAGTCTAAGTAATACGACTTTATTAAATGGCTATGTATTAAAAACTCACTATAGATTGTTATGTTGAATTCAATCTACTAAAATTAAGGACATAGTTTCTACTTTCAAGGATCTTCTAATGTGAAGTAAGCATGCATTGCGATATGACATCATGAGTACTATAACAGTAGTATATAAAAGAAGTAACGAGAGAATTAAAGAAAAAAGTACACTTGAGGATTTTTAGGGCAGTGAAAATACTCTGCATGATGCTACAATGGTAGATACATGTCATTATACATTTTCCAAACCCACAGAATGTACAACACCAAGAGTGAACTCTAATGTAAACTATGGACTTTGAGTAATATGATGTGTCAGTGCAAGTTCATCAGTTGTAACAAATGTCCCACTCTGATGGGGGATGTTGTTAATTGGGGAGGCTGTGCATATGTCGGGGCAAGGGGCATATGAGGACTCTGCACCTTCCTCTCAATTTTGCTGCAAACCTAAAACTGCTCTAAAAAATAAAGTAAAATGATAACAAAAGCAAAAAATACGCTTAATTTCTCTGAAAGTGCTAGAGAAGGATTTACCCAAGAACAGAATTAACGAACGCAGCACTTTGTTATGAAAATGGATAATTATCTCAAATTTCCTAGTTATACTTGGAAAATTTATTAATTAATTTGATAACAATGTCTCATGGGAGTAAAAAATAAATAGAGAATAAAAAGAAAAGAGGAATGGATTTAGATATATGTGAGTTATTTGGAAAGATAAAGGCATCTGATACAAACTGAGGGCTTTGGAGTGGCTAGGGATAAAAGAACTAAGATTAGGAGGGAGGAACTAACTGGGCCAGGTCAGAAGATCCAGAGTGGTCCTGCAATACTCTACACGGATGTCGGATTCACAGAACTAAGAGGATCATTAGAGCTAAGTATTTCAAGGTAGATAATGTTACTGTCAAGGTTTTTCTGTGTAAAATGTCCAACTTGCATTGTGTCTCCAGAAACATGAGAATGTAGGAATTCAGTATATATACTGAATCTTTTTGCATTACTTGGGTATCCTGTCTAACACATTGCCAATAATCTAGAGCTCACATATACTCTTTGGTACTCATAGACTCACCAGCTCACATCTTATGGTGGGCTTTCTACAGAATCTGTCAGTGCTGACATTATTCCTGCCAAGACAAGGAGGCTGGTGTTGCTAGGGACACCAGGGTAGCCTGGAGAAAAAGAAAAAGAAAAGAAAAGAACCTCTTCCTTTGCATCTGTTGCAGTGTACGTTGGAATACCTTCTTGCATCCAAAGTACCAGTTTCTTGAAAATGGAGCTCAGAAGTATCTCTCCTTTTGTTACTATGTTCTGGCTGCTCCAGAATTGTTGGGGTGCTACCCTTTACTGCCTCTAGTGCCAAGGCCTAGTGTCATCAATAAAACCTGCACATCAAAGCATTGTCACTGTTCACACCTTCCGAGCTCACCAGATCGCAAATAAGAAAGAACCACCTATCACATGTTGTGACTGAACTTGCCCTATTCTTTTTCTTCTCACTGCCATTAGTGGAGACAATTATCTTACCACTGTAGTTCCTCGAGGGGGAAAGATAGGATGCCACCTTCTTCAGGGTTATACTCAGTCAAGAGTGGTTTATTCCAGAATGTTCTTTGGCATCGTATTTCTTTCTATTCACTCACGCAGTCAATTCTTCCAGGGGTCCTAGATGGTCACAATAGAGGAGGGTTCATTGCTTCCTCCTTGCAGCCCTTTCAAATTATCCTTTTCCATCAAAAACTTAGTGCAGAGCCGGCTGGCCTCAACTCTTCCAATGCACGAAGTATTATCTATCTCAGAAGCCTTGGTTACCCTGTTTTGCACATGGATCTTGGTTAGAAAAACTTGAGTCCATTCAGAAAGACTCCCTGGTAGAACAGATTTCCTCATGACATTTACCCACTCTCCTTTCAGCAACCTTCAAACTTTGCATATCAATAATTTACCTTTATGAGGAAAAAAATGTGCTATCTCACCACGCAGCACAGAAACTCAGATATGCATTAGTATATATCAGAGGAAGACACAGACATAAAGCTCAAGAAGGTTGTGGTCTCTTGGGGAAAACAAAATCTGAATACATATTTATAAAACAGTATGATGCAGTATAGGAATTTGGGTCATTACAAAACAATGCTTTGAAGGCTTATGGAAATAATACCTGAAACAAATACAGCAAAATACAATATTTAACTGATTATCTTTATCTTTATTGGACCAATCCAAATAGATTACCTAGAAAAAGCACTGAACATGGAGTCAGAAAGTTTCTAGTCTTCCAAATTGAACCTGGAAATAATCCCCCCACCCCATATTTACAGATACTTTCAGAACTGAAATTGTCTACCTCTGCAAAAATGAAAGCCATCACAGATCTTCCTGTCTCAGCAACTTTTACTGGGAAGCTGCCCAGACCTGAATAATATTAGTTCCTGTTTTTTCCTTTATAAGGAAAAAAAATTAAAAGAAAACCTATATGGCTCAATACAAACCTTCCCTGTAGAACAGAATTATTGTATTTCAGTGACAGTCTGTTATTGTGCTAGTTTTTTTTTTTAAATGAGTTGATTAAAATTCAAGGGATCTGAAGTTCTGCATGCTCCCCACACTGCTCCTCTGTGTTTCTTTAACAATTTGTGAGTTACCCAACCTCACCAAAAAAAAAAAAAAAAAAAGTTTGGTTTGTACCCCAGCTCTGCTTTTGAATGATGAGAATGAAGTGAACCACTTATAAATGACTGTAAATGTTAAAACTTCTAGGAATTCTTTCAAGCTTCCAATGGGCAGCATTCAATTTCCTAATACATTTCAAAAATAAAATCAGATACACTGCTATGGTTAAACATTTTTATTCTGAAACCATAAATAAAGAAAATTAAATTAAACTTAACTAAAATAAATAAGAAGGGGGAGGGGGAGAGAGATAAAGAAGAAGACTTTCAATTATTCTCACTTTATAGCTAAGAAGTTTGTGGCATAGAGAAATAAGTGATTTTCTCCATGTCACTAAACAACAACTGAAGTTATGTCCATTTGAATTAAGTTATTTCTCTTTCCATTGTCAGTTCTTTTTATTTAACCATCACCAATGTTGCAGTTACTATATTCAGATACTGTTGAAAGCACTTAACAAATATTAAGCCATTCAATCCTCATAACAATCCTATGAGGTAGATACAATCATAATCCCCATTTTGCAGATGAGGAAAATGAGGAACATAGTGTCTCTAGGTAGCAGAACAGGGATTCAAACCCTGTATAGCCTGAAATGTAGTGGTCAAGCTCTTTTCCATTATACTGTATAGTTCTTTCTTTCTATGCTGGAAGTTTTCAGTCATAGCTATGTTCTATAATCACCTGGGATGTAAAAAATAATTTTTCTCTAGCTCCAATCCAGATCAATAAAGTCAGAATCTATGAAGGTTGGGTCAGGTCATAGGCATATTTTCAAAGCTCTACTGTTGTTTTCTATGTGCAACCAGATTTGAGAACTTTTATGCTCCAGGAAGCTTCAGTAGAACAGAGTGGCCAGAAGCAGGAGTTGTGTAACCAGATAATCCTGGGTCCCAATCTTAGTTTTTTCACCTACTGGAGTATACCTATGAGAAACGTCCCTTGCTTGCTGTGCCTTGGTTTCCTTGTCTGTCAACTCAGAAAAATAATAGTAATAAAACATCACACCTACTTGATGGGTTTACTGTGGGCTTAATATTTAATATTCTTTCAGCACATTTATTGGCATGTGATAAACATTTAATAGATGTTAGCTTAAAAGGATCTTTCATATTTTTGTCATAGAGAAATGAATAGGTTAGGAGAAGATTTGGATTGCAATAATTTGATGAGATATGTCAAGTTTATGATCAAGGTGATGCTTATTCTCTATTTTACAGTATTTTGTTTCACAGCTTTTAGGATGTCCAATGTCATTCCTGGAGTGCTTACTTAGGAGGTTCATGCATGTTGCACATAGCAATTATAAAAATGTCTAAAACTAATATTTGTCGAGTATAATTTGTATGTGCCAAGCACTGGTTAAGAAGTTGACATACATTATCCAATTAAATATTTATATTGTCTCTATGAAATAGTTCTATTTTTTTTTTCTAATTTGTCATAGGGGAAATTGAGAGGTATAGCTAATGTGTTTTCCAGCATCAGATGCCGGTTTTCTCACCTCTCCTCTCTGTCCTCAACCACTGTAACACATTTCAGGTTTTTCTTACAACAGCATCTTAATTCTGTAATCAATGTCTGGATTTGTCAGCATTTGCCACTGTAATGTTGCATAATAAAAACTCAAAACTCAATGATCTATAACAATCATTTTTTTGTTTTTGTTTCTTCATTCATGCAGCTGTACCCAGACAGTAGCTCATCTACAATGGTTGGAGTTGGCTGAGTTTGGCTCCAAGCCAAGAATAGGTTCATATGAGTTCCATGTATCCCTCATTCTTCTGGGACTATGAGTTCCTAAGTGCATGTTCTTATCATGATCACAGCAGAAGTGAAAGAGGAGTATAAATCTACCATGATTTATAAGACGTGGACCCAAGCTAGCTCACTGTCACTTCTGCTCACAATTGATCAGGCATTGCTGAGCTGAGATGTATTCCCTGCCTCTAGCCAGAGGAACCACAAAGTCATATCAAAAAGGGCAGAGGCACAGGGAGTGGTAATGAATCAGGATCAATGATATATAATCTCCTTCAGCTAGTAAGTGGCATAGCTAATAATTGAAACTGCAATCTCTCTTGCTACCAAGTTGAGTTTCATTTGTGAAATTCTTTCATTTAGAACCTAGGTCTGATAATTTTTAAAGGCTAAGGAAAATGACAAAACAAATTCTCATGAGCTTTTTTCCTCCTTGATCTACTAAAGCTAGAATTAATAATAATATTACTTTTAACTAATTTATAGGATTCTCAAAATCTGAACAGTTATCAATTGTTAATTCACAGGATTGCCTACATAAGGCCATATTTACTCATGTTAGACAGAAGCAATTGCCCATGCACATACACACATGTACTTTGAAGATTCCAATCATGGTAAGCTGTTTTCCCTTCTATTTTAAACTTTATCCATACCAATATTATAAGCTTTATTTGCATTTTGAATGTCAAGTTTGCATTCTTCAATACATAGATGTAGATCATTCTATTTGCTGCTTATGTTATGTCAGTGAAGATTCACAGTCAACCCTCCATATCTGTGAGTTCCACATGCATGAATTCAATCCACCATAGATAGTAAATATCTCAAAAAAAAAATCACAAAGTTCCAAAAAGCAAAATTTGAATTTGCTATTTTTTTAATTTCAAAAAATTTATAGGATGCACGTGTTTTTTTGTTACATGGATGAATTGTGTCATGCTGCAGTCAGGGCTTTCAGTGCACCCATCATCAGACGAGTGTACGTGAATTTGCTATTTTAAATCCACATGAATGAAGTGATATGTAGGCATTGTATTATTATAAGTAATCTAAAGATAATTTAAAGTAAAGAGAATGTGTGTGGGTTATATGCAAATATTACACAATTTTATACAAGGAACTTGAGAGTGCAGATTTTGGTATCTGTGGTGGTGGCAGGGGTTGTGGGCAGATCCTGAAAACAATTCCCCATGAATACCGAGGGATGACTGTATTTCTTTCACATTTTTAAATATACTCTAGTGTATGATGAGGATTTTTTACAGAAGAAAAGCAAGCAGTTTAACTCTAAATCAATGGTTCAGATAAAACTGCTGCACCAAGGCCCATGCTCCCACAGATCTGGGTGCCGAGCTGGGTCCATGCCACCCAGGTGCCAACTGGCAGGCCGCAGCCCCATGGTCTTGCTCATGGACCAGAGGAATAAGCACCCTGGTTGTGCACACCATGCAGAGATTATGAACCTGCAGACCTGAGCTCCATGTGGTGGGCCATGCACCCTGGTTTTGTGCATCAGTCAGCAGGCCACACCCCTATGGCACTATGTGATACCATGACTGCAGTCCAGCTCTCCATCATGGACCCACTAGCCACAAGATTACCCCACCATGTAGTACATTACATCTAGACCTGGATGAAGCAAACACCCACTTCTCTGACACCTGTGGCCACCACTTAAATAGCCTTACCAGATAGCTACTCTCACCATTGCAGGGAGACTTAGGTAGAGAAATCTCCTGCAGTGCCCACCTCAGTGGAGAGGGACTCACCCAGTCTCCTGCCCAATGTTCCAGCAGTGGCCTAGGAACCAACTCACAACACCACGCAAAGATTCCCCAACACTGGCCCAAGTCCTACAACCCACAGAGGCACTGACCAAGGTCCTGTAACACACTCAGGGATACACCAAATTCCCGTGACATATCCTGGCACCAGTCAAGGTCGCACTACCAGCTGTGGAGAGGGACTTGAAAAATCCCCTGCCCAAGCTTCCAACAGAGGCCTGGGACAAACACACCAATCTGAATGAATATCCTCCAGCATTGGCTTGGACTGTGACAACCACAGGGGATCAAGACAATGCAGAAGAACAGTTGTGTTACACACTGTCAGTGCATCTGCCCCCTCCTGCCAGGTCAGTCCTCCAGAGTGGGAAACAAAAGTGTTATCTAGGGACCTCTCCTTCTTCTCAGAAAGAAGGAGAGTTCCCAGCAAAGGGTAACAGGTGTGCTTCAAATCTATCAGCCCTGAGCTGAGAGAAATGGTTTCAGATGAGAAGAAATCAGCAAAAAGTTCCAGCAACATGAGAAAAACAAGCTGGTTCCACACCCCTAAAGGATCACAGCACATCCACAGCAATATTCCCAAAGCAAAAGGGAATTGTCAAAGTGTCAGAAATGGAATTCAGAATATGGATGGCAAACAAGATGAAGAGAATTAAAGATAAAGTTGGAAAATAACACAAGCCAAAAAAAATTTTTCAAGACATGACTGATAAAACAATGAAAAACTTGCTAAAAAGATAGAAAACATAAGAAAGGATATAACAGAACTTGAACAAAAGAAAAGTCATTTAGGGACTTTCCATATATAGCAGAAAGCTTCACCAACAGGCTGGACCTAGGAGAGGAAAGAACCTCAGAGCTTGAACACAGGGCTTTTGAAATAACCCAGTCAGTCAAGGATGGAAAAAAAAAAAGAATGAAGAAAAATGAACAGTCACTCAGAGAAATATGGGACTATGTGAAATGAGCCAATATATTAAATGCAAACTATAGGTATCCTAGAAGGAGAAGAATAAAAAACAAAAAGCATGGGAAACTTATTCAAGAGAATTACTGAGGAGAACTTCCCTGGTATTGCCAAACATTCAGATATGAGATGGTCATCGAACACCAGGAAGATTTATAAAAAACAGGACATCTCCAAGACACATAGTCATCATCCTGGTAAAAGTCAAAATGAGAGAGAAAAATTATACAAGTTGCAAGACAAAAGCAGCAACTAACCTACAAAGGAAAACTCATCAAGCTAACAGCAGACTTGTCATCAGAGACCTTACAAGCCAAAAGTGATTAGGGCCTCATTTTTAATCTTCTTAAACGGAACAACTCCCAGCCAAGAATTTCATATCCTGCAAAACTAAGTTTCATAAATGATGGAAAAATAAAGACTTTTCCAGGCAAACAAACTCTAATGGAATTTGTCACTACTAGGTCCACCCTACAGCAAATGCTCAAAAGTACATTATACAGGCAACAGCATGATAGATACCCATCAGTGTAAAAAAGAAAATCCAAAAGTTATAGCTCACAACTCTTACAAAATAATATCACAAGATGGAAAACAAAACAATAAGATATCATACAACATGATGAATAGAACAGCATCCCACATATCAATATTAACATTCAAATCAACATGAATGATCTGAATGCCCCACTTAAAAGACATAGATTGGATGAATGGATGTAAAAACACAATCCAAGTATGTTATCTTAAAGAAAACCATGTAAATCAAAAAGAATCACACAGACTTCAGGTTAAAGGAAAAAAAAATAATGCAAATTTAAATCAAAAGCAAGATAGTGTAGTTATTCTCATATCAGATAAAAGAGACTTTAAATAAACAATGGGGGAAAAAGACAAAGATGGTCATTATATAATGGTAAAAGGAGCAACTGAAAAAGAAGACATAACAATCCTAAAGATATATACCTAACACAGGAGCTCCCAGTTTCATAAAGAAGATTCTTCTAGATATAAGCAAAGAAATAAACATAGAATCATAATTGCCAGGAACTTCAACACTCCACAGACAAAAGTGAACAGATCATCAACTGGACAAATAATCAAAGCAGAAAATAAGTAAAGAAACACTCGACTTAAATGTGACTCTATAACAAATGGACCTAATGGACATTTACAGAACATTCTACCCAAATAAACCATCAAATATACATTTTTCTCATCAGCAGATGGACATTTTTGCAAGATTAATCATATCTTAGGCCACAAAACAAGTCTCAGCAAATTCAAAAACATCAAAATCATACTATGTATCTTCTCAGACCACAGTGGAATAAAACTAGAAATTAATTCCAAGAGAAACACTCAAAACTACCCAAAGATATGGAAATTAAACAACCTGCTGCTGAATTATCCCTGGGTCAATGACAAAATTAAGATGGAGATCAAATGATTCCACAAATTGAATGACAAAGGGCAAACATGCTTTCAAAAGCTATGGGATACAGCAAAAGCAGTCCTAAGGGTAAAACGCATAGCCTTAAATACCTACACCAAAAAAAAAAAAAAAAAAAAAAACCCCACAAAGATAACAAATAAACAACCTAATGTCACATCTCAAGGAACTAGAAAAAGAAGAATAAACAAACCCAAAACCAGCAGTAGAAAATAACAAAGTTCATAACAGAACTAAATTAAATATAAACCAAACAAAACAATATAAAGATCAATGAAACAAAAAGTTGGTTCTTTAAAAGGATAAAGAAAATCGATAGACCACTATCCAGATTAACCATAAATAGAAAATAAAGGACTGAAATAACCTCAATCAGAAATGAAAAAGGAGACATTACAACTGGTACCATGTGAGTACACAATATCATTCATGAATATTATGAAAACCTCTAAACCACCAAACCAGAAAACCTAGAGGAAATGGACAAATTCCTCAAACCAATACCATCACAATCTGAATCAGGGGGAAATAGAAATCTTGATCAATAATGAGCACCAAGATTGAAGCAGTAATAAAAAATCTGCCCCCCCCCCAAAAAAAATAGCAGAACAGATGGAGTCACAGCCAAATTCTACCAGACCAGACCTACAAAGAAGAAGTGGTACCTATCCCACAGAAATTATTCCACAAAATGGAGAAAGAGAGAATCCTCTCTATGAAGCCGGTATCACCCTCATATACCAAAGGATTAAACAAAAACAAAAGCAAAAACAAACAAGCAAGCAAGACTACAGACCAATGTCCCTGATGAACACAGATGCAAAAATCCTTAACTAAATATTAGGAAACCGAATTCAACAGCACATGAAAAATATAATCCACCATGATCAAGTGGGTTTCATCTCAGGGATGCGAGTATGGTTTAAAATACACAAATCAATAAATGTGATTGACCACATAAACTGAAACAAAAACAAAGACCATATGATCATCTCAATAGATACAGAAAAAGCATTTGACAAAATCCAGCACCCTTTCATGATAAAAACTGTCAACAGTCTGCTTCACACCTAATGGGTATGCTGTATGCTGTCTGGGGAATGGGCATGCTTGTAGCTGTGACTCAGATGGTGCCAAGGCAATTTACGTAACCAAAGCATTTGTACCTCCATAACATTCAGAAATAGAAAAATAATAAAATAAAATAAAATATGGAAAGACAAAAAAAAAAAAAACTGTCAACAAAGTAAGCATAGAAGGAGCATACCTCAAAATAATGGGCAGTAAATATGACAAACCCACAACCAATATCATACTGAATGGGGAACAGTTGAAAGCATTCCCCCTAAGAATTTGAACAAGACAAGTGTGCCCATTGTCACAACTTCTATTCTACCTAGTATTGGAAGTCCTAGCCAGGACAATCAGGTACAAGGAGGAAATAACAGTAATCCAGATTGGGAAAGAAAAGGTCAAACTATCTCTGTTTGTCCATAATATCACCTTATATCTTGAAAATATGAAAGACTCCACCAAAAGACTCTTAGAATTGGTAAATGAATTCGGCAAAGTCTCGGGCTACAAAATCAATTGCATTAAGTCAGTAGCATTTCTATATACTAATGGCAGTCAAAGTGAGAATCAAATTAAGAACTCAATACTATTTATAATATCTGCAAAGAAAATACAATACCTTGGAATATACCTAATCAAGAAGGTGAAAGATCTTTAAAATGAGAACTACAAAACACTGATGAAAGAAATTATAGAAGACACAAATAAATGGAAAAATGTCCCATGCTCATGGATTGAAAGAATCAACACTGTTAAATGTCCATACTGCCCAAAGTGATTTACAGATTCAGCACAAAATATTCCCATCAGTATATCAACATCATTTTTCACAGATCTAGACAAATTAATGCTAAACTTTACATGGAACCAAAAAAGTGTCCAAATAGCCGAAGCAGTGTTATGCAAAAGGAACAAATCTGGAGGCATCACATTACCTGACTTCAAATTACACTACAAGTCTATAGTAACCAAAACAGCATGATATTAATATAAAGGTGGAGACATAGATGAATGGAACAGAATAGAGAACCCAGAAATAAAACCATCTACCTATAATGAACTGATCTTTGACAAAGCAGACAACAACATACACTAGGGAACAGTCGCTCTATTCAATAAATAGTGCTGTGAAAAGTGGATAGCCACAAGAGAAGAATGAATAAAAATGATCCACGGGATGCTTTTCAGTTTCCCTTAAAGCCAGGATGAGTTAAAATATTGAATCACTTAAGGACCACTCCCTGATAAGAAATTCATTTTCCATAGTAGTCTGTCTCTTTCAGTGTAACTTCTTATGTATTTTAATGTTGGATTAAAAGACAAGCATATCTGAAGCTGTATTGTGTTCCAAATTAGAAACAAAGCAGTATAAGGATTATGTTTTTAGTTCTCCACAAAGAATCAATCATTCCAGTAATAAATGTCAAACTCTCTAGTCTTTAATTCCTATAAGGGAAGACACAATCGAGGCTTGAGTTTACCAAATAATCTGATAGAGTGTGTTTTTATGTGTGGCTGACTCATTTCATTCTTATTAGAAACTCACAGCTTTATCTTAAACAGTCATCCCTAAAGAAGATTCTTAACAGAGAAAAAAGCATGGCTGGCCCATGAATTATTTGGACATAACTTTCATGTTGGTATTGTTCTATTTTTTTTTTCATGATGGAAAACAGGTGCACTATCCTAACTTACTCACATTGGCTCCTGCTTGATCCCTAGATTAGATTTTTTTCTCCAATCCCAAAAAGCAGAATATGTTTGACAGCTCAACAATAATAGGACAGTGTACACAAAATTAAATTGAAGGATGGTTAAGACAGTTCTCATTTCAATTTTGCAAATGCTTTTGTGCAAATGAAAAGAAACTCAGAGGCCACACACTATCACTTCATGAGAGATCTCATGGAGAAGTGCTTGACTTTATATTCTAAGCGATGCACCTCTTAAAGACTAGTGCTATGAAAGAGCCACTGAATAACCATAGATATTCTTAGAATCAAACTGCATATATATTTTTAACTTTTTATTGTAGAAAATTTTAAATATTTATGAAAGTGCAGGCACTAGTAGATTGAAACCCCATGTACCTATGCTCAACTTGAACTTGTGGTCTACCTTGTTTCGTATTTACTCATATCTTCTTCTGACCTTGGATATTTTAAGCAAATCCTAGACATTATATTATTTCATCCAAAAATATATCTGTAGATATTTCTCAAAGGTAAGGGATTTTGTTAACATAACCACAAGACTTGTTATAGCTAACAAAACCACAATACTAATTGTGGTTAACATACCTGTAATAAATTCTTAATTTCATAAAATATCTAGCCAGTATTCAAATTTCCAGATTGTCACACAAACACATGCACACACACACACACACACACACACACGCACATATGCATATATCCATACTACCTTTATATTAAACACAATTCAGAAAGGTTCATTTATGATGATTAGTTGAGATGTTTCAAGTACCTTTTCATTTATAAGTTCGTACTCCACCATTTTATTTTCTCCGCAATTAATTTGTCGATGAAATTGGGTTTGTTCTATAGTGTCCCACAATCTGGATTATGCTGATTGTATCCCTGTGGTGTCAACTAATTCTTTTTTGTTCTCTACATCTCTACATTTCCTGTAAATTCGTAGTTAGAGCTTGAGGCTTGATCAGATTTTGGTTTAGTTTTCCTTCCTTTCCTTTCTTTCTTTCTAGAATACTGTTTGCATGGAAAAAAGCAGCCTTCGGTGATCACTGGCTGGCTCTATTGCTGACCTCAGGTGTCATCGATTGGAGGTAAGATGTAAACGAGAGGGTGGATGAACAATGATAAGCATTCCCCACTACAATAGAACTACCAGCCTCAGCTAATCCCACACCCTGAAGTGCCACTTAGAACTTTTTAGGAAGCCAGTGTGAATATCAGATTCCAAGGTGTCAGTATAAATTGATATACAGGGATCTCACACATGTGAACTGAGGCAGGCCATGTTTGTTCTGGTCTAAGGGAGCTACTGTTCAGAACAGTAGACAAATTATGACCAGATCTTAGATCTACAATTTATTAGCTATGTGAACAGAAGAAAGTCCTTCCTCTATAAGTAAAATTCTATTTATAGTTTCAGTGGTTCCTGTGAGAATTGTAAATAATATTGGGAACAAATTGAGATGGTTGCTTTAGTTTCCAGTGGCTATGACAGTGCCAGTGTTTTTTTATGGTAATATTTCCTGTCCTTCACCCCACACCACCAGAGTATATATGTATTTTATCATGAGATATAAATGGGAACTGTGCCGTTTCCCTGGTTATGGTAATTGTTCTAAAAATAGATACCCAATCCATTCTGGACTAATAATGTAAGCTTTCTTACATTCTCCTAACAACAATTGTTTTAGAACAAAATCCACGGGGTCTCTACTTAAAGATTTTTCCACTTCTGTGGAGTGAGGGTGTGGAGAATCCTTTTTCACCTGTGACAAAGCTGGGGGACATGTAAGCAACTTTATATCTCAGTACCTTGGAGAAAAATCAGCCCTCAGTCACAGAGGAAGAAGGAAACAGGCAAAATAATAGCTGTGAGAGATAAAGAAAGTCTGGTGGAATTTTATCACTGATTGTCCAAGACTTAATCCTGTTTAGTTATGATTCAATATATTCTTCTTTTTGTTTAAGCTAGTTTAAGTAGGATTTTTGTTTTGTGCAAATAAAATAAAAGTCCTAATATATAAAATACCTAGCACGGTATCTGTTCAGCTAAACTTCTACAAATTGGTTGCTATTATACACAGCAGTGCTTGTTTTCTGCTGAATGTTGTTATTATTAGTAATAGTTCATGCATTCATACATTTATCCATGCCTGACTATATTAATAATCATGTTTGACTGCCTTCTTACTGTCCTTCCCTCACACATATTCTAAACTGAAAACTTCTTTGAGATCCATCGTATAATACCCAAGCACTTAGCTGAGTGCTCAAGAGAGCAAGAACACAGTAAAAAGAATCACTTAAAGTGAATTACACTCAATCCTTGAGAAATAGGAAAGGTGAAGCAAAGTTTCCTGAAGATTTTAGTTCTTAGCTGCTTCAAATTTCCCCATTGTTATTTTACAGTGAAGTTATACATAGTGTCTAGCACTGACAGGAACCCATGGAAGATAAATTTTTATTAATACAAAGTTGAATATGCTAAGATTGGAAAACTTTATCAACTTTATATAGGGTAATTAAGAAAATTCTGTGATAGCAAAGCTTGCCAGTATTTCTGTATTTATTAACAAACTAGGTTATTCAGTTTAATGGGATTCTTTAAAGTTATAATTATATTAGCAGACCTCTAACAAGAAAATTAATTTTAAATAGCAATTTCGGGTTGTACTCTCCTCACAACTATGAAGAAACACTTTAAAATTATTTCAGTTTTCCTCTTGCTTTGGGAGAACACTTGTGCACGTGTGTAGAAACAAATATGGAAATTTGTAGTTCTTGTATGTTCAAGAACATGTAGAGAAACATTAGACATATTCCTCTTTTTTAATATAACCTGCCTTATCTATCAGTGGCAACTATAGTTATTTTAAATAAGCTTTTAAGTCCTAAAATTGCATAAATTTGAATGCATTATTTATAATTTATCAGGATTCAGGTGAATTGAATCCCAAAGTTGGCAAAGGGTTTTGTAATTAATCCTGATTGTAAGAGATAAAATTCATCATAACATGACTCTCAATCTCTTTCATTCATTTTCTTTTCAATTGATGAATAGAGTAGCCAAGGTAAGCTGTTTTCTCCTCCCCAACATCCTGGATCATTATCTGCTTACTCATTTCATTTGGTATTGAACAAGTAGGACACAGTATATTTTATCAGACACTCTAACAAACATTCTTTCAAAAAATAATATTTAAAAATGTCTTTGGAGCCAAAACATACACCTCTGGGAACCACACACTACCTCTTGTGTCGTTAAGATTTAGGGCTATTTTTCAAGTCTGTTTTCTCTCTTGCTGCAGGCAGCAAGAACTCTAATTGTTTACCTTCCAGTCTGTGGTTCTTGTGATTCTATTTCCTCAAAAACTAGCTCTGAAGCCACATGGGGTACCCCTAGATCCTCCTTTCTGGACGGCCCCTGAAAGCAAACCCAAAGTTCCCTCTGGGAAGGGAAGGTGGGGAATACATTCAAGGAACAACTAAAACAAGAGGGAATTACAGAGCTTTCAGCAAGTTATAAAACTTATTGTTATCATGACTCTTAGATCCAGTGGTCTTTCTGAGATACTAGCTTTATGTGTAGATGGATTTCTTTTAGCCAATTTTATCCACCAAAGAACAAGACCCACCCTTTGGTTCCCACCGTCATTGGATTTTCTTTAAAAAGGCCAGAGTAACAACCCCCAAACCCAAGACTGACACCCTTCCCCTGTATACACTTTCCAGGCATGGCTCTTTATCCAGGGAAATCCACCCAGAAACCTACAAAGATGCTGAGGATTTAAGGCTTTATCATACCACCCCCAGACTATTTGATCATTTAAATTAAAGTTTTCCTAAAACTTTCCTAAACAAAGGTTAAGCAAAGTGAGCAAATTAAGAGGACAATTTCAGAAACTATGATAAGAATTTAGAAGCAGGTGAGACTTTGGTTCCTGGCAGATCATTTTCAATCAATAGGAATGTTCTTAAAAATCCCTGGAATTTCTTTAAAATGCAGATTTTTGTTGTATTGATCTGGTATGGAAACTGAGATTCTGCAGTTCTAACGAGCTCCCAGGTGCTACAAATGTTGCTGGATTTGAGATCACACTTGAAGGAGAAAGGATCTAGATGGCATGGGTAGCAGGAAGGGATTGATGAGCCCACAGGGATACATGAGAGACAGCCATGGATTCCTGCTCTGTGTATATAATGCAAACCTCCTCTTCTGCCACTCACATGATGGGGAAGTTTTTCTAGGAATGACTGATGAGTTACACATTGCTGGATATAATCAACTAGGTGAGATAACTTATAAAATGCTGTAGAAAATAATTCATTTAATTAGATGAGAAAAAAAACCCATCCTTCTTGCATGCTATTAAAAAAAGAATTTAATGGCTAAAGACTCAAAAGTGTTGAATAAACTTTTTAAACAGATCTAAACAATTTACTACCCCAAAGCAAAGTGGGTTTTTTCCTCTTTTGTCAAAAGACAAAATTACAACAAAGTTATAGATCTAATTGTCTTTTACTCATGATGTATGAATCTGGCAGCCCCCCATCTACAGAATAGAATGAGAGCTTCCACTAGGCAGTGACCAAACAGTGGGTTTTGTAAGGTGGGAACAAGGAAACAGAGCAATAGAAAAAAAGCTGATCAGTTTGTATCAGATTACTTCAGGTTACTTTCTTTGTAAGGGTTAAAGCAAAGGGGACTTTCTTAATACACTGATGCAGGTAGACTGAAATTTCCTCTTTTCAGGAACAACTAGTCTGTTTTGGAATCTATCTCCTTCATTAAAATTTCAGTTCGACCATGGGGCATTTAATATGAGTGACTCCATTTTGGTTTGATCTAGTCTGTTGGGTTCTAGTGCAGGAGCTCAGTCCAAAACAATGGCATATTGCCCAATTTTGCAATAGGCTTACATATTTATTGTATAAAAAATTGAAAAAATCTGAATTCTGAAAACCATCTATCCCCAAGGGATTTGGAAAAGAGACTGTAGACTTGTATCAATTGTATATGAAAATGAGATACCTTAAAACCTTTAAGGTAATTAATGTTTAAGGTAATGGAAACCCTCATAATAATATTTATATCTAAAACTTATCTAAATATTTGTTTGCTTGTTTTGGCTAGAAGAAAAAGAAAAAAAATTCAGTTGGCATCTGGCCCCAAACGATTTTGCTGTTTCACAATAATTTCTAATAAAATAAGATTTATACATTATAAAATGTAAAGGTACTGAACGAGAATTTTGCAGTTATTCTGCAGAAATTATGTGGGTATACACTAAAGCTATTCCCAGTGAATATCAATCACTACTGTCCCCTTAAGCAAATATTGGTCTCCACTTCATATTAGTCAATATTTAACCACTCATTTAATAGAGTTTGATATTTGTCTCCACAGTAATCAATATCTATTTAATATTTATGGAAGGAACAAAAGAAATAAAGAATTACAAAAGATGGTTTTTCTTCTCAACTATTCACCTCTTATGAAACTATTGACATTTAAAGTAATTTTTCCAGGTTTATTGTTAATTTTTAAATTTAATTCTATGATGTTTAACTCTCTGAATTTCCCAAACCTTTTGTCTGGCTTGGAATTTTACAACACATAATATTTATTGCAGAGAGTAGGAAATAGATACCTTCACTGTCCAAGATAATGACTTACTAAAGCAAAATTTTTGGTTGATTCTAGTTTGTAAAATTCTGATTAAAAGTTGTAATATTGATGATTACTATCATCATCAATGATGATCATTAACACTGAAGGAGTCTTGAATTTATGTAAAATGGGATTCTGCTCAGTATAAATGAGATATTAAATATGTAAGTAAAAGAAGATTGATTTTTACATGTCTTTCATGCCAGTGTGGTAAATTCACATATTATAATACCCACGCATATACAAATACCCCAGATCTCACTCACACATAACATTGTCAATGTGTCTGTCTGAAGTTTAGAGACGTAAATTATTGTTACTTTGTTTTAAAGTCAACGGACCAACTATATAAAATCTCATTGAATAATTTTTAATCAATTATTGTTCATTACTCAGGCTTAAATGAATAGCATCATCAAACCTTACATAGCAACACGAGTTTTTACTGGGATTTAAACCCAGTAAAGCTTGATGGAATAAATACAATACTAAGGATTATTGCTAAAAATTTAAGGAGCAGTAATGGTCACTTTTTAAATATAAATATTTAATATTATCAGTTCCCAAAAGGATTGCCATGCATTATTTAAAATCAAAGTCATAGAGTTCTATAGACAAGATCTAAAAATTTATGCAGAACACTTGTCCTTTATTTTTAATAACTGGAGGAATAATGGCGTCATGGTGTAAGGAAAACAAAGTGACTCAAGGAAGAGGAAAATAACAAAACAAAATTTAACACCCAAACTCACCAGCTCATCAGTATGCCTGTTGGCAACACTGTTGACAACTTAAATCTATACTCACTTAACTCTATACTCAACAGATCACACCTGTGGTATTGAATTCAGCTTACACATAAATTAATGCTCATCTTAAGAGGACAGGGACAAATGGAAAAACAATGGAGAGGAAATTCAACATGCTTGCTTGGAAATATAAATGGTCACGGGTCACAGAAGTATATGTATATCATACCCATTCTGCAAATCTTTAAAGTGATCGAGGTCCTAAGAACCATGAATTTCCTTAGCAGTCATGGTAGTTTGCTGGATCACAGACCTAATATTCTGCCATCCCTGTAGCAACCACTCAACACTTCCTTTTCCAATATCATTATGTTGATGGTAATTGATTTTTCTATTTCTACCATTTCTGCTGTATCCCTTGTTGTCTGTTTCTCTTTACCTGTCTTGGCTAGCTCCTGACAAGTTTCTTGTCAGTTTCCTGGCTAATCAAGAATCTCGATAGTAGAGGAATTTCTCATCACTGATTACATATTTTCAGTCTTCCAAGATATTATTCTCCTCTTCATATTTATGTTATCGTCCTTTGAGAAACATAGAATAAGTTGTCAAGAAATTAGAAAAACTTTACCAAGTTTGGATCAAACATCCGTTTAGCTGATTTGCAGATTAATGCCTATAATACTTAGGAGAGTGCCTGGCTCATTCATTACCCATTTGGTAAATGAATGAATGTGAAACACTCTTACTCCTAAATAAAAATAGGTTTCTTCTCAGGAGACTCCTTTAAGCCCTAGATTTTAGTATATCACCTGTGTCCTCTCCCTTTATTCCAAGTTTGTTTATTGGAATGTTTCCAGGGAAGACCATCAGCCTATCATCATTTTTTTTTCCTAGTGGGAATTCTAGGTTTTGATAAAAAATAAATTTTCCATGTCAGCCTTGTTATTGCAGAGCTCCAAATGTAGACATGTAGATTAGCCCATGTCCTTTTGTTGAATATATAAAGAAGGCTTAAAGGAAGTGAGGGAATGTCTAAACTGAACAGAAGAAAAGATTCAGTAGGGATATAGTAATTCCCTAAGGTGGGTTTTTAAAGATGTGTCTTCTGTAACAGAAATTAAAATTAACCTCTAAAGGACCAAGAAGTGAAGAATTAAGGCTGATCTTCTTCAACAAAAGCTTCAAGGGCATAAATTTTATAGTAAATTCAATAAAGAAATTCCTAATGGGTTAAAGATTTCCAAAAATTGTAGGGGAAATTCATACAGAAAGATGGTGGCACTATAGATTTTTATAAAATTTCCTCATAACACAGACAGAAGAAATAAACTATTGAAAGAAAAATATGAATGATATTTTAAACAAAATTAAATGAAAATAATTTCCCTGAAATCTCAGGCATAAGATCTGGCCAAAACATCCACCAGCAACATGTTCTGTACAATACCAATCACTGTGTAATAACAGCATAAAAGCAAAGGAAGTAAGAAAGGAATAGCATTATGAACCAACAAACTGCCATCCCTATCGAAGAAAATTGCATTCAGAGTAGTAATCTGAGGGGATAGATTTGAGAGCAAATAGCAGCAAGTACAAGTTGCAAAGTAAGTACAAAATGACAAAGAGGAAACATTGGACAACTATGAGACAATCTGGGCATTATAATGAAAATTGTAATCAATTTAAAAAGGAAATAAAAGAAAATCCAGGAGCTCCATATAATAGACTTCCTCTCTTGAAAAGGAGAAAAAAGGGGAAGGTAGAGGAGACAAAAACGAGGGAGAGAAATAAAGCATAATTTGTCAGACACCACTGAAAGTTTCTAGCACAACCATTCATTACACTGAAAATTCATAATTAATGGAAATTAACATTTATTCTGCTTCCCTGAGATATATATACATATATATATATATACACACACATACATATATATACATATATATATATTTCTGGGTTACCAAATAGGTCTAAGTGAAAGGGAGAAGTTCTATTTAAAAAAAAATCTAGGTAATAAATGCACAAGGAAATACAGAATTATAATGTAGAATTATAGAATTAGAAGATCACAATTTTACAACCCTGAATTAAATACAATCAGTTGATGATGTGCTGGGTTGTGTTACGTTAACATCGCTAAGACTAAGCACTTTGCTTACCAGAATTCTCTTCTTTGTATGGGTCCACATTAAAGTTGAGTAAAAGAGCAATTTTAGAAGGCAATGTGAAGGACATCTAATTAATTTCAGAGGGTAATTGTAGTTAGACATGGTGACAGACAGATGCAAGTAGCCTGGCAGGCCACACATATCCTAATTGTCCTCAGCTTTGTATCCAGCTCACCTTCATAATTGCTAACCTGGTGATCAACAGTGGCCCCAGTTTCACCATAAGGTGTTGGGCTGTAGACCCATACATGGGAAGGCTACAGAGAAGCATGGTTTCCCAAAGACTCCATGACCTTTCGCTAAGCCCTCTTTTCATTCATATCCATTGGCTATCCATACTTGACTTCTGGGATATTCCTGCTATAGCTTGGCTGTTTCTTTGGTCCTGCCACCATCCTTCCAGACTGTTACCTTTTTATCTCCTTCCTCATTTGTGTAGGTCACATTCCTACACAATATAAAGCCAACTGATTTTCGTGATATTTTATTTAAATCAACATATACAAAAGATTATCACTTCATCATGTAATCAATGTAATAATGAGATATTTTGTATTTTTTCCATAAGTCTTTAAGATCTGGTGTGTTTTACATACACACTCACAGCACATCTCAATTTAGACTAGCCACATTTGTATGCTCAATTACCACATGTGACTAGCAGCTAATGTATTGGACAGAGCAGCTCTAGAGAGTAGCTATTGAGCCATATAGCATAAACAATCTGCATCTTGCATATAAATAAAATTCTACAATTACAAATTAATCCCAACTTGTTATATCATAGAGAAATATCAACCATAAAATTGTGCTCAGTTTGGAAATATTACCTTGTTAGAGGTCTGATTTCAACCATAAAAAGCAAAAAGGAAGAGAAAATAAGAAAATAACAATCGTTTATTTATTGAACAATGACTGTAACAAGGGCATTTTAGACACATTCCATCTAATACAGCAATTTCATGGTGCAGTTACTGTTGTATCCCTATCTTATAGCTGGGGGAACTGAGGTTTAATGAAATTTTTAAATTTGTTGAGATCACACCCCTGGTGAAATTTGGGGAATATAGAATTCTAAATTGTCTGATTAATTCCCAAAGAACTCCCTCTGTGACATGAGTGGTAAAAAATCATTTTGTTTAGACTAAAATAGGGAAAGGGGGAAAAAAAGCTGAAAAGTTTATTAACTGTAGATACTGAAGAAATGATAGCGTGATAAGGCAGGAGACAGAGCATAAAGGACTAGGAGATTTTCTTAAATCACTTTAGGGTTCCCATCTATTTCACAGAAGATTTTTTCACCTAAAGATTTTCTTCAGTCCATGTTTGTGTGTGCAGGAGCATCTATAATTACGGAATTTACTCCATCTTAGTTAAATTTAGAATGGCTTAATGGATGGTTCTCTCTGAAGCTTATTACTGTATACCTAAGGTCATTACAATATTAATGGCTTCTTAGAAAGGAAACAGTGTAAGACTACTAATAAGCACCATGTTTTATGCATATTTTATGCTAGTCACTTAAAATTTATAATGCATGTTGCTAAAACATTTATTCGATATTGATAGCTTATTTTATGCCACTTCTAGTTGGTATTACAAATATATTAAATGGCTAAAATGCATATGCCCTTTCTATCAACATTCACTTAATGTTAATGCTTTCTAAAACACTTATGGAATAAGAATAGCCACTTTGCATTCAAAATCATTTATTAATACCCTTTACAGTAAGCTGCAGATTCATCAAATACAATATGTTAATTCATCAACATTACTACACAACATATACTGAGAAGAAAAGAATAATGTGAAAGTCTGCTCCACAAGTTAAAATTATGATTTTTTAAATTGGGCATGATTTCTCTCCTATAGTATCCACTTAGTGAGCCAGGGGCCAGTGAGAGTATAATCTGACTTGTGTTATCTGAATCCTTGAGTCTTGTTCCTTCATCTTTTGATGACCCCAACCACAAAGACAAATAGAGTGACAGTCAGTTTTTCCCCAAATGGTAGATGCTTTGATGAAAGTTAATAATGCACAGAGATGAAATAAACACTTTAGAAGTATTTATTATTTCCAAACATAAAAAAACTTAGAACACAGAAATAGAAAAACAAAAACGAATGATTACAAACAACAAAATGGCTTTGTGAAACAAAGAGGATACGACCATAGGGTGGAAATAGAGGCGGGATTCAGAAGGAAGGTGATATTTGAGCTGGATCTGAAAAATGAATTAATGAGAGAGGGAATGCACAAAAGCATTCAAATAAGAGGAAATAGCATGCATATGAAAAAATGATAGCCTGGTTTGTCCAAGAATGGCAACTCTTGAGTCTATCCAAAATGTAGAGGAAAGGGAAGGAAACTAATTAGAGATAAAACTGGATAGCGAGACTGCTGCCAGAAAGAAAATAGTTTTGTGTGCCCCGCTAAGCATTTTATCCTATTTGTAAGAAGGTGAAATTAGCAGTTTTAAAATATGTGACTAACATGCTGAGAGCTCTGTGTTTGTATTTATGATAACTGGTAGTAAGGAGAATGTGTTGGAGGAAAGACAGATGAAATGCAACAATACAGTGAAAAATGATATGGCATAAATGAGATGTATTCCAGAGATGTATATGTTGTAGATATACATATTATGATCTAAGTATTGGGCTCTTTCATAAGGAGTCATGAAAACATCACTTTGGAAATACGAAAGAAATCAATTTCAATTAGGTGGGTTAGGAAAAATAAGGTAGATTTTTTTTTTTATCTGAAAAATGCTCATTGTTTTTTACAATGTTAGTGACAATGACAGAAATGAGAAATATGAAGAATTCAGGATAATCATGTGTAGGAGAGCCTACCTATGCCATGAGCAGTTAGAGATCTATGCCAAGGATGCTGACATTTTATTTATCACAGTCCTACCAAACACTAATCTACTTTGGATTAATTGCTTCCAAAATTATATTTTCAATGTTGAAGCTGCAGTCAAATAATTAACTATGTGACCATTCATCATATTATGCTTTAATGCCAAAGAACATTATGAGCAATGCATATTTATCAATGTTCAAATTGTAACTCAGTAGCAATGCCCTGTTTACTATTATTATTATTTTAAATAGTATTTTAACAACTGGCATCCAAAAATTTTCCTTTTAATGCTGTCTGCATGGGAATCAGGCTGATTGCGAGAGGCCAAAGATTCAAGATAATTCCATCATAAACACCTTTTGTGATCAAAGCTGAGTGTGATGTGGAGCTTCAACTTGCCGTAAACACAGGACAGATTTTCTCAGCCTTAGCATTATTAACATGGATGATTCTTTTCTGTGAGGAGTGTTCTGTGCATTCCAGGGTGTGTAGCCACATTCCTGGCCTCTCCAGAGTAGATATCAGTAGCACTCACTGATAGTTGTGACAACCAAAAATGCTCCAGACACTGTCCAGTATTGCCGCCAAATAGGGGAACATTAAGACACACTTACACTTGAACGCTGCACCAATGAAACGACCCACCATGTGCTTTACAACTAATTGTTAAATTTTCTGAAGTAAAGAGCTGCAAACAAAATTTAAAAGATCCCCTAAAATAATATTAGCTAGAACAAAATCATGAATATATGGGGATAAATCTTGGTTTTTTTGCTCATTGGTGAAAGTGTTCAATTAATCCTTATTTCTACACATTCATCTGAATCACTGGCACAATTAACTCCATTATTTTGCTAGAGTAACCAAAAACATATATGTCTTTATCTATAAACCTTTTGATAACTAAGCCCATTCTATATTTCCATATTCAAAGGGATTTTTACAAAACTAGATTCATATTAGTGTGCAAATTCTATGTTCTGTAACTTTCCCACCTACAAACTGGTAAACAATAACTCGTTTTCTATTTATCTGGCAGGAGGCAAGGGGTAAAATTCGAGAAGCCTGCCTTACTAGACTCTCTCCTAAAAACTTCATAATCATTAATACAGAAAAAAAGCTATAAAATCTGAATTGTCTTCTTCAAAAGTGGAAAAATATAAACTATATTTTGAAGAATAAGAAATGGTTAACTGGACTATAGAGTAATGGTGGAGTGAAGAGAAGTAGTGTGATTCATTGAATTAAAAAAAAAATGTCCTGTATACTCAGTCTACTTGAATTCTACCAAAAAATAGAAGGGACGGAGAACCTGAAAAAGCAGGGAAAAAGCTATGGGCAATGTGGTATGCTGGGAACAGTATAGTTTTCAAATCCTAAATCTACTAATTTCTAGCTGAACTTCTGGCTAAAGCCACCAAAATTTCTAGATATCAATATATTTAGTAGGAGATGCTATTGCCTACTTTCATATTTGTTTTAGAAATTGAAATAATAATAATGATAGCCAACCCTTATCAGACACATCTAAGTGTTACATGTTCTCTAGATGTTCTATATGTAATATCTCAGTTACTATTAATAACAACCTACTGAGGGAGACATCATTATCATCTCTGTTTTACAGAAAAAGAAACAGAAGCAAGACGAGGTTGCACATCATAGAGAGATTTAAATTTAATCAACTCATTCTTTAAAAAGTAGCTTAAACATTAAAATATGCTTTTACAAATGCTGTAGAAAAAACTTACACAGTTGGTTACCAATCCAACATAGTTCTCTGCTTTCAACTCAAAAAATATGTGCAGAAAGAGAAATGATAATAAATTTATATAAATACATGAAGAAACTCAGAGATAGGAGCAGAGAAAGTCCAGGTCTGCTAATAAACATATAAACTAAATTTACCATTTCTCTCTTCCCCATTTAGCTACCTAATGCTTAGTGATTTTCCTTTTTTTTTTTTCCTTCTCCTTTGAGCCCTACCTTAGTTCATGTCTCCATAAATGTTTCCTTTCTAATTAATTCTGCATATTGCTGCTAGAGATTTCTAAAACGAAAATCTGATCATGCTAATACCTTGATTATATATCCTTCATAAGTTTCCTTTGGCTTCTGGGATAAGTTTAAACACATCTTTTCATTTAGCAGTTTCTAGTTAATTTGGAGATTTGCATATCCTTAGATCCAGTAATTTCACACTCAGGTGTACATCCTAGATAAGTTCTCGCATATGTGTAGAAGGAGACAGCCACAAAATGTTCAATGTCCCATTGTTTGTAATAGTGAAAAATGCTAAATGACCTTAATGTCATTTTACAGAATAAGGATTAGAGACACTGTGATTTATCCACATAACAAATAAATAAGTACTATAGAGCATTTTATTTTTATTTTAATAAAAAATAAAATATATATTTGTGGTAGACAATGTGATGTTTTGAAATATCCACACGTTGTCAAGCTAATCATATGAATTATCTTACATATTTATTTGTCATGAGGACACTTAAAATTTACTCTCTTATCAATTTTAAAATATGAAATACATTGTTATTAACTATGGTTGCTATGTTGTACAATATATTTCTTGAACTTATTCCTTCTGGCTAACAGAAATTTTGCATCCTTTGACCAACATTACCCCAATACCTCCCCACTTCTCTAGCTTCCGGTAACCACCATTGTACACTCTCTTTCAATGATTTGACTTTTTGAGATTTCACAAATGAGTGAGGTCTTGTGGTGTTTGTCGTTAACCATAATGTCCTCCAGGTTGATCCTTGTTGCAAATGACAGGGCTTTCTTTTTTTTAAAGACTGAATAGTATTGCATGGGAGATAGATATCACAATTTTAAACAGCATTTTAAATGAATGAATGTCTTGTGTTTATATAAGAATACAGACTATTTTAAAAAAAATAGAGTAATAGAAAAAATAATATATGCAGTATATCACTACATATCATCTACAAATAGACAAAATAATTATATATTGTGTAGGATTACATAGTTCATACAGAAAAAAATTGAGATAATGATTCCCTGTGGTGATGAGAAAGAAGGAGGTGAATAAACAACTGTACATACAGGGGGCTTTAAGTGTGTATTTTTTATTTCATTTTTAAGCTGGGTGTCAGGAACATAGTGTTTATTACAGAATACTTGAGATCTTTTGCATACTTTAAACAGTTAATAAAAAAATGTAAATCTTCTCTACAAAAAAAGCAACTAAAAATCCACCATGGATTGATCTTTATCTATTTTTCCAATATTACTTATTGACCATCTATTGATGCTTGCCCTCCAATCACAATGAGTGACGTAGTACAGTTTTCCAAACACATCATTCTCCCTCTTTTCTGTATGGCCTTTTTTATACCATAAAAACTTTGCATTTACGTTACTCCTATTTACTTGTTAAGGCTCAGCTCAGAGCTCTCAAACCCCGGGACCTTTTCTTAATGTCTTTAGTCTGGTTAACGACTGTGTTCTGATTTCTCATAGCACCATTTCTACTTCTGTGTCAGCCTTAAAACAATTGCTATTAGTATTACCTTTTTGCTCACACTACATAGCATAGGCAGTGGAGGTTGATGAGGGGCCTCTGCTCATCCTTAGCCACTTAGAGGCCCAGGTGATGAGGCTACAGTAGTACCTGCACTTTCACCTTTCACAATTATTAATACTGTGGCAGGAAGAAAGGGGAATGAGAGATCATGGCCTGACCCTTAGAGCCTCTACTCAAAAGTGACCAAAATCATTTTCATTCACATTTTTTTTTCTGAATGCAGCCACTCAAATGGCTTCTGCTAACTTCAAAGGGAATGGGAAAATGCAAGCTACTACAAGGTGACTAAATGATGAATACTGTTATGTGGGAAATATGTGAATACCCCTAAAGACCACCATTGCTGTGAAATTTCTTATGCGATATTGTATTAATAATAAATTATTTACTACTCCTGTGCAGAAATCTTGTCTTAGCTCAGTATGTCTACCACCTCACAAAGACACATTCAAAAGAATATGTGTTGCCTAGTTAAATGAACAGGTCTTCACTAAAATATACTACTTCCAGATGGGATATACAGAAAGTAATATTGCAAGTGAGCATTAGCGTTTCATTATTGGCTAATTTTTCTGACCATATCCTTCTTGATTGGCTGTAGGGTTACCAATGTAGAAATTTTCCAAGCAGAACATATTTATTTCAGTCTTCTAACAAAAGAAGAGGAATCTCAGCACCTATTCACTTTTATGTACCTGCCAGATATTTCTTGGAAAGTGATAAATCAGTCCAGTCTATTAGAGCCAATTTCTTCAGTTTTCTAGGCATAGATATTCACTGTAAAAATCTATACTTTAGAAGGATTTTCTAAGGTGGTTGTTCATTCCAAATCATAAGGACTCATTCTCCTTGCAAATGATTTACCTATTTATCATCCAGACAATAATGCAAATAGAAATCCAATTTTTCCTAAGACTTATTTTTTAAATATATTTCCTTTTATACATTGATTTCAATAAAAGTGATTTTAGTATATTGAGAGGTAGAAAGGTATACATCATGTATTTCCTTTTCTTTTTTCTCCATTAAAGTGCATCTTTTGCATTTTACTATTTTAACTCTCTGGGGAATTTCTGAAACTTGGGCTAAGTACTCTTGTCACAGATAACTGACCTAATATGTAACATCACATAAACATAAATAATAAGCATCAACTTGTATCTTCACATTGAAGATTAAATGTCACTGGCATTTATGAAAGCACAACATGCGAATATCCCAAGCTCTCATAATGTGAGAGTATCCTAAACTCTTAGTATTTACAAACTTTTCAGCCTAACCCTATTGATCTAGCAGCAAATCCCGTTTTCCTGTTCCTTAAAAACATAATCACAATCAACTACTGCTCACAGTCTTCAGCGCTCCCCCTTGTGGTTGAGGCCACCAACATCAGGGCTATTTCAATAGTATTCTACCTGTTCTCTCCACAGACTATTGAATGATTCTTTTAAAATGCAATTTAGTAACATCACAGTCACAACAATCCTTGGCTTAAAAGTCCTTCAGCATGGCACACAGGATCCTGCATTACCTAGCTCCTAACCCCCACCTTCCTACATTCTCTGTGCTCCCACTCTGTTTTCTTGCTTTTCATTCAGTGTATCTTTTACCCCCTTGTCCCAAGGTCTTTGCACCTGTTTCCCCAACCTAGGACACTCTCCCTTCACAGATCAAATGATTAGTTCTCTCTCTTCTTGCCAATCTTTCCTCAAAATTTATACTTTCAGAGGGGACTCCTCAGATAACATTATCTGAAATTAAAATATCATGGCATTCTCTATCCCCTTATCCAGCATTCTTTATATTCTTTTTATTTATCATCACCTAATATCATATTACATAGTTGATACATGTGTATGCACATACATATAAATATAAACATAAAATTATTATTTTCATGTCATCACTAAAATGAAAGTTATATAAGGCAGGACTTTTTGGTTTTGTTCACCAGAACCTAGAAGAGTACCAAGGACATCTTAAGTCTTCAGAAAATATTTGTTGAATGAATAAATAAGTAGCTAGATAAACTCTTACAAAGTAGAAGAGTTAGAACTTCATTCGCAAGGAATTTCCCCAATCTTTTATACTACCATTCCTTGTACTTATGCCAGTTATATTAAGGACTGAAGTTGCAAGTGACCCAGGGATATAATTCCATTAATGGTTCTGACCTAATCAAGTGTTCCTCCTATGCACGGGAGATCAATAGGGTTTCTCCTTTTTCCTTTCTTCCTTCCTTTTTCCTTCCTTCTTCCTCCCTTTCTTCTATTCTTCCTTTCATTCTTTTCTTCTTCTTTCCTCTTCATTCACTGTGGGCATTAAAACTCCTGAGACTTTTGATCTACATAGCTAAGTCTACCATCTCAGGAATGTTCTACTGTACTTAGGACTGCAGTACTCTTGAGTTGTTAGTATAGTATAGAAATGGGTAATAGCTTAGAATGCTGCTTCCTCCCTGCTGTGAGAAAGATTATATCCCACACAATTTCATCAATAATTTTGAAACTGTGAAGGAAGACAGCAGTCCAACCTTCGGCTTTACCTAAAACATCTGTCAAGCAATCAGAGTGAATCATCAGACAGCAAACACAGACGGGAAGACACACAGAACTAAATATGTAGCTGATGCATACACAGCCTCTTCCATTCTATGACAGCACACAGGAATTTAGCAAAAAGGAATGTCAGAGATTTGAAGAGGATCACTGGCTATTGAATTGTGAAGCACTGAATCTGCTTGATTAGGGAAACACAAGTTCCACCCTGCTCAGCGTAATTGGTAGCTTGCCTACAGGTTTTGTGGTTACAGCAGAATGTTGTAGCACAACTGCATCCTCCAGCCCTCACTTGGGACTAACTCCAAACCCTTCTCTGGCACCATCAAGGGTCTAGGACATGAGGTGGTGGCCACATAATGTGGCTTCTATCCCTGATCCACTACCTCAACATGCCATCAGGATTAAATGCCTTAAGCACTTTGCTGTATCTGGTTTCCCATTGAACAGATCTCATTTCCTAAAATATTTTGCTCTACAGGAGGGAAACTTGCTTCCCTGGAGTCCAAGCTGTAGGGATCAGTCTTGGACAATTTAATCCTTATCTCTCACTTTGTTTAGTCACTTCTCTTTCTTATTTTCTCTCATCAGTTTAATTAGCTGGGTGTAATTAGAAGACTCATCTTGCTATTAATATTAAAGATTCCATAATGGCATCCCATCATAAATCATGTATTATTGAGCCAGTACTCTGTGGTATCATCGTCTCTAAACATACTGAGATTATCTCCATCCTATTTTTAATTTTCCAATCTCTAGATCTTTATGTTTTTATTTAACACATGTAAATATAAAGTTAACTATGTGTGAGGCACTCTTTTAAGTGCTTTACAGTTATTAACTCATTTATCTCTGATAACAACTCTACGGTATAAGTACTATTATATTATCATTCTCATTTTACAAATGAGAAAACTGAGACACAGATAGCTGAACCAACTTCCCCATGAGTGGTCCCACAACTAATAAGTTCATAAATTGAGCTGATTAGTTCTACCTTTAGTCCCTTGCCTACTAATTTATCAATATTTCATTAATCAATTCTTTATCCAAATAACCCATGTATACAATGAATTGTAGCTATTTTTCCCATTTTTTAAGAGGGGTAAATTTTCAAGAAAGTCCACCATAGACAATCATGATTCCTGTTTTAAATTCTCCATGTTTTGTGAGTTTACATATAGATTTCCAGATTGAGACAATAATATTTTACTTTCCAATATGATAAAATTATGTTTCCCTTGGCTTAGTTTTTAGACATGTAACTACAGAGAAATATGAAGAGATGTTTGCTCCAACATGGGGTTACCATTATGGAGGGAGGATAAAATATTAGAAAATATATCTGCATGAAATTTCTCAAAATTAATTTTCCCCTTAGTTTTCCCAGAGTACTGATCACTTGGAACAATAAACCTAAACTATGTTTTTAAGGAAGGTAAAAATTTTACTGTCATAGTATTAATAATATCATACTAGTTTAAAAAATATATTTTCTGAAATATGATACTTGTTTTAACATTTGCCAAATTGGCAGTAAAATTACACATTTGCTATTAATATCTACTATTGTTGTGTAGGCTTTTCCAAGTATAAAATTCTTTTAGTATTTCTATAAAGGTAGAATTGTATATATTAATTCATTTTTAACTAATTTCTCTTGCAGCACTGAATAAGCACAGATGTGTTTTGACTGGTAGGCTACGGAAGGCATTGTTTTCAAAGATATTAATTCAGTCATCTAGCAGAGTATTTTAAAAGCTTTGATAAGGAATTTTTAAGTGTTCACCTCTCATCATTGATCTTTTCTTGATTGTTTACCAAGTGTTTCTTTTATACTCAGATTTACAGCTCATGCAAAGTAACATAAGTACATTGAAATATATCTGAATTTATACTTTTAGTGCCTTTGACATCTGAAAATGAAGATAAAAGAAATACATTGGTTTAAAAGATAAACATTTAGGATTAATGTGTATTTCCTATTGAGTTACAGGGTGCTAATACCTGTGTCACAGCAAAAATCTTATTTGACCCATTATTTTGGATCAACAAAAAACCCCTAAACTACTGTTTTAACAAAAAAAGACTCTATCAGTACAGGAATCAGGTCAGGCATTGGAAAAGACCACCCCACCATTTCTGTTTAATACAACCATTCAGTACTTTAAATGGTAACATCATTCAATGCCAGAACCTGACTTTTTTTTTTTTTTTTTTTTTTTGAGACAGAGTCTCACTTTGTTGCCCAGGCTAGAGTGAGTGCCGTGGCGTCAGCTTAGCTCACAGCAACCTCAGACTCCTCGGCTTAAGCGATCCTACTGCCTCAGCCTCCCGAGTAGCTGGGACTACAGGCATGCGCCACTATGCCCGGCTAATTTTTTCTATATAGATTTTTTTTAGTTGTCCATATAATGTCTTTCTATTTTTAGTAGAGACGGGGTCTCGCTCAGGCTGGTCTCGAACTCCTGACCTTGAGCAATCCACCCGCCTCGGCCTCCCAGAGTGCTAGGATTACAGGCGTGAGCCACCGCGCCCGGCCCAGAACCTGACTTTTGATCAGAAAATAAAATCGAACATTTCCATAGCTCTGTGATCCCCAGCCCAGATTCTGTACAATCATATAAATGGTTGTACTGCAAATTTCTAAAAGACCTCAAAACACCATTTAAAATGACACAATTATAAAATATCTTTAAAGAAAACTTTAAAATCAGATAGAATAATAGATTAAAAACTGCCATAAATGTGCCCAAACAGGAAGACCTTCTTTGTTCTTAGTATCCTCCAGTAGGTTTTGGCCATTTTTATTTGACTACCATGGGGCCAATTTGAATTTGTTACTTCACTGCTCAGTATGCTAAGCCTAGCTGGGCATGGTGGCTCACACCTGTAATCATGGCACTTTCAGAAAATGAGGAGGGAGGATTGCTTGAGGCCAGGAGTTTGTTTCCAGCCTGGGCAACATAGTAAGACCCTGTCTCTACAAAAATTAAATAAATAAATAAAATAAAATAAAATAAAAATTATTAGGTCTTTAGTTTCTCCTACTCAAGAATACCTAATTTTCTTGCTCAAGCACTAAATCTCCAAAATAACCACCTCCCCTGTATAATGTCAGTGATTGCTTTACTTTCTCCTTTCACTTGGATTTTAGTGAAAATTGTTTTTATTCCTGAGTTGACTTCAAACTAAAGAAAATATATTTCATTTTTCTAGAGTCATTCATTTCTTGATAATATTTTTTTTGTGAAATTCTATTAGGATTAGCAATGGTTTAGGTGAGGTATCTTCTTTGACAAAGCCTATTCCTAAAATGAAAAAGCACACTCACAGAAGAGATAATTGATTGTGAGATCCTTGATATCAAGGATAATAATTGCCCCTACTTATATACTTCTGTCCTCATCTACATACTCTTGTTCAAAGAGAGTATGTGCAAAGATTAAATGTTAATTGATGACAAACCACCCTACAGTATTATGAACTCACTACATTATAGCATTCTTTACATTAAATAGCTAGTTTATTTTAGAATGAACACCCCGGGGACATGTTCTCTTATTCACAATGGTAAACCCATGCAAAGTCTAATAAATAGTAAATGCTAAATTTTTATAAAAATAAACTATAATTTAAAATATGGATGACTATATGAAAGAATGAAACATATATAAGCAAATCCATAATCCTATCCCATTTTTCTCAGTACGTATAATTTTAATTAATAAGTCATCAGTATTTACTATGTGTCAGTATTTGGGCTATATATTGGTACATGTGGTATCTCATTTACTATTCAAAATAACAGTGTAGGACAGATATTAAAATATTTATTTCAAAATTTTGGGAAAAAAAATTATTGCCCAAAATGGAGGTAAAGCTAAGTATTAAAGCTTGGTCTCTTGAGCCCAACTCCTGTTCTTTTGCATTTCCCTAGTTATCTCAAAAACATTAAATGAAAGAAACTTAGTTCCTAAAATTTAAAGATTCTCTTTAGGTTATTCATTGAAGAAGAGGTAAAAAGGAACAGAAAGGGACATTATTATGTATTCAACTACAGCAGGCCCAGATAAATGAACTGCAGTTGCACACCTGAGACAATAGTGCCCTAGATTTAGTGATTTGACACAAAACAGAACAACTAGTCAAGAAAATTATGTGGTTAGAGTATGTGATGAGACAGTAATAAGAGGAATTTTGGCTGTTGTGACCCTTTTACTACCTAAAAGCTATGATTACTTTCCCAAATGCTATGCCAGTAATCTATAAAAACTAAGGTAGGGAATAAAGCTTAAACTCCTCAAATGTGACACATTTTAGAGTATTTCCAGTCATACAGTTATCTTAACACACATTTCTATTTTGAATTCTGAAATCAAGAATTAGAGTTTAACAAGGGACCATCCCCAACCATGAAGAACCTTTGTAAAGCATTTTGTTTTGTTAATTTGAAAGCAACATTTGCATAATATCATTTAGAGCTGCTGCTGATGTGCTATTCCTGAACATATGTTTTGAAGTCTCCTCAGTAGAGAAATCCATTGGCAAGGAAGGCTAAGTAGGTTGAGGTCCTCAGCTTTGCCTGTGTCCAACCAGACACCTGCATTTCAAGTGTTAAGGTCTTACTCTTCCCTCATCAATGCTGTAACTTTAACATGAGTGACTTGGTGAGCCTGAGAATCCAATGGATGATAAATAAGCACATGATTTATTTATAAATACCCAAAACTGGAAACACAGATATCCCTCATTTAGTGAATGTAAAAACAGTCTGTGGTTCATCCATATAATCAAGTATTACTCAGCAATAAAGGAGCCAATTGCTAACACAAGCACAATACCATTGATAAGTCTCAGTTGTGTTATGGTAAGTGTAAGAAATCAAACTCAAAATGCTACCTAATATGTGATCCTATTTATATGATGTTCTAGAAAAGGCAAAACTATAGAGGCAGAAAACAGATCAGTTGTTGGAGGTGGGGGCAGGAATATGGTTTTAAAAAATGTCACAGGTAAATTTCTGGGAGGAATAGAACTATTCTATGTCTTAATTGTGACACTGATTTCAGGACTGTATGTGTTTATCAAAATTCACAGAACTGAACACTATACAGGTGAATTTTACGATATGTAAATATTACCTTCACTTAAAAAAAATGCAATGAAGAGATACTGCTACACAGCCACTGAGATGACCAAAATTAAAAGGACCATTAATACCAAGTGCTACAGAGGATGTGGACCAAGTAGACCAATAAGACATTCCTATCAGTAATGTAAAATGACACAATCCCATTGGAAAAGCAGTTTGACAGTTTCTTATAAAGTTAAACATAGTTATCATATAGTCCAGAGTTTTCAATCCTAGGTATTTATCCAAGACAAATGAAAATATATGTATGTACAGGGACCTGAACAATAATCTTCATAGAAGCTTCTTTATTCATTTACAGCCCCAAACAGGAAACAATGCAAATATCTATCAAAGGGAGAATGGATATTCAAATGTAATATAATTAGCAAATGAAATACTACTCAGGAATATAAAATACACAATATTGATACAACAGCATGAATAATTTTATAAACATTATGCTGAGCAAAAGAAGCCAGCCATAAAAGTGTCAAATTCTTTCTATTTGAGACTGTATTTCTATTTCTATTTATTTGAAACTCTAGTTAAGCTAAATGTCAATTAATTATAAGCAAAATTTTTGTTGTGGATAGTTTTGGGAATTGAATACAGAATGGAATAAGGAAAACTTTTCAGATGAAAGAATGCTCTATATCTTAATTTTGGTATTGGTTAGATGGTTATATACATTTGTCAAACTCATTTAATTATACCCTTAAAATGGATGGAGGTTACTATATACAAATTATACTCAATAAAGTAGATTAAAAAATATACTACCTACATAGTGTGAGTATTCTCAGAATAAGTATTATAAATATTGCTTATTGGCTGGTATTGCAGTTGGGGGCTTGTTAAAAGCAAATACACAATATTTTTGAAGAATCACTTCCACAACACTAGATTTTATGTGCATAAAAAATTCTACTGAAATGTATTCCATGAAGAAAAATCACAGTACACTGTGGAAATAAGTCAAGAGGTAGATTCAGTATATGCTGCCATGAGGAGTATTAGGGATCCCAAGGACTTCAGATAATAAATATGAAAGAAACCATTAATAAAACAAGTAAGCAGATAAAATAAAGTACAAAACATCAAAACCCAAAAGAACATGACAAAAAGTAGGCTTATTAAAAAAAAAGTAGTACCAGTGAAAATATAGTCATTTACAAATATTTAACTAATAATAAGCAGAGCATTAACAAGGGGTTAGATGTAACTCAATAGAATCAGTTGTTTGGAAGATATAATAAGGAAATTGCTTAATATTTAGCATAAAGAAACTAAACATTAAGAATATAAGAATTGATAAAGCATGCAGGAGGAAATAATATTTTCAACATGTGTGTAGTAGAAATTCTCCTCAAAAAGAAAAGAAAGAATAGGTAATAAAGGAGACATTACTAGATTGTGCTCTAAAATTAAAGAATGAATACAGCAATAAGAAAGTCAGTGAGACTATATTAACATCATAAAATTATTTAGGATAAACAATGCCAGAGATAAAGTAGGCCTCTTCCAAATGATAAAAAAGTATCCATTAAGAAGAAATAACAATATGAAATGTGTATGCACCTGTTAACAAAGCTTTTAATGCATGATGCATAAACTAAGAGAACTAAGGAGAGATATAAACAAATCAGCACAAACATTTGAAGATATATCTCAATAAATTGCTAAAGCATGTAGAAAAAAGATACATATAACTTGAATGTCACTATTAAACAAATTAATCTATAAAATATTTTTTATAAAACGATTTTCCCCCCAAATTGCAGGATTTCTTTTTCTTCCAATCTATGTGAAAAATTCATCACAAAAGGCCATATATAGAAAGGTCTCAAAAAATTTAAATGCATTATAATAATTCAGAGTACTTTTTCAGACCACAATGACATTACAAGAAAACAATAAGAAAATATATTTCAGAAATTCTATTTGCAAATTAATCTACAAACTTGTAAATAATCCAAATGCTAATGAAACCCAAAGAAAATCAGAAAATTATTTGAACTAAATGAATGTTAAAAGCACAATATATTAGAATCTATGAAGTGTGGTTAAAACCACTACTTACAGAAAATGTTACTGTCTTAAATGCCTGTGTTAGAAAAGAAAAAATAAGTTGCCACATTTAAAAAAAATACAGCTGGGAGCGGTGGCTCAGGCCTGTAATCTTGGCACTCTAGGAGGCCAAGGAGGGAGGGTCAGAGGCCAGACTGAGCAAGAATGAGACCCTGTCTCTACCAAAAATAGAAAAATTATCGAGGTGTGGTGGCACATGCCATTAGTCCCAGCTACTCGGGAGGCTGAGGCAGGAGGATCACTTGAGCCCAGGAGTTTGAGGTGCAGTGAGCTAGGCTGATGCCACAGCATTCTACTCAGGACAACAAAGTGAGACTCTGTTTCAAAAAAAATAAAATAAATATGTAAAAATAAGAGCACATTAAAACTAAGGAAAGTAGACGACAGAAAAAACTAATAGAAAAATAGATGAATAAATAAACATAGCATACAGCCAATTAGATTTTTTTTAAAGCCATGAATTTTTTCATAGAGAAGATTAATAAAATTGACAAAACTTTAGTGTTCCAGTTACTATGCTGTGTAAACATCACCCCAAAATTTAGGATGGTGAAATGACCATTTATTAAATTACTGCTGCTGTAAGAAATTTAGACTGGGGACAGTAGGGAAGACTTGTCTTTCCTCCCAGTTGGCATTTGTTGGAACAGCTCAAAAGCTGAGAGGTGGAATTATCTGAAAGATTTTTTACTCATATATCTAGAGATTGATGCTGGGAAGACTCAAACAGTTGGAAATTGGAACAGCTCATGCTTCTAAATTCGTAAAATTAGGTCTTAAAAAGTTAATGCTCAGGAGTCTAGTTTTGAACTTCAGAATATGTGCCTTCTCTCTTAGACCATGCTATTCTGGGTTCTGGGAAAAGCAGAAGAAATGGAAGATAAATATGATGGAAAAATTATAACCACACAAAAAGGAAGGCAGATGAACCAGCTGGCTAGGGAAGCTGGTAGATGACAATCAGCAGAGTTATTCACAGCTAAGATTCAACAGGGCTCCAACAGGAATAATTTACAGGCAACGAATCTAATTTTGATTCTATGAAGAGTTTATAGGTAAGCTGATTCTTCTAGAAGGCTTTTAAAGAAAGAAAACTTGCAGAAAATTCATCTTGCCACTGTATATCACAACCAGTCACAAAGAATGTATTTTCTTTTCTTTTGAGAAGCTGATGGCAAAAGTTTGGCTAAAAACTTATATTCCTACATTGCAAGCATGGGAAATAAAAGAAAACTTGGATTTGCAAAAGGGATATATTTGAAAATTTTATAAGGGAAGAGAGATATGATAAGAAAGGGGGAAATTCAAGAGAACAAAGGAAAAGTAAAAGTAGAGATGACTATAAAGATGGTGAAAAATGATGAGAGAAAGAATGGTCATTTAATTTTAATTTGGAGAAATAAAGCTCATTTTTAAAAATATTATGTATTTGACAAATAATAATACAAATGCCTGTGTGTTTAATTGTATTCCCTAGTCAAAAAAACAAACAAACAAAAACAGTTACTAACCAACATCCAAGTTTCTTAAGAGTATGATAATAAACAAAAGAAAGTAAAGGATTTATTTTCAAGTTTTTATTCTTCTGGTGAGTTCCACAAAACTAATACTGAAATTTTTTTCAGCTAACTCTCTAGAATAAATGCATAGGTATTCTATTTGTTGATGTTATCCTTATTTGAAATAAAGTGTGAAGCCAGTAAACAGAATTTTTAATATGCTACCTCAGCTAGCTAATCAATTAGCAAGTATAATATGGAATGATAATCTTGGAATGATATTCCAGGATTTGAGGCTAGTTCTAGCAACCATATAATTCTATACTTCTTTCTATCATTCAGATTTTCACTTATGCATTCATTCATTGTATAAATATTTAATTTTCTACTATGTGCCAGTCACTGTTTTAAGTATAAGTAACACAAAGTCAACAAAAAATAGAATTATTAGAAAAACGGTATTTACTATTAGTCAAAATACTAAATAAAATAGAAATTTGTGGCTTTATATATCTTACATTATAGTAAGATGTCATAAAATTTCATCAGAATTGCAAAGAGCTGCTTTTGGTTTAGGGTTATTATTTTTATTTGAGGTTATTTCTATTTATTTGAAATTCTAGGTAAAGTAAATTTAAATTGTAATTATAAAAAAATCTTTGTTGTGGATAGTTTGGGGAATTTAATACAAAGTGGAATAAAGAAAACTTTTTGGATGACAGAATACTGTATATCTTAATTTTGGTGTTGGTTGCATGGTTATATACATTTATCAAACTCATTTAGTTATACCCTTAAAATTGATCTAGGTTATTGTGTACAAATTATACTCAATAAAGTTGATTTAGAAAATATATTACTTATATATTTAACAAACATATTTAAGTCAACACTCCTCACAGTAATACTTTAAAATATAGAATATCAACTAAAAGTTGAACTATTCCTTCCAATATAGAGGCAATACTTGCATACAATCATGAATTAATATTGTCCCTTCTGTTGGTTTTCACCCAATCATTACATATATTTTCCCTATGGGATAACCATGTACTTTCCATTATGAGGTTAGTTTATAATTCTCAAACACTTGAAAAATTCAGATATATTTTTTGCTACTTTTTAAGAATTTTTCACTCTTTTGAAATAATAAACATACTTTGTTTCCCCCTTTAGATACAACACTTTCTCATTCAGAAGCAAATAGACCTTGTATAATTGCCAGCAAGAGAAGGGCTTGCTATATTTGAGAATTGGTCATGTTATAACCCCAAAAGCACAGGCAATGAAGGCAAAAATAAATAAATGGATTGCATCAAATTAAAAAGTTTTTGCTCAGTAAGGGAAACCATTAATAAAGACACACCCCACAGATTGGGAGAAAATATTTGCAAGTCATACATGAGGGGCTAATATCCAAAATCTACAAGGAACTCAAACTACTCACGAACTAGGAAACAAATAACCCTTTAAAAAAAATAGGAAATGGACTTGAAAAGACATTTCTCAAAAGAAAACATACAAATAGTCCAAATATATATGTAAAAATAAATTTCAACATCTCTAACCATAGGAGAAATTCAAATTAAAACCACAATGAGATATCACCTTGCAGCTGTTAGACTGGCTGTACCAAAAAGCTGAAAAAGATAAATATTGGCGAGGATGTAGAGAAAAGGAAACCCTGAACACTGTTGGTGTAAATGTAAGTTAGCATGGCCATTTTGGAAAACAGTATGGAGATTCCTCAAAAAATTATAAATAGAATTACTATATGTTCTAGCAATCCCACTTCTGGATATATACTCAAAGGAATTGAAATTGGTATGTAAGAGAGATGTCTGCACTCTCATATTCATTGCAGCATTATTCACAATAGCCAAGATATGGAAAAAAGCTGTGTCCTTTGATAGATGAATGGATTAAAAAATGTGGTAAATGTACACAGTGGAATACTACTCAGCCCTAAAAAAGAAAATTCTGTCATTTGTGCCAAAATGGATGAACCTAGAGGACATTATGTCAAGTGAAATAAGCTAGGCAGAGAAAAACAAATACTGTATGATCTCACTTACATGCAGAATCTAAAAAATCAGACTCATACAAGTAGAGAGTAGAATGATGCATACAAGAGACTGGCAGCAGGGGATTTGGGGGAAAAGGGAGATATTGGTCAATGGGTACAAACTTTCAGTTATACAGAAGGAATAAATTATGGCGTACTATTGCACAGCCCTGGGACTATAGTTAATAATAATATATAGTTTAAAATAGCTAAAATAGAGAATTTTAAATGTTACTACCACAAGCAAATGATGAATAATTGAGGTGATAGATATTTTAATTAGCCAATTTGATCATTTACCAATGTACATATGTATTAAAACATCACATTGTAACACACATATATATGCAAGTATTGTCACTTAAAAATAAAATAAAACTTAAAAAAGTAAATTGGGACTATTTCTAAAATTGTAACAAGAAGAAAAAGGTAATCACCTAGGATATGTAATTTTACAGAAGAATTTTTCTGCATTTTCAAAGGAAAATCTTCATTGTGAAAGTTTCACAGAATAAAATGGCATTGTAGCCTTCTCACAATTGAGCAGTTTAGGATTGTTCTCCTTTCTATCCTAATTCTAAAAAGAGTATCATGGTTTTCAGATTACTGAAGTAAACTTTAAAAAAATATGTATATATTTTGTTATTCCTCTAGGAAGACTGAGAAAAGCCTCAGTCTTGTCATGGTTTTCAGCTCTTGTGGCCTGAAATTTATAACCACCTCCCCCTTATTATAACATTTCACTTTATTTATGAAGATAAATAAAAAATCCATTTTCAGATAAGGATATAAGCTTAATCAAAAGAACATTCATAAAAGATTCTCCAACTGGATCATTGTCTCAAAAGAGATCCTTCACATGCAATTTGGTGAGGGACAATGCCATAGGCAGCTAGCTTATTCCATCATCATTGACACTTTTCATCACAGAGAGCAAGTAGCCACTTCATTTTCTTATTTTCCCCTGGGTATTGTGTCTTATATAAATGTTGCCCAATCTCAGATGAAACTTTCATCTGCCTGTCCTCTCTTTTGCATATGCTAGTCCATGGGAATTTTGCTAGGGATCTTGTGAACAGGATTCAGGCTGTGGTAAAGGGGCCACCTTTGTTTTTAGATGTTGATTGAAGGAGGAATGTTTGCATCTGAGAGAAAGTTCTCAGTTATAGCCAGCCCCACTGCTATACATTTGATGCATTTAAAAGATATCGGTGCTGGAACATTCTAGTTTTCACTGAATTATTTTCTTAAATCCAAAAGTAACAGGAAAAAAAAAATTTTTTCTTTTGACACTTTATTTCTTTCTGCCTCTGAAACTATGCTTTCTCCTAGATTTTCTCATGCTGTATTAGAGCTTTACAGCTTTCATAATAATGTTTTCTGATTAAGCTATTTGACTATTATATATTCAGGAAATAAACAGGAAATATGACTCACCAAATGCCCCCCTCCCCCAGCTCCTGCATTTTTTTCTTGCTGCTTCTCCCTTATTCTGAGAAAAAATGATTTCAAGAATCCAGCAGAGATGCCTGGGTGGTTTTCAGCCCTCTATTCTATTCCTTAACTTCCTTACAGTGTAAACATTTTCATTATTTTTATTCTGTAGACTCCAAGAATTTCTCTGTTCAACTTGCACTACATACAGTATTTCACCTCCAAGTCATTCCTGGACATTTTATTGGATGTTATTTATGTCGTATTCTATATGTCCATATCCATATCCATGCTTAGCATTTTTCACTACAAGTTGCTACTCCTCCTAACTTTACTATCTCTATTAATGATAGTTTTCCCAGATACCATGGTAATTATTATAATTATTCCTTTCTATGTATTTAGCCACCAAATTCTGTCACCTTTAAAATTCTTTTTTCACTTGTCTCTTTCATATTTCCACTACTGTGGAAAAACCTGTTATTACCTCAATGAGCCTGCTGGCATAGTCTCCTCCTTGTTGTCTCTTAACCTGCCCTTTGTTTAAACTTGACTTTCATATTGTTACTCACTTGCTCAAAAATACTTACTGAATTTCTGTTACCAGCTACCTTAGCAGTCAATTCATTAGTTTAACTTGGCATGTCTTTAAAATTCTAGCCACATTATAGTTGTTCAACTTATTCCCTGCAAAAATCTTCTCTTTAGTTAGAAACCAAGTCATTTGCTTCCTTAGACTGACTGCATGGTAATTTCTAACTCTGGGTCATCACTTTTGATGTTTTCCTCTCTTAGAATGCCATCTACTTTCTCTTCTACTTATCAGAATTTTGTTCATTGTTGATGGCCATAGAAGAACAATTACAAAGTTAGAGCTAAAATTCAGACAGACTTCAAATGCGAGAAATATAAGCCTCCTAAATGTTCAACATCTTATTCAAAGTAATACATTGAAGAAATGACAGAAATAAAACCAGAACCCAAGTTCTCTCTTGCCTACATTTTCTATATTACAATATGTTGCCCAAGTGAACACTTAATGCTCTCAAATTTCTCATGAAGTTTCACTTGCCTGTTTTAACCTTCCATGTTCTTATAGATCATAAGAGTAATCTAGTAGATGAGATAATTTCTTTTACTGAATGTATTCAAATGGCTATAATTATCATCTTGAATAATTCAAGTTTAGGTCTGCTTGCTAGAAAGTTTATATGTTGTATTGAAATCCTCTGTAGTGAAAACTCCAATCCTCTGGCTTTTTTCCTGCTGTCTTTAGCAGCACAATACAAATCTATTCCCTGGTCAATACCCAACTGTTCACACACGTATGTGGAATAATCCTGTTTTCCCTTTGCCAATCTCTTACCACTTCTTGAATGTCTTTTCATGTGATCTACTATATATATATGTATGTAACTATCACATATATATAATTATTACACATATATTATCCAGGAAATTTTAAGTGGTAGAATATATAAACTCATTTAAAAATAACGTATGAATAAAGGCCATATAACCCTTACCAGGTGAAGGATATTCCCTGTCAAAGTTGGAAACAATTGGATGGTTTCTCCCAGTGAAACTTCACAGTGGACCCCAAAAGGAACTTAAAAGGTCAAGGTCTGTCTGGGTCATGCAAAGACAAATACCTCTTTTGTGATAGTATCATCAATATCAAATAAATCACTGAAACAGAAGTAATAAAATGTCTTGCTGAACTTTGTGCTAGTTCAAGTTAGGTCAGAAGAAGTGAGAATTTTTTTTTTATGCCCCTCCTTATTCCTACTTTCCTTTCTCAAAAGACTTCAAAAAAGAATAGTGCGTTTTGGCAAAGCCTTCAAAAATGTTATTGCAAAAAATTTAAAACATACGGGCTCACATAATTTGTAAGTAAACCATATTATTAGATTATGAAGTTCAAAAAAAAAAATCTGATTTCATGAAACAAATGTCAGGAGGGAAGTTGTGTGTTGCTTAAACTTCCTGTCTACTTTCTCAAGCAAGCATACCACCAAAGGCGAGAAAGCTGCCCTCTAGCATTCATTCAAATGATACCTGTAATGAATTGCAATGGTGGGAAAAAAAGGTCTTATCTTTTTAAGTATCCAAGAATCAAATAAAAAACAAGAAAGCATTTTTCAGCATGGGTGTGAGACTAGCCCTATCAAGACATAGAATAAGGAATGGGAACTTCTATGAAGAACAGAAAACCAGGAGCTATACAAACAACTCGTATTCCATATGCATGTTTTCGAACTATTCACCCACCTCATTGCTCTGTTATAAATGGCTTTAGTTTGATTCTTGTTCTACTTAGACTAGGATGCCCAGCACTACAGTGAGCTTATTAATTCCAGTAGTTAGGCCCCACATTCTTCTTACAGGTGAGAATAGTATTACCTTTTTTTTGAGCTACCACATCATATTATCAACTTGTTTTAAACTTATGGTTGCCTAAAAATTCCAAATACGTTCACATACACCACTGTCAAATGTCCTTTTCTTTTGAACTTATAGCCCATCAATCCAATACCGTATGTTTTATTATTTTTTAATACTTTCTTCTCTCATGTCAGTTTTCTTGTCCAGCTTTAGACTGTAAGTAAAATCTCAAAAATGTTTTAATACATATGTCATACTTCTTCATCCAGGTCATTGGTAAACATGTTTGAATAAGAGACGGTCAAGGGACAACTTCTGAAACACTCTTACATATCCATTTCGTTTTACCTTTAAGCTTTGGGAAAATTATTTTCCATCAGGTAAAAAAGCACCTAATGGAATAATTATTTGTTCTTTCATTATTTATTACAAGAATTTTTTAAAAAAATTTCAAAAACGTCTTGTGTTTATCACTTCTACTTTTCAATTTACTAAATAATTTTGAAAGAGAAATAAAGTATATAGGGCAAGACTTTCATATGGTAAACCAGACCAGTGGTGTTTAGTGATCTCTGCATTCGCATTCAACACATTCTACTTTGTCATCTAATTTGATGCAGGCTTTTGCTGTGATTCAATGTTTGTCAAGATTTCTGAGATTTTGTTGTTGTTGCTGTTTGGTTTTTAAATCATGAAATCTCCCTTGGGTTTATGTCTCAATTTTCTCTGACAGTCTTCTCAATCAAAGCACTAGGATTTTAAATGTGGGCTGAGTCTATGACAGGTTCTGGAATCAGCACTATTCATGATCAAATCACATTTAAAGACTAGCTACGCTGTAAACCCATGAGTTAGTGTCAAGTCAGATTTGCTTCTTGCCGTTCTCTGACTCCTTCTGCCCTCAAGATCTAATAATGCCTTACAATATGCCTCTCCATTTGCTCTAATTCTTTGAACAAATGTCTGCCACCAGGTGTAGTTGTAAGATCTAGGCGTTGTGTGTGTGTGTGTGTGTGTGTGTAGACACACACACACACACACACACACACACACACACACACACACGGGAGGTGGGGGGAGGGGAGAGAGAGAGAGAGAGAGAGAGAGAATGTGCATAAGTCCTTACCTTGGTAAATCTGGCAAAAAGAACCTCATTTTCTGTTGATGAACTTTACTGACCCTTTCTACCTTCCAGCTGGCCTGTCTTACTGATTCTCTCCTTCTTATCTGTCCCAGGACTCCTCATTATTATGCTCTCTGCACTTGTTTATGATGCTTGCTGACCTTCCCAGCTACTGCCTGCCTGCTTAGATGCCATCTCACCTATCATCATCATCTCCAGACACTGAGTTCTGGTTCACTGGCCAGGTAGGGGAAACCTGTCTCAGAAATTCAGACTCCTTTGCTGAGACTCTGTCACTTGTTTTGCTGCTGCTAGATTTCTTGGCTGCTTGGAATATCCTAAGTCCAGTCAAGCCTGACAATTCTCTGCTTGCCAAGATATCCTCACCAACATTGATTGCCTATACACAGCTCATTTCTTTGATCCTCTATCTGGTTGCCAGTCCTCTTTCCTGAAGAGTCTTTCTAGTTCTTGTTTCCCCACACTTTGGTTAGTCCCTCTCCTCTTTCCAAACCCCAAACCAGTTATATCACCTCCCACATGTGCTAAGAATTAAGCAGAGGGTCAATGTATATATTTCCTGCACTTCAACATCCCGTTCATATGCCATGTTAGTGAAGCCTCACCCCTCTGCTATCACAGAGAAGTTATTTATATCTTTTTCACAGTCCTTAGGGCAAGTCAGATTTTTACCTGTTTGTCTCTTCTTCTGAACTGTGTGTCACTCTGGGACAGAAACCATGTGGTTGTTTAGTCATATAAACATTTATTAAGCACTTAACACATGCCAGGCACCATGTTTTGCAACTTGGGTAAAGAAAAAAATATATACAGTCATGCGGTTTTCGTAACTCAGGGTTGCGGGATTTTATTGCTAGCATTAGCAGTCTAGTTTAAATATTCCACAAAGTTTACTGAATAAATGAATGTTTGCTGAATAATTGACTACATATTTTAAAGTCTGCTTCTCGAAAGAATTGTGTGTTCTAATGCATGTTCCCTAAGAAGTAAATGACACTGATTGAACAAAAGTGAAAACTTAGAATAACTGTTGAAGTTGTTTTAGAGGCTAGCGCTGGGAAGAGTATTTATCATAAATAACATAAGACTCTAAGCCAGAAGCCAACAAACCTTTTCTATAAAAGGCCAGATAATAAGTGTTTTCAGATTTGTGGTCCATACAGTCTCTGTCACAACTACTCAAACCTGGTGTAGTAGCTGAGAAGCATAGAAATAGATGGGTATGGCTGTGTTCCAATAACATTTTATTTATGGCTCTGAAATTTGAATATATAAATTTTAATGTGTCACGAAATATTATTTAATTTTTTTTTCTCAACCATTTAAAAGACATTTATGGTTTGCAGGCCTTTCAGAATCAGGTGGTAGGTGGAATTTGGCTACTGGGCCCTCAACTACTGACCTTTAATCTAGGTTTTGCTTCTATGTTTGTCCCAAGAACTTTTGCATTAAGATTAAACTTGGATGTCTGGATTTACAACTTTTGGAACTTTTGCAAATAAGAATGGCTTAGATCCAGTTTATATTTTTAATGTTGAAAAGGAGAAGAAATATGGCAGCACATCAAAAACTCTAGACAAATCAAAATGTCACAGTACAATGCAAGGACGTGCATACTCATGTACTGGCTGAAGTCAGAAGCCTATACTGGCTTAATCTCTACATTATTTCCTGTCTTCAGATTTAGCAATTTCTTCCATTGGGATTTTAGTAGAGAGGACCTAATAAGGTTCAATAAGATTATCTTTTTGTGACTAGGTTTGAAATATATCCAGGTATTGCTTGCATTAAAGAAAACCAAAAAAACAAAAAACAATCTCTGTTAAAATCATGTATAATGCTAGAGTTGAGGCAGATGTGTTTGACCCGGGAAGCCTGGGCTAGCCTTTGCCTTAATTTTGTCCAATCTATGCTAGTGTTGAAAACAATGCTATTTTTCAGCCCCTATTTCTGCTTGTTGGTCAATTGAACCAATTGAACGGTGCTTATAACTGAAAGTTCAACAGAATAACTCCAGTTCCGATAACCAGTTCAGAGATATCCTCTTTTCATTGCTTCTACCTGACACCAAATTCATCTCCAGACAGATTTTAAGAAATAGGTTTCTTGGAAATGATTTCAAAGGCCATATCATTCTGAGAAGCAGCAGGTCATTAGGTTATTTATTTCCTTTCCTCTTTGTCCTTGAATATCTCTACTTCTTTCTCTATTGGTCATAAAGTTTTTCTGTTCAAGCAAGATCCTGCATTCTCTCTATTCCCAACAGGAGAATGAAGAAGTGGTATTAAAAAGAGAAGATTGTGGAATTGAACCAAATAAGAGGTAATGCAATTTTTTCTATAAAGGGCCAGAGAGTAAATATTTTAGGTTTTGTAGGCATATGTTCTCTGTCACAAGTACTCAACTGCACTGTAGCATGTTAAGCAGCTATAGACAGTGTAAACAAATGAGCATGTCTGTGTTCCAATACTATCTTTACAAAACCAGACAACAGGAAATATTTGACCAGCAGGACATAACTTGCCAACTCATGAACTAAAATATATGTTATATTAATTGTGTCTATTGAATAACTGATATTATTTATCCTTGAAGTAGAAATATGATTTTCTTTGTCTTAAAAACAAAATAAATCCAAATATATCTAATTAAGTTATTATGGACTACTTGAAATGGGGCAAAAGGTTTTTAAAAAATAATATGTATGTATGTATATACATAGATATTCTGTATACTAAATTAGGAAATGTTTCTTTAAGCACCTGCATCTCATGCTTGGTTCACAGAGCCTGCTTAAGCAGCAGACATTCCTGTACATGTTTCTCTACAGAAGGGTTAGGAATAAACTGTGACTTTAACCATTTACATGAGCAAAACACAGGATGGATCACAGCATAAGACAACAACTGTTTCATTTGCAATATTTACAGGCTTGTTTGTTTGTTTTGGCTGGTGCCATAGCGTTTATGATTCTGCTTGAATCAGACTGTATCTTTCCTCTTTGCAGACTCTAGTTTTGAATTGATTAAATCTGTGGATCAATGGCACATTTATACATGCTGTTTGTCCACCTGGTGTTTATTCAAAATAACTGCTTCTCTAAAGGTGGACACTTGATAGTGAATGTGTTTATTCACTCTATTCTAGACAGGTGCCTTGATGCTATCTTTCTAAGTCCTTAAATAATTCTTTGGTCTAACAACAGTGGAAGCCTAAGGCATTTTTCATATAATCGTTAGCTGGTTTGTAATCTGAAGTTCTATACTAGAGTCAACCATGGATACTATGCAAGTGCCTAGGCTAGAAACAGGTACAGATGTTTGTTGTATCCCTATTATATACCAATTCCTATATTTAGATATTTACATGTACTCTATATCATTTAATCATCATAAGCACCCTGTGAGATAGATAATGTCAATTCCAATTCAAAGTGAGAAAATAGAGTTACAGAGAGTAGAATGAAGTTCTCCAAGGTTTCATGTGCAGCAAACGGGCAACATTATAGCAAACTAATGATGAATTCGATTTCTATACTATAGTGCCAGAATTGTAGTGCTAATTGTACTCTTTCTAGCTGATGTGACCTTGGCAAGTTATTCACCTCTCAAAGCCCATTTCTCCATGTGAAAAGCACAAGGATATTGATGTCTAAACGTGATAATAAGATGTGGCATAAAAAAAAAACGCTTAACAGAGTTTCTAGCTCCAGACAATATACTCAATAAATGTTAGTGGCTATTAAAGTGATAGATCCAAAATGGAAATGGCTTCATAGCCTTGATCTTTCAACCACACAAAGATTAGGACTATTTTATCTTGGCTATTATAGTTCCATTCACATTTGTGAAATCTGCATATCATAATTGAAAGAAACTGAGAGATCCTTTAGGTCAGGATCCAATTTCAAATTCTAGTAGGGCCAGGAAGGTAACATACTTGGCTCAAGTGTGTTGGGAGTGGGTACATATATTTTGTGAGTGGTGGGCAGTAGAGTAAACACGCTCTATCTAAAAAAAGGGAGCAGCTACTTAGTTCCAACACATTGTTGGCAAACAGAAATGCAGATTTGCATTTGTCAGATCATTCCATCTTTCAAGACCAGGTATCAATAACAGATTTTTATGTGAAATATGCCAATTTTAAGACGTTTGCTCTGAAAAGTTAAAAAACACTTTAGACATACCAAATACACCTTTCTATTGGATTTGGTGCTTGTACCGTCTGTCTGCCTGTGTTCTTTGCTAGACTAACCCTGATGTTTGACCAATGAGGAAACAAATTAAGAGAGATGGATGACCTGTCAATGTCACACTGGACATTAATTGTCACCCCAGGGTCACTCAGTGAGGAATATGGCAGAATCAGGACTAAAAGCAAGGCCTCTTTTTACCACCACACCCTATTACTACATCTGAGCTCTTTTTTTTTTTTTTTAAGAAAATTTCTTCCCAGAACAGTCCACAGACTCTTTAAAGAGGGTATTCCTTTCTAGTATTAGAGTCAAAGATTGTTCTAGAAGTAACTTCTAAATTGTTCTGGTTTGGTTGCTTTGTCCTAGAATTTCCATAGAAAATATAACAATTTATGATATTTAATTTCAACATCTTTGTAAATTTAAAAGCTTCCATATTTATGCAATATAAATCATCTACCTCTGGAAGTAGATGCAGAGTTATGTATAGAGAACTAAGTCTATGCAGTCATGCCACATGGCAGATATTCCAAAGTTAGTAAGTGGTACAGTCAAAAGTAAAACTCAAGGCTGTTAGTTATTAAGCCCTGAAGTCATAAACTTGTGTAGAATAATTTTCTGAACTCTAGAGAAAACCACATCATGATTTAAACTCCAGATAATGGAACATCTCTAATAGGACTGCCCAAAGGATTATATCATATAAACATAATGCCTTTCTTAACACATTTGCTAAGTACATTAGTGACTCAGGGCTTTGGTATTAACTGTTCCCACTGTCCGGAAGACTCTCCTCCCAGCACTGTAAATGGTTGACAGTCTTTTATCAGTAGCACTTTCTCAACCTGCTAACTAAAAGCAGAGAGCAAAACTATTCATCATAGTTTCTTGTTTTATTCATTCGTAGTCCTTATTATTATCTGAATATATTTTGTTTTATGTATTTGGTGGCTATCTATATAGCTCTATATCTATCTATCTATCTTCACACTAGCTCAAGCTCCATGAGGACAAGGGCTTTTCTATCTTGTTCACCACTATGTCCTCAAGCTTAGAATAATACATGGCACATAATAGGCCCTCAGTAAAGATGTGTTAAATATATGAATGAGTTAACATTGTGTCACCCTTTAATTAGCCATTAGTTTTGATCATAAATATAGTACTATGTTTCAAAACATGGGCTATCAAAAGCACACAGGGCATTGCATTATGTACAGTGCAAAAATAGAAAGTTTCCTGTTAATAGAGAAACCTTGAATGGATCCTGATTATAAAACATAACAAAGCAAGTAAGCAAATGAATAAACAAAAAGCAGTTTTAAAGGACATCTTGAGAAAAAAGTCAGAATATTGAATGTGTACTGTATGTTACATGATAGTTTTCTTACTGTGATAATGGCAATGTAGGAGAATGGCTTTATTTTTAGAATATGAATGCTGAATTATCCAAGAATGAAGTGTTATACTATAGAAAACTTACTTTAAAATGGTTTAGTCAAAGTAAAACAAAGCAAACCATATATATAAGGCACATACCCTATCTACATCTATGCATGAGTGTGTATGTGTGTGGAGAGAGAGAGAGAACACAAATGTGATAAAACACTAATAATTAATGAATCTAGGTTAAGTTCCCATGTTACAAATCTTAATTTTACAGTTCTTTCAACTTTTCTGTAGGTTTGAACTTGTACAAAATAAAATTCGAAAGGAAATTACTTAAGAAAAGCTTCCTGATATTAAGTAGCTATTTTTTTTGCCTGAAATTTATTGTTTTATTTCTGTATTTAAAGTACATATTTATTGACATCAAAAATTTTTGAAAACGATTAAGATTATTTTCCTGTATTTAGGAACTATTACAATTGTGTGCCCAACCTTTAAATGGCAAGGTGGAAAGGACAAAGTTTATAAAACGCTGCCTGTGACTCTCACTTATTAAATTAATATTTCCATTTTAGTCCCTTTCTTTAAATTTTATAGATGTGCTTGCGTTGTTAAAAGTTCTCCCATTCAGTCTAAAGAAGATGAGATTTGATGAACTTTATGAAAACTATTCTCATCTGAGTTATCATAACACATAAACGAAGAGTGTCATCACCAAGGGCAGTTATTTACAGGAAGCTAAAATAGATTTTCTATCTCCAAATTTATGCACTTTATGTACTCTAAAATAATTCAATTCAATGAACTTGGAAACTGTGGTAGGCAGATATTAAATAACTAAAGAACAATAAAATGAAAATGTATCTCACCTTTCTATGTTTTTATGAGCATCTTTCAACAATAGAGACAATGTAATATTTGCCTCTGGGTCTTAATGTTCAAGTAGATAGAAGTAATTTTGAAGATTGCTAGCTTTGTATGCAGGTAGCTAATTATTGATTAGCAGCTTTACTCATTACAGGGAAAACCGATTATCTACTGCAGTGGCTTAAGACAATAAAATAAAGGGACAGTTAATAATGTGTAGTCATGCATTTCACAAAAAAGTTATAGCTGGAACTGGGAAAAAGTGCATGCTGTTATTTTATACTTGCTAGTCATTTTTAAGCAAGAAACAATTGGGACTGAAGTGTATTTTCATTACTGAGGTCTGAATAGATCCACTAATCTTTGTTGTAAATATAACTTAATATTTTTTAACTAGGTGTTTCACATTAGAGAACACCAGAAATAGGAGATGTTCCTAAAAATGCTATTTCAGTTTGTCAGTTTTATTTAACTTATCCTATTAAAGACCAAAGACCAAAAAGCACAGCCTCCTACCTAACTAATTATGTTTACAAGATCCGGGATTTTGTGTGATATTTTATGATGAAAATTTAGAGATTTTTTAAAATAAATTCTGGTGTAAAAATCATTATGATGCTGTTTACAAATTACTTAAAGTTAACAGCATCAACAGAATAAATTGTTGATAAAGCTATCTTACTAGCAGTTGTTCTTCTTGAAGTCTTTTCTTAATGAACCAGAAATAAAATCTGTGCTGTCACTTTTATTATATTTTCTTTTGGACCATTTGGTCTCTCTAAATCTGCTACTCCTATATGTCATTGAGAACCAACCCTTCTTTTATCTGTGAAGACTTGCCTTCATAGAAAAATCTCTCTTTCTTTATCTCAACTATTCCTATCCATTGCTGAAGGGTTACTTATTCATACATTTAGGAAGCATATACATTTATTCAATAAGTCATGTTTCAGTTTATAGTGGTTAACATTTATTCAAGTAAAGATTAATTTCATGCTTTGAGTATTAGTTTTGGATAAAACATCAACCAATATTTATGAGGTGATTTATTATATAACATCATCTCAGTTGATCCTCAGTACAACCTTGGGAAATAGGTACAGACATACCTCAGAGGTACTGGGTGTTTGGTTCCAGATCACAGCAACAAAGAAAATGTTGCAATAAAGCAAATCACATGAATTTTTTTTATTTCCTAGTGCACATGAATGGTACATTCACACTATACTGTAGTCTGTTGTGTGCAATAACTTTGTCTAAAAAAAGTACATACCTTAGTTAAAAATACTTTATTGCTGAAAAACGTTAACAATGATCTGAGTCTTCAGCAAGTTATGATCTTTTGCTGGTGGAGAGTCTTAAGCTGCTTTTCACAGTATCATAGACAAAAAAAAAAAAATCCTAAGAATAATACAATGAAGTTTAGAAATGGGCCTATGTACTCCCTGTCCTTCTGTTCATCTCAGGTTTGCATGATAATGGTGTGGATTATTGCTGAACCAATGACACTAAACTCCGGAGGATAACTTGGATATCAGTGATCCTATGTGAATCAGTAATACCACTGAACACAAAAAAGGCCTGGTCCTTTCTACAAATGTGACATGTATTTATATTTATGATCCTCTGGAGAATCCTTCCTTTCTCTACCCCTTTTTATTTCACTCTATAGTATTTTAATTTCAGAAGAAGAAAATGAACCATATCCCATTGACTGACACAAAACCATAACCTTAAGTCTATGGAGTGAGTCTAGGCATCACAAAAGCAAAATCTGAGTGCACATTTCATGAATACTGCGAAAATCACTACATCTCATATACATACACCGGAATCTGTTTAGTACTTCATGCATAAAATCTGGATTTTCCTAAATTCCTTACATATAAAAGGGTCTAATGAATGCAATTCTTGTGAATTTTCTAGGTGAAGTCCAGAGGGCATCCAACCCTAAAGAGTAAAAATGGGATTCGAGAGGGAGGCACGGGCCAGGTCAGGTAGGACATCATGTGATAGAATAAGTCCTTAGAATTCTTTTCTGAGTATACAGGAAGGGATAGGAGAGTTTTGTATAGGAAAGTGATATAACTGCATTGATATATATTAAAATCATTCTGACTCTTGTGAGAAAACTGGATCCAGGCGGGTAATGTACCTGACAAGAATTAAAGCAATAGACTTGTTAGGAAACAATCGCTGAAGTCAAGGGCAGAATGTCCTAGAATGGCAGGCGTGTAGCTGGAGAAAGTGGTCAGCTTTTAGTTATATTTCAGGAGAAAAATTTATTGGAACAGCTGGTGAATTTGATATTTTAGACTTCAGAGTCTATGTGGAATGTACCTGGGCAATATTTGGTAAGTTCTTCATTTCTCAGTCCTATCAGTGGATGATGTAGACCCTCTCACCTTTGGCTTCAGCCCATGCATTTTCTGTTTCAATCTCTTCTCACTTCCACCCTGGAGGATACTGTAATTAACCTTGGAAAGACTCCTGTCCATTGCGTAGTATGTAAATTCTGGCTTCTACCTGTTCACCAGAAGTTATTTTCCTTTATCTTCTAACAGGTAATTTTAGTAATTGTACTGCTACATAGTTTATAGCACTAAATTCCATTTTTACTCATAGAAACAACAGTCAAATTCCTTCTCTGTCACCATCCAGGTTCATATTCAGCCCAGTTGTGAGTCTTTAAACCAAACAGTCTGTCTCAACCAATATTTCCCACATGGTGATGCTCTATCTTGAGCTATTTTGTTCTGGTCCCTCCCTACACCTGCTTCTCTGATCTGCTCCAAATCCTTTTTTCATTTAACTTGTCTCTTCACCATGAGTTTACAACCTGGTTTTGTCCTGCCATACTCTTCTTCCATGTCTTGTCTTAGTCGCTTATCAGTTCTGTCTCAGACATATCCCTTATCTTAGAATTTACAATGACTATCAACGGCTTTACGTAAATAGTGTATCTGAGCCTGAGAGAGCTATCTGTGCAAAAGAACTCAAATGCCAGTTCTCCTGCTGTTTGTTTTCCAGGCTTGTAGGTGAGATATGAAAGTAAGAAACTCTGACTTAATTTTTAAACTAATAAAATAAAGCTTTGGAAGTTAAAATCTGCTTAGTTCTTGCCAGCACGATGCCACTTGAGTGTAGACCCCCATGTCCCTAAAAACTTTTTTGCTAAGGTACTAAGCAGAGGTGTCACTGTTCTTATTTCAAGTGCCATCTTTCTGGAAGCTACAACTTCACCCTGCCCATAATATTAAATACCAGTATTGTTTCTAGTGGAATTCATTTGCGTTCTACACATTTTAATTTGTGTTACTGGAGTTTTTCTTTAGAACCAATGCCTATATAGCCAATATCCTACAGCTTCAGTTCTGGCTTCTTCCCTCTTCCTTGCCAGCCTGCCCCACTAAGAGTCCAGCACCTCTTTTGATTTACCTAGAGGTGACATCCTAAATGGTTAACTTAAAACCTTGTAAATGTTAAGATAGCTTTATTAGAAATACCGCAGAGTTTTGCATAGCCCCAAATCTTCTATCATGTAGACTAATGTGGAAGTCCAGAGGAATGTTATTTAGGGAAAATGTAGGTAGTCACTAACCAGAGTACTGGCCCAACCTTGCTTCTTTAAGGTACACATGGAAAAATAATGTTAATATTGCAACACTGCAGTTTTCGTATTTCACCAAGTTGAAACCACAGAGACTGGAAAAAGAGAGAAAATAAGTGTAATGACACAAATCATGACAACCTAATGTAGCACGTGCAGAAGATTAACAGTGTAATAGACAGAGAAATCTTAGCTACATTCAAAACCCAAACTGGTGTAGCTTTAATGTGTACCTGCTGAGGCACTGAACCAGCTCGTTTTTAGCTGATGTTTTTGCTCATCCTCTAACACATACATTGGATCTGTTAATGGGCTGTGCCTCTTTTCTATTAACATAAAAAATAAAGACATCATAGACAGTAGGTTGACTCTAGAAGAGAAATTCATACACTTGCTTGGAAAACTAAAACAAAATGGGAAGGATCTACCTCCCTAGATGTGGATAGCTCTGTTTCTCTAAAGAACACTCTGACTTCCAAGTGAATTACTTCTCTGTGGCACTGAGACAAACAATGCAGATTACAGCCTTTCAGCATGTGACTTGCCTCACTACTCTACAAGAGCCTTTCTAATCAATCATTTCCCCTCCTTCACAACCACTAGTTTTAAAAAGATACTCATTATCAGAATAGTGTGGTGATCACTTTTGGCTTTTCTCTTTTGAGTTATTTGCCCAAATAAAACTTGATCTTTAGAAAATTTATTGATAAATTTTCTCAACTTTGGAAGAGTTTTGCTTTCTTTCAAGAAGGGGAGAAATTGCCACATTTACCTTAGCTCACGTCAGAGAGGAACTATGCTTCCTGACTCAGGTAGAAAGAACTTATTTCTTCCTGACCTAGAGTTAACTTTTCAATAAATAAACAGGACTTTACAATGCTGGGGGGTGGGGGTAAACTTTGTAATTTTGATCCTTAGACCAAATATATTATTATGATCCCATAGATGAAGGAATAAACAGAAGTTCAGAGCAGGCTCAAGGCTAGTTCTGGTAAATTAACTGGGGATGTCTGGGCATTCACTTACCTATCTTAGTAGTGACTTCTCAGGATTGTAAACTTGTACCTGATGTCACATAGACAAGTTGCCAGAGTTGCCAAGAACAGTGAGAGTGAGCCAAAAACTATAGCAACTCATTAAGAATGACTAAACCAATGTTCTTCAGGCTTAGCAGAAAACCACTTCTGTTCACTACATTAATGAGAGTCTGCCAAGATCAGAAAGCTAAAATGACTCCTAGAAGTTTGAGACTTTTAATTTGTGTGATCATTTCAGTACAAAACAAAGGAAAAGGCAAATAAACAACACCAACAGCAACATTAAAAAGACCACTCATATCCTTCAATGTAAATATAACATTTTTTTTTGGCAATTGTTGCTATATTGTGAACCTAGATCCACTTACAACCTTCCCGTCAAGATGTTTACACAAACTATAGGGCTAATTTATATTTGACGGTATTTCTAAATCTCTCTATCTATTCATAATAAGACCAGCTCAATTATTACAGAGTACCTAAATGCCAGACTTCTAGATCTTAACATTGATATTCCCACTAATTGTTCATTGCTCTGTGTCAAGTTAAGATTGGGAAGCAAATGATGATGAGTTCATAAAAATTAAGGAATATTTTTTTCTCCAGTTCTTGGCTATAACTTTTTTTGATGAAATGCTTGAACATTTTATAACTGATTAGTCAGAGTCAAATTTAGCTCACACAAAATATTTTTTCTTTTTTAAAAATTGTTATTTTTACTTTTTGTCAACACATTTTGTACTGAGATCACAAAAATCAGACATGCTTTTTGTTTTCTGTTCATTTAATTTTTCTTAATCTGAAAAAATAGGGGGCATGATCTCTCTTAGAATCTTCACAACCTAAAGGAAATGGGTCTGTCTAAATGGCTTTTGGGGTGCCATCAGCCCTGGAGTTTTAGCATCAACCAAGCATAAACAGAGACTCATGAGGATTTTCCACATAAAAATTCCACAAAGTAGCAAAATGATAGTTTTGTATGAATAATTGTAACATTCCTATGAAAGATTTTTTTCTGTCTTTTTGCAGTACACTTTCTTTTATGTCATTCAATTTTTGTTGCAGTAGGAAAAAGATGGAAATATTAAGTGACTCTCCAAAAGCTACCGTGGTAAGCCAGAAACAGAGCCTGCATCTGACCTCAGAACCTAGTTGATGGGTGTTTCATCAAAAAGCATATAACAGGTGCCAGGGCAGAGCAGGAAAGACTGGCAGAGCATTCACTTAGGAAGTAGTGGAGATGAATTTAATAATGTATTATAACCTTATAAAAATCCCTTTCAATAACTGCAATATCTCTTTATTTGTCTTAAACAAGAGGTGTTTCTAAAAACACTTAAATGTCCAGTGCATTTATACAAAGTCTTAATTTATGATGAAGGACAACATTGACACACAGTAGGTTCTGGTAATTTGAGTTTCTATCCAAATTTTTTATAATAGTCTAGAGCTTTAGGTTAACCAGCAGTGCAGTAGTATACAACCTTTGTGCTCCTAAATAAGCATATTTAAGAATGAGAAGAATTTAATTCATAAATAAGACTACATTAAGTGAAAACTATGAGACATTCACAATTTGAGCCTTGAGCTTGTTATATAAAAATTAAGTTGGGTGCAGATCAAGTAAATTACAGTCAATTCTTCACTGGAATCTATTTTAACTGTAAAAGTTCAAGGGAATGAGCACTTTATAATTATTATTGTCTTCTCTCTCTCCTCCACACACTTATTGGGTATGTTTAAGCTACATTTGATAGCATTTATGCAATATGTAAACTTTAGTGAATTTGTGGTATATAAATAATTTATATATAGATATTATGAAATGCAAATATCTGTGTATAAGAATGCTTGCTGGTGTTAAAACAACAAAACTCCCCTTAAAATATCCACAGCACAGCAAAAAATAAAAACATTTCAATTAGAGTCTATTTCATACTTCTAAACCAAGACTAACCTTTTGCTCCTGAGAGAAGTTTTACCTTGAATAGCACTCTCAAAGTTTATTAATAAATAAAACTCTTCTTACATTTCTATGCATTTCAAATTTTATAGAAAAGATTCAAGGTTTAGCGAAACTTTTTCTCTATTAGCCCCTGTAGTCAAGTCACAGTAGCTTACTTACTCTAATAAATCAATACCATAGTATATTAATAATATGAAACTACTTCATGAATCATTTTCTTTATTCTAAGTGTCTATGTTTTGCCTCAAATTGAATTCCCCAGAAGCAAATCTCGACCTGAGGATTCATAGGAAAGTGCTTATTGTAGAAACACTTCCGTGGAAAAGCAGAATGTAAATGCAGAAAACAATGCAAGAAGGGAAAGCAAATCAGTGTGAGATTTCAAAGTCCTAGTCTCAGCCTGTTCAAGGGATGCTCTGGCATGTAAATCGTGCCACAGAGCCTGGTCCTACTGGAAGCAAGAGCATGGGGCTTTCATACTTTTGCACCTGCACTCTAGGATGAAGTAAATTCCCAAACTCTTTGTGGAAAAAGTAGCTCTAGTAACCAAAGGACAGTATCATAATGCAGGCTTATTATTACAAGCCTTTAAAAGCAAATTTACATTAAAGCTGCAGGCAAGGCTGAAAGAAATATTAAGAGGGGTTTAATAGTACCTGAGCAGAGGACCAACAGTGACCGCTACACATTTGCTATAGGTGACCCTATTTTCATCAAAGATGTACTCTTTCCAAAAATACAGTCATATGTATTCACATCATATATAATTATCCTCATAATTTCTAAGAAAGTACAAAATAAAAAACAGACAATATTCTAATAGAGTAATCCTCATCTATAAATCAAAGAATTGAACCTGGTTTTCTCTAAGATCACCTTAAGAATTGCCTGCACCGTCAGTACTCTTACTGTGTGGCCTGTGGACCCATTTCAGTTCTCGAACTGTGAGTACCATTCTATAAAGAGAACAAAACTTACAAGAAAACATTTAGAAATAATTATAAAAGCTATTTGTAGAATAATTTTGTATATCAGTTAAATCAAATCAAAATAGGGCTGGCATTTTCTGTGTATTTGCTTTTTATTTCATTTTCTTCTAGTAATTTATTTTTTATCATATTTTACAGAAACATTGTTCTGCAACAGATGAGAGAATAAAAACGCTTGCCCTCAAGCTTTTCCTTAAAGGCATTTTAGTAACATTCTTTTATGCTCTCCAGCTTTAATTTTTCTTTTCTTCTTTTTTATTAAACCTACTTCCACAGTGTGCTTTTAACCTTTTGCATTCGTTTCCTAGGGCTGCCTTAACAAAGTTTCAAAACTTTGGGTAGCTTAAAACAATAGAAATTTATTCTTTCAGAGTTCTTGAATGTGTCTAGAAGTCTGAAATTAAGGTGTCAGCAGGGCCACATTCCCTCTGAAGGCTCTAGGAGAGAATCCTTCCTTGCCTCTTCCAGCTTCTGGTGGCCCCAGCCTTTACTTGGCTTGTAGCATCGTAACTGTAGTCTCTGCCTTCGTCTTTTCATGGTCTTATTCTTTGTTTCTATCTCTCTGTGTCCTCTCTTGTTCTTATACTGGCATTCTCTTTGAACCTAAAGCCCACCCTAATCCAGTATGATTTCATCTTGATCCTTAGCTAATTGCATTTTCAAGGATCTATTTCCAAGTCACGTCACTTGCTGAAATGCCAGGCAGACGTGAATTTTGGGAGGACTCTATCCAATCCACAAGCTTTCTCCAACTCTCCCAGTTGCCCTTGTTTGCATGATCACGGTAACCTTCACGTTGCCAAATCTAATGGTTCACTCTCAGTCCTCCTTTTACTTGACTTATATAGATCATGGTTTCCCAAGACACCTCTATTTTAAAACCATTGCCCAACAAGGAGATTGCTTTAACTTTCAAAGGTGTTTGGGTAACAAATCATATGATCTGCTAACTTCAAGCAGGATCTGACATAGCTTTTCACTCCCTTCTCCATATATTTTCCCACCTCACTGATTTATCCTTCTCAGTCTCCTTTATTGATTTTTTTTCCTCCTCCTTCCTGGCCTCTTGAAGTTGGTTTGCCTCAGTGTTCAATTCTTGTTTTTTTTTCTCTTCTTTATGCATATACATTTTTTTGGTAGCCTCATGAATCCAAGGCTTTAAATATCCCTTTAAGCCCATAACTCTCAAATTTGTACATCTTGCTTGCTGTCTCTTGAACTCCAGATTTGCAAACACAACTGATAACTCAATGTCCCCACTTGGTGACTAACAGAGAACTAAGTTATATTAAAAACTGAATGTCTGATTTCCCCACAATTCTGCTCAACCTATTGTTTCATCCATTTCAGTAGTGAAGTGAAGAATGCTAAAAAATCTAACTTTCAGGTTGACTTTTTGTGCTTTATATTTTAGACTCCTGAGTGGTATAGTTAATAACTATTTTTTCCTATTTGTTTAGAAGATTTTGCTTCACACTCGTGAAGCAAACTTAAACAGGAAACGTACCTACACACTATTGTGATGCAAAATAATAACTTATGTTATGAAGTTACAAACACATAACATAGATGCCTGACACTAATCCTAATGAAGGACTATGAAGGAGATCATTTTACCTAGAAATAGCTGTGGTCAAGGCAGGCACTGGAAGTAACCTGTTCAGTTACACTAATGGATTTTCAAATTGAACTATTTCCTTTACTAAAACAGATTAAGCTGAAGATTTAGTTAACTCGTTGTCATTTTGTAAAATCAATAGGCTTTTTCTATTATCATTCTTCCTCACAATTTGTTGTTCCCTTCCATTGATTTTAACTATAGAAGTTTGATTGACAAAGCTCTTAGGTTCCTTGTTAAACTATAGTGTACTGAGTCATTAGTTAAGATGCTGAAAGTTTGAGCCTAGGCAACTGAAGTATTGCAGAGAAACAAAAGCCAGCTCAATTGCAGGTATGATGTATTAATAGACATATTTCAATTCAATTCAAATTCATTGAAGAAGTGCTACCCATACAATCATCCAAAAATCAGAAATAGCTACCATTTGTTATTTTGATTAATGGATAATTGAGAAAGAGCCTATTTTGAGACTTTAGCCCTTCACTTTAATTTGTTTTAGGAAGAAGGTTTATTTTTCTTTATCTGCAAGCCTCCATAGCAATGGGTTAAAAAATGAAAAAAATATATATATAATTGCCAACTGCTATTTTGTCTGCAAGGCAAGAAAAATTTAAGTTTAAATTATATTTTTCATCTATTCAACAAACATGATTTAAATTTAGGCTCTGCATAAGACGCTGTGCTGGCAATGGCAGGCAGCTTCTGCCCTCCCACAGGATGCACCCAGTGCGAGTGACTGATAACTAAGTCCCTATACAAATTGAAATTCGATATGCTGTAGGAGTGCAGGAGATGGAGCAATCAATTCCGACTTAGAGGATAAAGGAAGACTTTTGAATTGGGCCTTAAAAGATGAGTAGGATCTCAAATGGGGGAACGCAAGGAAAAGCCTTCCAGATGGAGGTATAACTATAAATAAAGATAAGAAATAATTAGGCATTTTCAGGCAAACGGAAATAATCCAATGTGGCTCACACGAAATATGTAGAGATATAGAAAGAAATTTGTGTCTATGAAGAATTTAGGCCATATAGGGAAAGGCATTAAGACTCCCTATTTTTAGTTACCCTTCTACTTTGATCACCCTGTTCTATGGCTTCCTACTCCATTAGATTCTGTCTCAATGAGGGAGGTACCCGATTTTATCTTTTTTAACACCTTACAGCCAAAGTCTAGCACAGAGTCTTGGACAGGTTGGGCAATTACATTTTACATTTTATAAATATAATATAAATATTTGTTATGTGAATGAGCTAATGTCATGTTGAGTATTTTCATAGTTATGCTACACTCCCTATAAAATATTCAGCAACACAGAAAGAAATAAATACTTTTGAAAAAAGAAGTGATATGACTGAAGACATGTTTCAGAAATAATAAGTAAGACTTTAAAAAATGGATTTGATAGGAATCAGGAGAAATTACAGGGAGCAATATCAGTTCCTTTTGCAATATTCACCTGAGGAATTCTGAGTGAGATAAAAATTAGGAAAACCACAAAATTTCTGATAGATATAGAATCAATAGGATTGGGAATTTAATTTGATGTGAGGGATGAGGAGTTATACATCAACAATGACATTGACATAACATTAATTGAAGATGGAAACAAAAAGCAACATATTTGGACAAACCATTAGGTCACTTTGGAAGATTTAAGTTGGATGAAAATAAAGGAAAATGTCAAAAAAGGATTATTAAAACACCTTGACTGCTCAGTAATAAGTTGAATAAAATCAAACACTTTAAGTTATTTCACACCAAACTAAACAGAAAACTTGAATATTCTTTTATAAAGGTTACTTATGATCCTAAGGTAGAATTTAAGAACAAGTATTTTATTGTTCTTGTTGTTTTCTACATTTTATAGGGCGTTTGTGTCTGGGAATGAAAGTTCCAACCCTCTAATCACTTAATTTGTCTGGTTGCTAGCCCTATCCTGAAGCTATTTAGGGCCCCCCACCAAGTTACCTTAGTAGCATAAACTCAAGAGTGATCATAAGGGGCCTATTATGAATCACAAAAGACACTACTAGCACTTAGAAAATTCCAAGGGTTTTAGGAGGTCAGTGCGAGAAATTTGGGACAAAGACTAAGTATATTATTGTATTTCTCCATACCTCTACAAGGATTTCTTGAGGACATGGTTGTTACCACAGTGGGAACAGACAGCCTGGAGGATTCACTAGTAATGAGCAACAACTGGAGTGGATGGAGCAGAGAAACAAGAGAGATGTGAGCTCTGGAGGGTATATCAGAAAGACTTCCAGAACATTGAGGCAAAAGGTTGATAGCAACTTCCATGGGTCCCAAGAACTGTCACTCTGATCTCATCTATACCCACAGGATGATAAAGACTAATAGGTTTTTATAGACAATCATCCATTGTTTATATCTTATTTACTTTCAAGGATTTATGTATTCATGCTAACACATTATAAACATGAAGACATAAATGCATATACAGAGATACAATTGAATTCCATTCAACCAACTTCTATTGAGAACTTGTTCTGCATCAGTTACTGTGATATGTAATCAGGGACAGATGAAACCCTGCCCTGAATCCCTGCTAGATTCTTTCTCTCTCTCTCTCTCTCTCTCATACACACACATACACACACACACACACACACAACTGCATAATCAGTTACTTTCAGTAGAAAGAATACATGATTAGAATCTTCCTTTAACATCTTTCAAATAAATTAATAAACATACCAGGAAGGGGGCTTGCCACCTGTAACAGAAATTTCAAAAAAATGTCTCTTAGTGTCTTCACATTTTGCCACTATATTAAATATGAGTGAAATATTGGTTTCCAAATAACACGCAGCTTCAAAGACTAGAATAGATCCTATATTAAAGTAATCATTTATTCAAGACATTGTTTTCTATAGAGAAACAGGTGGTTGTTAGAATTTAGTACACTTGAGAAATCGGATATTTGTAGTGGTCTCATGTCATGTACAGTTCCAAAGAAGCAATTCTGTTTTTCTTTTGGCTATGCTTCAGAAATCAAAGAAAACTTCAGAGACAATTTTGCTCGTATGACGTAGGTTAACTGTCCATGTGCTATGATTTGAGAAGTGATAAGTATTCTCTACCATATTGTGTCTTTAGCTGAATCTGTCATATTCTCAGAAATTCACAAATTGATTATTCATAAGGTCCTCCCATCTGAATTAAAATAAAACCTTTTTTGAAGGTCATATTAAATATAGATGCTAAATGATTTTTGTTAAACTGATTTATCAGACTTAGTTATCTAACAGAATCCAGAGGAGATACGATAGAAAAATCAAACACGTTTAGTGGTGACAAAGAGTACAGGAGTGAATCAAGGTCCTTAGTGGGAGAAGCAAAGTGAGTGGGCAAACTATTTACATATTAATCAACATTTACTTAGCACCTATTATGTGCCATGCCATTATGTTTTATCCTTTGGGTATTACTAGTGAAAAAGAAAGACCTGATCCCTGTTCTTTAGAAGCTGGAAATAAATTTAAAATAACAGCTATGATAGGACGAAGTAAGGTTGTAATTTTAGCTGGGTTGGAGATTGGTCAGGGAAGTACTCCTTGAAAAGTGAACTTTGGAGTAACATTTTGAATAAAATGAAGGTGGGTATCTGGGGGGAAGTCAAGTGCAAAGGCTCTGAGGCAGAGGTATGGTTGATATGTTTATGCAAAAACAAGGAGCCCAAATGGCTACATAAGAGAAAATAAAAAAGGAAACAGTAGGAGATGAAGTTAGAGGGTGATAGAAGCTTAATCATGCAGCATCTTGTAAGTCATAATTTAGTATTTTACTTTGACTCAAACAGATAGCTACTGGAGTGTTTTGTTTAAAAGGAGTGTCATGATTTTATTTATATTTTAAGATAATCACTCTGCTGTTTAAGAATAGATTGAAGGGGTCAGGTGAGAGGAGGAAGAATATTTAGCAAGCTAATGACATAATCCAAGCTAGAGAATATGTTGACAGAGTAGGTTATTAAAAAGTGATCAAGTTCTGACTGTTTTTTCAAGGTAGATCGAACAGGATTGTTGAAGAACTACAAATGAGATCAGTCAAGGATGACACAAAGATTTTTGCCTTAGCACCTGAAAGAATGAAGTTGCCACTAAATGACAGGAGAAAGACTGCAGATAGAGTTTGTGGAGTAATATCCTGAGCTCAATTTTGGACAAGTTAAGCTTGAGAAACCTATTATATTTTTAAATAGACATGTGAAGTGAACATTTGGGTAGAGAGGTGTAAAGTTCAAGGCAGTAATCAACCTATATTATATAAACGCATCATGTATATAATTTAAAGGCATGGAATAGAATTGGATCACTATATACCTAGAAATAACATTGATCACCAAAATATGTAGAAAAGAAAAGAAGTTCAATATTAACAATTGAGGACATGAGGGAGAATCAGCAAAAAAGCCAGGGAAATGATCAGAAATAGAGCTAAAACCCAGGCAAGAAAATGTCCTGGAAGCCACAGGGAATAGATATTTCGAGAAAGAATGAGTGATGAACTGAATCAAGTGCCATGATAGGTCAGTAGAGATGACCATATGGGAGGAGAACAGACAGAGACTGCTTAACCACATCAGATATTGGACGTTTGTGGACAAGACAGAGGGACAATGACAAAGGGAATGGGAAACCTCATCAATCCCACAAATGTTCCCTAGGATTGGTGGGGGGAACCCAGACATTATCTTTGGCTCTTTCACTTTTATTTCCAAATAATTCCCTTACCCTGTCAATTGCTCTTGAACATTAGCTTTTAAATCTCTTTCCTTTGTGCCATTTCTCTCTGTCATCAATCTGGGTTATATCTTTCCCTTGTTAAAATATGACCCTGGCTGGCTGACAAAGGGGATTCCTGGTGGCTAAGGTGCTGAGGCGCTCAAATTTAAAAAAGAACCAGGTGGCCATGGCTGCATGACGGAGCGGTCATATACTTTATGTTCTTAGAAAGATGTTGTAAAAGTGTCACAGGACCTCCTTTTCCACAGTCAAGCCAAACCAGTTTCTGTTGTTGGTGCCAAGATAAACTGCAGCCAGATCCCACACCACATCCCCACCAGCCATTTAAAAGAAACAAACATCCAGCAGAGACTACTTCTAGTTTTGGGCTTAGAAACCACCCAGTCAGGGGTCAAATATTTTGACCAATCAGAATTGAACAAGTTTGAATCCTTCATCTGCATAAATGGACCTGATTGAGAACTTTCCTATTTAAGCCAGCCCCTGCCTTTGCCTCTTCAAAGGGCACACTTTCACTTGCACTTCAGGAAGGCTGTGCCTCCCAATCTGCAGATTTTTTTTTTTTTTTTATGGAAAATAAAGCTCTCTCCTTTTCCTCTGTAGATCTCATGGTCTTTTATTAACAATTTTATAACTACACAGTACCCTACATGGTGTAGTTTCTCTATGGGCAAGACAGGGCAGACTTATCTATTAAGCAGAATAGGCATTGTGCTTAGGGCCCATAATACTTTTAGGGTCCCATAAAATATTTTAATTTCTTTTAAAATCAGAATAAAAAATGAACTATTAGGTCCAAGAAAGTGTTTTGATATATACTGTTAATATATTTTGTTTTAAACCAATGTAGTCATAACATAAATATTTTTTAATAAAGGAAAGGGCCATGAAGAAAACAGTGCCTAGGGCCAATGAAATTCATAATGTGCCCCTGGGGCCATATATATTTTGTCCTATAGCAATGCAGTGTTGGAGCAGAGGTTTATTTAAGGCATTTCCCTCCTTTAAATCATTTTAAGGAAAAATGTCTTATACTGAACAAGAGCCAACTCCTTAGCTTTCAAATGGCCTTCCTAAGTCTTTCTTCAAACTAGCATTCAAGATTTTCTAACATTACATCCCTTTCCTTCTTTCACAGTCTCTGTGCCTTAACCACACCAGTTGGTTTTCCCAGTGCCTGCCCTACACGTTTCCTCCTCTCTATTTCTAGTCACCAGCATGAATTGCTCTTATCACCCCCTACCCTAACAACACTTGTTCCTGTTATACCTTTAACAGCTTAAAATCTACCCTTGCATAATTAAATTTTCCATAATCATCCACTACTGAAATACTCTCTGTATCTTCTGAGTGTCCATAAGTTTCTTTATTTTTGTTTTCTGTGCATAACCACTTTCTACCTTAAATTATATTTATGTGAATATCTAAAGCAAAAAATAGATAATTGTTTGATTGATTTACATTCCTTCCCTTCTTCCTTATTAACAACTATAATATGCTCCCATAAAATACATTTCCCTGCTTCCAGTGTGACTAACTTCTGACCTACGGGATTTAAGCAGAAGTTATTGGGTAGGACTTCTAAGATGCACCCTAAGTTGTCAACTGTTTCAGCTGATGTGAGCCTTTCATTCTTTGTCCTTATCCTCCCTTCTTCCTGAAACAGAGTCAGTGCTTCACTGAATCAAGTCAGCTCACTTGGGGCTAGGAGGTGATAAGCACATGCTAAGGATAACCTGTGTAGTTCAAACCATGTTGTTCAAGGGTCCATGTTGATATTGTAGAACTGTCCTGGACTCTGTAACAGCTTACCTTTGGGACTTTTTATGGAAAAAAAAAATTCTTCTCTTCTACTTTCAAGGCACTGTGTTATTTTGGTTTTGTTTTTATTTTTTACAGTGGAGGATTTTTTACAGTTGACCCGTGAACAATGCAGGGGTTAGGGGTACTGATCCTCACTGCAATTGAGAATCCATGTGTAACCTTGGACTTCCCCAAAACTTAACTACTAATAGCCTACTATTGACCAGAAGCCTTACTGATAACATAGAGTTGATTATCACATATTTTGTATGTTATATTATACACTGCATTCTTACAATAAAGAAAAGAAAATGTTATTAAGAAAATTATAAGGAAGAGAAAATATACTTTTCATAACTATATTTGAATGGCAGTGGATCATCATAAGGTTCTTTATCCTTGTCATCTTTATGTTGAGTAGGCTGAGGAGTAGGTCGCTCTCTCTGTTCAGGGGTGGCAGAGGCAGAAAAAAATCCACATATAAGTGGATCCACACAGTTCAAACCTATGTTGTTCAAGGGTCAACTGTATTCATAAATTAACTTGTCCCTCAAATGATAAAATGTCTTAATTTAAGATTTCTGGGAATTCATTTCTGGGGTTTAACCAGTGCTTTTTAAGAGCTCCGTAATTCTTTGTTTAATGGGTGAAATTAGGAGTACTTATGGGTATTTAAAAATATTTGTATAAAGACATCCAAGCATTGATGACATGTCAAATATAAAGTGTTTTGTTTTTTAAATCTTGAGGGTATGTAGACGTCCAATGGATTTTTTTTTTTTCAGTTCAATTTGGCTTTCTAGAAATTACCTTCTGCTCCCTCATCTATTTAATATAACTTACAGTGGAAGCAGCCATTTTCCAATCTAACTCAGTCCTGTGAGCACACCTAAGTGGCCCAAGCTTGAGTCTGTAATCCAGGGTAACCCAGTCAGTTTCCTTCCCCAGACACTTTAGAGCTGGAACTTGAGAGCAAGGAGCCTGTCTCTCTTTGGGTGACTGGATGTAGAGCCCAGGAGCAGTCAAACACTAAATTTTATACTAATTGGACTAGAACCTTGGGGAAGGCATCTTTGTAGAGAGGCAAATGAAGCAGATGGAAGCAAGGAGACAGAGCAAATCCTCACAGCAGGTGAACACCAATTTCCAGTTGTGCCTTTCACTTAAGGTCATTTGTGCACTCAGATTCCATGAAACTAACTACTCTCTGATAAAATATATTCCTTTTCCTATATAATTGTAATTTAAGCCTTTTGGCTCTTGCCATCCCCAAAAGGCATAACTATAATGGAAATTGTAACCAAGAGTGGAGTGCTGTAAGTAACAGACCAAAAAGATGACATGAGTCAATTCAAGACATGATAGGGAAGAGTGAACATGGTTGATCTTTGATCATAGTGTGAGCAGTTACTAATAGCAGTGAGATTGGTTAAATTACTATTGTCTGGGTATTCCATCCATAAGGGCACCAAGAGTGGAACATTCAGATTTACACTGGCAGACGTCATAATTTCAAAATTTGTTAGCAATTTTTATGGACTGGATCAGGGATCAACATACTACAGCCCTGCTCACGGGGTTTACAAAAACCAGCTGTTTTTGTAAATAAAGCTTAACCAGAACACAATCATATCCGTTTGCTTAAGTATTGTCTATGACTGCTTCTGCATTTCAGGGCAGAGTTGAGTAGTTTCTACAGAGACTGCTTGGCCAGAAAAGCCTAAAATATTTACCATCTCTCTCTTTACAGAAGCACTTTGCTAACCCCCAGACTGGACTGAGACAAGAAAGCAGGAAGATCCAGCTCAAGGTGACCTTTCTGAAAAGAGGTGAGGAAAAAAGGACAACTTGGTTATACAGGGAGCAAGAAGGATGAAACCGATGTGCATAAAGTGTGAAGACAAAATTACTCAAGTATTTGAGAACTTGGTTCCATTTGTTCATTAGTCCGAACACACATCTACTTTTATATTCAATGAGAACATATGAATAATTTTAATAAATTTTCCTTGTGATTAAGCTAGTTTGAATTGGATCTCTGTTGCCAAGAATACTCATTTTTGCAGTGCCAATCCAATGAGCACAGAATCAGAATGTCTGAGTTCAGGCTATAATTCGAACATAACCTGACTGTTTTTCTAAGACAAACTTCTTCAAGAGCCTCACCTATAAAGTGGTGCATATAATAGTATCTCTACTTCTTTATCATCTTTTTGTTGTTATGGTAAAAAAAAAGATTACCAATTTTAAACCATTAAACATGTACAAAATGTAGTGTTGTGATTCCTCTACATAAGCAACAGAGCCAGAGAACAGTCTTCAAATTGTGGTGGGGAGTGTGAGTTTCACTCTATCATTTCTTAGCTATATGACTTTAAAGAAATTACTTAATTGTCTAAGCTTAAGTTTTTCCTTCTGTGCAACACAGTTAACAAGAATCTTATGAGGCATAGGGAATAACAAATGTAAAGTATACAGTGTAATAAAAAGGAGAGCAATTAAAGACAATGCCCTTTTTCACCACCTTAAAAAAACAGGTTATAAACATTGGTGGTGCCTTTAAAAAGGACAATGACTCAACTGTTATTCCCACTTTAATATGAGCCAGCAGCCTGTAGTCAAGGTAGGTATCCTGAGTACCTGTCTCTAGACATACTGAGTGCTGGCTTGATAGTAAAACATCTTTCATTAAAACATTGTGAAAAAAAGATCATTTTGCAAACTATATTCTGTGTTTTCTAAATATATGCTGATTTGCTGTTATATTAATTAGGTTTGCTCTTCCACTCCTATTTATATAACGAGTTGCTAAAACGTAAGATTTATCTGAAGTTAAAAAAAAAAAAAGACACCAAGAAGTTTAAGGCATGGTCCCACTTGCTACATTATAGTAAAGCATTTGAAGGTTGGTTTAAATAAATAGTCACTGGAGCCGAATATCACTTCAGTTTAGTGCATTATTCCTATCTCAATAATCTTTATGGTTCCCATACCAGGACTGCATGGATTTCATATGCAAAATAATTCATTAATGAGAAGACTTTTTTTTTCTTTTATATTATGAAAAGAGACTGACTCAAACTACTTGCTCAGAAGGAGATTTTAAAAAAACAACCTGGATATATTCAATGTCACTGCATCTGTTACTGAAATTCTAATACAATAAATATTAATTTATGGCTCCAACTTGCTGCATTTAAATTTAGGAAAGATAACATTCAAACTAAGAGAAGCAAACAATAAAACAGAATAACATAACAATAATAAATCTATAATGATTTACAATTCTGCATGCTTAAAATTGGAAATGTGTATAGTACAGAATGTGGCTTTATTTTAGAAAATCAAGGAAATTTTAGACAAACAAACGAGATGAATTTGTATTATTCTCCTTACCCTGTAAGTTTGATGGGTGTTGAAGAATGTCAAGATCATTGTCTGTTTTTTGCTAGGACATCAGCGCAACAGATTTTTCTTTTTCCATTTTAATAGTTTAGGTCACATTGGTTTTAAGTAATGGACATCAAGCTAGGTAAGCCAAAGGAGGGTTTCATTTGAAATATACATCAATATCTCTTGAAATTCAAGAGAAAGAAAAGAAAAAAAAAAAGCACAGCAACTAAAAAGTCTTCAAAATTTTATTCCTCAGTTGTATTTCCCTCCGAGAATCAGCTTCATTTGTCACTATTGTTGTTGCCCTTCTCTGAAGACTGGATGTCTTGCTATTTGATCCATTTTGTAAAATATAGCTGTCTCGTATAAGCTGAGCTTATAGTTCTTGTCACATGCAGACATGGAGGGGCTTTGAAATCCATGTCTAAATGCCTGCAATAGAGAATCTGGTTGTCTTAGTTTGGGTCTGTACCTATCTCCTTGTGTATTCAATGGGGACTGGGTGGCAAAGTATGATTGGGGCTACCAGGAGCTATCCCTGTGGATCAGGAATCCATTAAAAGGCTTTAACAATAACTGGGCTAACTCTTTTTTCCCTCTCTTTCAAAAATAAAATGGAGCCATTAGCAGAAATCTACTGTACTCAGTAACTATCACCCGCACCCCAGGCACATAGAGTAATACACTGCTCCTCCTCCAACGAAGAGGATTTATTTTCCCATGCTAAAAAATGTATCCTTTTCTAGCAAAGCTCTCTAAAGCCTACATGTTCAAGGTCAGAAACGTAACACAGTTGAATACCTACTTGCAAATGCCTGCTGTAAACTAAATGGGGAATTGAGAGGAAAAGGAAGATAGGGTAAATGTGGAAGCTCACAGGGGCCTGCAGGTAGGAAATAACCTGTCCTGAGCTCCAGCCAATTATTTCCCTTCAGGAATCCAGACTCTATCACCAGATCTTCTGGTTTTTCTGGAGATTCCTGACATCCAGATTCTTAGATGAAATTTTTCTATTCAAAGATTTTAGGGAGTCATTAAATTAAAATATAATAGGTGAATAAGGATATGTTTGAGATCTGGATGCAGCTCATTGGCCACTAGTTTCTGAACTCTGATATGCATGCTTATTACACAAATGGTTGAGTGAATGGATAAGTGAATTATATTCCTTTGGTAACCTTGCTTGCTTAGCTCAACAGAAATGCTGACCAAGCCCCTGTGAAATGTTCATGCCTCAGGGTGAACTTTCAAAATGAGAAAAAAAAAAGTCTCAGTAGTTTGCAAAAGAAGTAAATTTATCTGCCAGGGTAAACTTATCTCTTGCATGAACATACTCTTCCTAAGATTTACCTGTCTACTTTGAGCAATTCAACATAGGTTAACCTATCGATGATAGGCCAACCTATCAAATCCCTGGCTTAACATAACGCTTAGAGAGACAGGGCTGTGATGGAAAAAACAAACAAGTGTTGCTAAGAAAAATAAATGGGACAGAGTTGGTGCTGAACCCCTAGCAAATTTCCCCTTAGGCCATTGGAGCATGAATAGCTTTGTGACTCTTCCGATAGGTGTCAGCCAAGTGCCACCTGAGCTGTTTGACAGAGCTAAAATATTAATAGTATGTCACTGCTTCCCGTTTCGCCTACAAACTAGAGCAGTGCTATTTCAGACTGAGAAAGCATCCATCTATTATATAATAGCTAGGAAATATATCTGCTTTGAGGAATAGAGGAAATTTGATATTTTAAAATGTAGCAAACTTTGCATACTGTTGAATAAAATAGATTGGGCAACTTCCTTGGAAGATTCTCACTCTTGTATAGACAAAAGGTTGACATATTGTATCAAAGCTTCTATTTTAATTGCCAGACAGATCTCAAGGCATATCAGCATTTAACCCATGAGAAATATAGATCTTAAAAAACCTTTTCTCTTTGGGATTACATCTTTTAATTCCCACCTGACATCATCTCTGCACTTTATGATAAGGGAAATGACATTTCTAATGAGCACACTTATATCATATCTCATAAGATCTGACTCCAACTTCCTTATACCTCACAAAGGCATCGACAAGAGAATCTAAATGGGTGATGTGACTCTGGGGAGAAGCTCTATTTGAGGAATCACTATTTTATTCCAGTGTCATTTTTCTGTCTTTGAGATTAAGAAACACCATCACATTGAAATCATACTGAGACCTGTGAATGCCAATAGTGTCCCCTCATCATTAGTTACCGCTACTCCAAACATTTTGGCATGACTGTCAAATTTCCTGTAGTTTTTTTCCAGGCTTATTATCTGACTCAGCTGCTCAGTCCTCCCATCTCATTGTCTCTGGGCATGTTCCTCATATTTTCATCCTTAAAATATCTTCGTTCCTCAACCCAATCCAATTGCCATGCAACAAATAATATTTTGAATGGACAGTCAGCAAAATTTGAATAGGTCTTAACCTCTGCTAATTAATTGCATATCTGTCATTCAAGGCCCCACTCAGCTGTCATTTATTCCATGAGGTTTCCTTCCTTGGAGATTGAATCTTTCCTAGCACTGCCTCTGTAATTCTCTTTCTCTACTGCTTCAGAATGTGACTAATCTGCTTTCTAGCCCCTTCTTTTGCCTTACTCTATTTAGACTACCAGGGCTGCACTGCTGTCTACTCCTCCACTCAACAGTCTCTGATTCTACCCTCATTTGATTTATTTTCTCTGATCTCCCCTTTTATATTCAGATGCCTATTTACTCATCGACTAAATCAATATGTTGACATTTCCTTGACAGTAGGTTATATCTCATAGCTCTTGAGCCTGTTAAGAGGGAAAAAAGAAGGCATACAAAATACACTAGCCAATTAACCAAACAAGAAGAATAAGAAAGAAAAGGAAGAAAAAAGAGTAAGAGAATAAAGACACAATTTGTGAAGACCTCAGAAATAAAAACAGCCATATCAGCAATAACCTTCTTTGAATCTCAATATTAGTTCATCACTTCAAATGTATATACAAAGAAAACTCAAAATGGTGTTACATGATTCTTAGACAAACCCTAAGTTAAATGTGCACTAAGGCATGTTCAGATTCACTAAGATTTTAACTTTCCAAATTAATTTGGCATTTTCACTATTGCATGTTTCTAGTACACATATCATTCCATGGATTAATTCTTGCTGTCTTTTATGAGTGGACTGGCTTTCAGGGCATTACTTGAAGTACTTACATAGGATATGCAATGAAATTTATGACCCTGTTTTTCTGGGTTGAGAACATTAATATTTTTATTTAATTTAGCTTCTGTCACTAAGGAGCTCTCAGAAAATGAAGCACTTTTTAAAATTTAAGTTTATTGCACCTATATTCATCTCATTTCATAAGTATATTACAGGTCAGCAAATTAAATTTCAATTGCACTTTCCTTGTGTCATTACATTATTTTCAATAATCAACAGTTATATTTAAAAGAGATGTATAACTATTTTTTTTCATTTGAGAGGTAAAGGAATATTTCAAATGTGTGGGATAAAAACTTAATTAGTCAAGCTGACATTTATTAAGTTCTTGGCCTGATTAAACATAGTAGCTGTCAGTTTCACAAAGGAGAAATGAAAATTGGATATATTTGAAACTGCCCATGGAGTGGCATTATTAACATTTTTTCCTCTTTGCTTGCTTTTAAACATCATTTTGCTCAAAAAGCTGGAAAAGACAATTGTTCTGATGATAGGTTTATAAAGGGTTGACAATTCTGTGGGTGATACAGTAATGGAACTTTGTTCCTGTGTGGCATTTTTTATTTATTTATTTTTTTTTAACATTCAAGCCTTACAGTCTCCTACTGAGATAATACAGTCCTTCACATATTATTGATTGCCTTATGTTTAAAGAGCATACTATAGTTCCAGATCCTGCCTTTTGAATATTGTATAAAATGAAACTGGATGCTGGGTTTCACATTTCTACAAATTGGTAAATTTGTTAAATCCATTTCCCATGCTACATTTATTATCTCTTGTACTAGTTTCATTTATAGTGCTTGAATTTAACATGAAGAAATACATTTATCAAATTTTATACTGAGGATCTGGAGGTTTGATTATATGCAGTTGCTCCCAAAACTTAAATGAAGTTATCCTCTTACCTTTACTCTAGAATGATTCCAAAAATAAATTAAATAAGGTATCTACTTGGGATTGGGAGGGGATCTTTTTAAGTCTGTTTTATGTTGCTATAACAGAAGACCTGGAACTGGCTAATTTATAAAGAAAAGAGGTGTGAGGTTTATTTATCTCACAATTCTGGTGGCTGGGAAGTCCAAAAGCATGACACTGGCATCTGATTGACTTTTGATGAGGACCACATGCCGCATTAAGACAAGAAGGAGAAGCAGAAAAGCAAGTGGACACATGCAAAGAAACATCCAGGAGAGGCTGGGCTCCTTTATAACAACCTGCTCTTTCAAGAACTAATTCATTCCCACAAGAGCAAGAACTCATTCACTTCCTCAAGAAGGCATTCATTAAGCTATTAATGAGAGATCTGCTGCATGACACAAACACTGCCCATTAGGTTCCACTTCCCAACACCACTACAATGGCAATCAAATTTCAACATGAGTTTCAGAAGGAACAAACCATATTCAAACCTTACACCAAAGTATAAAAGAACAAGATCCAGAGATGTCTAATAGTTGCAGAAATGTATTGTTGCATAACAAAGCATCTCAACTCTTAGTGGCTTAAAGCAAAAGCAGTTGCTGTGCTTAGGAATCTGGGCAGCCTTGTTGGATGCTGCTGGTTTCTGATCCACTTGTCACTGGCTATGGTGACTTAAAAGCTTGATGTTGGAATCATCTGAAAGATCACTCGCTCAAATGTCTGGGGAAGACTCAAACATTTAAGTGTGAGGGAGCTGGGACATCTGGAATTTCTCTTTAAATCTCTATGTGATCTCTCCACATGATTTCTCCAGGACAATCAATGGCTTTGAAATTACTGGATTTCTAACATGTAGAATCAGGGCTCCCAAAGTCCATATCTCAAGAAAGAACTAGACAGAAATGGCATTGCCTTTTATGGCCTAATTTCAAAAGTCATCCATTGGCACTTCTGTCTCATTCTCTTTATTTAAAATAAAAATTCCCTGAAGTCTTCCATATTCAATGGGAAAGGAATTAGACTTTACCTTTTGATGACAGCAGTTCAAAGAATGTGAGGTATATCTAAAACCACATGAATACCTGAATATTCTGTCATCAATATTAATATAACTGAAACAAATGTAATAGGAAGGTATATTTTTTCCAGTGCTTTCTGAACACCCTAAAGCAGTATTCCTCACAGTTAAAACACTGTTTACAATGTTCATGACAGTTTTCTGAATTTTCAACTACTTGCATTCTTCCTATTTAATCTTTTGTAGTCAACTGATTCATTTTTTACATGAACACAATTATGGTAAAGGGAATTTGTGTTAGGTTTTGTCCTTTATGAAGTATACTTCAAAACAAAATCCCTCATTTTCAAAACAGATTCCTCATTAACTGTCAAAGATACTTGAAGGGACACTTCATGGTTGAAGTAGAGGGAAATAGAGGAAGCCAAGAAAGCCTTCAGACTATGATGCAGGTCTGACACCTGTGAAAGGAGAAGGGGAAGGAAAGAGAATTTGAAAAGAAGAATCTCATAGTACAACACAGTTCTAAGAAAGGTTTGACCAGTCCAACTGGGAGTTGTTGAGCCAAAGTCACTGTTTTGGAAGATTCTTGGCAGCTTGCAGAAATGAGCATGTATCAATATCTCAGCATACCCATTCATTGGCTGTGAACAGTCCATGGGAACTTTTGACCTTGGTTTGAACTCAGTGGTGGATCAAGCAGAGACAAGTAGGCCTGTGGGTTAATTATGCTTCTAATTATACTTCTCCATATCAGGACATCAGAATGGCACGTTTATACTGTTCTTATGGAAACTTTTATAACTACGGCAAAAGAAAGTATTATTGCAGGTTATTATATACCTTGACCATAAAAAAAAAAAAACCATAATGAAACAAGATGGATAATTTAAAAAACAGTTTAATGAAATTAGAACTCCACTTCCTAAAAGATAAAGTAAATGTATTTTCCCCTATTTTTCCCCTGTTGGTTGGTAATGAACCCCCCAGGAGCAGTCAATGGAGATCGCATGAGAGGCTTAGATTTTCACCCCTCCGTGGAAGTTCCAAAGCCTCCCTCTCTTCATTGGGGTGGTATCAGAAGTGATCTGATAGTAAGAACTTTCATAATATCTAGCAGTAACAAGGCTATACCACCATATTATCAGTGGATACCACATGGGGAGGCCAGAATTCCCACACCTGCCTAGCAGTAATGAAGAGCCACCATCTCTTGGGTATCAGTGGTAGCTCCATGCGGGACATGGACTTCTGCCTCCACCTGGCAGTAATAAGGCAATGCCCTCCTCTTCCTATAACAGTGGTGTCAAAGAAAACCACCTAACACAGAAGATTTAAATAAAATCTAGAGTCTTATAATACAAAAATGTCCAGTTTTCAATAAAAATCCTTTGTTGTATAGAGTCAAAAGATCTCAAACTCAATGAAAAAACTCAGTGAATAGATGTCAACACTGGAATTACAGAGATGTTAGAATTATTTGACGAAGATTTTAAAGCAACCGTAATAAAAATGCTTCAATAAGCAATGTCAAAAATGCTTAAAACAAATGAAAAAATAGAAATCCTCAGCAAAGAAAAGAAGATATTTTTAAAAACCCAAATGAAAATTTTATAAATGAAAAATATGGTGACTGAAATTTACACATACATACACACACACACACACACACAAGATGGGCGTAACAGGAGAAAAGAAAATACAGAGAAAAGAGAGAAAAGAATGAGTAAAATTGAAGTTAAAATAACAGAAATTACTCAATATGAACAGAGAGAAAATAGAATAAAGAAAAAAAAACAGAGCCTCAAGCATTGAGAGTCTGTGGGACTACAAAAAATGAGTTAACATGTCTTCAGAGTCTGAGAAGGGAAGGAGAAAGAAAATGGGGCTGAAAATATTCAAAGAAATAATGGCTAAAAATATTTAAAATTTGGAGGAGGCAAAAATTTATAGATTCAAGATCTGAGCAAACCTCAGAGTAAACCAAAAGCAGCTCCTGTCAAGACACATTGTACTTAAACTTCTGAAAATTAAAGCAAACAAAAAATTTTGAAGGCAGTTAGAGAGATATAGCATTACATAAATTAGAGAAACAATTTGAGTAAGAATGGAGTTCTCATCAGAAATCATACATGCCAGAAAGGAGTGGCACAGAGCTCAAAAAGTGCTGAAAGGAAAACATTCAACCCAGGATTCTAAATCTGGCAAAGTTATTTTTCAGAAATAAAAGGAAAATGAAGAGATCCTTGATGAAGAAAAATTACAAGTTTTTTTTTTTGTCAGCACACCTGTCCAAAAAGAATGATTAAAATTCTCTAAACATGAAAGAAACAAAAAATAAGGAATCCTGAAATATCAAAATAGCAGAGGGAATATGGTAAACAAAAATATATGTATAGGGAGTAGGCTTTTCTTTTCCTTTTTAGTTTCCTAAATTTTGTTAGTGGTTGAATAAAAAATTATAACATAGTCCAAAGTAGTTATTTATATGGAGATAAAATATTTGGATACTCATATTACAAAGTGGAGAGGGCAAAGGAATGTAGATATAAGGTTTCTATAATTCATTAGAAATGGTGAAATGACTACATATAAATAAGCAGTGATAAAGTTATGTATACATATTTTAATATCTAGAGCAACTATTAATAAAGGATATACAAAGATATCAATCAAAAAACTATAGATAAAATGAAATTCTAAACAATGTTCAAGAAACCAACAGGAAGCAGAGAAAGGAAAATAGATGAACTGCAAACGGAGAGGATAAACAGAATATTAAAAAAATTAAAATGGCACACTTAAGCCCTAATAGATCAATAATTATATTAAATGTAAATGGGATAAACATACCAATTAAAAGACAGAGACTGGCAGAGTCAGTTAAAAATTTGACCCAACTATATGCTATCTATAAGAAATTCACTTCAAATAAAATGATATCAGTCAGTTTAAAGTACAATAACATATAAAAATATAGCATGAAAACATTAATCAAAAGAAAACAGAAATTATTATATTAATATCAGATAAGATAGACATTAGAGTTAATAAAATAACAACAGGGGGAGATTATGTAATAATAAAAATGTCAATCCATCAAGAAGACATACAATTCCATATGTGTATTCACCAAACAATAGAGACTCAAATTTGTGAAACAAAAGCTGATATAAACAAACACAAAATTGAAGTTGGGAATCTCAACACCCCAGCACCAACAATTGATAGAACAATGGGAAAATCAAAACCACACCAGTAAGCAACAGGGTCAAACTGACATTTATGGAACACTTTAACCAACAACAGCAGGGTAGATGTTCTTTTCAGGTGCTTACATATATGAAGATAGGTTGTATCCTGTGCCGTAAAACAAAGTTCAAGAAATTAAAAAAAATGAAACCACACAGAGTATATCCGATTACTAGAAATCAATCACATGAAGATAACAGTCAAATCTCCAAATGCTTAGAAATTAAACTACACACTGTTAAATAATTGATTCTCTAAAAAGCAAGTTTCAAGGGAAATCAAATAACACATGGAACCGAAATAGGAATTTTTCCACAAAAAGATTAAATTTCTATTTAAAAAATACTTCACTAAGAAAAATCTCCAGGGCCACATATTTTCACTGGATAACACTACCAAATGTTTAAGGAATAACATAAGCCAACACTACACAATTTCTTTGAAGAAATAGAAGAGGTAACACTTTCTAATTCATTTTATGAAGCTGTAATAGTTTTACCCTGAATCCAAACCAGTGAAGGACAGTACAAAAAGCAAAGCTCCAGATCAATCATGCTTATAGATATTTGCAAGTCTCATATTTAACAGAAGATTACCATCCAGACTTTTTAAAAAATATTTAAAAATCAATAGTAATAATCAAACAAATAACCTAATTCAAAAATGGGAAAATGATACAGAGACACTTCACTGAAGAGAACACACAGAGGGAAAATAAGCATGAAAATGTGTTTGACATTAGTAGCCATTAGAAAATTTAAAATTAAAATCACAATGAGATATAGTTATATGCCTATCAGAATGCCTTATATATATGTATTAGGCACACAAAATACTAACAAGGAGGTAGAGAAACTGGATTATGATTAACCACAGGGAATGTGAAAACAGTATAGCAACACAGTAAAACAATGTAATGGTTTCCTAAAAAAAGAACATACATCTATTGTACAATACAGGAACTTTAGTTCTGGCCATTTATTCCAGCAAAATGAAGACTGATGCTCATGTAAAAACTTATACATAAATATTTTTAGCAGTTTTGTTAATAATATCCTCCAAATTAGAAATAATCTTGATGTTCTTCAGAAGGTTGATAGCTAAACAATGTGTGGTATAGCCACACCATGGAGTAATAGTAATAAAAAAAGAAAAAACAACCTGTTGCAACACACAACAATCTTTACGATTCACTAAATAAATATGCTGAATCAAAAAAGCTGGTCATAAAAGGTTGACTAATGTATGATTCCATTTATATAGAATTGTTGTACTGACAACATTATAGAAATAAGGAACGTAACTGTAGTTGCTTGGGATAAGGAGGGGGTGAGAATCAGAGGGTGGTGATTATGTCTATAAAAGGGCAACATGAAGGATAGTTGGGTTGATGGAAATGTTCTGTATCTTAACTGTATCAATGGCAGTTCCTGGCTGCATACCATACCAAGTTTCTCAAGATGGTACATACCAATGGGGAAACTGGGTAAAATGCACAAGGGATCTCTATTATTTTTCACAACTGCCTATGAATCTGTATTCATCTCAGTATACAAATTTTTTTTAAATAATTTAAATAATAAGACATTTGTTTTCCAAAGCCACATGTATAAAATAAGTTGATATGTCTCTTACAATTTTTCAGTAATATAGGAAATATTAGCAGGGTAATTGGGATATCCATCACCTCAAATATTCATCTTCTCTTTGTGCTGAGAACATTATAATTCTTCTCTTCTAGGTATTTTGAAACATATAATAAATTATTGTTAACTATGATTTCACTCTGGTAATTGCTTCTTTTGCAATTACAAACTAAAAGATTTTTAGTTTGTAGTCTCACTTGTCTCTTGCTTTTGTGCCTGTACTTTTGGTGTCACATACAAGAAATCTTTGCCAAGGCCAACGTTACAGTTACAGATCCTTAATTTAAGTGTTTAGTCCATTTAAAAAAGAAGGAAATCTTTCCATTTGCCATACACAGTTGTAGCCGGAGGATGTTACACTAAGTGAAATCAGCCAGACACAGAGAGATAAATACAGTATGGATCACTTAACATGTATACTCTGAAAAAGTTGAACTCATAGAAGCAAAGAATAGAATGGTGGTGGCCTTCAGCTGTGGGTTGGAAGAAATGGGAAAAGTTTATCAAAGGGTGCATATTTCAGTTATAAGATGAGTAAGTTCTTGGGATCTAATGTACAACATTATGACTTCAGTTTACAATATTGCATTGTTTACTCAAAATTTAATAAAGAGCAGATTTTAAGTATCCTTACCACATATACATACATGTGCATGCACACACACACACACACCACACACACAAACAGTAACTATAGATGACGATGCATTTGTTAATCAATTTGATTGTGGTAATCATTACACAATGTATATATATACCAAATTGTTACCCTCTATACCTTGGTTGCATACAATTTTTATTTGTTGATTAAATATTTTTAGCAGTATAAAAATTCCTGAAAATCTAAAAGAAAAAGAAAAAATGGACAAAAGATTTAAGGAAATACTAATAAAAGTAAGACACATAGAAATTGAAAAAAAAAACTGAATGATGAATAGAGACATAAAATGTGGTTCATAAAATAATTCATCAAGAAATTTATAACATAGGCTTCATATGACTCCCACACATAAAATACAGATTAATTTGAATACCAAATGCAAATCTAAAAACACAGAAGAGAATATGCCATTACACGATTCAGGCAGTAGAAATAGCAAAGAAAAAATCTGACCCCTAAGTCATTCAAATGTTGAGATTTGCAGGTTATTTAAAGGTGGAATTTTCTTCATACAGTGGTGTGTGGTATGTTTACAAAAAAGAAATACATAATTCTACTGTGTTAAAATGAGAAGACACTTTCAATAATATGGTAGTGTATTATAAATATACCAGAAGGGGGAAAAAATAAGCAAATGGAAGCGAAGTGAGAGTATATAATATTGATTGATACAATCCATTTGCTCCTCATTCATTCTCTAGTTTGAAGTATTACTTCAAATAATATTGCATGCCAAATATTGTGCTAAAAGGTGGGGGACAAAATGTTTGGGTGATATCATCTCTCTTTTCATTGTATAAGGCAGGAGGAAGGCATGTTTGTGAAAATCACTGAAATATAAAATTATAATTTTCTATAACATAGAAGTTCATAGACTTAATATTATTATTAGGAGGTAATATTTGAGCTAATATCTAAGGAATACATTGGAGTTAATTGGGCTAAAAGGAAAGGGTAACTGGAAGAGGTTATCGCAAAGACTAAAAATTACACATAACAGAGAACCTTATGTCAGAAGGATGATGGATATTCAAGTGGATATGGGGAGCCCGGTGACTGTGTAGCAGAGCAAGAAGGGGTAGATGATGGAATATGAAACAGGCGTGCCCTGGTGATGGATTTAGTAATTGATATTTTTGTCTGGGCATTATTCTGAATAATGCTATCTCTAGTAAAACTTGGTTATATAACCCTATTATTTATAAAACCACTTGCAAATTATAGTATCCTAGGTTCCTTAGGATGAGTAGTAGTTTGTTCAAATTCTTTGCCCATTTTTGAATTGGGCTGTTCTGTTGCTGTTAAGTTTTAGGCATTTTCTATGTATTCTGGATATTACTCCTTTATCAGATATATGGTATACAAATAGTTTCTCTCATTCTGTGGGTTACCTTTTTATTCTTTTCATAATGTCTTTCATTACACAATGTTTAAAAATCATCAAGTCCAGTTTGTCTATTTTTTTTCTTTTGTTCTCTTTCTAGGTTTGGTATCTTATCTAAGAAATCATTTCCAAATTCAATGTTGCGAAGGTTTTGTCTTATGTTTTCTTCTAAGAGTTTTAAAAATTTAGGTTTTCCATTTAGGTCTTTGATCCATTTTGAGTTAATTTTTGTATGCATTAAATCTGTAGATAAGTTTTGGGTAGTATTGAAATCTTAACAATATTAAGTCTTCCAATCCACAGATGTGGGATATTTTTGCATTAAGAAGACATAAGTCTTCTTTAATTTCTTTCAGAAATGTTTTATACTTTTTATTGTAAGAATCTTTTTTCCTCATTGGTTAATTCTTAAGTATTTCATTCCTTTTGATGTTATTATAAATGGAATTGCTTTCCTAATTTCTGTTTCAGATTGCTCTTTGTTAATGTACAAAATGCAGCTGACTTTTCTGTGCTGACTTTGAATACTGTGATTTTGCTGAATTCGTTTGTTATTTCGAACAGTTTTTTTATGGAATTTTTAGGGCATTTTACATATAAGATCATATCATCTGTAAACAGATAATTTCACTTCTTCCTTTATAATTTGGTTAACTTTTATTTTTTTCTTGCCTAATCTGGTTGGAACTTTTAGTACTGTTGAATAGAGGGAGTGAAAGCAGGCATTATGGCCTTGTTCTTGATCTTGTTCCTAGTCCTTATTCTTGACTGAAAGAAAAAAGCTTTAGTCTTTTACCATTGAGTATGATGTATGCTGTTTTGCATATACAGTGTTTATTATGTTGAGGCAGTTTCCTTATGTTCCTAGTTAAGTGTTTTTACAATGAAAGAATGTTGAATTTTGTCAAATGCTTTTTCTGCATGTATTGAGATGGTCATGTGTTTCTTTTCCTTTATTCTATCAGTGTGGTGTGTTATACATATCAATTTTCATATGTTGAACCATCCTTGCATCCCAGAAATAAATCATACTTGATCATGCTGCATAATCCTACTATTATGCTAATGAAGTCTGTTTGCTAGTATTTTGTTGAGGATTTTTACATTAATGTTCATAGATGATAAGAACCTTTAGTTTACGGTGTTCCCCGCCCTCCCACCCGTTGTAGTGTCTTTATCTTTCTTTAGTATGAGGCCAAAGTTGGCCTCATAGAATGAGTTTGGAAGTATTCCCTTCTCATCGATTTTTTGGAAACAATTTGCAAAGGATTGCTATTAGTTCTTCTTTAAAAGTTTGGCAAAATTCAGTTAAACCATCAGATCCAGTTCTTTTCTTTGTCAGAAGGTTTGTGACTACTGAATCAATCTGCTTATTAGATTTTCTAGTTCTTCATAGCTTAATCTTGGTAGATTTTGTGTATCTAGGCATTAAATGGACAAGGTAACCCAATTTGATGTGTCTGGGTATGAACCTCTTTTTATTTACCAAAACTGGAGTTCATTGAGTTTTACATGTACATTAAAATGTCTTTATCAAATTTGGAAAGCATTGATCCATTATTTTTTAGAATATTGTTTCTATCTCTTTCTCTCTCTACCTCCCCTCCTTCTGGTATCCCTGTTTTACATTATGTTGGCATGCTTAATTGGTGTCCCATGTTTCTCTGAGGCTATGTTTATTCTTCATTTTCTTTCTGTTGTTCAGATGGCAGAATCTCTATTGATCTAGTTCAAGTTTACTGATTCTTACTTCTTTCGGCTCACATCTATTATTAAATTCTCTAGTAAATTTCTCATTCTGCTTACTGTACTTTTCAGCTCCAGAATTTTCATTTGCTTCCTTAGTACAATTATTATCTCTTTGTTGATATTCTGTATTTAATGATATATTGTTATAGGGCCTAGCTGTAATTATTTCAGCATAGTTTTTTTTTTAGTTCTTTGAATATAAGTTTCTTTGAAATCTTAGATGTCTACCATCTGGGACTCTTCAATGGCAGTTTCTACTGCCTGTATTACCCCCTGAATATGTGTTACACTTTCCTGTTTTTTTTTTTTTTTTTTTATTCAAGTCTTATGTTTTTTGTTGTTGTTAAAACCTGGACAAATTAGTTAATGTAATGTAGCAACTCACTCATAGTAGTGATAGCCCATAATCCAGGAATAGTTATTTTTGTTACTATTTACTAAGTATTGTTTGTTTAGTTACTTGGTTGAATTAATCTTGCAAAATTTATTTCCACTGCAGTGTGCAGTCTCAGATTTCACTACTCAGATTTTTTTCATCTTGCTTTTATCTTTTAGCTTGACTACCTAGTGTTTATCTTTGAGTCAGTATAAGCTAATTATTGGTCAAATGTTTTCCTAATGCCTCCTCATTCTGTTAATTTTTTTTTACTTTATCATTGGATATGTTGTGGCTTGGAGGGTACCATCACAAAGTTCAGTGAGTTTATAATTTTTTGTCCCATGTTCATGCAGAGACTGGTAGTTTAGGGGATTTCTCTCTGATATATTCTGATAAAGTACAGCCTTGAGTACTTGAGTATGCACATAGTTTTCCATGCTGCTAATGATTTTATTTTTAAGTCTGGCTTATTCAGAGTCACCTCTGACTCACAGTAACCTATAGTTCAGTAAATGTTTAGTCAGAGGTTGTGTTTAAGCCCCTTGTGTCCGTGAGACCTCTACGCTGTGTTGATGGGTCTGAGTAGGTTTGGGGGAATGTGTTAAAGTTTATTCCATTTCTTGCTATGGCTGATCCTGAGTAGATGGAGCCTAGTGTATGTGAACAGCCCTCCTGGCCCCTAGAATTGACTGTGATCTTGGGAGGACTATTGTTGGCTACAACTTTTCCTCATTTTCTGTATTAAACTTCTGCTGCTCTAGCATTTTACTTGTATCATGGAACTACCAGTCTCCTCTTAAAGGTCCTCAAACAAGATTTCCACTGATTTTACATCACTGTTAGACATGGATTTCTCCATGATCTATTCCAAATAAAGTCAGTACCCTCAGACTTGCCTGAAGAGCTCTTTTTCCTATGAACTGCATTTTTCTCTGAGAAGCAGCCCTGCATTGTTCTAGAATTTTGAGTGGGAACTTGCTTTCCCTATAGTGACACCTTTACTCTATAGGTGGGTAGTGTGGGGTGGGTAGCATGACATTCTGGCATGGAACTTCAGCCCTACAAGTAAGCTGGAGCATGGGCAAATGGGTCCCCAGTATTTTTTGCCTTTTTCCTCTGATCCTCTTGCTATATATTCCTGGAATTGAGCTTCTGAAGCATGAGGCTAAGAGGTTGAGAAATGCCATTGTTGGTCATCTCTCAGGGTGAAACCATAGCCTTAGAGTGGGATAGTAGAGAAGGGAGAAAGAAACTTCCTGTGTTCTCAGTTGTATCTTCCCAGAGTAAAGCATTCGGGCTACAGCTTCCATAACATATGCTTGTGGCTCAGGGAAAAGGGAGTAGTTCATATCTCAAATGCCACAGACTCTCACTGTTCTTACTGAAATTTAGAAGATTTTCATGAATGCATGTTTCCTTATTTGCTGTGTGGCCTTAAGGAAATTTCTAGAAAGTTGATTTTTTTTCTTTCAAATAATTTTCACCAGTAAAACTTTTTCCCCCCCTAAGAAAAGAGTCTACCATTTCATGCATAGGTTTCTGATTTAGTTTCCTTACCAATTATTCTCTCTTAACAACCATGATCCTACATGCCTTATCTAAACTTTATTACTTGACTTGACACCTGATTTCTTTCTTTTCTTTTCCTCCTGGTTTAATGTTTTTGATTCATTTGACTGTTGCCTCAATAGTTTGGTGAATAGTATTAAATTATATATTAATTACATACACATTTTATGTAGGCTCCTTCAGCAAAGAACAAAGATGTTCAGATTGCCTCAGGTGTTGGGATTTTGTTGCTTTGAATAAGAGCTTCACATTGTTGTCAACAGAAGTCTTATGCATAAAATCACTATTAAATATAGTCTTACCAAGAAAAAATATATTTATATTCACTTTCATTCTATCAATTGATACACAAAACTTGAAAAGTACAGATAATGCGATGATATAATATCATACTATGCAAAAGCTCTGGGGATAGAGTTTCATTTTTCATCTGAAAAGGGAAATTCTTAGCTACCTTTCAGAAATTATGTTTATATCAAATAAATTTTATACTTGTCTAGTGATAGCAATTTGAATAATGGATGTCCTCTCTGTTGTTCAAATTTCAAATTGGTTTCTCATGCAGTCCTAAGATTTTACAGCTGTTTGCTCATTTATGTTTTCTGAAACCAAAAGCATTTTGATCTCATTTTTCACACTGATATTTTCCAACACAGAGAGCAATGTTCCACTTATGTAGGAACTCCAGCTTTCTAATCTAGTAAACTGCATTCCTTTCCCACTCCTCAAAAACAAAACAAAGAAAAAAACAAAGAAAAGCTTCCTTAAAGTAATGTTCTCTAATGACAAAAATCTGTCATCTATTCACAAAGGTAATTAATATATCACCTGTATTTCAAAATATCCATGTAAAAATATGTAGCACACATGATGCCTAGGAACAGAAGTGATCATAAGTGATGACCTTTTAATTTTAGCTAGTTTACAGAACATTATTTTAATTTTACTGGTGGCTGCAAAGCTACATTATAACAAAATCCTCCTGGAAGTGATATGGTTTAGCTGGGCTGTTCCTATGGACATCTAAACAGGGTCAGGGTTAGGAGACTGTATTGCTATTAATATACGTGTATGAGTACAAGGCTACTCTAATATTTTCTAGCCACACAAATACGGTTATAAGATACCATAATAGCACATAAAAATAGTCGAGGGGTCAAGATTTAAGTCAATATTTAAGACAATAATTAATCACCAAGAAAGATGGGGGAGTAATTTAACATTATTTGTAAAAATCCACTTGTTGAATTTATTTCCATGAAAACTGTGCTTATTCTTGAAGTAATGCTAGAAACATTGATTTTAGGAGTGGCTTATACTACAAAGCAGTTATTTATTATAAGGCTATAATTTTTATAGCATAGTAATGTAAGAAAGAGGCATGCCATTTTCTATTCTATCAAAGAAGAACCCAGTTTCTGGAAACCTCACCACACTAACTAATGTTCATTCCATCCTCCTTGCTTAATTTCTACTCAACATTTCTGACACAAGTCCGGAAAGTTGAGATTAATCTTTGAATTTCTTCTTCTCATTGCCATTTATCACGTTAACTCCAGGTTTTCGCCTCTCTATTCTTTTCTAAATAGTTTTATATTTCTGCAAATGGTAAGCAGGGACAGACGCCATTGTTTTCTAACAAGTTTCATTTCAACCGAGAAAAGAAATCAACAATGTACCTTTATGTTCCTCTACTAATGGTTTGCATTTCAAAGTACCATTTTGATGGATTGATAACTTGTAGGGAAGACTGTTAAATACATTATCAAGTAGATTAAGAACAAAAAGGTTTCCATGTGCAAATGTGTTGATGCAATTCTTTCTAATGTTTGTCCTTGTTGTATATACCACTATCATATTTATTTTTCTTCCCAATTAGTCAATATGCACTTAACATATTCTAAAGAACTTTTTGTCACTAGTTTTCTTTATGTATCAGTTTCCTCAACAGTAAGGAGACTCAACTACAGTAAATATCTTGAATATCCCTTAAGTGGAGAGCTTGTAAGATGAGCACAATTGTTAGTTATACATCACTGGGTAAAAAAATTACCCCATATTAGCTTATAGCAATAATAGTTCCCCCACGCCCCCTCAGAGTTTTTGTAGACCTGGTTTTGAAAAAGCTTAACTGAGCAGTTCTCATTTGGTATATCTCATGAGATTATTACAGTCAAGATGTTTACTAGAGCTGCAATTGGTCAAAAGTTTAACTGGGGCTGGAGTGATCTTCTTTAACTCAGAGGGTTAGGTGATAGTTCAAATAGGACCACACTTAAAACTTCTGTTCCCTGAAAACTAGCTGAGTTTGCTCTGTTATATGGTACCAAATAATCCTCTAGCCTCAGCCAGGTGATAGTCAATAAACAAATAGGTCAAAAATGGCGGCAGTTATAGAACTTTAATAGACTATGGAAAACCCATCAATTCTACTCACTCTACCCATTGGAACCACCGTCACTGTCAACAAACACCCAGAATAGGTAATCTCACTGCAGTTGGATATGGTAATTTTTTTTTTTTTTTTTTTTTTTTAACGAGACAAGGTCTCACTCTGTCCCTTAGGCTGGAGTACAGTGGCTTGATCATAGCTCACTGTAACCTCAAATTCATGGGCTCAAGTGATCCTCCTGCTTCAGCTTCCAGAGTAGCTAGGACTAAAGGTGCATGCCACTATCAGAATCCTGGGTTTCAGCACCAAAGATGTCAAGATGGGAGTCTGCCCTTGGTTCTTGGTGTGATCTTGGACACAGAATGACCAGACACACCAAAATGTCAAGTTCAGACTATACTCCTGGTCCTTTGACTCCTCTCTTGGAAAAATCAACAGAAAGGCCAATGAGTAACCTCAGGCAGGGAGTAGTTTCACCAGAGCAGCTCTTTATTGTAAAATAAAACAGGTTTGTCTGTGATAGTGGAGAGAGATAGACCAACTCACTCAGTCACTGGCCCACTCACTTCCCTTGACTTATTATTTCCTTTTATTAGCCCAGTCTGGAGGAGGGCTCTTTGAAGGTGTAGGATGTTATCAAATAATCAACAGATGTCCTCAAAATTCCACCTGCATGTACGAGCTCCTCTAAGAAAGCCCACCTGGAGGTGGGTGACCCACAGTGCAGTTTCAAGCTAATGGCATATTAATTATCCTTAAGTTACTTTAGGTCACTTTCTAAATCTTATTATGCCAGGGCTGGGGAATTCCTAGACTGATAAAGCATTCCTTCCTTCCCCAGGTGTAGCAGTTGCTCAGGATAAGATTAAGGGTGGGGCAGCACCAAAATGGAGTTCCTGCCCTTGTCCTTTTTCCCAGGTGGAGCAATTGCTTGAAACACCATCAAAACAGGGAACTCTTGTCCCAAAAAGAGCTGGAGATCCTTACTATCTACCTAACACCACCATGCCGGCTAAAGGTAACATTTACTTTTAAAAGTTATAGCCCAGTCTATAGCTAATGAATATGATATGACCCGTTACATCATAATGCTAGGCTTCTAATGGGCACTAAAGTAGCTGATGATAATGAGACTGTAGGGCTGAGAATAATGAACCAACTGATATATATGAGGTCTATCTGGAAAGTGTCCAGCCATTGCTAATATAATGAGAATGGTTTGCGTCACATCGATGTAACCTGGCAGCCACGGAGAGTGGACTGGGATGCTCATGAGTGAACAGTGATGAATTCACTGTACTAGTCAGTGGGGCACTAGATGCCATTGAGTGAGCACATAAATCAATGAATCTGCATCAAATTTTACATTAAGCTTGAACATTCCTCCACGGAAACTACTTAGATGATTCAGAAGGCTTTCGGGGATGATGCAATGAGTGCAGTGCAAATAAAAGTGTGACACAAATGCTTCAAAGATGGTCAAGAATCTGTTGAAAGTGATCCACGTTCTGGAAGGCCTGCAACAAGCAGAGCACCTGAGAATGTTGAACATGTACGGGTTAGGTTAGGAGACATTGGGGGAGAACTGTGTGAGGTCCCAAGGTGCCTACTTTGAGGGGGACTGAGGCATCATTGTCCTATGTACAATGTTTCTTGTATCTTGTATCATCTTCAATAAATGTCTCTTTTTCATATTACATGGCTGGATACTTTCTGGATAGACCTTGTATTTCACTTCCTTATGCAACATTTTACCCACCAAAAACTCAAGGTGTTTAGGGTTAAGAGTAATATTTTGGAGAACATTTTTTGACCTTTTGTGGAAATATATTTTTCCTATAGTATTTTCTCTGAGAAGAGACTATTTTACTGATCTTAGAGTTTGGACATTTCTTTAATTTTTTTTTTAACTGTGAATATTACACTATTAAGACTAACAAAGATACAGCATTACAGAAACTCTCAGAACAATTATGGTCATATTAAAAAAAATTATTTTTATTTATAATGTTGGGGTTTGAAGCACACTTTAGACTATTTTTAAATCCTGTACTATAACATTTTGTGGAGATACATGCTAAAATTAATGTAACTCTTGGAAAAATACATGAAATTAAAGGAATGGGGGATATTTTATCTGAAAATATATATTGTTTTATACCTCATGAAAAACCTTGTGATCTTTCAAATAGACTCAAACAAGGGGATTTAATAACTTTTTATTTTTATTGTAATGCTAAAATGTTAAGGAATATTTTTATTATCTCCAAGACAATTGCTGCTAATGTTGAAAGTGAAGGATCCATTTTTTATTTGTTTCTTTCTTTGTTTAGGTAGATCTTGTTTTTACTTTGGCCTCATATGAAGGAAAACTAATTTCATAGTTGAAATTCATTCATCATTTCACTTTATTACCAAGTTTCTATTAGTGTTCATACTGAGATTCATCTTTACCAATTTCGATTAGTTTTCATTCACTAGCAGAATAAATGATTTCCTGTACAACAATTCATTCATTCAAGAACCACATAGTCTGTTTTTGTTTTTTTGTTTTTTTTTTTCAGAATATTATGAGGGTACAAACGTTTTGGTTACATTTTATATCTGCCTCACTCAAGCGAGGATTAGAGGCATGCCCTGCTCCTCTACAATGCTCACTGCGTCCATTAGTTGTGAGTTTAGTCCCCAAGCCCCTAATCCCTGGAGAATATTACTACCGTGTGAGCACCATAGGGTTGATCAGTTGAGAAGTCTGTGTTTTTTTTAAGTGAAACATTAGAAGAGCCACACACAACCTGCATTTAGAAAGAAAATGTATTATTTCATAGAAATGTTGTAAGTTCAGAAGTAGGGCACACTTGAGGTTTGTTTTATACCAGTAGCTCACGATAGTCACTGATGTTTTTGAGGCTATTTTCTTTCTTTCCAATTGTCTTCCTGGCATTAGAGGCATTCCAATCTTTTCTTGGGATCACAAGATGGTTGCATCAGCTTCAGGGGCTACATCTAATTTCAAAAAAATAGTGCCTTCCTTCTCAAACTTCAAACAGGCATGCTGGTTTACATTCTGATCAAATTATCTTAGATTATTTGCCCCTCACCAAAAACACATCACCACTGGTCCTGGAATGTGGATACAAATTGGACAATTGGCTTCAGACTGGCCAGTCTCTTTGAGGGAAGATGTTTTTACTACTGATTGATTTTTGTATAGCAAGGGATTATTCAAAGTTTCTATTCTGTACTGAATCAATTTAGGTAAAATATATTTTTCTAAGAACTTATTCACTTAATTTACATGTTCAAAAGGTGTTTATACTATGCTCACTATTTTTAACACCATCATAGTTTGTTATGATGTTTCCTTTTTTCTGATATTGTTCATCTGTACCATGTCTTTATTTTCCTCATCAGTTTCAAGAGAGGTTTATCTTTTTTGTTAGTCTATTCATAGAACAAAATGTGTTGATTATTTTTATTTACATTAATTTGTTAATTATTTTCAGTTCCATTTTTTATCATTTTCTTTCTTATACTTTTTATTAGTTTTCTTTTGTTGCCATAATAAATTACCACCATATTAGTAGCTTAAAATAACCCAAATTTATTATACTGTAGTTCTGGAAGTCAGAAGTCTAAGATACATCCCACTAGGCAAAAACCAAGATGTCAGCAGGCTGCGACCCTTTATGGAGACTCTAGGGCAAATCTGTTTCCTCTCCCTTTCCAGCTTCTGGGTGATGTCTGTATTCCTTGACTTTTGGTACTCCTGCTCCATCTTCAAAATCAGCAATGGCAGGTCAAATCGTCATATGGCATTAGTCTGACCTCAGTTCCTGCCTCCTTTTATCACTTTCAAAGGACCTTTGTGATTACTTTGGAGCTGCTTAGATAATACCAGATAATCTCCCTATTTTAAGATCAGCTGGTTAGCACCTTAATTCCAAGTTCAACCTTAATTTCCTTTTACCACATAAACCAACACATTCATAGGTGTGGGGATTAACACTTCGACATCTTTGGAGAGCCATGATTCTGCCACCTACTTTTCTGGTTTTGTTTTCTTCCTTCTTTTACTAACCATTTGAGATAAAGCTTTAACGCATTAACTTTCAGTGTTTTACATAATTTAATATATGCCTATAGAGTCTTTCTTAAAGTACTATATGAGCTGCTTTCTCTAATTTTTGGTGCATATATATTATGCATTATAATTCAGATAAAATATTTTCTCTTTTCTTCCCTTTAAAAGGAGATAGACTGCTTGGACATGTATTTTTTAATTTATGAGACATTTGCCAGTTATTTTTTTGTAATAGATATTATGTGTATTGTTATAAAAATTACTAAAATTTGGTCATTTGAAAGTGGTCCAGTTTTCTTGAAAATAATATATATTTTGCACTTAATTTGTGTGCTGTTTTATGTATGTCCATTGTGGCAGCTTATTTAATCATTCAAATGTTTTGAATTATTATTGATACTTTTTCTGTTCTATTGATTACTGAAGAAGATGTCCTTTTAAAGTATTTCACTCTAATTGGGTATTTTTCTACTTTTAATTTTTTCTCAATTTGTCTATTGTCAATTTTTCACCACTTTTAAGTTATTAAGTGCATACCAGTTTAAAATTGTTATATCTTCATGAATTTTAATTTTGATGAAATTATGCTGTTTATCTCCAGCAATAGAGATATTTTCACCACTAGACTTATCTGATAGCTATAGAGAGGCATTACCTGACTGGGCCCAATGTAATCACAAGAGTCCTTCAAAGTGGAAAGTATCAGAAGCAGAGGTCAGAGTAATGTCATGTGACGGATTTCAGCCGTCTACTTTAAATTGCCTTAAAGTCTACCTTTTCTATTATTAGTATAATCACACCAGCTTCATTTTTAATAGAATTTCACTGTATATAAATTTTCATCCTCACTTTTTCAAACTTGCTGCATCCTTACATTCGTGTTGTATCTCCTGTAAATCCAGTCTGACCATCTTTGCATTTTCTTCCTTTTGTGATCAGATTACGATGCATTATCAGGTCATTCTATCTAAAACATAGAACTGTAGCATGGGAATAAAATGTTCTTCACTAAAAGGTACGGAGATTTTAGGGTGTAAATAGAGTAGGAAGGGATAAAGTTCAGAAAAATATTTTGCTTGACTCTCTTCAACTGACAAGACTAGGCTTTTGCAGAAATGAGATTCTCAAAGGAAGGTCTTGGTTTTTTCTACTGGAACCTCTCTCAGTTCAGGCTATTGCTTTCTTTTTCAGTTTTGCTCTTCAAGGTTCTCAAATCGGCATTTGAACCTTTTTTAGGAAATGATTTCTCCTTCCCCAAAATTGGCACATCACAAATTCTCAAGTATTCTCTGGATATTCATGGGAAAGGATTCCCGAGAGGGTGGGCAAGTCATAACGCTGGTTTTGTTCTCATAAGGCTGGTTGTGAATGAGTCAATGTAAATTCCATCATTCTTTTCTATGTTATCAAAGAAATTATCTCCCTCAACAAAGTAATCATTAATTATATTCTCCTAGGCCAGATAGTAACATCTCAGATTAAGGAAAATAACCACCTTTTTACTTTGGCTTAGTTTACTGATTGGCAAATAATAAACTTTAACTTGTGTTACACTAAGAGGCATTTGCTGCTTTTCTCCTAGCTGAGCACACTTGAAATGAAAACAAACAAACAAACAAACAAACTGGAGATTAAACAAACTGCACTAAATCAAAACAAGCTTGCTCTCTTTCTTGAATTGTGAGGCAGGGTGAGGGGTGAATTTTTCCCTTTATCCCTTTGGGAAACCATTCTGCCACACAAAGATGAAAATAGAGATTATCATCTTGAGTCAGGAAATATTTTAACAGAACTTGCATAGTTTTCTCCCCCCCCCCCACACACACACCCCTGAGAGGTCTAGAAAGGTAGTGTTTTTATTAATATATTTTAAAATGAATTAATAATACTTAATGCATCTCTAATAGGCATAGACTTCTGTCTATATCATAATTACGCTGTGTTTAAATGGATGCTTTTAAGGTAACGATAACAAAAATTTTTTAAGAAAGTGAATATGCTTTGCAACCACAGCTTGGAAAAAATATTGTGTGCAATATTGCTTTGCTTAGCAAATTAATATTTATTTTTTAGAGGCAATTTAAATTAACTTTCGACTGGCTTATGCCTAAAGTCTGAATAGAGAAATATAATTAGTGAAGTATCACAATTTTACTAATTACATATGTAAATATTGTGAAAATATATTTCAAAGGACTAATCAGAAGATAGACCTACCAAGTGTTATAGGAACAAAAATATATTACAAATGTAATTTTACGCAGCTTCCTACCCCAATACAGTTTAATCAGTGCTTGCAGTAGATGGTTAGTGGAAACATCCCTGTGGAACTGATCAGAAAGCATCCCAGGAATTTGTTTCACAAGAGAACTATTTATTTTAAGGTCACATTTCAAATTCCAGACTAGTGTATAAAGGTTTTTAATAGAAGTTATCTTACTTGGTTTTGATATTTACACCAATTTCTTTTCTCACACAAGGAATTTGTGTAACTATTATTATGGATGTATAACACAATGGAATTATTATCTTGTTATTGCAAAGTTTTTCCATGCCTACTATGTGCAAAGCACTTAGAGGTATAGTGAGGAATCCTGTTTTCAAAAACTTTCAAAAGAATAGAAAATGTATGTGCTTGAGAACTACCATGGATGGACATTGAAATCACATGAGGAACTTCTGGAAAACAGAAAACTAGGACTTATTCCCAGCCAGTTAAATCTGAATCTCTAAGGTTAAAGATCTAGGCATCATTAATTTTTATATTTTAACTTTTCACACTGAAATAGACAAAAGAGTTGTAAAAATAGGACAAAAATTTTTTTTTAGCCTTCACCTAGCGTTTTTTTCTACAAGTGTAAATATCATATGTAACCACTAAACACTACTCAAAACCCATAAATTAACATTGCTACAATGCCATTAACTAAAGAACTTATTTATATTTTATGAATTTCCCCCTTTAATGTCTTTTCTTCTGGACCAGCATTCAATCTGGGAATTTGAATGCTGGTCCAACATTGAAATTGAATTTCCTTATGTCTCCTTTGTGTTCTTTAATTTGAGATACTTTTTCTGTCTTTGTCTTTTATGATCTTGACACTTTTGCAGAGTACTTAGCCAGTTATTTTGTAGAATCCCCCTCAATTGGGTTTATCTGGTATTCCCTTAAGATTAAATTCAGGTTATTTACTTCTTGAAAGAATATCACTGAAGTGATGTTGTACCCTTCTCAGTGCATCACACCAAGAGGCACATAATGCCAACTTATCTCTTCATGGGTAATGTTAACCATTAAGATGGTGTCTGTCAGGTGTCTGCACTATAAAATTACTATATTTTTTCTTTGTAATAAATAAGTAACATTATGGTCAGATACTTTGAGACAACATAAATACAGTGTTTTTCACCACACATTTGCTCATTGATTTTAGCATCCATTGATATAATTATTACTGTGGTATTTACAAAAGTATGGTTTTCTATTTCCATCATTTCCTGTTATAACTTACTGAAATGTTCTATAAGACAGATCTATCCATTCACTCCACTTATTTATTTATTCTATTTATTTATATCAGTTTAGCGTCATGACTATTTGTGTTATTCTATGTGTTATGATCCATTACTATAATTATTTATCTTTTTGCTTAGTTATCCCATATTTGGGCACTGGAAGCTCTGTTAAGACAGCATATGATACACAGCCTCTTCGTCAGCAGTATTGAAGAGGCAGGAGAGAGAGAAAGAGTGTGTGATGTGGGTGGAGAATACAAAATACCACTGTAGAAAGGAGTGAGAGTCACAGAGAAAGGACACTTTCCTGGGACCTTCCCGTGCATGAAAAATTAGCTGTGTATAGAGAAAAGTACTTGATCTGGGGAAGAAAGAGAGGCGAGGGAAATGGAAGTGAGGGAAAGTTATACAAAAAGCAGTGTTGCAGAATATTTCCCAAAAGAAACATTGTGTGATATAAAATAATTGTGGAGAAAAAGATACATTGATGATATTCATAATTGTATATTTTAAATGTTTTTTTATGATTCTTCAGTAAAAACGTAATTCCTTTCAATTAATTTCTGATTAGTGAATTTTTCTGTATATATTTCGTTCATTCACCAATTAACTAGAATTCTTACAGAAACAAACGCCAATAAACTGAAATGATCACAACAAATTTTATACTCATTTCAAAACTAGGTTGTATGAATTAACCCATTTGCACTATCATTTCATTATTAGCCCCCTTGTGATTTTCAATTATCCTAACAATTGAAAATGTTAGTCTATGGTGGATATGGTGATGGATGAATATCAATCAAGCTCAAGTTTCCCACTTTTGCATAAGTTCCAAGGAATAATTGATTTGTGGAGATACATGAAGACAACCATGATTTGCAAGTTAGTGTCTTGTTAGGCTTATCATCAATTTCTCAAACCTATCTCTCAAGCTAAAGATAAGTTGTATATCACATATAGTATATAAGAATTATCTGTGAAGAAGAGTCATTTAAAAAAAATTCAAAGCATTCACTCACTTTTACACAGTCCTTCTCCAAGTCCCTACTAAAATTGGACTAAAAATAGTCTCTGTTACCAACAGAATGTGATTTATCCCTTAGCTGAATTGAGGCTGAAAAATATTGAGACTAATAGATCTAATGCTTTCTGATTTGGTTTATATATTTATCTAGTAAAATTTCTGACAATACAAAGTGCTTCTGCTTTTTATATACTTTGTTAAAATGATGTCTTCCCTGTTTTCCAAAAATCTTATTTTTCTATCCCCAAGACATAATCAGATTTATTTTTTAAAGTGGTAAGAGGTTTATTTTTTAAGGTCAAATAACATAAACCTCTCTTGAAATAAATGTTTATTTCTGTTTACCAATTATGAATTCTACTGAAGTGCTTACTTTTGTGTTAGTGATCTAGCTTCACTTTAAAAAATAATAATAATAATAATCATTGTCTGTTTAACATACTGAGAAAATTAATAGAAAAGAAATATCAGATTCCAAAAGCCTATCTTAATAATTATACTTCAATTATAGTTCAAAAGTTTATGTGCATAAAGAAGACTGTGCAAATAATTCTGAATTTAGAATCAGGACATTAAGGTATCAGTTCAATCTCTGCCACGTATAGTTGTGTAACCCAACATGTATCATAATGTATTTAAATCTCAGTTTTCTCATATCTGATCTAAATGGGGGGATATTAGATAATCTTTAATATGCTAAAAATTTACTAAATAAAGTTATACTATTTATTACTTCTTTTAATGGCTAAGGCTTAGCTAAGTTTAAAAGTTCCCAAATGAATTAAATTTTTAGAAAACTTTATATGGCATATAGAATAAAGCACATATGAAAACCTAGAAAACACTTGGAGGTTTACTGAGATCATTTTCTTGGCACTGCCATCATTATAATTTACAAAATGTTACTCCAAATCCACTTCTTGACCCTGCATGAGGGTCTATATAATACTGTCACATTAGCCTTTAATACAGTCTCAGAACTCATTTGCATATGTTTCTGAAAAAAACACTGTTTTCTTTGAAGGTTGTATGTGAAACCTAAGGACAGGTAGTTATTCAAAGTAAATTTTACAGAAAACATTAACTATAGTTGAACAAGTATAAATGACAAATAAGAAGGTCAAGTGGATACAGAAATTCAAATATATTTCATTTCCTTTCAACCTCTCTCTTTAAATTTTATTACCACAGAGATATACCAGGGAAGATGTGACAGAAGAATACAGGATTTCATTTATAATTACACACTGTTTCTATGGCGTGTGATTTTTGGCAGTAAGGTTCTGTACATCAGGTGCTTTGTGAACCCAATGTCTTCAAACTGTTCATAAAAATCAGAAGATGGCCTTGAAAGATTCTGTTTGCATTAGTGAGATGTTAGGGAGAGAAGTGAATGATCTCTAAGTAGCTACTCTCTGCCTACTGCTGTGTTAGATGCTTTATGAATTATTGCCTTATTGGCTAGTTTTAACGTGTTATTTTGTTATCATATCTATTTTTAAAGTGAGCAAGATGAGGCTGAGAGGGATTAAAATATTTGTTCAGAATTTATTTAAGTAGTGGAATTTAATTTCAAACTCAGACCAATAAGATTTCTCCATGCCTAGGCTTGTGGAAAGGAATTGAGAGAAAGAATACTATTAACACTAAGAGAAGTCCTCTTCTCTAAAGAAGCAAAAGGACAGAAGGCTAATCTTGGAAATTATATTTTAACCAAGTGATTGCATTGCCTACACAGATAATGGTATGAGAATTTTCTTCTTTGTACAATGACATGTGACGATTGAGTAAAAACCTGGATGAAGTTTCCAGGATTACTTCCTTCTCCTGCCCATGCTTCTTGATTGACAAATAGAGTCTGTTCCTTTCCCTAGTCTTTGTTTATACATCCCCATTCTGGGGCATATTATGGAGAAAACATGTGAAGAATGAGAAGCCAAAAGATGACTCAATCTATTAATAATTCAGTCAAATGATGGAAATGCTTTTAATTTTTCACTGAACAGGTATGGATATTAAATAAAGAGACCTGGGCTCTTTAAAGCAAAGCAGCATCTTTTTTTTAGAGATGGCTGCTTATCCGTATATTTAATTTGGTACAGTTGTTCCCCCAAAAGTCAACAATTTTCCATTATAGCAACTTCTACACCATTGACATTTTACAGTGTGGGGCTGTCTATACCTTGTAAGATGTTTAGCAGCCCCCCTGACCTCTACTCTTTAGATGTCAGTAGCGTCCTTACAGTTAAGACAATCAAAAATGCCTTCAGATAGTGTCAAGTATCTCCTTAGGGGTTGGGGGTAGAGGAGGGGGAAGGAATTGCTGCCTGCTGAGAACTGCCATGTTCCAGGAATCTTTAAATATGTTACAGCTGGTGTAAGTTACATGGGATTCACAAATCCAGATGTTTGATTAATTTTATATCATGAGAAGTTTTAAAAATGATTTGGCATTTTAAGATGATATTCATAGCTAATACTAAAAATAAACATGAATATAAATATATATTTCACATAATTGGTATATCATTTCCATATCATGTTCTCACCTATGACGTATACTCTCCATCCCACTTCTTTCTCTCCCATTTGTCCTTTCACTGGCAGTGTGGTTTATGGCAACAATGCTCGATTTATATACCTACACATATGATATGATATATACTCATGTCAGAAATTCAACAGCTCAGTTTCTCAATTTTCTTACCTGTAAAATTTTAAATTATAGATGCTTGACTACATTATGGTATAGATTCATTGACAGCATCTGTAAAAGCACATAATGTGCTGTCTGACACTTTATAAGTGCCAGATGGGTTTTACTTAAGCTGATCCCTGCTCTTTGATAGTCCTGTTCTCTTTTGGGCAAATAGTCCTATTTCCCACCTATTGTTTCCACGAGTTACTTCTAACTCTCCTCTGAAAAGCTTTTATTTTATTCTCCCTTCTCTAGGAGGAGGGATTAGCTTGTTCTTATCTTCTTATTTTCAAATCATGTTTTTCCCCTCACTCAACATTTTCTGGATCATTTACAGATCATCTTTTAATTGACTACGTTTCGCTTTAATTATGGATCATATTTTCCTACCTCTTTGTTTGACTCATACTTTTTTATTGTCTTACAGATAATTGAATATAAAAAATAGTGAAGAAAAATTATAATAATTTTTGGTTTTGCCTATTAATATTTACCACAATGTGCAGGTCCTATCTTTTGTCTGATAGTTATAATGAGGGGCTGATTATTCAGATTTCTCTTATTGTTAAGTGGAATCATGGCTAAGTCACAATTTAATTAGGTCAAGTTTATCAGTCTCTTTAGACCTTTGAACAACCTCATACATTTTAGCTACCTTGTTCTTCTTGTTATATTTGAGCTAGAAGAAGTTGGCTGCAATTTCAAATATTTTATGGTTCCTCTTTGAGTTTAACGTCCACTGTTGGACTGGTGGCTAATACCTATGAGAATGTGCAATAATTCACTATTTTTCTCTGCATAGCATCTCTTACACAGCTGAAAAACTTGGAGCAAGGCAGTACTTAAATGAGAGATATATTCCTCCATGTAGGCCTCAGATTTTCTCACTTCTAAAAGGGAACTTAGACCTGTCTCTGTTTCCATCCTTTACCTATCTGAAAACACTACCCAATAAAATGCCACTCTTTTTTTTTTTTTTTTGCCTTTTGATTTTGTGCTATAGACAAATAATGAGCTATAAAAATACATTTAAGCAGTCCATTTGAGTAACATAATTGTTAAACATAAATTGGCACACAATGTCCCACTTTCAAAACCTTGTTTTTGAATTTGTCTTTTAAAGACTAGTAAGACTCCTTTTCATTTATTTATATTTGAGTAGACGCTAATGTCCAAAGCAAAGACGTGCTAGATATGAGTAAAACACACACTAGTTTTACGGCTGCTTCCCACTGATGCCCAGACCCAATGGGGAAAAAGCAAAAGTTCTCAAACTTAGGCCGGTGATTTCTCTTAGCAGGTCCTACTGCCCACAGTGTCAATGGAGTTGGCGGGTAAAGTATCTTGAAAGTCTGCTTGTCTCCAAGAAACACTAAGTCTAAATCTTCCTGGACCCAGGGAAAGCCACTTGGTCAGTGCATTTTAGCATATTAAATGCTTTCATATTTTGTATCCTATTATTCCAGGTTAATACTGTAAAAGCACCAGAAGCTTCTCATTTATGACAGCCAATGTTCATATTCCCAATCAGCCAGGTGGTCATGGGCCGTACCAACTAAACGAAATTAATCCAGCAATTCTATCAAATAATATCACTAATTCTAATTACAGTTTAAATATGGCACTTTTCTCTAAATTCAAACCATTCCACTATATTAAAAGGGCCATGATCTTGCTTATAATTGAAGGTCAAGAGGGATAAACAAATTTTGGAATACTGTGGTGACTAAGGAGAGAAAGTACTGCCATACTGCCACATGGCAGCTTTTACTTCAAGGATCTACCCTCTTCAAACGGGGTTAGACTGAAGACTCCTCCGTACAGATTTCTAAAAGGATGTCAATGTCATCAGCCCACTTCTCTTTGTATGCATGTTTCGTGCCACAATGTTAGGATATTTGGGTCAGATTTCTTTTTTGTGTGGAAAAATATGTGTTGATAGTTATTGATTTATCAGTCAATCTGACTAATGCTTCATACAATATTACCTTTTTTAATGCTGGGCACTGTGCCAGGAACACAGTTATAAAGAAATACCTAACATAATTCCTGCCTTTTAGTAAAAATACAAACCTGCCACTGCTTATTTTTAAGTTAATGTGGTTTTTACTTATTTGTGTGTGTGCACAAAGTGTGAACTTACATAGCACTTGTGAACAAACACAAAACCTAAGGTCATAGCTGAAAAGGTCAATTACTAAATTAAAGGATTGTACTTCAGTTTTCACTTAATTTTGCTTAATTTTTCTCCCTTACGTTATTTCACTCAAACATGCATATTTGATTTTCAGGAGATCTTTCTTATTAAAATTAAATATTTTATATTGAGATAAGTATAGAATCATCTACAGTTATAAGAAATAATACAGAAAAATCCCATGTGCCATTTACCCACTTTTATCATCTTGCAAAACTATAGTAAAATATTATAACCAGGCTACTGACTTTGATATAGTCAACATGCAGAACATTTTCATCACCAGAACAATCCCTGATACAGCCCTTTTATTATCACACCCATTTCCCTCTCACCCATTCTCTATTTAACCCCTGGCAACCAATAATCTGCTCTTGATTTTTATAATTTTTTCACAAGAATGTTATGAAATGAAATCATGCAGTATTTAACATTTTTCAATTTGATTTTTTTTTTTTTTTTAACTCAGCACAATTCCCAGGAGATTAATTCAGGTTGTTGTGTGTATCAATATTTAATTCCATTTTATTGGTGAGTAGTATTCCATGGTATGGATAATATGATGGTTAATTTTAGATGTCAACTTGACTGGGTTAAAGGACACTCAGATAAATGGTAAAACATTATTTCTGTGTAGATCTGTGAGGGTATTTCTAAAAAATATCAACATTTGAGTTAGTACACTGAATAAAGATCACCCTCACCAGTATGGGCTGTCATCAGCCAATTCCTTGAGGGTTACATAGAACAAGAAGGCAAAAGAACGGTGAATTTACTCTCATCTGAAACCAGGACATCCATCTTCTCCTGCCCTTGGACATCAGAACTCTAGGTACTTGGGCCTTTAGACCCTGGGACTTTCACTAGCCGCCCCCCACAGGTTTTCAGGCCTTTGGACTCATACTGAATTATACCACCACCTTCCCTGGATCTTCAGCTTGTAGATAGAATGACAGAGTATCATGGGACTTTGTGGCCTCTATAATTACATGAGCCAATTCCCATAATAAATCTCATCTTATCTCTCTCTCTTTGTATGTGTGGCTGTGCCTGTGTGTGTATGTGTGTGTTTATCCTCTATTAGTTCTGTTTCTCTTGAGAGCCCTGATTAAAACAGGATCTTTCACAGATTGTTTAACCTTTGTTATAGTCTGAATGTTTGTTTACCTCCAGAATTTGTATGTGGAAATCTTATCCCTAGTTCAATAGTATTAAGAGTTGGCCTTTGAGAAGTGATTAAGTCACAAGAGCTCCACCTCATGAATGGGATTAATGCCTTTATGAGAGAGTTTGAAGGGAGCTGTCTTGCCCTTCTGCCATGTGAGGGCACAGAGGGTGCTTCAATGAGGAGCAGGTCCCTCCCAGACAGCAAATCTGCTGGTGCTTTGAACTTGGACTTCCGACCCTCCAGAACTGTGAGAAATACATTTTTATTTCATATAAATTGCCCAATCTAAGTTATTTTGTTATAGCAGCCCAAACTGACCAAGACAACCATTCACCTGTTGAAGAACATCTTGTTTCCAGCTTTTGACTGTTATAGCTACATTTGCTAAAACCATTTTTGTGCAGATTCTTGCATAAACATAAGTCTTCATTTTTCTGTGATAAATTCCCAACTGTGCAATTGTTTGGTCTTATGGTACTTGAAGGATGCTAATGACATTGGTGCTAAACATATTTTCACATGATTATTTGCCATATGCATATTTTCTTCAAAGAAATGTCTCTTTCTGTATTTTGCCAATTTTCTATTTGTTTTTGTTTTTACTGTTACATTGTGAGTGATCTTTATATATTCTAGACGCTAGTGCTTTGTTGGGTAGGTAGTTTAAAAATATTTTTGCCCAGGAAGCAGCATTGCTTTACATTTTTTAACATGGTATTTCACAGAACAAAAATTTTGTTTTGTTTTTTAATTTTAATGAACCTAGCTTTCTATTTAGGGAATAAACACTACATGGTGATGGTGTATAATTATTTTCATATATAGCTGAATTCTATTTGTCAATATTTTCTTAAGGAGTTTTGCAAAATCATTCCTCAGCTATTGGTCCATAGTTTTCTTTCTTTTCTCCTTTCCTTTGTTTGTCTGTTTCTTTCTTTCTCTTTTGTATCAGGTTAATACCATATAAAATGAATTGTGAAGTGTTACATCATCTTAGCTCCTTTCTGGAAGAGATTGTGTAAAACTGGTTTTAATTATTATTTCAATGTTTTGTAGAGTCTTCAGTAAAACCTTCTGAGCCTGGTTACTTTTTGGGGGGGGACTTATTTAACTATGAATTTGATTTAACTGTTAATACAACCATACCAATTATCTACTTTATATTGGGTGAATTGTGATTATTTGTGCTTTTCAATGAATTGTAAAAATTGACAAACTTCATGTAAGTTGTTAAATTTATGGTATAGATTTTTTTTCCTGATATTGCCTAATTATATTTTTGATGTCTATAAAGTCTGTAGTGATATTCCTTGTTTCATTCATGATATTGGTAATTTGGTAATTCATGTCTTTTTTTTTCCTTTGTCAATCTTGCTAAGGTATGTCAATTTTATAATATTAATGTTTTCAAAGAACCAACTTTTATGTCATTAGTTTTCTCTATAGTTTTGTGTTTCAATTTTATTGATTTCTTTTCTATATTTGTTTCCTTCCTCCTGCTTGCTTTGGATTTATTTTTTTCTTACCTTCTAAGGTCTTTAGGAGGGAGCTTAGATTATTGATTTGAGATTGTCATCGTTTAGAATGCATGCACTTAATGCTGTAAATTTCCCTCTCAATATTATTTTATCTACGTGAAAAATTTCAACAAACATGTTGAATAAAAATATATTTAGATTTTTATTTAGTTCAATGTGGTATTTTTTCCCCCATTGGGACATCCACATTGACTCATGGTATAGTTAAAAGTGTTATGTTTAGTTTTCACGTATTTGGAGATTTTCCTGTTTATTGAATTACAGTTTTATTCCATTGTGTTTGGGAAACACACTCTGTTTTTTTTAATTTCTTGAATTTATTATATGGCACAGAATATAGCCTATAATGCTAAATGATATATAGGTACTTAAAAAGAATTTCCATTCTATTGCTGTTGGGTAAAGTGTTCTATAAATGTCGATTAAACCGTATTGGCTTATAGTGCTGTTGAGTTCTTTTATTTCCTTGCTTATCTATAATCTAGTTCTATCAACTATTACAGACGAGGATTGAAGTCTCCAATTACAATTGCAGACTTATCTATTTCTCCTTTCAAGTTCTATCATTTTTCACTTAAAATAATTCGGTTCTATTGTTTCTTACATACATCTTTAAGATCACTATGTTTTCTTGGTAGTATGAATATTATATCATAATATGTTTCTTTCTGTCTCTGGTAATTTACCATGTTCTGAAGTCTACTTTATTTCATATTGGTATTGCCACCCTTGCTTTCCTTTGGTTAATGTTGCATACTGTAACTTTATGTATCTTATTACTTTCAATCAACTTATATTGTTATATTTGAAGTTAGTTTCTTATAGACTAAATATTCTGGGTCACAGTTCTAATTGACTATAAGTCTCTGTGTTTTAATTGGTATATTTAGAATATTTATATTTCAGGCAATTATTGGTATTTTAGGGTTTAAAAGTGCTATTTATTTTTTTGATTTGTTACCTGTTTTTCATTTTTCTGTTTTCCTGTAGGTTACTTGAATTTCTTTTTAGAATTAAATTTTGATCTGCCTATAGTGTTTTAGGTTTTTATCTCTGTACACTATTTTGGTTATTTCTCTAGGTATCATATAATCTGCACATAATTTATCCCTGCCTACTGACTTTGAGTATAATTTAGAAACATTACCTCACTGTGTTTCCTTACCCTACCCTGTTTATAACATAAGTGTCCTCATTATTCTTCCACATACATTTAGTCCCATATCAGGAATTCTTTCAATGTTTGTTTTGACCATCAAACATAAGTTAGAAAACTCAAGAAGAGAAGGAAAGTCTGCTATATTTACCCATTTTTACTTGATGTTTCTTTCTTTTTTCCCAATGTTCCTAATGTTATCATTTTTGGTGTTGACCATGATGACATGGCTGAATATATAACATTTGAAAAGAAACAGGTATCCTTATTTAAACAAGTAACTATGCCAGGAGAATCTTAAATAAAAACACAATTTAATATTTATCAATTATTTATCTATATACATATAGTACTTGAAATTCTGGCTTGAGCCTGAATAATCAATAAAATACTCACGAAAGTTTGGATTTGGAATTAAATCCATCGGTTATTCAAATTGCATCATTCTATCATTAATGAAGCAGATTTTGTTACTAAATTAAAATTGTAGTGTAACTGTCACATTTCAAGGAAAAAAGTGTTTTAAAGTTATGTTTAGTGAAGTGAATTAAGTCAGAACTATAGCATTTCCTCTTCCAAGCACAGTACTCCCAAGAGAACTTGTTAAACTTTATTTTCACAATGTAAAGTATGCATTTTAAAATATACCATTTCAATATACAGTGAGGGATTTCATTCCCACACTTGTACCTCTGGAAAAATCTTAAACTGTCTCTATACTTCAAAGTTGTGAGATATTTTTCTTTCTATCTTTCTTTCTTTCTTTTTTTTTTTTTTTATCTGTGCCTTCTTTCTGCCTTTAGAATATATCCAATTAGGGGCAGATAGTTGAAATATTGTTTTTTTTTTTTTTAATTTCAGCTCATTATGGGGGGTACAAAAGTTCAGGTTATATATATTGCCCATACCTCCCCATCCCCACGAGTCTGAGCTTCAAGTGTGTCCATTCCCTAGACAGTGCACATCGCACTCATCATGTAGGTATGCACGCATTCCCTCCCCCCACCCCCATCCCCCCCAGTCAGAACTTCAAGCGTGTCCATTCCCCAGGCAGTGCGCATCGCACTCATCAAGTAGGTATACACCCATCCCTTCCCCTCAGCCTCCACCTCTGTCCGATACCCAGTTGGTATTATTCTCAAATGTGCACTTAGGTGATGATCAGGGAAACCAGTTTGCTGGTGAGTACATGTGGTGCCTATTTTTCCATTCTTGGGATACTTCACTTAATAGAATGGGTTCCAACTCTCTCCAGGAGAACCAAAGAGATGCCATATCGCCATTATTTCTAATAGCTGAGTAATATTCCATGGTATACATATACCACATTTTGCTAATCCATTCATGAATTGATGGGCATTTGGGTTGTTTCCACATCTTTGCGATTGTGAATTGTGCTGCTATAAACATTCGGGTGCAGGTGTCTTTTTTATAGAATGACTTTTGTTCTTCTGGGTAGATGCCCAATAATGGGATTGCTGGATAGAATGGTAGGTCTACTTGAATCTGTTTAAGGTATCTCCACATTGCTTTCCACAGGGATTGCACTAGTTTACAGTCCCATCAGCAATGTATGAGTGTTCCTGTCTCTCTGCATCCACGCCAACATGTATTGTTTTGGGACTTTTTGATAAAGGCCATTCTCACTGGAGTTAAGTGATATCTCACTGTGGTTTTGATTTGCATTTCTCTGATGATTAGAGATGTTGAACATTTTTTCATATGTTTTTTAGCCATTTTTATATCTTCTTTTGAAAAATTTCTGTTCATGTCCTTTGCCCACTTTTTGATAGGGTTGTTCGATTTTTTCTTACTGATTTTCCTGAGTTCTAAATAGATTCTTGTTATCAGTCCTTTAGCTGATGTGTAAGGCTGTGATTATAAAAACTGCTTGGTATTGGCACAAGTGCAGGGACACAGACCAGTGGAACAGAACAGAAAATCCAAATATAAAACCATCCTCATATAGCTATCTAATCTTTGACAAAGCAGACAAAAACATACTCTGGGGAAAAGATTCCTTACTTAATAAATGGTGCTGGGAAAACTGGATAGCCACATGTAGAAGACTAAAACAGGACACACAGCTTTCACCTCTCACAAAAATCAAATCACGGTGGATAACAGACTTAAACCTTAGGTCGGAAACTATTAGAATTCTAGAAGAAAACGTAGGAAAGACTCTTACAGACATTGGCCTAGGCAAAGAATTTATGAAGAAGACCCCTAAGGCAATCACAGCAACAACAAAAATAAATAAATGGGACCTGATCAAATTAAAAAGCTTCTGCACAGCCAAAGAAACAGTCACGAGAGTGAACAGACAACCTACAGAATGGGAAAAAATTTTCGCGTATTTTTCTTTTTAATTCAGGAAGCTTAATTAAATATCAATCTCTTAAATTCCTTGAATTTTTAGTTCCTTAATCACAAAAGGCACAATATAATTTGAGAAAAAAAATGCTGCAACTATCCTACTTGTAAACAATATGTGTGGATACCAAAGAAGTTAATTCATAGTAATTTATGCATATTAATTAAGATATCCATCTAAGTCAGTTAAATGTCTATATTATAAAGCAGATTTTAAAATTATTTCATGTACATGTTCAGTCATATATATTGTGAACATGATGTTTATTGGTAGGAAATCTTCAAAACATAAAAATAATTATCTTTAATTAATTGTATATATATTTTGCTTGTCATTTTTATTATAATATTTCAAATTTATGGACAAAATCAGAAATGGTACAGGAAACTTCCATATACAGTATTTACTAAGATTCACTATTAATTTTCATTTTCCCCTGTTTGCTGTGTCATTCTTTCTGTAAGTATGTATATGAAATTTTTATGAGCCATTTGAGAGTAAGTTGGAGACACAGTAACTCTTTACATCAAAATACTTCAATGAGCATTTCTTATATTATCATAGTACTATCATCAAAATGTGAAAATTTTACCTTGATACAATTATTTTATCTATAGCCCATAGTCAGGCTTTGTCAGTTGTTCCAATAGTATGTTTTTATAATTTTTTTTTCCTGGTCCAGGATCTAATATAGGTTCATGCATTGCATTGATCTCTTATGTCCCTTTAGTTTTCTTTGAATTGGAACATTTCATCTTTTGTCTTTCTTCACCTGGACATATTTGTTTGATGAGTACAGGTCAGATATTTTGTAAAATGTCTCTCAGTTTGAGTTTGTCTGCTGTTTCCTGATGATTATATTTAAGTAATTTGTTATTATCAGGGATCCTAACAAAGGCAGTTGTATATCCTCTGAGTGTATCATATGGAGAGACAATATTTGTTAAAATTGGTGATTTTATTCTTCATCACTTGATTAAGGTTGTGTGTCTACCAGTTTCTTCAATGAAACATTACTATTTTCCCTTTGTAACTAATAAGCAACTTGTAGGGCAATAATGTTAAACTATAAATATCCCGTTTCTTACTAAACTTTCACAAAGTAGTTTTAGCATACATTCATATTTTTTTAAATCCCTCATCCATTAGCTACCATTGGTATACTACTATAAGAAGAAATTTCCCTTCTCCAGTTACTTACATTAACATTTATTTATATCAATATGGACTTATACATTCTTATTTTATGAAATGAGATATAATTCACTGCTATCATTTTTTATTTCAAGATCAAATTATCCTAGAGGTGGCCAGCTGAGGTTTTTTCAAACTGGCTGTGTTTTTCCATATGATTCTTTCATTTTTTGAGCCCTTTCTTACTTTTAGCTGCAAGATGATGTCACAGGATCAGCTTAAATTTTTCTCCTTTTTCACTTTTACTTTTTGTTTTTCCTTAGTCTTTTCTTATTTTTAATATTTATGGGTACATAATTACATATTTATAGGGTACATGTGATTTTTATTTTATTTTTATTTCAGAATATTATAGAGGTACAAGGTTTTTGGTTCCATGGATTGCTTTTGTACTGCTTGAGACAAAGTTATAAGATAGTATATATTGTACCTGTTAAGTATGATGTCACCCATCTCCCCACTCTTCCCTTCCACCTGTTTGATTTCTACTGTGTTTTACTTCCTATCGTGCACATAAGGTACTACTTGGTTAGTTCCAATTTAATAATGAGTATGCGTGGTGTTTTTCCATTCTTACAATACTTCACTTAGGAGAATGGTCCTCAGTTCCATCCAGATTGTTACAGAACGTATTAATTCATTTTTTATGGCTGAGTAGTACTCCGTGGTATATATATACCACATTTTATTAATCCACTCATGAATTGTTGGTAACTTGGGTTAATTCCACATCTTTGCCATTGTGAATTGTGCTGCAATAAACATTTGCGTGCAAGGGTACGTATGATATTTTGATACAAGCATATGTTGAGTAATGATCAAAGCAGGATAATTGGGATGTCCATCATCTCAAATATTTATCATTTCTTTGTGTTGGGAGCATTCTAATTTTATTCCTTTACTGTGTTATTTTAAATATACAATAAATTATTGTTGACCGTAGTTGCCCTATTGTGCTAGTGAGCACTAGACCTTTTCTCCACTATATAACTCCATTTTTGTACACATTAACCAACTCTTCTTTATTGCCCCCTCCCCATTACCTTTCCCAGCCTCTGGTAACCATCAATTCACTCTCTATCCTCCATGAGATTAATATTATTAGCTCTCACACATGAGTGAGAACATGTGGTATTTGTCTTTCTGTGCCTGGCTTTATTTCACTTAACATAATGTCCTCCTATTCCATCCATATTGTTAGAAATGACAAGATTTCTTTCTTTTTATGGGTGAATACTATTCCATTATGTATAGATACCATATTTTATTTACCCATTTTTACAATGTTGGACACTTAGGTTGGTTCCATGTCTTTGCTAAGTGCAGATGTCTCTTTGATATACTGATTTTCATTCTTTTGGATATATACTCAGCAGTGGGAATTCTAGATCATGTGGTAGTTCTATTTTTATTTATTTGAGAAACCTTCCTACTGTTTTCTATTGTGGTTGTACTAATTTACATTTCCACTAACACTGTATGAGCATTCCTTTCTTTTCATCCTTACATGCATCCATTGTTTTTGGTCTTTTCGATAAAAGCCATTTCAACTGGGGTAAGATGATATCTCATTATGGTTTTTATTTGCATTCCTCTGATGATTAGTGATGTTTAGTAAGTTTTCATATGTCTGTTGGCCATTTGGTAAAGGTAATATATGACAAACCCATAGCTAGTATTATAGCCAACAGGAAAAAACTGAAAGCCTTTCCTCTAAAATCTGAAAAAGACAGGATGTCTACTTTCTCTACTTTTATTCAACATAGTACTAGAAGTATTAACCACAGAAAGATATAAATTAGATAAGAGAAAGAAATAAAAGGCATCCATATTGTAAACGAAGAAGTCAAATTATCCTTGTTTGCAGACAATATAATCTTATATTTAAAAGTAACCTAATGACTTCACCAAAAAACAATTAGAACTGATAAATGAATGTAGGAAAGTTGCTGAATTCATTTATCAGTTCAAAATGAACACATAGGATACAGAATGAACACACAAAAAATCAGTAGGATTTTTATATGCCAACAGTGAACAATCCAAAAAAACTAAACAAGAACATAATCCCTTTACAACAGCTACAAAAAGATAAAATACATAGGAAAAAACTTAACCAAAGAAGTGAATGATCTCTACAGGAAAAACTATAAAATATTAATGAAAGAAATTGAGGAGGACACAAAAATATACAAAAATATCCCATGTTCATGGGTTGAAAGAATCAATATCATTAAAATGCCCACACTACCCAAAGCAATCTGCAGATTCAATGTGATCCCTTATCAAAATACTAATAACATTACAGAAATAGAAAAACAATCCTAAAATTCATATGGAACCACAAAAGATCCAGAATGGCTGGAATCCTGAGCAAAAAGAACAAAGCTGGAGGCATCACATTACCTGACTTCAAACTATACTTCAAAGTTTTAGTAGTCAAAACAGCATGGTACTGGCATTAAAACAGACACATACACCAGTGGAAAAGAATAGAGAACGAAGAAATGAATTCACACATTTACAGTCAGCTCATTTCCAACAATGGTTCCAAGAATATACGCTGGGGAAAAGACAGTATCTTCAATTAATGGTGTTAGGAAAAACTGGATATCCATATGTAGAAGAATAAAACTAGACCCCTATCTCTCACCACATACAAAAGTCAAAACCAAGTGGATTAAAGAATTACATGTAAAACCTTAAACTATGAATGTATTAGAAAAAAACATTGTGGAAATTCAGGACATTGGTCTGGGCTAAGATTTCTTGAATAAGACCTCAAAAGTGCAGGCAACCAAAGCAAAAATGGACAAATGGGATCATATCAATCTAAAAAGTTTCCTCATAGCAAAGAAAACAATGAACAAAATGAAGAGACAATTTACAAAATGGGAGAAAATATTTTCAAACTATTCAACTGATAAGGGACTAGAATATACAAGGAACTCAAACAACTTGATAGTAAAAACCCAAATAATCTGACTTAAAAATAAGCAAAAGATCTCAATAAGTACTTCTCAATTTTTTTTTTCTTTTCCCATCCCTGATATCAACCTTTAGGTTGTTTTTAAAAAATTATTTAAATTTTTTCTTGCAACAAGACATTCCAGGATAAGCTTATACTGGAGCCCTAGTTTCTTGTAGAGGAGAATGGTGTTTAGAAAACAAAATTTGGATGTTACGTATAATCATTGCTTCTTGTGTGCCAATGTTTCTAGGTCTTCTCAGCAATCAAAGCTTGGATTATATATAAATTAATCTACAAAAATAATTCTATGGTGCAGGCTACAGTCTAATCTCTCATTTTATTTTTAATTCTCCTCTCAAATAAGTTATTTATTATTATTCTCAGTCTTCTAAGCTCAGACCTAAAATACAGTACTCAAAAATTACTTTTAGAATTGCCAACACATACCACTGTGAAAAGCAAAACAAATTTGAATTCAATGTTTTTTAGGTTTTTTTCTGTTTGAAATAAAATCCATACACAGTGCAATGCATAAATTTTACATATATAATTAAACAGGTTTTGAAAAGTAAATACCCATGCAACACTTACTAAAAAACTATAATTGTATCTCTAAAGAAAGCTCCCTTACATGCCTCCATGTCTATCCCCCTCCTCTCCTTGGAAGAGCCATTTTTTCTAAATTTTTTTCAGCATACATTAGTTTTGCCTATTCTATAATTTCATATACATAAAGCCATATAATATGTATTTTTGTGTTTGTTTCTGATTTTGTTCTCTTATCATGTGATACCTATCTATGAGTCATATTCCATTGAATAAATGCTATTACATCTTTATGCTTTCTCTTCTTTGGACATTTTTATTGTTTCCAGTTTTGTATTATTCTGACTATTGCTACTACAAATCTTTTTATAGACATATGTTTTCATTTCTCTAGAGTAAATATCATGGAACATAACTGCAGGGTCATAGGATTGTTGTATATTTAACTTTATAAGAAACTTCTAAAGCTTTTTTCAGTGTGATTGCATCATTTTACATTCCCATCACAAATGTTTCAAAGTTCTGTCTAAACCACATCTTGGCCACCATTTGGTGGTTTCAGGATTTTTTGTTTATTTGTTTTTATTTTTATTTGAGGCATTCTAGTATGGCAGTACATTAAAATTTTAATTTTTCACTATTTTGTCTTTGGCCAATGATCTCATGTCCCTACTGACAACTGAATACCTTCTTTTGTAAAGCCTGTTTTCAGGATTTTAAAATTTTGAATTTACCATGCTAGTTATTTTATTATATTTGTTTTCTGATCATTTGATATAGAAAGTTGTTAATATTGGTAAAGTCTAATTTATCTTTTTTTCAGTCTTTTCTTGAATTATTGCTTTTTATATATTTTCTCAGAAATGTTTGCCTTCTACAAATCATAAAAATTTGTATCTATACCTATATGGATATCCTTTGCCTATACCTATAGGTAGATTTACATACCTATATTTATGTTTTCTTCTAGAAGCTTTGTATTATTAATCTTACATTTATGCCTATGATACATTTTGAATTAACATTCATTCATAGTATAAGGTAGGAGATCATAGTTCTTTTTATTTTTTTCATGAGAACATGTAGGTTGTTCACTCTAATTAATTAAACGTTTTTGTTGTGAAAAAATGTTGAATTTTGTCAAAATGCTTTTTATATATCTATCGAGATTATCATATGGTTTTTGTACTTTGTTCTATTATTGTGATGTATTACATATATAGGTTTCCATATGTTTAATTATCCTTGCATCCCTGCGATAAATCCAACTAAAGCATGGTGAGTGATCCTTGAATATGATCATGGATTCAGTTTGCTAGCACTTTGTTGAGGATTTTTACATCTATGTTTATCAGGGTTATTGATCTGTAATTTTCTTTACTTTCAATGTACTTGTCTAGTTTTAGTATCAGGGTAATGTTGTCCTCATAAAAAGACTTTGGAAGTATTCCCTTTTCTTCATTTTTTTGGAAAAGTATTAAAAGGATTTGTATAAGATTTTCTTTAAATGTTTGGTAGAATCAGATAGTGACGCCATCTGACCCTGGGTTTATCTTTGATGGGAAATTTTTTTGTTACTGATTCAAATCTCCTTATGTATTAATGGTCTGTTCACATTTTCTGTTTCTTCATGTTCAGTATTGATAGTTTATGTGTTTCTATAAAATGTATCTTTTTTTCCTGGCTTATCCAATTTGTTGGTGAATAATTGTTCATAGTAGTCTCCTACAATTCCGTGTATGTCTATGGTATTACTTAAAATGTCTTCTCTTTGATTTCTGATCTTATTTTTTTTTTATCTTCCTTTTTTTATTCAGTTTAGTTAATGGCTTGTCAACTTATTTTTATCTATTCAAAAATTCAACTTAATTTCATTGATCTTCTCTATTGTTTTTCTAGTCTGTATCTCATTTTTTTAGCCCATTTACATTTAAAGTAATTATTGATAGGGAATGATTTAATATTGCCATTTTGTCAAATATGTGTGTTTGTCTTTTAATTTTGCCATCTTTTATCCCTTGCTGTCTTATTTTGTGTTTTATTGCTTTTTTTTTTTAGAGATTAGCAAGGGGCTAACAAAATATATTTATAAAAGTCTATTCTAAGCTGATAATAGCTTAACTTCACTTGCATAAAAGAATCTTGGCTTTATTTCTCCTCCCTTCACATTGTATGCTATTGATGTTGCAATTTACATCTATTTATATTATGTATTCATTAATACAATTTAGTTATAATTTCTTTACTTTAAAATTAAAAGCAATTTACCCACCAACTTTATAGTAATACAGTATTCTACTTTTGTCTATACATTTACATTTACCAATGAGCTCCCTACTTTCTTATGCTCTCTTGGTGCTTAGCATCCTTTCATTACAATATGAAGAACTTCCACTAGTATTTTTATACAGCAGAACTAGTAGGTTATAAACTTTCTCACTTTTTTCTTTTTGTCTGAGAAAATGTTTACCTTTCCTTAATTATTAAGGATATATTCACTGTGTTTAGTATTCTGGGTTGTCAGGATTTAAAAAAATATATATTTCAGCACTTTGAATATATTATCCTAGTCACTTGTGGCCTACCGGTTTTCTGATGAAAAATCCACTCATGGTTTTGGAATGTGTGTGTGGCGGGGGGGAGTCCCTTGTACACAATAAGTTGTTTTTTTCCTGCTGTTTTCAAAATTTTCTCTTTAACTTTTAACAATTTGATTATAATGGGACTTGGTGTGTTTCTTTGATGTTCTTTGGGCTTCCTGGTTCTGCATGTTTATGCTCTTCCTCAGGTTTGAAAAGTGTTCAGCCCTTTTTATTTGAATAAAGTTTATGTCCCTTTTTCTCTCTCTCCTCTCCTTCTGGATTCCTATAATGCATATATCATCTGCTTGATGGTGTCCCATATTCACCTGAAGCTATCTTTGCTCTTTTCTATTCTCTTTTTCTGTTTCCTCTGATCAAGTTATTTCCAAAAACCTGTCTTCTTGTCCACTGATCCTTTCTGCCACTTCATAGAGTCTTTTGTTAAAACTCTTTTTTGAATTTTTCAGTTCAGTTATTGTATTCATCAGCTATATGATTTCTGTTTGGTATTTATATTTTCTATCTCTTTGAAATTCCCACTTTGTCATGCATTACTCTCTTGATCTCAGTGACCATCTTTATTACTGTTACTTTGAAGTCCATGTCAGATAGATCACTTTTCCATTTCATGAGATTTGGTGTTGAAGATTTATCGTGTTCTTTTATTTGGAAAATATTTCCCTATTTCTACATTTTTCCTTGATTCTGTGTTGGTTTCTCTGCATGAGATAAAACAGCCATATCTCATAATCTTGTTACACTAGGCTTATGTAGTAGTTGAACGTAAACTATTAGCCCAGGCTAAAATTCTGGGTGCTTATCCAACTTTTGTGTTTGTACAAGCTACCATCTTTTTCTACCCTCAGAAGATTAGAGTATGCCAAGTCCCAACAGTGCCCTGAAATAGGTGAAAGAAAAGTCAGTTCTTTGCGAAGCAGTTGGGGAAGTTGAGGTGCCATAGATGTGTTTCTGTTCTTTCTGTCCTCAAGGATAAGCTGGGTGCTGGTCTTTACCTCTCATTCATTCTGCACTGAGCTGAGTAGAGAATCTGTTGTAAATGCCTACATTCTCATTCAAACCACATATTCTCAACCCATTGCTTTGTTTTGCTTTTTGTAACACCCCGGGGGTCTTGTAAATGCTGAGTCCCTTCTGCTCTCTGAAATAAGTGATTTAGCTGGAGGTGTGGTTCTATTTCTGGAGTGAACCAGGGGAAGAAGCTTCTGGAAGTGCCCCCATGCCCATTTAGGCTTTCAGAGGACTACTAATTACCTGCCTCATCACTCCCAGAGACAGGCTAATTAAAAGCTCACCTTACAGGCAGCAACTAGAAAACTTGAGACAATAGGTATATATAGTCAAACTCCTTCCTGGAAGAAACTGGAAGCAAGATGTTTTTACCTGTTTGTTTTGCATTAAGATGGGGAAACAGCCTGTGGTAGTGCTGTCATGCCTGTTTAAAACCACCTCTTCTTTGTAATATGGGGGACTTGTGAATGCTGGACCTAGTTGGGACCCAAAACTAGATGATTTAAGAGCCAATCCCTCAGGTGGAAGCACTAAAAGTTAGAGAGCTTGTTATGTGGGCAAACTCTTTCCAGGGAGAGGCTGGACATTTGGTTTTATCACTAAATTCAGCAGTGGGGAGAGGATCCAGGAAGTGCCAACATACCTCTTTAGGTTCTGGAAGATCTTAATACCTGCCTTGTCAAGCTCCCAGATGCAAGCTAGTTAGAAGCCAAACTCTCAGGCATCAGTTGGGAAAACGTACAGTAAAACCTCTTCCAGAGAGAAACTGGGATCTAGGTATTGTTGCCTGCTTACTTTACACTGAACCCAAAGAAATTGTAGTAGAGAGTGCTCACACACCTGTTTTATGTTGCCTCTTTTTTTCTTTGCTCCCAAAAGATTCATAAATGCTGAGCCTCATTTACTCCCAGGACTAGGTGATTTAGGAACCTTTCCCTCAGGTGGGAGCTGTAAAAGTTGGGATACTATATGTGTAGTCCAGACTCTTCATTCCTCATGGAGAAACTAGGAGTTGGGTTTTCCTCCTAATTTTAAAGTGCTATGCCCAGGGTAGGTTTTGTGGTGTGACTGCCTTAGCTTTTCCCACCCATTTTGATGTGAATATTTTCTCAGCTGACAGTATGTAGGCATCACTCAACTAGTTCCTGTTCTTTTAGAGAACATTGTTCCTTTTGGAGTTATTTGGTACATTTCTAGGAAAAGAAAAAGTGAGGAGCCTCCTGTTTGTCATCTTATTGACCTTTACTCATCTTTTTATGCTGAATAATATTTCATTATCTGAATGTACCACAGTTTATTCACTCACCTACTGAAAGACATCTTGGTAAAGACATCTTGGTTACTTCCAAGATTTTGTAATTATGAATAAAAATTCTATAAACACCCATGTGCAGGTACTTACGTGGACATAAATTTTCAATTCCTTGGGGTAAATACCAAGGAGTATGATTACTGGATCATATAGTAAGAATATGTTTAGTTTTTTAAGAGATCACCACACTCTCTTTCAGAGTGGCTGTGCTATTTTACATTCCCCCAGCAATGAATGAGAGTTCCTACTGCTACACATCCTCACTAGCATTTGGGGTTGTAAGTTCAGTGTTCCAGATTTTGACCATTCTAATAGGCATGTGGTGATATCTCATTGTTTTAACTGGCATCACAGTATCATGTGGAAAATCTTTTCATATGCTTATTTTCCATCTGTAAATCTTTTTTTTTTTCTGATTAAAAAAAAGTCTTTTATAGTCTTTGGCTATTTTTAAATTGGGTTTTGTGTTTTCTTGTTGTTGAATTTTAAGTGTTCTTCGCATATTTTAGGTAATAGTTCTTTATCAGATGTGTTCTTTGCAAATATTTTCTCCCAGTCTGTGGGTTGTCCTCTCATTCTCTTGACATTGTCTTTTTTGCAGTGTAGAAGTTTTTAACTTTAATGAGGTTCAGCTTATAATTTATTTCATTCTATGGATCATGCCTTGGTGTTGTATCCAAAAAAAATTATCATACTCAAATATCTAAGTTTTCTTCCATGTTATCTTCTAGTAGTTTTATATTTTACATTTAGGTCTATGGTCCATTTTGAGTTAATCTTTGTGAATGATATAAGGTCTATGTCTAGATTCATTCTTTTTGCATGCAGATGCTCAGTTGTGCCAGCATCATTTTTTGAAAATACTATCTTTATTCCACTGTATTTAATATTACTTTTTCTCCTTTGTAAAAGATCTGTTGACTATATTCATGTGAATCTATTATTGGGATCTCTGTTCTGTTCCATTGGTCTGTTTGCCTAATCATTCACCAATATCATGTTGTCTTGTTTACTGCAGCTTTGTAAGTCTTGAAGTCTGTTAAGTGTCAGTTCTCCATTTTTTTTCCTTCTCCTTCAATATTGTATTGGCTATTCTGGGTCTTTTGCTTTTCCATATAGACTTTACAATCAATTTTGCAAATATCCAGAAAATAACTCTGCGATTTTGATTGAGATTGATTTAAATCTATAGATCAAATAGGGAAGAACTGAAATCTTGACAATATCAAGTCTTCTTATCCATCAACATGGAATATCTCTCCATCAATGTAGTTATTCTTTGATGTCTTTCATCAGAGTTTTATAGTTTTCCTTGTATAGATCTTATACATATTTTTAAGATTTCTATCTAAGTATTTAAATACTATTGGCTTTTTCATTAAATTCCACTTGTTCACTTCAAATATGAAAGAAAGCAATTGATTTTCTTATGTTAATCTTGAATCTTGCAACCTTGCTATACTTACTTATTAGTTTCAGAAGTTTTTGTGATTTTTTTTTTTTTTTAGATTTTCTACATAGGCAATCATGCCATCTGTGAATAAAGAACATTGTATTTCTTCCTTCACAATCTGTATACATTTTATTTCTTCTTTTGTCTTACTGCATTAGGTAGTACTTCCAGTACAATGTTGAAAAGGAGGAATGAGATGGGACATCCTTGCCTCTTTACTAATCTTGATGGAAAATCTTTAAGTTTGTCACTATTAAGTTTGATCGTGACTGCAGGTTTTTTTGTAGATATTCTTCATCAAGTTGAAGAAGTTCCTCTATATTCCTGGCTTACTGAGAGATATTTTCATGAATGAGTATTGGATTTTGTCAAATGCTTCTGCATGCATTGATACATTATGTAACTTTTCTTTTTCAGTCAATTGATGTGATGAATTACATTAATTGATTTTTGAACATTGAACAAGCCTTGCAAATCTTAAACAAATCCCACTTGGTTGTGGTTTTTAATTTTTTATATACATTGTTGGATTCAATTTCCTAATATTTTGTTGAGGACTTTTGCATCTATGTTCATGAGAGGTATTGGCCTATAGTTTTATTTTCTTGTAATGTCTTTGGTCTTTTAATTCAATTCTCAAATTTCCATCTTGCTGCTGATATTCTCATATATTATGTCATTATAATTATGTTTTAAAGTTCTTGAATACATTTGAAATAGCTGCATTAAAGATTTTGTGTACAAATTCCACTATCTGAATTCTGACTCTTTTTTTTCTTTACTATGGGTCACTTTTTCCTGTCTCTTACCAATGTATGGTTACTCACTGGACATTGTATATACAAACTGTGTAGAGTTTTGATCATATTATTAAATTACTGACATTCTTTCTATCAAAATTGTTTTAATTCTTTATTTAGGTATATTTTAGATGTGAACTTAGTTCTAGGGCATGCTTATTACTCCACTGTATGTTTTTTGTTTCCTAGTTGTAAACTTTCTGCTGACTTAACTGAATGCCTGATATGTTCAATGAGGTTTTCACACTTTGACTCAGATGAAATTGTAAAATATCCTATTGCTATTAAGTCACTGGTATTGCTATTCAGCTGTCAGTCCTCTGGCAGGGCTGTCTGCTAGGTCTCGTGTAATCTCACGACGTGACTGCCCATACAGAGACTTGAGTTGCAGTTCTGCATACATTCCATCTTTTCAGGTACTCTCTCATAAATTCTACCCGCTTTCCTTGAGTATCCTGGAACTCTTGCCTCTGCCTTTAGCTCATCAAAACTGCTTCTCCACTTCTCGTCCACTTTCCTGTTCCACTTCAGGAAAGTGCTCAAGCAGAAAGCCAAGGCAATTTTGATATGATTCATAAACTCACCTCATTTTTTCTTTTCTTCTTTTAAGGGTCATAGTTCTGTGCTACTTGTGTTTCAACGTGGATGGATACTGCTGCTTTATGTATTTTGTTCAGTTTTAGAGTTGTTTTTAGTAGGAAACCAAGTCCGGTATCACTTCCTCAGTCTTGGCTAACACCTAAAATCAGTAGCATCTATTTCCATATAAAAATTATTGCATTACTTCATAAATCTTCCTTTGTTGAGTAGATTAAAGCAAACTTTAACAGTATGAGTGAATTTGTTTGGTGTGCATATGTGCATTATTTAAATTGTCTAGATATCATGTCTAATACTCTAGAGTTCTATCGTCTCATGTAGTCTTTTATTTTTCATTTATCTAAAATGGTATAAATTACTTTTAAAGCTATTTAAGAAATAAAGAAGATGATCTACATGAAATTTCTTTGTAAGCTATAAAGTGCTAGAAAATGAAAGGTATTATTATTATTATGGGGTAAAAGTAAACTTTATTTCAGTCCTCAATCACAAATTCCAACAGAAAGGAGTCAAATTTGATGGTTCTTAATGGCATTCTTTCCCTTTAAATTTTTTTTTTTTTTTTTTTTTTTTGAGACAGAGTCTCACTCTGTTGCCCAGGCTAGAGTGAGTGCCGTGGCGTCAGCCTAGCTCATAGCAACCTCAAACTCCTGAGCTCAAGCGATCCTCCTGTCTCAGCCTCCCGAGTAGCTGGGACTACAGGCATGCACCACCATGCCCGGCTAATTTTTTGTATATATATTTTTAGCTGTCCATATAATTTCTTTCTATTTTTAGTAGAGGTGGGGTCTCGCTCTTGCTCAGGCTGGTCTCGAACTACTGAGCTCAAACGATCCGCCCACCTCGGCCTCCCAGAGTGCTAGGATTACAGGCCTGAGCCACTGCGCCCGGCCCCTTTAAATTTTTATAATAGCATTAAACTAGAGAAAATGAAATCCTATTTTAATTTTTTTATATACACTGAAATCCTATTTAATTTTTACTAAGCAAATGAAGATGATCTAAATGTTCTGAGTTTTAAAAGATTTGGATGAATAAGAATTGTCCTGAAGTGTATTTTAATTCCTTAAATGGATATAGCTCTAAAATATATAAGCAATTCCATAGAATAATATTAGTTATTTTAGCAAATACCCTGGCACCATCAAATCCAGGTTTTGCCTTGCTTTTGATTTCCTCACTATTTTTTACCTACTATATTTACAAATCAACTTGAGAGCACCTATTACAGTTACTAGAAGACTTTTGATAATGGCACCAATATTTTTCCTCTTTGATATTTAAGCCTCTTTCTAAATTTAAATTAAAAGTTTTTTTGTCAATTATGAGTTATTTTATTTATAAGTTGAGTATGGTAGAATCATTTTTTTAAACTGTAATGAGACATTTAAAAAATGAATCATTTTATTTACCAGAATATTTTCCCAAGGTTCTCCTTTGGGAGAAAATTAGTTTCTTCAGAATACAAACCAAATATGTTAGTTGTAATTTTATGGTTTGAAAAAAGGTAACAGTCACATAAGAATTTTTGGCATGGAACACAAAATCCTATTAGCAGAAAACATCTGTGCCTGTCTAAGAGTGGCACATACCATGGGAATCTACTACATGGCTAATCATTCTCCCCAGTTATTTCTGGTGATCTGGAGGAGAAATTCTGCTATCTTAGAAAGGGACATTTACTTCTTCTCAATTTGGAAAAATTAATTTAAATTGGCTGGCAGCTTATCAAACCATCCATAGGGGGTATTCCAAGAGAGGAAAAAGACATAAGGAAAAAGCATCCAGGCACCATTTAGGAAGGTAAAAAGGGATTTGAAGTCTGATGTAGAAGAAAGTCTAGTAATAGCATCAAGCAATCTAAAATCATCTTTTTTACTAGAGATTTAAGAGATCATTTTGCTCTTCACTTCCTCATGTTTATCTCCATTGGGAAAGTGGTTCAATTTTAGATTTGCTGATGCTCAATTCAGGAGGGATGTCTAGAGAGTCATATGCCTAAGACTGGAGACTGATAAAGAGAAGGAGAAAAAGGATTCTCCTCTGGAGTTAACTGATAGATTTAATACTGCCTGAGCTTAGCAACCTCCTGTGAGTGGTCAAGACCACCAAGTGAAAAAGATAATTTTTCAGGTACACTGATTCCATTGTCAATCTTAGTGTTACCAGCCTCCAAATGGAGGTTTTTCCAAGTGCTTGGTGACTGTCAGGAAAAGAATTTCAGGATGCACCATGTAAGCTGAGCAAGTGACAACTTTTGTTGAAGGTGAAAGTACACTCTCAGGAAACAAGAATGGGCAGGCTCAAAAGAAAGCAGCTGCCCTGAGAGGAAGTGGCCTAAGATATTTTGTAGCTTTATTAATTGAGGGGAGGAATATTCAAACCCAAGGGTTGGATTTTACTAAGAATTTGGGTAGTATTTCCTAGAATTGGGTTCCCTCCCACTTTTGTACTTTACGTGGTTGTCTTGGAACTGTCATGGTGATTTCAAGGGCAAATAAATTTTAAAACTGCAATGTAAATGATACTGTAATTAGCCAAAGTTCATGTAAGGTGACAGGGTGACAGGGATAGCTGACAAGCTAATTGAAGCCAGTTCTTGCCTGCGGTTATCAGCCCCTATAGTTAGCTTTGGCTTGAGGGTTGTTTACTTTAACATTGGCACCCAATCTTTAAACACCTGCATCTAGTGTCAGCCATGTCTCCTATAAGTGCTGTGTCATTAAATGAAGCAAGAGGAGTCAAAAGAATCATGAGCAGATAAAAGAAGGAAAAGACACAAATGAGAAGTTGAAAAAGACAGAATGAAGAAATGGTATAAATTTAATATCAAGTATCTCTTAATTAGAAATGCATATTTGAGGACTACATTAAAATTCTCTTTATGATGGGTTAGTTCATTTCTGTATGTATACAGAAAACAAATGCATAGAGTTTTTCAATGAGTGATATTCATTACCACACTAGTACCCAAGCATAATCAATTCCCAATTAATTTGTCACAATTAACCAGTGATCCCAAGTAAGCCAACAAAAAATCCATGGCACTTGTTTGATGTATGCAGCAAAACCTACTGTGAAAGAGAAGGTATAAGAAAGTGTTGAGGCTGGGCGCGGTGGCTCACGCCTGTAATCCTAGCACTCTGGGAGGCCGAGGTGGGCGGATCGTTTGAGCTCAGGAGTTCGAGACCAGCCTGAGCAAGAGCGAGACCCCATCTCTACTAAAAATAGAAAGAAATTATATGGACAGCTAAAAATATATACAGAAAAAATTAGCCGGGCATGGTGGCACATGCCTGTAGTCCCAGCTACTCGGGAGGCTGAGACAGGAGGATCGCTTGAGCTCAGGGGTTTGAGGTTGCTGTGAGCTAGGCTAACGCCACGGCACTCACTCTAGACGGGGCAACAGAGTGAGACTCTGTCTCAAAAAAAAAAAAAAAAAAGAAAGTGTTGCGCACTGTCTGGGGAATTGACATGCTTGAAGCTCTGACTTGGGGGGATGGGCGGGACAGGGGCAATATATACAACCTGAACTTTTATACCCCCATAATAAGCTGAAATTAAAAAAAAAAAGAAAAAGAAAAAAATCAAATGAGTTGGAACACGTTTCTCTGGCTGTTTGTTTTCTCTGTAAAAAGTTCAAAGGAGTAATTTTAAGCCCTTTTATCCTATCAGTGGTCTACGTTGCCTGAAATGGTGATAGAGTTGCCTGATGCATTCTGAGTCCAATGCAGGTAACTGTGTACATATGTGGATGGGAATTTGGGAGTCCCTCCCACCAATTTTTTTTTTTTTTATATTTGCAGATGGTTAGCATTCTTTCTCCCATTTACCCTGCATTTGAGAGCAAATCCAGACCTATAAAACGTAAAGTACAACAATGTACAACTTCTGGCAGAGAACATTTCTCAGGATAGGAGATAATTTACAGGTGGTCAGAGGAATATGTGTTGCTAAATTTTATTTTTTTCATCAGTACCATATATACAATTTCTAGCATATTTTATATTTAATTAGATTCAGTGGAATGACTTGAGAACATAAACATTATTTTTCTTTTTTCTTCTTCCTTACTTCTTCCTTCCCTTCCTTCCTTTCTTCCTTCCCACCTTCTTTTCTCCCTTCTTTCTTTTAAGAAATACTTTTCAAACAGCACACAATTCATTTACAAAATAATGTTTAAAATAGAGTTTATTTCGAATAGCTCTTTATTTATTTTCTTGGCAGTTATCTTAAATGTCAACACTTCATTCTGCCTACACCCAGACTTGTCCTATGCCATCCAGAAGTTAAAATATATGAAGTTTTATTTTTAAAAAAATACATATTTATTTTAATTTTTTAACCATACTTTGTGTTTTCTCTTAAATAACCACATTTGTCATTTTATATTTTGCTTCGTGTTTTTTTTTTTTTTTTTTTAAATACTGATTTCTCATAGACCTCTGAAACCTTGCCTGTTTAGTCTTAGGGGTGAGTAAATGTGCAAGACAGTCTCTAAAGATACACAAATATTTGTAGTAAGTTGTATTAAGTGGGATAGATGTCTATACAGAGTATGTTGGGAGCAGAATATTTTTTATAAATATTTACTAAAGACGTAAAGAAAATGTCACATAAATGGTTAATGTAGGATTTCAGGATAAGCCCGAAATTCTTAGGGAGAACAAGGTAGTAGGTAAGAGTAGGGCATATCAGGAACAGTCAACATTAGGGGCCTAGGAAGAAAGGAGAAAAGATAAGGATAAACATATTTATTCATTTAGCAAACAGGTATTGAGCACTAGGTTTGGTGCTATGTACCAGACACTGTTCCTAAGCAGTGGAAATACAGCAGTGAACAAAACTGAAATAATACGCACCCTCATGGAACTTATATCTTAGTGGGCTTACACTGACTTTTGTTGGTGAAAGGACTTGAATGCTATTTTAAGGAGTGTGATATTCACCTAATTGAACATTGGACAACATTAAGGTTTTATTAAGCTGAGGAGTGACATGATCAGATCCACATATCAGAACACTAACATTGTGGCATTTTAACAGCTAGGCTATGAAGAATGATGAAAAATGAAGTAATATTAAAGCAGTCTGGAATAAAATTAAAGGAGATGTAGAAGATGTAGAGAGGAGAGAACATAACAGAGGTGTTTAGAAGGTAGATTTTTATAAGACTTGGGGACTAATCTATTAGGACTACATATGAGTATACACATGGGAATTTGACATTTCTAGCTTAAGTGACTGAATCTTTCAAATTTGGGAGTAGGGTGCAAAGTTAACTCCTATTTGTTGAAGTCCTTTTATAGAGAATAAAGACAGTGCAGATTTAGGATGAATGTGAAGGAGGTAGAAGAGATGAACTATAATGTTGAAATATTGATTTATGTGAAATTTAGAATTCAGGGGGAAAAAAAATCCAAGCTGGAGACATCTACTGTGTCAAAGTTGAAATTGTGGAGATAAAAAGAAGTCCTATGTGAAGAAGAGGGAAAAATTTTAGACAGAGATTTTTAAAAGCAGGTACTTAGATAAAGTCATCAGACACTGCTTTGTTTTTTTACGAAGTCCTTGTGAGCTGTCAGATCTACAGTGTAGAGTTTGTAGAGTTTGTCTGGTTACTAGATTGTAAACTAAAAATAAAACCCTAAGTTCCTTGCCAAGTGAATGGAACCCCTCTTGACTAAGGGAACCCCAGAAAATCCTTAAACTGAGTTCCCAGCCATAATGGGAAGGAAGGTCAGATACAACCCTTCCTTTTTGGAGTTTAGACACAATTGACCAGCATTAATGTTAAAACAGAGATCATATGACTGACAAAACAGACTGTGACAATAAGATACTAAATTATTAACAAGATCTAAGGCCATACAAGGCAAAGTTTAAATACCTGCAGACCATCAATTTGCTTAACAAAACACTTGAGTTGCTGTATTGCTGGCTTGTCTCTGATTAACAGACTTCCTTATTTTAACTTAAAACATTCCAAGCCTTTAGACAAAGCTGTATTTTTTTAACTAATTACAAAGCAAAGGATCTTTAAACCCACCTATAACCTGTAACGCCCACCCCCACTTCAATATGTTCCACTTTTTCGGGCTAAACCAAAGTATACCTTCCATGTATTGATTTATGATTTTACCTTTAATTCCTGTCTCCCTAAAATGTATAAAACCAAACTGTAACCTGACTGCCTCAGGACCACTTATTCAAGACTTCTTGAATTTATGGATTCCCTGCGCTGACAGTCACTCCTGTTCCACTCAGAATAAACCTCTTTAAACTATTTTATAGAGTTTGGGTTTTCTTCTGTTGACAAGATTTAGATTTGTGGTCGTAAAAAGACTGTATTTCTAAACATAAACAGCATTAGAATTTGTCCCAAATTATGTTTCATACCCATGAAATAAAAGTAGATTCTCTCAAAGGTGGTTTTTACTCCAGAAACTTTTTTGGCACAAATGGGTATATCCTGAATTAACTATGATGTCCTACCTGTTAAATGTTTAAATAAACAAAAACTATAATTGCTTATTATGTGTCCAGTACAAAGCTAGATGCTGGTGTACACCTCTACCTCACCTACCCATCAGACCCTGAGATCTCCTCAGAAATCAACCCTGGGATCGATGGTTTGATGTCTGAAAATACCTGTTTCTGTGTTAAACGAGCCTTTGAAATTGTTTACAATTTCATCTTCAGGTTGTACTCTGCATGGCACTGAGAATTTAGCTTCTATCTTTTTGAAAAAGTAAGTTATAAGCCACTCTGGCAGTCGAGTAGAGGACAATATTATGGTTAGGATTTTCAGTAGTTTCCTCAGAAAACAGGATTGATGTTTCCATTATGACACAATGCTATAAATACAGCTATTTACAGCTGCCTGCTATGTACTCTTTCCCTTATTCTTCGTCTATCTCTGCAAATTTTCTAGGGCTAGACATTCAGTAGTGATCTGAGGGCCTGTAATTTTGAGAATGATGGAGGGGCTCCCTCTCAGGGTATAAACATTTCATTCACATTGTGTGTCAATAGACCAGCCTGGTGTAATTGCAGAGAGAGCAATTTATTCCTTTCCCTTTTCCTGTGAGTGAAAATACCCAGTGTGCTTGGAAACCTACTTCGGGGAATGCCTTTACTAAGGCAATGTCCAAAGGAGGGAACTGTTTTGCTTCATTTTGGGGGGAAAAAAAAGAGAGATAAGTAGCTTACATAACCCTCTATTTCATATCATAAGGTATTCAGGAGTCAAATCTATTGGAAAAACCAAGGATTACTATCTCATAAACTTGGTGAGTTTTAAACTTTTCCCATGAATGCTATTTTGATCACCCTACTTATTTTCTTACAAAGTTCACCTAACAGAAATGGGCTCTGTGTCCACTTGGAAGGAGATTCCAGGTAAGACAGGATTGTTATCCCTAATCTGTTTCTTTTTGTGGGAGATGGTAGTGAGCAGGGGAAGCCCCAAGGAATAAACTGCTGATGACAGAACCAATCAAAACCTTTACTAATCTAAGCCACAGTCAACATCATGGTGTGAACATTTTGTCTGCACCCCTATTTAATTAAAAACAACAACAATAAACCATAAAGGGCCCCTGGGGTGACAAAATTTAGTAGCCTGGACAGTTTCCCTCCGTACTGTTTGCAGATGTCTTTATTGATTTTTTTCTGTCTATAATGTGTATTCCTATCATCGGGCCAATATAAAATGCATTTTATCTTTGCCCTGATTTTTCCTACTTATAAATTAATGTTTTCAGATGTTTACCTCTTTATATCTGAACTTTCTACTTTATCTATAGTGAGCATGTATCATTTTTGAAACTAGAATAGAGCTCTTAACTTGTCTTATAATTTTTCATCTATTTTTTCTTCTCTTTAAACTTAAATGAAGTAATGATGGTATTTCTTTCATTAGGGTTGGCAACCTCAAAATCAAAAGAGCATGGACAGCATTGCAGGTCATAAGACAGCAGGGATTAAAAATGTAGGGACAGACTTGTACTTAAATAGCAGTGTGTTTCTATGATTGGAACATTACCCAATTTTCTCTTAAGAAAACATAAAAAAAAATCACTTTTCCTTATTCTCCTCTTACTCATTTCTTCTTCTGTATAGAATCAGAATTCCTGGAGTGATAGAACTAATGAACCTTATTAATCATCATGGGAAACTAAGAAGGAGCATTACTGATTAATTTTTTCCATAAGAAGGTATTGAACTCCCATCATGTACCAGGCATTGCACTCAACACCTACACAGTGCAGTGTACTACAATCTACCTCAGAATCATCTTACTTTTGGTAACAAGTAGGATATATACTGTCCATGAAGCTAGCATTTCAAATGGGCTTATTCTTAAATGGGGGGCAGTATTAGGGGCCAGGAGAATTCACTAGGTTATCTTAATTTCTGAGGATAATATTAAAAATATATATTAGAAAGTATAATATGAGTCTATATTTGAAAACACCCCAATCTTTTTCAAATGCAAATTTTAGAGAATAAAATATTGCAGATGTTGTACTGGGGTGACATGAATATGAAAGATTGAGGAACTTCATGTCAATAAATCTTATACCACCCTCCCTCCCCACGTAACCTGAATTTGCCTTAAAGAGATTCAAACTATAATAAAATCAACTTGAATTTTGAATCCTTGAACATGGTCTTGTAGTCACTGGCCATACTCCAGTTTTTGTTTTCTACCTTTAATTTCATACCCCAGCCAAAATGTGCCACACCAAGCTCAGCACCACTTCAGACTCACCTTCCCCACCCTGCCTTCCCCCCACACCCTTTGCCGTTTCTCCTGTTCCAAAGACCCCTGAACTCCCACCAACTTCATGATTAGATTCCTCCATACTCTCCATCACTGCTCGGGCTGGAGATTCAGATTCAGAGACCACTAGTAAACAGATAAATGCCAAGCCTCATAGCATTTCACAGGTATTATCATCTGTTCTGTCATCAAGAAACAATTATCACCATCCTAAAAGTTAAGCAAGTTACAGCTCTGAGAGAAGAGGTAGTATATGATCTGTTTTAGGTCACACACTAGTCAAGATTTGCTATAATTAATGTTAATTGGGTTCCAAAGGACAAAAATATATAAGCTGAAGTCAAAACAAGGGTCACTATAAGACTTTGAGAAATGTCATAGAATAGTTTGCAAAAAATACAAGGCCACATGTTAATAAGGAAGTCATTAGTCACCTCTCTCTCCCTCTTCTCTCCCCGCCCCTCTTTTTCCCTCTGTTTTAGTCTCAATAGTTGTCACATATTTTTTGCTTCTCCCTGCATATTTGCTATATTCATTTCTGTGTACACTGGCTTTTTCTGCAATAATTTTACTTTCGGTTCCTCTCAACCTCAGTTTTCCCTTAGCTCTGCTTCAGCATAGCATTGATTCTGGTGCTAAATCTAGCACTCCAAGGCCTAACATTCTAAATTTAGACATGATCTGATCATCCCAGCCCAACTTCATCCTTGAGCTGAGAACCTTTGTTTTGGGGACAGTGAATGGAGCGGTGTCACAAGAATAAAAGCCTATCCATCATGCCACCCTGGACTGCTAGCAGGACACTCTATTTTAAAGAAGGGAATGTGGAGAGAAAGCTGTTATTAATATAATTACAGCCCAGGCTCAGGTCAACTCTCTTCTGATTTCGGCTTGTTCTCTTCCCACTATACTAGGCTGAGGCACTGCCTATGTTCTAATAGTTTTTGTATTCCTACAACACTTTACAAAAACCTCAAACTTTCAGATGCTGATAAACTACTGGCTGATGGGATGACCTCAAAGTGAATCAGACTAACATTGGCAGGTCATCAACATATTCCAATCTTTCCATCTTAAAGTCAACTTTCAGTTGACTGTTATCCATACTCTGCTTGAGCCAAGTCCCTAGTTAAGGACAAGAGGGAGAAGGGAGGGAGATAAGGAGGGTTGTTTTTATGATAATTGAACTGGTTTCATGGGAAGCATCCTGAGTTTGGAATGACGGCGAACAGAGAAATGGAAACTCATTTAACCATACGATTATCTGACATTCCTGTGCAGCTGCCAGAAAAATTGGTTAAGGAAAAAAAAAAAAAAAAGGCAGAAACTGTGCTAGGAGAGTGGAAAGGCTATATACAAAGGTAAGACTCTTTCTCTGTCCTCTCTCCTGTCTTAAATGGACAAAGACATGGCACAGAGATTTGGAGGCTACTTCTGCCTCCAGAGCCTCAGAGACGTGAGTACCAGCAAGTCAGAAGTTTGGTAAGAATCTTAAGAACTCATCAGCCTTAGATAGTTGGGCATTGTTTCAGCTATTCTTCATCTGCATCTCTAGCATATCTTCTTACTTAAATCTTCTTTTGCAGCATTTGCTGATGATATTAATATTTCAGGGACAAGAAAAGCAAAATTTGGAGATTTTATTTTTCTCTTCCATTTTCTTGCAGATCAGGTCTTCTTCCTTCCCTATTTCCCCTTTTTCACGCTCTGGGGAATCCCCAAAGAAATTCAGCTAGTTTACTAGTCTGGTCTGCACTGTAATTTGGGTTAGCAAACACTGCAGTCATAAGAACCATCTATTTTCTTTCCTCCTTCGCACCATTCTCTCTTCTATTTATTTAGCACCTCAAATGTTTTCAATTCAGTAAAAGGTCATATAAATTTATTAAACTTCCCTGGGTTTTGTTTTTTTTTTTCCTTCTCCTTGAAAAGAGCTGTTGTTTTAAGTTTTGCTTTTAGTTTCCTCTGATTTTCAGAATGGTTCCTCGGGGCTCTCATTATTTGGATTTCCCACTGACTTAATCTTCTCTAGAGCAGAGTGCTTGGAATTTCTTTGGCTTTAAGCCGGCACATTAATCACTTGGCTAGCCTTAAAGGGTTTAGGGTGGAGCCTCTTCCAATGGAGCTTCTCCCTGAGTTGCTGCCACAGCAGCAAAGGAATCGTATCTGGTCTTCTATGTGGAAAGTAATCTGCCCCCGGCCAGCAATTCAGCTTTGCAGCCACAGCAGGGCAAGCTCTGTGGGAGCTGGGGGACATTAGCAGCAAGAAGGACAGCAATGGTGTGGACTCTATCCAATGTGAAGACTTCTCATCCATAGCTTCTAACTCCAGGCCATTCTCAGGAAGGGTCATGGCAGACCCCACACCAGCACCCTATTCTACCTTCCCCTCCTTTGGCCAAATCTGATCACGATTCTCCTGTGAATCAGCTGGGAAGCATGCAGAGTAAATGCTTCCCCCATACCTTCCTTACATGATTTTAATGGGGGTGTTAATTTCTACCCTACTGTTTTCTGACCTCCTATCTATTCTTTCCTGTCCTCTTCCTTGTGCACAGATATGAGCTTGGTACCCTCAGTCATGCTAACTGGAATTTTCCTTAGTAATAGTAAAAGACAGCCTTCTTCATTCTTCAGGGATGAGTTTGCTTTAGGTAAAATCTTCCCAGAATATACAATAAATTTCTTCTGGAAATTTCAAACTACTTTCAGTGTATTTCTTTTATAAACTTCATCAATTTCTACTTTGAAGGCAGAATTCCTATTAGATTGATGGTTAATTCCCCGCAATTCCCAGCACAATGCCTTGCATATATTATGAGTTTTATGAATACGTATTAAACACATGGGTATAGACATAGCTGCAGAGTGACCTGGTGAATTTCTGTGGATAAACATCACCTCTTTGGTCATGCAGAGATCCATTACACTTTATCTGCACAACAAACTAGGCACTGCATTCATGAGGAGTCCAAGTATGGCTTCACCATTTAAATTCTTTGGTCTAAACAGTTCTTTCTAACACACTCTTCTCTAATCATGCTACCATTATGATTAAAGTCCTCTCAGCTCATTCTCCTCTTTCATTTCTGGCCTTTCCCTTTATTCTTGCCACTCAAAATGATTTTACCACTGATGACCGGGGATCCCCTCAATTATGACTCTTGCACGTTTCATGATCTATGGCCTCCTCAGTAGACCTAGATCCACCATCTTTTTCTATCAGTGTCTTATTGTTCATGTTTTGGGTCTTCTGCAAGGCTAGCTGTACCTCTGCGAGGAGCCCCTGGAAATTACCAGTGATATTTAATATTGACAACTCTATAGATACAGATCATGCACACAGATGAGGGATGAGAAAAGGGAGAAACTGCTCACATCAAAGATCTATGCATTAGATATCATGTTATGAAATCCAAGATAGCTCTTCCTGTTTAGATGATGCAGAGTAAGGTGATAAAGTACTTATTAAACAAAAATGCCCCTAAAGTTAAACTGGTACCCCCTTTGCCAAAACCTCTCACTCTCAAGTTCTAAGTGTCAATAAACCTTACACCTCCACCTTCAGCTTTGATCTTTTTTTTTTTTTCTGGACTGCAAGATCCTCTTTATCAGGGTTTACCATGTTTTTCATTGTTTTTTTTTCCTAGCACTAACATAATGTTCATATAGTGAATGAGGATTAAATAATTTAGCTCTTTTCCTGCTCATAATGTCCTTATGAATATACTACTATTGTACCAAAAAACACTCCTTCTTATGCAAAAATATTTACTGAGCAAATATAAACAACTAGTTATTTTTCTAGACATCAGTATAGTAAAAAAATCAAACAAATAAAATGCTTATTCTCACCAAGTTTACATTTTAATAAAAATTCCTTTTTATTACTCCAAAAACAAACTATTTGGACAATGACCTGGCTTCCCTATATCTATTAATCTAATCCTTCAGCATTATAGTATTGTATTATATATAGCATATATTTAATACAGCCTTGTCTAATCATATTTGTGAATTTTGGTTTTTCTTTACAAAGATTCATATATGACCAGTCACTTTTTCTTGTTGAGCATTTCTTTATAACATTTCTTAGATTAGTCCCTTAATTTCTAGCCCAGGTGTCTTCTTCATTTCCTCATTTCTTCTTCCCAAATGTCTTCCAGTTGGTTTTATTTTTCTTTGTTTATCTCTATTTTCATCCAGTCTGCACAATACTAACTTTCATCTCAGTCAAAGCTTTTTTGGCTCCAGATAACAAAATCCAGTCCCAAGCAAAATAAGCAAACAAGAAAATATATATATACATAAAAGGATGCAAATGTATAATAAGGTAACCAAAGGTAGAAATTAGGAGAGGGGTTCAAGAAAAACTGGGATCAGGGACTAGAGATATGGCAGAAACTGAACTTATTTTCTCATATTCCCTAAAATATATGATTTTTCATCTCTTTCCTTTCTGTCTTTGTTTCATATTATCTTTTTTCTTTCTCTTCTCTTCTCTTCTCCCCTCTCTTTCTCTCTCCAGTCTGCCTTCCATCCCAAGATTATCCATTCTCTTCTCAAATGCATGTGGCTCAGACTATGCACTGACTTTCCATGGTCTCAGTTTAGTTTAGTTGCTCAACATACTGTTTAAATATTCCTAATTCCCATTTTCAAAATCTCTGGAGAGATCATAAGATCTGACATCAAATCTACTCCTGCCCATTTCACATGAGGTATTTATTTTCAATATTTTGCCAAAAGTGTGGGAAAGAATGGAGTTGGGGAGGAATGCTCAAGGTCATATCTTATAAATACATTTCCCCTGGCCCAACACTGGATGAGTGAATGGGTGGGGCCAGTAATCCCAGAACAGGGATCCTAGGCTGAGCAGACACTTTAACTCGTGTCTCCTATAACTTTTTGGAGTAAAGTTGTTGGGTCTTCCATCCATAATTTATCAGACTGAATATACTTTTCACCTTCATACTCCAGATCCTCTTCCAACTGTTACTACCAGCCTTGTGCATCCTTTTCTCCCTGATTCTTAGTGTCTTCAGCCAGGTGTAGTTTACTCGTTTCCTCATAATTTTATCACTGCTATCAATTATGCAATCAGTTCTTGAAACTTCCTCTATCATATCTACTGCAAAGACCCAAAGCCCACACTGACCACAAAGTTCAGTTTGGGTTAATCTCCCCTCCGAAAGGTTTCCAGATTTCCATCTGGATTTTATCATAATTTGGTTTTAAGTATTAGCTTTTCAACAACTATGGTTTATTAAAAATTACATACAATTAATGCCTAATGCAATTACTGTGCTAATAAATCAAGTTTGGTTATTTTATGAATTTAATTTATTATTTCATAAATCTATCTGTAAGTTCTTTCAGGGCATTCCCTCAGAGAACATAACACAATAAAAGGCATGTAAGGTAGTAAATAAGTCATATAAAAAGAAGGATTTAGAAAATATCAAACCCACATAGTGCCAGGTAGTAGACACTAAATTAGGAAAATAAGCTCTGAAAAACTTTCCTGGAATGTTCTGGTAGTTTGAGACCTTACCAGGATTTGAAACCTTATCTTTTTAATTCAAAGTCCAATGGTACCTATCAAACTAAGTAGTATAATAGCAATTTTGCTTTAAGGAAACAAACCTTATTCAAGAACTTTAATCAATTATCCACAAATTTAGCTAATGTGGTATTACAAAGTTTCCCTATTCCATTTATTATTACTCTTCTGTACCTTTCTTTTTTTTTTTTTTTTTTTTTTTTTTTTTTTTTGAGACAGAGTCTCACTCGGTTGCCCAGGCTAGAGTGAGTGCTGTGGCATCAGCCTAGCTCACAGCAACCTCAAACTCCTGGGCTCAAGCGATCCTCCTGCCTCTGCCTCCCAAGTAGCTGGGACTACAGGCATGCACCACCATGCCCGGCTAATTTTTTCTATATATATTTTTAGCTGTCCATATAATTTCTTTCTATTTTTAGTAGAGATGGGGTCTCGCTCTTGCTCAGGCTGGTCTCGAACTCCTGAGCTCAAACGATCCGCCCACCTCGGCCTCCCAGAGTGCTAGGATTACAGGCGTGAGCCACTGCGCCCGGCCTGTACCTTTCTTGATAACTTTGTGTTAGTCATTAATTTGTATTCTATGTACAAGAAACTAATAAGATAGCCTGTCTTTAACAACATTCTCTATTTCAGATTCTACTTGTTTAGACTTCCAGGGCAATTAATCTGAATAAATGTCTTTATTATATACTGCCCCAAGACTCAAGTCTGTCTTTGGGAGTTTGTAGCTCTCTTGAAAGACTGATTAGGAGACTTTTTTCCAATCAGCTTCATACTCATTCCCTATAGAAGAGGAACTTGTATGCCCTAGGTTTGGGGATAGCACACTGTGCGTGGTAAAAAAGACACTATGGGAACTAGTCACTGTTTATTTGGAAAAGTTGAAAAACATAACTGAAAGAAAGAAAAAAAAAACTCTTTGGACATTCTTCTTTTGCATTCTATTTTGATAAATCAAGGCACAAAACTATATGTCTAATAAAGAATCTATGTAACTATTCAGCTATTCAACAAGCATTGGTAATTATTCTACTAACAAGCATTGGTAATTATTCTACCTCCATAAGGTAAAGTCTGTAGCATTTTCTACTAAAAAGGAATAGAAGAACAAAGCCCCCACTCTCAAGAAATAAAGGGTAAAAGTGGAATAGTGACAAACTTTGTATAACTAATCATATTTTTGTTTCTGATTTAATATTGCATTCACCACTCTCCCTTAGGGCTATGGTGTTTTTTTCAACTTCATCATAATGAGAAATGCTGGACAGAACTCTGGCAGAGCACTTCCTAATTTAGGCCATGCAGTATGCACTGGCTTTATTAGAATTCATGTTTGGTACAAATTGTTTCATTCTATGAATGTGGGGAAAGCAAGCAGAGGTAAGAGTCAATAGTCTGCTCCAGCAAAGGCAGGAAGGAGCACAGCTCTGATAGGCAGTGTGTCCCACAGGGAACTGGGTCTTACTCAGTGCTTGCAGATCAGGTTATTTTTTATGCATGGTGACATCATGCTCCACCCAGCATGGTACATGGCTATACATGATAAAAAGTGAAACAATAGATTCAACGTCTCCTTGCAAACAATTAAATCTTACTCTCCAGAAAGGGGATGGTTGGGCACAGCACATGGACTTCAATCTTTACCAGTGCTGAGCTTGCTTCTTGGACCTTAATAATATCTCATTAGATCCTACTAACAGCACCATGGGATAGGTGTAATTATGCTCACTTGGGAGATGAGGAAACTAACAGTGAAAAGTTAAGGTATCCAAGTTTATGCAGTCAGACTATATCAGAGCATTTTCAGGTCCCCAAGGTTCAAACTGGTGTCAGTGTCTAAATGACAGTCACACATATGATAAGAAAGCACAATATTCAGAACGAACCATATTCAGAATGGTAGTGAAAAAAACAGCTCCTCAAATGTTAGGAACTTTGAAACTGATTAATTGTTACACATCTTCCTACTTCCTTCTATTCTACTGGGACAAAACTCTCAAATGAAGGCACTTTGCTAATTATATCAATTATATCAATAGCATTTATTTTTGTATTTCATTCTAAGGTAAAATTAAAGGTTTATATGTCCTCTGTTTTAGTCTGTTTTCATTGTTATAAAGAAAATACCTGAGGCAGGGGGTAATTTATAAAGAAAATATGTTTATTTGGCTCACAGTTCTGCAGACTGTACAAGAAGCCAGGTGCCAACATCTGCTTTTCGTGAGGGCTTCAGGGAGCTTCCAATTAAAGAAGAGGGTGGAGGAGGAGCAGGCATGTCACAGCGTGAGACCCAGAGCGAGAGAGAGAGAGGAGGAGGTGCCAGGTTCCTTTTAACAGCTAGCTCTGGCTGTGAACTAATAAAGTAAGAACTCACTCATTATCAGGGGAGGACACCAAGCCATTCACAAGGGATCTGCTCCCATGACCCAAACACCTCCCACCAGGCCGCACATTCAACATGGGAGGATCAAATTTCAACATCTTCATTAGAATCACCTTATCCTTAATTATCTTTAATGTTTCCCCTTTGAACTATGGGGATTTAGATTGCAGTTTAAAATATTTTATCTACTACACTGCATTTCTCATCTGCACTTCTGTGATACAAACAGAAATGTGCCGCTCCGATTCCCCTTCAAGGAAAGTCTTGCTGTGAAGTCAGTAGTATGTATTAGGGGATGGGGTGGGGGAGTAGTATGACAAAATTTTGAGAAATTAGTTATGGTTCTCCTTTCACTTTGGGGACTCTCCCCATCTCTCCCCATCCAATCATACTTTAGGGAAGAGTAAAATGGAAAAGCAAAGAGAAATGAATAGTCAATTAGGAGATTCTGAGTTTCAAAAATTAATATAATAATTTTGAGTATGAGATAAGAGTTTTAGGGATTTTTTTGAGCCTGGTTCTGGACTCAAACAACAGGCATCAAGGACTATTTACCAGGTGGAGTTTTTTTCTTATCAAGATTTCTGGCGGCGAAGACCAGATGAACCCTCTGCCCAGCATGGTACCCTATAAGGAGAGTAGCATCAACTATGTGCATAAGGAATTTTTTCAAAGTTCCAACCAGCATGTATAGTAGTTAGAGAACAGTAGATTTTTCCAATGCCCCAAGGCAGAGAAGCAAGCTTGCCAGAGGAAGAAACTGGGAGCCCCCAAAGAGTCTTGAGTCCTGATGTGAAGACTGCCAAGATGTACACGCTGTGAGCTAGAGACCAGATGCAGTAGTGCCTGGCTGAGAGGACACAGCTACGGGGGAGCATCTGCCCATCTCCACAGGCATCAATGTGGATAGAAGCAGATGTTGAAGACCAGATGTCAGTACCAGAAAACCAAATATTGGGCACTTTCCTTGATCTCATGATTTCACATAAGCCTTCTTGGAAGTGAGAGACCATATCAAAGAAGAGTAGGGAAAAAAGAAAACCTTAAATGTATTGAGTTTAAATCCAAAATGATGGGTAAACCTTTACATTGAATTATTTACCAAGTAGTGACAAGATTGTGTTCTTATCTTATAAAAATGGGAACTCAATTTAGAAATAAAGCTTGATTTCTATATATGTATAAATATAAATGTAATATGTTTACATTTATAAACTAAACAGATAAAATTTTTAAAAATATATCTTTACTCATTCTAATTTGAGGCTTATGAAAATTATGCCCACTGCATTTGATTTTCTGCTGTCTTTTTTTTGTTGTTGTTCTAAGTGAAGTAAAAGTTAACCAAGGGAGAGAGAAAATGAAAGATCTATGCTAAAGAGGTGTGGGAAAGTTATAAAAGACATCAAAATGGAGGAAATGAGATAAACATGGGATCAGTATGCTTTTGTTCCTCCCATGATACTCTAAAGAGAAGAAAGAGATAAACTCCTATTTTAGCCTTGGTCAGAAGGCAGGTCCCCCCATGTCCAACATACTGGTATTGTAAGACAACTTGCATTCATTACTCGTATCTCTCATATCTGTTTTCTAAGTCCCTTGGTGTTCACTTAAACTATTACACACTTGTTGATCTGGAGTACTTCATCATAAATGTGTTGTGAGACATTGGGTACCGGATTCACTGAAGAGACATTGTTAAGGAAAAAAATAGAGGAGGAGGAAAGGGAGGGTAATGAGAGAGGGAGAAAGGGAAGGAGAGAGACAAGGAAAGAAAGGGAGGAGCCAGTAGAAAAAACGGCAACTTCCCAGGGCTTCCAATTTTGAAAAGTTATTTCTGAAAGAATCAGAAAATTGCCCAGTATGCCTGTCTAAATACTCTGTGTTTTCTTAGGGAATCCTTTCTTCTCATCTTCTTCCCTTATAGCGAGTAACTCCACAGTATCAGTTCAAAAGTACTTCTAAGAGGCCGGGCGCGGTGGCTCACGCCTGTAATCCTAGCACTCTGGGAGGCCGAGGCGGGTGGATCGCTCGAGGTCAGGAGTTCAAGACCAGCCTGAGCAAGAGTGAGACCCCGTCTCTACTAAAAATAGAAAGAAATTATATGGACAACTAAAATATATATATACAAAAAATTAGCCGGGCATGGTGGCGCATGCCTGTAGTCCCAGCTACTCGGGAGGCTGAGACAGGAGGATCGCTTAAGCCCAGGAGTTTGAGGTTGCTGTGAGCTAGACTGACGCCACGGCACTCACTCTAGCTCGGGCAACAGAGTGAGACTCTGTCTCAAAAAAAAAAAAAAAAAAAAAAAAAAAGTACTTCTAAGACATAGGTTAGTAAAAAACTGGTAAGAGTTCAGCCAATCATATTTCAAGTCACTGAATAGCACCTGTTCTCTCTGTAATAAAATGCGATACCTTGTTCTGAATAGGCTGAAAGCTTGGGAGGAGATAAGAAACACAAATGCCCTGTAGAGTTTAAACAAATCAATGTTCCATTCTACCTTGAAAGCCACCAAACAAACAATTGATACCCAGCAGGTCCAGCACTTAAGGAAGCTCCGGGCAGCTACCAGGCCAGCCATTTATTTTCATTCCCTGATACCTTTGGAACATCATTAGCAACAGGGAAGCATTAAGACAACAAGTGGGATGGATTCACATCTGTCTGGGAAACAGTGAGAGCTAATTTGTTTGAAACACTAGAGAACTGCTTAGAATTTCACTTTTGCTGATGGCATTAGCCTCACTAGATTAACAGTAAACATCATTGCCAAAGGGATTGCTTTAGCTTTGTCTGTCTCCGTGGGAAAACTTTTATTTTTCCCTAAAAAGAACTAGCAGGGACTGACTGCATTGCATTCCAAATTCAACCCATGCTTTTCCAAGTCATTTATTCTTTTCTTCATGAAAACTAAGATGCCTGCTAAAACAAGCCTTAAAAGATAGACCACAAAGTGACAGACAACATAGTATCTTAAGGTATTCTTATTTATACACCCACTTAGACGTTCTTACCCCTCTCTTTTCTTTCCCAAAAGATAAATGTTTTGGGTAAATAATCAACCAAGGTCTGTATTTTCTCTTTTGCTTTTAGAGTATGTTGTCAAGCATTGGTAAATTTTTTAGCAGCTGTCAGAGTAAATTTATTACCAAAGATGTCTACATTCTTATGTAATCCAGAAGAGAAAGTGCAGGTGATGGGTTTTATTTCAGCCTTTGAAGACCAAATGTCTAGCATGATTAAAATGCAAAAATAGAGTTGGTGATATGAAATCTCCAACTGTCATCTATTGTGCAGTAAGTAATAAAAACATATCATCCTAAATTATACCACTTGCAACTTCCCTTCAGTCACATAATCAAGAACTGTAGACAGAGAAGAGCTAGCTTATTTGGAATTATAGATACATGCTTTGGAAGATTAAACATGCAGTGGATTTATTTTAGGGAAAAAGAAGATAATAGGCTCTCACTTTATTTTTTACAAAAAATAAAAATAAAAAATAAAAATACAGACACAAACAAAAAAAACCTATTTCCTAAGATTCAATGGAAAAAAATAGATAAAATAGAGACAAGAAAAAAAAATCATCATTATTTATAGAGAGAATACTAATAAATGCTCCCTGTGGAATCTGGGGAACATTCTCCTGTCATTATTGAAAGTGATGGCATAGGGCACACTCAGAACATGGATTACGGATTTTACAGTAAATTGTTTCATGACCCAAATGGCTTGGGATTAAAACAATTTTATGCATCTAAAACTTAAATATAACATGGGATATATACAAACATACAATCATAGATTTATATATAGCCATTAAGTGTCTGTCTGTGATCACTACAAGTCTATATAACAAATAGATAGATAAATTACCTATGGAAATATCCAGTCTGGATGTATACAATAAGGTACAGATTTTTAAAATGCAAATATTCACAGTAACATCCAAGGTATATCTGGGATGTTCCACATTATTTGTACAATCAGAGAGAAAGGATTCCCAGAGGATATAAAGGAATTTTAGGGAAAAAGAAAAAACTCATCAAAGAGAACATAACCTTAACTTATTGGACTTATAGTACAATAAAAGCTATGTCAAATTACTGTCCAGAAATTTCTATTGATCAACAAAATATAGTAGTTTAGATTGGGGTCAACCAACTATGATATGTGGAACAAATTCTTCCTGCAACCTATTTTTGTAAAGTTTTATAGGAACCTAAACAGATCCATTCTTTTATGTTTTGTCTGTGGCTGCTTTTGTGCTACAAAAGCAGATTTGAGTCTTTCCAACAGAGACAGTATGGGTCACAAAGCAGAAAATATTTATGACGTGGCCTCTTCCAGAAAAATTGCACCAATCCCTGATGTAGGTGGGCTTAAGAGCCAGTCCGAACGGATTCAAATCCAAGTTCTGATAGATAACCATAGGCATGCTATTTAGTTTATTTGTGCCTTGGTTTCTTCATCTTTAAAATGGGGATAACAGTGATATCAAACAGAGTTACTGTAAGGAAAACATAAATCAATATACTTAAAGCATTAGAACAGTGGCCAGCACATAGTAAGATGTAAATGATAGGATCAAGAATTGGCATACTGTCACAGAAGTCACTACAGCAACTTGAAAGAGTTCCAATGAAACTATGAGTTTTCAGCTAAAATTCTTTTCCTGAATTTCAAATTTGAAAGATCATACAGCTCTATGACACTTAATTGAGAGAAAACCATGAGATTGGACTAACTCACCTATGTATCAGTCAGAGTCCAGAAAGAAAAACAGAAACTTCATTAGATATTTCAACAGAGATAATTTCATACAAAAGATTGGTTCAATGAGTGTTGGAAATTGTAAAAGTGAAAAGTAAACACTATTATAAATAGTAACTACTATTCACATTAGGCAGCTACATCTTCCCTCACTGCCCACCTTCCCTGTGTTAGACAAAATAAAGAGAAGATGTTGGTATTATTAGAACCTAGAATCCTGGAGACAAAGCCAACTAAAGATGGATTGCACAAGTAGCCTTATGGAAACGAAACGGGACTCGTGCCTCTGAGGTGGGCAGTACCCAGCTGGGGTCTGAGAACCCCAGGAGGTATAAGAAGGCTGGTTCTGGCCTTGCCAATAAATACAATTAAAAACTAGTGATTGAAACCATGTAAAGATTTCTTTAAAAAAATAAGTAGTGTTTACCAAATGCAACCTGTTGGTTATTAGCTATCAATTCCAAGATCATGAATGAAATATCAAGAATAAAATATTTCTTTCTAAATAAAGCTCGGTGTTTGAGTTAGACTTACCGATCACTACTGGATGTTCTTGAATGGAACCGTGTCTAGGACAGTCCAGTTTAAGAGAGTGACTGCTTGTGGAAGAAGAGTTGTGGAAAACAGACTTGCACATATTAGAGTGTGCCATTTGATGAGTTTTGACAAACTTTTGAAGCTACCACCTATATCAAGATATGAAATATTTCCATCACCCACAGATATTTCATTTTGTTCCTTGGATGTCCATCCTTGTTCTACTCACATTCTGAGGCATGAACTAATTTTTCTCTTTTGTCATAATTTGGTTTGCACTTTCCAGAAATTTATATAAATGCAAATAAAAAACATGCAGTCTTGTGTCTGGCTTCTTTCACTCTGCATAGAAGTTTTGATGTTTATTCATATTGTTACATATGTCTGTATTTAATTAATTATTTTTACTGCTGATTGGTATGTATACTATCTTTTCTTTACCTGTTGATGGGCATATGAGGTCGTTTGTTGTTTGGAGGTATTACAAATACGACCGTTTCAACATTTTTGTTTAGGTCTTTGCATTTGTGTATGTTCTCATTTTTCTTGGAAATATAGATCATACGTAGGTTATGTTTAACATATATGGAAACTGCCAACCCATTCTCCAAAGTGTCTGTACCAAGTCACATTCATATCATCTGCATATAAGAGTTCCAGTTGTTCCACTTTCTTGACAACCCTTGATATTTCCTTTCTTTATAATTTTATTCATTTTAATGACTGTGCAGTGGTATTTATTGTAGTGTTAATTTGCCTTACTTTGATAGTTAATAATGTTGAGCATTTTATATCTACTGTGCAGCATATGACATTCTCTAGCAATTGTTAGAGAGAATAAAATTTAGTTCTACAAGGCCCTAGGAATATATCAATTTCCTTTTGATTTCTCACAATTACTTTAAACTCAATGTGAACAATAAAATTGTGTTTTACAATATATTAAAATATTCTTATTTGGATTTTATTTAAATGAATGCCACCGCGATACAAAATACTAGTGAGTTCATAAGAAAAAATGCACCAAAAATTAACCTATGATATATATAAAAATGATCTTATAATTGCTTTAAGTTAGTTGGAAGTTGAAACCTGTATATTATTTAGGAAATTTGTAGAAAAGACTGCCATACCATGCAGTTATTTATTCATTACTTACATGTATATAATTCTCAAAAATTTAAATTTATATATAAGACTCAAAAGGAAAGACAAGAAGAAAATCATATTTTAATATTTTACAGTAGTAGATAATATGAATTTTCTTTCAGATTTTCTTGGAAGTGTGGTTGGGGGACAGTTAGACGTTTGGGAACTTTAAAATTTTTCAGTGAATAAATATTTTGCTATTCAAAGTGTACTTCTTGAACTAATAGTGCTGACATCACCTGGAAGATATCTGAGATGCAGGATCTTAACAATCCCCCGCAACACCACATACTGGATGCGAATCTGCAGTTTAGTAAGATTCTCAGAGAATTCATACACGTTACAGCCTGAGAACAACTGCTGTCAACCACTTGTCCCTCTCTTCAGAATGTAAGAAATTCATCTCATTTAACTGTTACTTCCCAATCTTCAGTAATTAAAAAAAAAAAATACAAGATTTCAATCCTCCATCCTATGTGGCAGGTGATTTGTCTTCTTTTGTGTGGATTCAAGAAGGACCAAATGCAGAAGTTACTATGAATGGTGCGTTTGCAATTCATTTCACCCTGGAGCAGCTAACTTCCCTCCCCTCAGCCTAACTGGGAAGCCCAGCTTTATACTTTAATGAGTTAGCCACGTCACTTACAGCTTTACAGACAGAGCCCTCCTTAGACACCACTTCAAATTCTTGTTAATTTTAATTTGATCCTGAATCTTAAGTTTTACTGTTTACCTACCACAGCCCTAACAGATCAGCCCTCTCTTTGTTCCTACCCGCTGATGTGACGTAGCACACCTCTATTAAGCTTTTTATTAACTTGCCTTGTTTTGATCTCTGGCTTCATTACCTCACAATCCTTTACATTAAACTGCTAAAGCAGGACTTTATGTATAGCTCATTCTATCCTGCATTACCTCCCTATATATTGTCATTTGCTCTCTATCCTAGACACTGCTCACCTCTGTTTTGCCCTCTCAGCAATTCTTGCACTTTCCAGCATGTTTCTTCTTCCAGGTCATTAACATATAAAGTGGAAAAAAAAAACTGGCCTTAATATTGACCCCTGTGGTTCTCTATTTCCCAGTCTTCTAACTCCTAAGTGGTTTCCACAACCAAATGCTCTTTTCATAGCAAATAATCCAATTCTCCTTTCACTTAAGTACGATAGAAGAGGCGGTTGAACTCTGTGTTATTTTTAACTATAAAAGCATGATTTAGCCAGTCTTTCTGAATTTAGTGAAGTGCAACCCATAAAAGACTGTAGTTGGCTCTTGTGCTGGGGGAGCAGGATGCCTAGCTGACACAGCTGGGGAAAGGGCCACCGTAGGATAAAAAGCTGTGAACTGACTTTGCTCTACTACAGCTTCTGAGAACTTTTCGTGGGCAGAATAGAACATTCTAAAATGACCAGGGCAAATCACTACTGAAGAGGTCAGATAGATTGGGTTCCCCTTTTGCAAAAATAATTCTCATGCTACTATTAATATTTCCAAACCGTTTCCAATTGTTCAGACTAGTCAATAGTCAATTTACAAAGCTTCATTGTGTGCTTTTTGTCCTACAGCAAATGGGGCATGTACAAGACACGCTAGGAAGAAATAGCATGCAGACTCTGTCACCAGGGTAAGGATACAAAGGTGCTGGAGAAAACTCCCAAACTGAGAGAAAACAAGAGCTACAATTTAAAGGATAGTTTGAGGTCAGTTATTGAAGCCAAAACGATCTAAGTTTAATACCTGATTCTAAAATTTCTTGGCAATTGCCTATTTTGCCAATGAATTATAACTTGAGAATGAAATAGTCCAATCATGCCTCATTTTTGTTGCTTTTGTATTTATTCTTTGACGAATTATACACTTATATTTAATTATATGTACATATTAAGAATTATAATCTATGTTGTTACACAATATGTACATTTTGTAGAATCATGTATTCTCGTGTGAACTGGGATATATAGTAAAAAACAGCAAGCCTAGGTAATTTAGGAATCTTTGTTTTGTTTTAATCTCAGAACAATATTAAAAAGAAGAAAGAGGAAGAGGAAAAGGAGAGAAATTTGACCTTCAAAATGGATTCACTATAATTAATTTACATAACCAGTATAGCTAGCTGTCCCAGATGATATATGATTAGAAAAAAATTCATAGCATATATTTAATTTAAACAGCAATATGTATTCATTTCTAGGAAGCAATTTTTAAATAATGACTGGTTTGCTCATACAGAAGCTTGAGTATTTAGCAAATGTTTATGGAGATAATAAAAAATGTGATGATTCTATGTGAGAGACAGAATATCAGGTTAGAATGAGCACAGATAGTTACATATTATTTTCAATTTTATGTCAGCCATTAGAAAGTCCCCTGACCTTAGGTAAGGTACACAAATTTTCTGAGCCTCAGTTTCCTCCTCTGAAAAATGTGGGTGAAAATGATATTTAAAGAAAAATGTTATTTGTACATTAAAAATAAATACATCTGAAAAACTAGCCAGTATAGCACCCGACTCTAAGAGAAAATAGAAAATGGCAATAGTGTTTTTTTCACTGTTAGCATTATTATAATTTTTGTTATACAAAAGAATGTATAGAAAAAGAAGGATCTTTAAAATCATGTAGTACAAATTCTTCATTCTTAAAGGTAAATATTGAGGACTGATGGGGAACAGTGAATGAATGGTAAGAACACAAGTGGAATTCCATTCTCCTAATTATGTGGTCCCAGTTCATAATAGTACCCCCATCATGACATGTATAAGGCTTGTTGCCACAACTCCATGATTCTTAACATTGGAAAGGTAGGAGATCGGTATCCATGACACACAGACACTAGAATCAACCTATCTGGGTTCAAATCCCAGCTTCAGTTGTAGTCCTAGAAGCAAGTTATTTAACCTCTTTATGCCTCTTGTACTGTGTTTCTAAAATAGGAATAATAGTAGAAATTAATACAGAAGTTTGTTGTGAGGACTGAATAAGTTCATTCACGTAAAACACTTGAAGCAATACTGCATATGTAATAAATTTTCAAAAACTGTTATTCCTCTTAAATTTCATTGTGTAGCAAAAATTTTTGTTTGTTAACTTTTCTTGATTTTTAAATAAAACCTATGGAGTCTCAACTCTTTGTAGCTTCCTATGTTTGATAAGAAATTTACACAAAATAACCGAAAAAATCCCAGTCTTTTCTACTAAAGATTTTGTTATAGAGTTGGAGAAGAAACTTGGAAAAAATGATTTAAGATCACTGTAAAACACTGTGCATTTATTTTCAGGATTAATATTTTGCAAATTGATACACTTCCAATTCAAAGTATAGCTCATATTCAGTAAACAGAATTAGGGATACATCTGTTCTCTGTAAGCACAAGGTAAATCTTCGGGAAGCATTTGAAAGAGACAATAGACATGGATAGGCAGAAGCTGTTCAGATGAGGATATGACAGGGAAAAGGCAGATGAAGAGGAAGGCAGAACTGGGGGCTTTCTAATATTTTTGCAAGCAGAGAGCTCTTATGTACTTGTCAATAGCTGCTGCAATGTAGCCAAGGCAAATTAATTTTGAAATAATTGATCATATGCCAACAACATTCCAGGTAGGAAACTACACAGAGGGTTAGATATATTCTCTTTCTTCTTCATGGGCAGAGTAATTTACAATGTCAGTGTAGATGTTCAATGGCATGCAACTTACTTTACACTTTTTAAACCGTCTAAGTCAAATTAAAGGATACATTTTCCATTAACCAATTAGTAAGATTCATTAGCACTAGGCTTTTACTAAAAACAAAAGGCTCATATTCATTAGAGCACATAAAAAAAAAGATAACACAACCATAGAATAGAGGGGTACATGAGAAAAAATTATGTAAACTTTCAAAAGATTCTGTAAGTTAAATCTGTAGATATTTTACCATCCTGATAACACATACATTTGGATTGGAGTTCCCATTATTAAATTTTTGCCTGTGTGTGTGTGTGTGTGTGTGTGTATGTTGGCACACATGTATGCATTTATGTGAATGCATATATGCAAATGTTTTTTACAGTAACCTTTGCAGGGACATACACACATGAGATAAAACAAAACAAAACAAAACAAACAAACAAAAAAACTTCTATGATTTACAGCCTTGTCATTTTGCCTAAGTATTTGTTTAAGATATTCACTTTGTAACCTGGTTTCTTTATTACCTCAACTCCATTTTGAAGAATATTCCCTCCCCCCTCCAAATTCACACCCCATTTAAATTATATTCATATCAACATTTTACACATAGTAGAATATTCAAGCAAACATTCAGTGCAGGAATGCTATACCTCATAGTAAATTGGGAATAAATTATCCATGTAGTTCATGTACATCATGTGAGCATTAAATGAGGAAGCAAATTTATGGTAAAAAGGGAGCAACTGTGTGTGATTTAATGCTAAGTACATTCGATAACATAGTGCAATGTTTGATTTTATTGGCCAGGAGACAATGCATATATGACGGGAGAATCTTTAATCAGAATTGTAATATCGCACATTCTACAGATGTCATTTCATAAAGTCAAACATTTATATCTTGAGCCTAGAAGGCTTGGTATTTAGAGCTATATCATCAAAGGGCTGGGATCCCATAATTGTTTTTCTATTTTCTCTTTATAATTCTGTAAGCAAAATAATAAGTATGAAATATGTATCTGATGAAAGTACATGATAACTTTCATAAAGCTTATTGACAATTTTATTGTGGGATTCTACTTTGTGTTTTAAAAAGTCTATGAACCTTAGCAACTTCTCTATCAATGAGGAATCCAGTAGAATAAAACATCAATAAACTAGATTTATTTATGCATGTATTCCCTCAGTAAACTACATAGTTTAGTAACTCAAAAGTGTTAATTTTTTTTCTAATTATAAAAGTAATATATGCTCCCTATAAAAATTTTAAGGAGTAAATATAGATATATAAAGTAATATGCAAGCTTTGTGTTTGTCTTCTACTTTCCAAGTAGGAATCCCAGTCTGTGAAAAATTCTGGCTTAGAGTTTATGATTTCGAAGATTACAAGTTTTCAGGATATTAATAGTATAGATTTCGTCACCTTCATCAGACACAGTAAAGGTGGTTGGGTGCCATGACTACCATTAATACTTGGTGAGACAATAATCATCTCTTCCCAAACCTGCCCCTAATGGAGAAAGAAAACACATTCTATTCCTCCACATGAGGACAGTTATCTGGAACAAGACAGTTACTTGGTGCTAAATTTTTATTATTAAAACAACTATTTTTTAATATATGATTTTTTCATAGCTTGTGCTCCTGTGTTGTCCACTCCAGAAATGTTAAGATTTCTCTTTCGTACCTATGAAAAAGCTATGACCTAAGACTATGAGCAAATTAAAAAGGTTACTATGGTGGTATCAACAACCTTGTCCTGTAGCCCAGCACAAATCTCAGGGATTTTCACTCCCAGTGACAAGAAGCTGTTGTATTCTGGCAGGGCAAGGGAGGAAACATCTCAAGCACTCGCCGGAGCAGAGAGTCAGTAACAAATGATCTAACGAGCCTAAATCACTTAGAATAGATACTAGAATATAGAAGAGACTTAATACATTAGAGTTTTTTTCTCCCTTCTTGCATTTTCTTACACATTTGAAGATCTATTTGTAATAGTCCTCAACATGTAACATTTATCTGGCTCATTGGAAGGAGAGGTTAAAGCGGCTCATGAGGTAATAACGATGCCCGCTGAATTTCAATCTAGTTGCCTGTGGCAGTAGTTTTCAGCCATGTCTTACACTGACAGTACACTGGTACCCTCAGGCCAAAAAGAAGGCCAGAATAGATGAAAGCCTCCTTTTACCCCTTGCTTTTTCCCCCCACGATTGTGTCAGAATCAAGGAAAAGGCACTTATTAGGTTATAAACTGTAATGCTGTAGAATGAGTTTTTAACAAGATGAAGATACAATAAAACTGTGAGCCGCTGTAAGGAATTCATTTTGAATTTTTCCTCTTTTGATTGTCATTCCACTTTCCTGTTTCTGGTGTGGAAAGTGAGTCTGAGATTCTTTTCCACATAGAAGAGAACCCTGCCCTGGGAAGGCCCGGAATGGGAAGCTCTGCTTTAGACATTAGGAATGGATTACTTTTCTTCCCTGAATTCATGTTTGCTAGCCTCCTTTTCTCATCCCTGAAGTGGAAAATTCCAGAAAGAAAAGATGACAGTGTTAGTTAGAGGGGATGAAGCTGAGGGGCCTGCTAATTCTATCCTGTATTTAACTGTAATATTTAGGCTTACCTCTAGTCTAAGAAAAACGATTTTTTATAACTTCACAATATCCAATCCAATTCATCATATATATGCTGCAAAAAATATGATCTTGTATGGTAGTGTTGTTTGTCTAACCTCCTGTCATACTGCTCATCTCAGACATCAGCCTACTGCATTCCCTAGTGCCTCATGGGCATCTGTTCCAGGTTTCCTGCTCCATCTCTGGCCACAGACGACTGCTGCCTGGTACTCGGTATAAGTTCTAAATACTTATGGAATTTCTCTTAGTTCTCTTTTTCTGCCCCCAGCTGTCAGCAGGCCCTGAGTATCTGTGCCCCTGGAGGTCTCCCTTAGGTTTCCTGTCTGGTCTTCACTGAGTGCTGCAGGGCTTGTGTGTTTCTCTCAATTTTCTCCCCATCTCAGACTTCCACTGATCCAAATGCTCTATGCCCCAAAATACCTAACAGTTATCATTTAAAAAATTAAAAAAATGATAACAAATTGGTTAGAAAACAGTCCTATACAGTTATATAAATTGTGATACATTGTTTATAGAGCTACAGCTCCAAAACAGAATGAGAAAGTTCTTTATTGAAATGGAAAGAAGTTATGATATAGTTTCAATACAGTCTGTTTGCTGCCCAATATGTACATATGCATGCATGAAATACACAAATATGTGTATACACACGTGTATAATTGTGCATGTATTTGTTTTTTTTTTTTTTTTTTTTTTTTGAGACAGAGTCTCACTCTGTTGCCCAGGCTAGAGTGAGTGCCGTGGCGTCAGCCTAGCTCACAGCAACCTCAAACTCCTGGGCTCAAGCGATCCTCCTATCTCAGCCTCCCGAGTAGCTGGGACTACAGGCATGCGCCACCATGCCCGGCTAATTTTTTCTCTATATATTTTTAGCTGTCCATATAATTTCTTTCTATTTTTAGTAGAGGTGGGGTCTCGCTCTTGCTCAGGCTGGTCTCGAACTCCTGAGCTCAAACGATCCGCCCACCTCGGCCTCCCAGAGTGCTAGGATTACAGGCGTGAGCCACCGCGCCCGGCCTGTGCATGTATTTGTAATTTATAAAACATACAAAGAGAAAGGTCTGAATGAACAGGCAATAGCTGTCACCTTGTTTACAAGGAAAGGACCGGGGTTGGGAGGGGGAATCAAATGAAAGTAATTTTAGTTTATATCACATATGCTCCAGTATTAGCAATTTTTCAAGCAATTAGAATATCATTTCAAAAATGAATGAAAAAATGATGAAAGACTGTACATTTAATGAATATAAATATGGCTAAACGGAGCTATATACAGCTCCAAATGAGTTGCAAAAATTATAAACAAAATCAGACTTGGCTTTTTATTCATAAAAGTTATGCTAAAAAAATAAAGCAAAAAACAAGGAAGACTTAGTTGGGCTGATTTAAACAGATGGTGTGATGTTAAATGTAGGCAAGAACACACAAGTATTTAGCTCCCAGTTTGCTTCTGAATTTACAGTCAAGGAGAATAATTACCTTACTGAGAGGGTAAAATAAACATTTGGCATGAAAGAACTTAAACTGAAAGTGAGAAGAAATGATAAGAGAAACCCTTATTACATTGAAAGAGTTTGTCAACTGTTCTGGGCACACTAAATCACAGGGAATCAAAAGAATATGAAGGGGTCCCTAAAATTTGAGAGATATTTTAAAAATAGAATGGGAAGATTTCAAACACTTAAAATATAGAAATGAAAGAGCTCAAGCATGTAAAAGAGTGGGAAAGGAAGGGTTTCTAAGTATGAAAAATGAACTTTCCTTAATATAGACCAGAATTTTAAAATATATCACTAGAGCTGATTCTTTACAGCTTAAATATATGTTGATCAGCACAAACCAGCATGGTCTGCTAAGCTATGAATAACAATCTTCTAAGCATTTTACACAGTCGCTCTAAAAATTACATCATAACTTATTTCATTATAAAGGGTAAAGTCTTATAGTGATAAAAATTTGCTTGAATTAAACCTAATAAATTTAAAATATGAAGGTCCACTTAATCCCAACAGAATTTTAAACAGCTAAGGTTTGGATACTACCATGGATTAGATTGTGGGTTTGGCACTTTATAAAATATGGAATAGTTGGAGCAGCAAGATGGCTGACCGAAGTCATGAGCTGCCAGAGCATCTCAGCAAGAAGGAGAAGTTTTAGATGAAAGAGAAAAAACAGACAGACAGACAAAGCTACGATGTGGGTCTGCAATAAGGGTGCCAGAGCCTTCAGGAGACTTCACAGGAAGAAGTTGCAGAGCAGAAAAAGAAGTAGCAGGGTATCAACAAAATCAACCTCCCAGAAGCTTGGAGTCCAGTGAGAAGGGCAGGTGGAGCAGTTTGTTTCTCCCACCCTCACATCTCTGACAGTCAGTGGGTCTCCGAGCTGCTGGAAAGACTTTCTGCCCACAGGAACCCAGAGGTTAATGCTGCCAATGAGCTGGGAGTTTCTTTCGGACAGGGCATCAACCTCCCAGCCCCCTGGGGGAACTTCCCTCTCGCCTCCACAGATCTGAGCAGATGGCAGGTGCCATACTGCTTTTCCACCCACTGTGCACCTTTGTCCTCCCCAGGGGGCTTCAACTCCTCAGGTTTCATCTTGCTCATTCCCTTATCAACCAGCTGAGTGACCTTGGGGAAGTAATTTTTTTTTTTTTAAGTCTTATGGTACTCTTGTTGCTCTGCTAAGCATCAAGGAGATTAATATATGTTTAAATTCCTGAAGCATGATGTGACCTCAATAAATGATAGATTTTCCTCTCATTCCTTCCATTCCTTCCTCCCTTCTGTTTCTCAATTGCAAGAAAAGAAAGAAAGAAATGGCCAATGTGGTAGGCAGCCCTTAAGATGAGTTTCAGTGATGCCCACTTCTTGGTGTTCACAACTTTGCATAACCTTGTAAAAAATTCGATGGTCTGAGATTTTACCCTACTTGCAAGTTGGCTTTCCAGAGTGTCATGGGTTCTTGCAGAAGGCATAAGAATCCTATGTCAGAGACAAAGGACAGTTTATTACTCACAGAAGTAACATTAGGCAGAGTATAATCATGTTTGCAACTATTCCCTAAGATATAATTCTTCCAGGGTGATACCTGAACATACAGTAGATTATGATAAAGGAGAGGAACCCAAACCTCTAGAAACAGAATCTTTTATGATTGGCAGTAAGACTGCTTGAACTTTGCTCCTGAGAGCAATATTGTCTTTTAAAAATATTATTTATTTTTAATTATGAGTACATAATAGTGGTATATCTTTAAATTCCACTTTTAATTAAAGTATACCCTAACTTATTATTGCTTATAGTCACTTTGTTGTGCTATCAAATACTGTTCATTCTATCTAATTATATTTTTTTACCCATTAACCATCCTCACTTTATCTTCTCCCCCCACTACAATTCCTCACCTCTGGTAACTATCATTCTATTCTCTGTCTCTATGAAATCAACTGTTTTAATATCTAGCTCCCACATATGAGTGAGAACATGCAAGATTTGTCTTTCTGGGCTTGGCTTATTTCACTTAACATAGTTTTCCAGTTCCATTCATGTTGTTGCAAATGGTAGGATTTCATTTTTTTTTTTTAATTTCAGCATATTATGGGGATACAAATGTTTAGTTTACATATATTGTCTTTGTCCCACCCAAGTCAGAGCTTCAAGCATGTTCATTCCCCAGACGGTGTGCACTGCACCCATTAGCTGTGTATATACCAATCCCTTCTTTCCTACTCCCACCTGCCTGACACCCGATGAATGCTACTATTCTATGTGCACTCAAGTGTTAGTTAAGTCAGTCTTTTTGTGGCTATATAATATTCCATCATGTATATGTAACACAATTTCTTCATCCGTTCATCTGCTGATAGATACTTAGATTAATTTCATATTTTGGCTACTGTGAATGGTGCTGCAAAAAACATGGCAGTGCAAATATCTTTTCAATATACTGAATTCCACTCCTTTGAATATATGCCCATCAGTGGAATTGCTGGATCATTTGGTAGTTTTATTTTTATAATAGTTTTTTGAGGAAACTCCATACTGTACTCCATAGTGGCTGCACTAATTTACATTCCCACCAACAGTCTACAAGGGTTCCCCTTTCTCCGTATCCTTACCAGCATTTGTTATTGCCTGTCTTTTTTATAAAAGCCTTTATCATAGGGGACAATGAACAAGCCTACCCTTTGATATAGAGGGAGACACTATCTCTAACTTCCAAGGCTGTTTGCTACATAAACATATTTGAAAAGATCACTAACAACAAACATGTAAATGCCAAGACTGGCTGATACAAAGATCATAGCTTCTGTCCTCAGTGTTCTTTTTCACTTAACTCTCTCTTGCATCACTCACCATAGGAGAAGGTAATTGCCATGTCTTGAGGAAGCCCTGTGGAAAGCCAAACACGGCAAGGGCCAAAGACCACATGAATGAGCTTGGAAGTGAAGCCCCCACCAACTAAGCCTTCAGCTGAGACTGCAGCACTGATTACAGATCATTAGGCCTTGAAACAGAGGCACCCATTGAAGTTGCACTCAGCTTTCTAACCCGCAGAAACTGTGAGATAATAAATTGTTTAAAGCCATTTAATGTCAGGTTAATTTGTCATAGAGCAATAGGTAACTAATACAGATAACTTTTTATTAACCCTGTAGTTGGCAATGAACCAAGCACTTTTGCATAGATGAAATTTCAACAAGCATTAAACAGATTTGTAGTATTTAGGAAGAAGCATTTAATGGAATTAGGGAATGAACACATGTTGATATGTTCCAGAAAGACAGAAAGTTTGAAACTTCCTATCCAGATACCTTCAGCTTCTCTACCTCTTTCTTCATTTGACTGACAAATATCTATTCTTCACTCAAAAGGCACTACCATGATCAACTTTATAAGGAAAGTGCCTTTTCTGTCACTTTTGAGGCAAATTCAGATGGCTTTTCCCCTGAGTTTTCTTTGCTCAGTATACAATCCATCATAGCAATGGCCACATTCAATTTGTCTTTGCAGTTATTTGTCTCATGTTCAGATTAAAAACAGTTTGAAAGTATTGTAGTATAGTTTCACTTCTGTAATACTATTGTTTAACACAGGGTCCGGTATGCAATAGCCATTTGTTTATTCATCCAACATATATTTATTGAATGACTACTATGTGTCAGGCCATGTTCTAACGGCATGGGAATCATTAATGGATTAAACATGCAAAGATCCCTTTACCTGTGCACATATAATTAGCAGAAAAAAATCAATAAATACAGTTGAGTAAATGAATGCATCAGCATATTCATGTTTTAGCATTTTCCTAATTCTTCCAGTTAACTCAATGATTTTAAAATTATTATACTTATTCAAAAACAGTAATACACCCAGAGATATTAAGGTCTCACCATAATAATAGGCTTTCCTTTCAAATACAATGTTCATATTTTACCAAGGTCTTCAGTGATTTTATCCCTACAAAGGTTAATAGTGACACACTTTAGCACTGTAGGCCAGCCAGTAGATGAGATGCCATGTTATGTGTATTAAATATTATATGTGTGTTTTAAATAATGTATGCTTATAAAATAGTTTTTAAAATCTCACATGTTTTTATATTGTCTGCAACACATTTCTGCCATTAATCTTTATAACAAATGCAGAGGTAAGAAGGGGAAACATTCTTTTCTAGATGCATTTTTGCTTTTTCTTTTATTCTGATATCAAACCATATTTGGAACTCAGTAAATATTAGTGTAAAGAAGCATAAAAATATCACCAATAACTACATTCCAGACAAAATGCTGGTCTATCTCTTTTCAATCTTTTTAGGTGCAGTTTCCTTTTTACATATTTTTGTCTACATTACCCATATCAATTTTTTTTACTTATAACAATTAGCACTTCCCATTTTTAGTTCCTAGATGGTAAGCCCTCATATTTAATCTATTCAAAAATTCTAATTTTGAACTATCACATTATTTCCAAAGTTTTTTTCTGTCTATATACAATGATGCAACAAACTTTACTAGACATAAATATTTTTGTACTTTTTTAAAAGAGTATTCCCTTAAAATAGATTCCAGAAAGTGATACATTATGTAAGATAGTATGAATATTTTATGTAGTTTTCTGGAAAGACTGTAAAAAAATAACATCCCTACGAGCATTATAGGAGTTCTCTTTTTATTCACATTCAATTTCCATATCATTTGGTTAATCTTTGTTAATATAATAGTTGAAACTGAATCTTATTGTTTTAATTTGCATTTGTTTATCAGTGAAGATGAATTTTTTTTTTATATTTCTTCAATCATTTGCATTTCTTCCATACCTTGCTTCATTAACCATTTGACCACTGAGTGGTAGAATTTTCTAATGAATCAGTAAATCTAATCTTTCTGTGCAGAGAAAACTAAAAACAATTTTGATTTCATTTACTGAGAAGTCTTTTTCCTAACATATATATTTTTAACAAAAATATACTAATTTTATGTAACTAAATCTTTCTTTTGTAATTTTTTTAGTTCTTTCATAAACTTATGTTACTTTTCTTTTTAATAAACTGAAAGAGTGGACTGGAAATTCTAATCAGACACTGCCAAGACTGGAACTAATCAAGCCTGTGTTCTTTAAAAATTTAATACTTAAATATTTTCATATATAACATATTATTGTATATGTATTTGCAAAATGTTTTTAGTAGAGTCAACACCTTTATTTTAGTCTGAGTTTGCTGAATGGAGTTCTCCATTGTCTTTCTTGCATAAATTACACCAGAATTTTATTCTTTTCAATTCACACTCTTACTTTCTTCATAGAGGAGAGGTAATCTAAAGGAAATTATGATGTAATCAAATACAGATTCCTAGAGTTTTAAAATATTTTTCTTAATATTTTATAGTTTTCTTGCTCAAAATCTGTTTCAGATACGTAGCTTGTCCAAGTCATTGAATTTAATTTTATATATATGATAACTCTCCTTTGCACTATTTCATTACAATATTAAATCAAGGTGACATGCACAGACTTAGGAATAAATGCACTGACTCTTGATAAGCATACAACCTCATTGATGAAAAAGAAAACTGAGCTCTAAAGACTATTCTGTTGTAACAATTCAGTAAGCCTATTTCACATGAATTAATTAAAAGATGCTCTGAAAATATGAATGTGAATTTTCTTTCAATGGTTATTACATTAAATATGACTCTTCCATTCCTCAGAATTTTAAGTTAAACATTATAATTACCTAATTTTTTATCTTGTATTATATCACATTGACCTTTATTATATTCTGTATCTCAGTCTATTGCCAACTCTTATCTCTATTTTCAAACTATTTTTAGCACATGAACACTTCTTATTGCCCTCAATGCTACAGTGCACTCAATGATACAAGCCACCACCATATTTTCCCTGGATTATTGCAATAGACTTCTAACTAATCTCCCTGTTTCTTCTCTTGCCCCTATGTTTCAGTCAAGCAATAAAGAATCATTGTTGGCCGGGCGCGGTGGCTCACGCCTGTAATCCTAGCACTCTGGGAGGCCGAGGTGGGCGGATCGTTTGAGCTCAGGAGTTCGAGACCAGCCTGAGCAAGAGCGAGACCCCATCTCTATTAAAAATAGAAAGAAATTATATGGACAGCTAAAAAATATATATAGAAAAAATTAGCCGGGCATGGTGGTGCATGCCTGTAGTCCCAGCTACTCGGGAGGCTGAGACAGGAGGATCGCTCGAGCTCAGGAGTATGAGGTTGCTGTGAGCTAGGCTGATGCCACGGCACTCACTCTAGCCTGGGCAACAGAGTGAGACTCTGTCTCAAAAAAAAAAAAAAAAAAAAAAAAAGAATCATTGTTAAACATGTCAAAACACATCATTCCTATGCTCAAAACCACTTCAAATATCTCAGAGTAAATCTCTCCACTGTTTGCCATCCTGTCCACTCCATGTGCCCCTGGCCCTGTGTCCCCTACCAACCTCTCTCTTGTTTGTTCTCCAGAGGCACCAGGGTCTATTTATTCCTCAAATTCTCAAGTATGCTCTCACCTTTTAGTTTGTTTTATTGTTCTTTCTGGCTGGATTGCTCTTCCCAGATTTTGCCAGGCTAACGCCCTTATTTTTTCAGGTTATCGTATATGGTAAAATGAATAATCTCCCAAGACCCCTACAAAAATGTCCAATCCTAATCCCCAGAATCTATGAATACTTTATAAGGTAAAAGCAATTTTGCAGACATGACTAAATTAAGGGTTTTGTGATGGGGTGATTATCCAGGGTTATCCCAGTGTAATCACACGAGTTCATATTACAGATAGCCAGGAAAGTCAATAGAAAGCTGTATGTAGGGCAATTGAAGCAGAGGGACAGAGAGAGATTGAAAGATGCTACAGTGTTGACTTTGAAAAACAAAGGATGAGCCCACAAGAAAAGGAATGCCAGTGGCCTCTAAAAGGTTGAAAAAGCAAGGAAACTGATTCTCCCTTAGAGTCTGCTGATCCATTTTAGGACTTAGGACCTTCTGAGAACATGGAAAAAAATAATTTTTTTTAAGCTACATAATTTATGGTAGGTGATTAGTTATAGCACCAATAGGAAACTAATATGCTGTTCAATGTCATTACACAGGGAGGTTTTGAATACTCCATATGAGCACATTCCCTACCCCTCCACCTAGCTCTTATTATCCATTTTATAACTCATTTTATTTTCCTCCAGAGAACGGATCTCATCACATATTCTATAAATACTTATTGTTTATTGTCTATTTTACTCTAAAGGCAGGGACTTTTTAAATCTTCCTTTACTTTATTTTCAGCATTAGCACTGGGTCTGGTTGCCAGTAGATACTCACTGAACAACTGGATGAATATAATTTCCACTGCTGTTTTACAGGTGAATAAACTACAGTTCAGGGAGTTTTATAAACTTATACAAATGGCATAGCCAAACTTGGGTCCTTGGTCTTCTTATCTGAAGCTTGGTTTCTTTCGCTACATAAAAACTACCTCACCTAGTAATCCATGGCCAGTAAAATCTGAGCAGTCATATAAAAAATGGTATATTCCTATATAAAACTATTTGAGAAAATGTATTTTATCTAGCAACTGTTCCATTAAGTTCAAATTTATCCTTCTTCATGTTACAGAAGGATTTGAAGGGAAGAAAAAAAATTATCTGCAATACTACACTGTGACAGTGACTGTGGGTGTTCTGATATAATGTCTCCATGGCCTTTATACAGGCAATTAACTGAAATGGAGAATTTCTGTTCAATATAGGATAGAGATATGGGGCAGAAGATTAAGAAGCTGTATCTGCAGTGTGTGCTGACATGTCTTGGTGGAATTATTATAGAAGTAGCTCTGGGTAACCAAAAGAAGGTCACAACATATAGGCCTGAATATTCTTCCTGACACACCATCATCAGTCATCAGTGAATGATCTCCCATCCAAGAGAAGCCACACTCCCATCTGCACTAGATTCAATTGATACTACTGTATACTGGACAGAGAAGAAGAAAAGAGAAGTAGAAATTAGCCAAGACGACGCATGGTAGAAAAAATCATCAGAGAATACTGTGCTATTAAAAAGAACTTTGTGAAGATATACCTAGTAAAGAGGTGAGAAGATCATAGTTATTATTAATATATTAAAAGTCTCTGAAAGATTCAAGTGGAACAATGAAAACTTTCCCATAGTGGGGAGCAAAAAAAAAAAATCATATTTTATCTACAAGATAGTCTTGGGCTAGAGGAATAAAGGCTATGAAGCATTGAAGAAGTAATATTAACTTGTATGTTTACTGAGAGTTAGTTGTATTTATTCCCAAAACAGTACATGCCAGTTTTACTTAATAAGCAGTTTGGTTTAGTGGAAAGTTTTACTGGCAAATAAAACTGGGTTACAGCTTAGCTTTCATATTCCCTAGCTATGGGATTTGGGTTTTTGTTTGTTGGTTGGTTTGTTCGTTTACCTCTGTAATAGCTCTATAACTACGTGCTCCAAAGTGTTGCTAAAAATAATTAAATGAGATAAAATATATATTTCCTCAATACATATAATAGATCATTGATGTTGGTTGTTTCATTCAGGACACCAAAAGAAAACAGGAAATTTACTCAATGCAGTGAATAAACAAAGTTCAATAAGGTGGCAGTAATCAAAAATGGGTAAGCATCCAAAGATTAACAATAATCGGACACCATTACCACCCTAAGTTCTAAAAAGGATTGTAGGTATGTGAAATCCACTGCTCAACAGGAACTGTGCTTAGGCAAATAAATAAATAAATGAATGAAGCAACTGCTAACTTGCAGCACAGCAAGAAGGGAGGGGGCATACCATTGCTCAATCATGGAAGGACCCTACTCTTGGACTTCCAGCCTCCAGAACTGTTAAAAATAAACTACTATTGTTTATAGAAAAAACGGAATTCTACAACTTATCTATTTTGTTAGCCTATTTTTCTATTAGAGAGTTTGTAATTCTCTTGCTGGTTTGATGGAATGCTAATTCTTCACAGATTATATACTTTGTAATGCTCTTCCCTTATTTGCATTTTTAATTATGTTGTCTTTTGTTGAACATAAGCTTTGTTTTTATTTAGTCCAATTTATCTATTTTCCTGTGTGTGTTCTTCAAGAAAACTTTTCTTGTCCTAGCTTCAAATACATTCCTTATTTTTTTTTTTTCAGGAAATTATGGGGGTACAAACATTTTGGTTACATGTTATGACTTTGCCACATCCCAACCATGATTTGAGATGTCCCCTTCCCCCACTACAACGCTCACCACATTCATTAGTTGTGAGTTTACCCACCGCCAACCCCCCTACTCCCAAAGAATATTACTACTGTGTGAGCACCTTAGTGTTGATCAGTCAGTGCCAGTTTGATGGCGAGTACCTGTGGTGCCTATTCTTCCATTCTTGTGATGCCTCATTTCAGAGGAGGGGCTCAAGCTCTACCCAGGAAAATATAAGGGATGCTAGATCACTGTCGTTTTTTTTATAATTGAGTAGTATTCCATTGTATACATATACCATATTTTATTAATCCACTCATGGATTGATGGGCACTTGGGTTGTTTCCACATTCTTGCTATAGTGAATTCTTTTCCACAGAGGTTGCATTAATTTGCAGTCCCACTAGCACTGTAAGAGTGTTCCTATCTCTCCACATCCTCGCCAGCATTTATTACCTTGGGATTTTTTGATAAAGACCAATTTTACTGGAGTTAGGTGATATCTCATTGTGGTTTTGATTTGCATTTCCCTAATGATTAGAGATGTTGAGCATTCTTTATATGTTTCATGGCCATTATTCTGTCTTCTTTTGAAAAGTTTCTGTTCATTTCCTTTGCCTATTTATTGATGAGGTTGTTTGATTTTTTTCTTGTTGATTTTTTTGAGTTCTAGATAGATTCTTGTTATCAGCCCTTTATTGGATGTGTAGAGAGCAAATATTTTCTCCCATTCCATAGGTTGTCTATTCGCTCTAGTGATAGTTTCCTTGGCTGTACAAAAGCTTTTTAACTTGATCAGGTCCCTTTTATTTATTTTTGTAGCATCTGTGATTGCTTTGGGGGTCTTCTTCATAAATTCTTTGCCTAGGTCAATGTCTGAAAGAGTCTTCCCTACATTTTTCTTCTGGGATTCTTAAGGTTACATGCCTTAGGTTTAAGTCTGTTATCCATCTTGGATTGATTTTTGTAAGAAGTGAGAGGTGAGGATCCAGTTTCAATCTTCTGCATGTAGCTATTCAGTTTTCCCAGCACCATTTGTTGAAAAGGGATTCTTTTCCCCAATGTATATTTTTGTCTGCTTTGTCAAAGATTAGATAATATGTGAATAGTTTCATCTCTGGATTCTCAGTCCTGTTCCAAAGGTCTATGTTCTCTATTTTTGTGCCAGTACCATGCTGTTTTAATTACTACAGCCTTGTAGTACAGCTTGAAGTCTGGTAGGACTGATACCTCCCAGTTTGTTCTTTTTGCTTAAGATTGCTTTGGCTACAGCTACATTACTTATAGCTTCACTTTTGATTTCGCTATTCTGTTTCATTGCTATTTGGCTTTCTCTATACTCATATCATACAGTTCAAATTACCATAGTATGATATTATAGTAAATACAGATATGAGAAGAAATCCTCCCTATTTTTTTTTCATTTTTCTCAATATGGCCTTAGCTTTACTATTCCATATATAGTTTGAATCAGTTTTAACAGCACTCTCTAATAACCTTAGGTATTTTAAATGAACTTTCATCAAACTTGTAGATGAATTTACACAGAATTTGTATCTCTATAATACTGGATAATCCCAAACATGATTGGCATGGTTCCCTATGTCTTTTTTTATATCCCTCTTTAAAACTAAAGTATGATAATTAGCTCCATAGAGTCTTACATATCTTTGGTTAGTATTAGCCTTAATATATGAACAATAAATTATTTATTTTTGGTTTAAATAAATACTATTTTAGATGTTGCTATTGTATCCAATGACCCTACTAAGATACTATTTTGAAAAGTAAAGTGGAAAAGCCCCACAAAAGTATAAATTAATTTTGTTAATAAACATGCATACTACAATTTTAAACAAAATTAAAATCCAAGAGCACATTAAAATAAATAATATAACAAGATTAAGGAAGGAAATTTAATATCAGAACATCTTGCAGTGCAATGCATTATATTAACAATATAAAGTAGAAAACCCATTTGATCCTAGATGTGATTCCCTCCTTTATAACTTGAGTACTTTAAATATAAAAAAAAACCTTTTGTATTAAGCTTTTATATTATTAATTTTTTACCTCTATTTTTGATAGTTTCAAATGTATGTTTGCCATTTTGTCTGATGGATTCTCTGAATTTTTCGAGAGGAATGATTAGTATGCTACCAGCACATAGTCCACAGAAACTTGCAGGTGACAGCAAGCCAGGCTTCGTGGGGATTTCCTGTATCTGGAAAAGGGTCAATCTGATAACCTTCATGTTACGACTTACTAGTTAACCCAATGTTACATCATCCACACTTTTTAGCAACTTGTTCCTCCTTGGGAGACCCTACTATATTACTGTTTGTTTCATCTGAGAATAAGAAGAGGAAATTAGGATGATTTGTTTGATCCTCAAAACTTACTGGATCTTTTCTACATTCTAACACTAAATAGTTTAGGTGGGAAAGGGGCTTTAAAAGAAAAAAAAAACAACTACTATGTTTGTTCCCTTTCTATTTACTGGAAACTTTGCTTGTTGTTGTACAAATGTTCTCACTCAGCCTTTACCTAATTTAAGGATATGTATTACTCAAACAATTTTAAGGGCAATAAAGACCAGAAAGATTTAGTGACTGTTACAAAGTCAAAGTCACTCAGATAATTTTGGATGACACTGAGAGAGACAGTCATGTCTGTCTGTTTTCCAAGTTCATGTTCATTCAACTACATAATATAGTCCAGATATGGGGGAAGGAATAAACATTTCTAGAAAAAGTCAATTTACTCATTTGGTGGCTTAAGATGATGATATGAATATGGACCTTGTTTACATAAAAGAATACACAAGCATGTACCTAGATGCTTAATATTGGTTGAATTAAAGAGTGGTGAGGCATATCTTGCCAATTGACCTGGGAGTCATCTATAGAAAAACACAGGAGCAGTTAAACCTTTACTAAATTAAAAATGTGAAATTCTAGTAGATGCTTATAACAGCAGTACAATATTGAAATAAAAATATATTCAGTAATTCCACATAGCTACCTGTAATAGGAAATTCTTAAATGTTCTAGGTTACTGTTTGGGGCTTCAGGAGGAAAGGATTCTTCTCTCCAAAATAGTTGCTACACGTATGGATTGCTAAACATAACTGCAGTAATACAGACTTGATCATTGCAACTCGACAAAGAAGCAGAGAACAGTAACACCTCCCAGCCATTCTCCTAAGTGAGAAAATCAGGAAGGTATGTGTTTTGAAGCATATGATAGAGAAGCAAAACTAACAGGTAGAAATAAAAAACTGTGCATCTACACATGAAAAACCAACAGCTATCTGTAGGTGTTAATAAATGTCCTATTGTGAGAAAGCAACATCCCACCTCAGGCTAATATGGGAGAAAGCACCGCTGGGCACTTACAAGCTGAGCAGAAAGTTCAGAACAAGAGATTTCTAGGTGGGACCATTAAAGTCTACCCTTGTGGCCTCCTGGGTTAGAATGTTAACGCAGACCCTGGCAACTAGGAAGTAAAGCTGACATCAGAGCAATAGTTAATAATTTTATATACCTATGATATAATATATATTTTTATTTATACATGTAAATTTTATCATATATAATTATAATTGTTCAAAGATTTCTTAGGTTAATAAATATATATATAAATATTACTGAAGCCCTTTTATGAAAATCCTATTTACTGTGCCACAGTGGTTAGCAAATATTTATGCACAAAATTCAGTTCAGGAGAAGAATATATACTGTGCTTGTAAAACACATTTTATTTTAAAAATTATACCTTTTTCATTATTAAACAAAATATCTATAAGCATATTTAAGCATTATTTTTCCTGATCAAAGACAGGTTTTATTTTGAGCTATGATTTCAGAAGCTCCATAGCTTGCACCCACTGAAGCAGCATATAATTTTAGTGACAGCCCTTAGAAGCTTTGTTAGTAGTATTCCTTTGAAGCTGCCTCTTTTTGTCTTTAATTGACTGATGTTATGAGCTAGTAAATTGTTAAATATGGTTGGTCTCATATAGCCTCTTGAATTTTATATAAGAACTTTTTTCATTTCACATGAATTAAACAACAATGTACTTTACACAGAGAACTAATCCTCAGCTTATTTACAATAAAATATAAACATTTCATTGGCAGTTTTTCTCTTCTTAATATAGTTTAAATTTTTATTTTGAAAATAGCTACCTCAATTGATAGGAAAAATGAATCTCCAGTGTGGTAATTATGAATTATCTTTTTAATCAACTTTCTGAATCCCTTGGCTATCCCAATGGGAGAACAGTAACTCCTAACACCTACCTCACTCCATACACAAAAATCAACTGTGGATGGATCATACAACTAAGTGTAAAAAGTTAAACACAAACACACACACACAACACCTCCCCTAATATTCTAGAAGAAAAAATGGGAAATCATTTTTATGATCTATAACACAAAAAGCACTGCCTATAAAAAATGCCTAATAAATAACACAACATTAAAATTAAGACCTCTGTCTATCAAAATACACATTAAAAGAATATAAAGGCAAGCCGCAGGATAGGTAGAGAAATTTGCATCATATATAAACTAAAATATTCAGAATACATGAATAACTTGTTCAATTTAATTTTTAAGACTATACAACACAATAAAAAATAAGGGAAAAGAACTATGTCTGGTATTTACAAAAGGCAATATCCAATGACAGTAAACATGAAAAATGCTCAAATACATTTATTATCAAGGGAAAATCAAACTGAAACAACAATGGTAGAGTTATGATTTTGAATGAGGGTATAAGGTAAGTCCTCCTGGTGATGGTGCCACATTTTTATAAAATAAATCACATTAAATACAAAAAGCTAAAAATGATTCAATGCTACTACCTTTTTATAAAAATGACTTAAATGAAAAACCAAAGATAGAACATACCAAGTAGTAGCAGAGATATAGAATATTTACCACTTTCATATACTGATGGAGTGGAGTGAGGGAACATTTGGTACAGATATTTTAGCATACTCTATTTGGTAGTATTTATTAAAGCTGAACATAAGAGTGAATTCGCTTCTATGAAATCTTAAGTATATACCTAAGAAGAATAAATGTACATGCTCTATTTAGACACATACAAGGATGATCATGGTTGTACTATTTCTACAAGCCCAAACAGGATACAATCCAAATAGCCATTAACAATGGAATGAATAAATAAAACATAGTATTTCAACAAGTGAATATGCATATAAAATATATATTTAAATAGGTATGAATATATATTTTACAATGAGAAAGAATTAATTATTGATACAATGAAAAAACATAAATTAATCTCACAGAATAATGTTGAGCAAAAGAAGCCAAGAAAACAGATTTCATAGTAGATGATCCCATTTATATAAAAGTCAAATATCAGCAAAACTATTCTGTTATAAGTCAGGAGAGTATTTACTTTGAGGAGGATAATCAGTGAGAAAAGGCACAGGAAGACTTGTTTTGTGCTGGAAAGGTTCTATTTTTAATCTAAGTGTTGCTGACATAGTGTTTTCATTTTATGAATATCTATTGTGGTGTTCACCTATGATTTGTATACATTTCTACATGTATGTTTTTATTCAATAGAATGTTCATTGGGAGAAAATGGATCAGTATAATAAAGTGAGCTTTTATGTTTGTACTCCCTCATTTCTAAAATTCAGTGAGGTGACAATAAAAATCTATAAAATCCTAAGAGAAGTAGGAATAATGACATCAATGGATCAGAAATAAGGAGTCCTTGAACTTTAGAAATCAAACAGGATCAGATATATGAAGAAATAAACCAATGGAAATTATAGCCATGAATGGTTGTCTAAAGGTATGGGTCATAGGAGTTTAAGGTCCAGATTCAACAAATCAACTAATCAAGGTGATTAATTAATTTAACATATTAATGTAGCAGCTAGATCTGTTCTCTTTCCCTCTCCACATCACCACCTATTGTGTTAAGCAGTGGTGTTTGTCACTAAGCAGAAAGAAAATAGGTGCTGACATTGAGGATGAAAGGTATCTACTGGCCCTGAGAAGCTACCAGAATTGTGGCATCTACATGAAAAGCTACTGGTGCAGTAGTTACCCTACCTTTTAAATCATCAGAAGTAGGAAAGCTTCAATAAGTCATAGAGAAAACATGGAGGTAAACAGGATTCACCAAGAAAAAAAAAAAATCAGAAAATGTGGAATTATCAAACATTTGAGGACAACCAACATCATCAAAGTGGGCAGAAATTTTATAAACAAAAGAATCAGTACTTCTGAAGGAAATTTATTTAACAAGGCAAGTAGAAGACATTAGAAAGTGCATAGTTTATATTAGAAAGAATCAACTAGATGACTTGAAAATTAAAAATAAAAAACAGATTTTAAAACAACTGATGATGATAAGAACAAATCAGGATTGAATAACATGAAAGAAACTATTCAAGATCACAAATTAGTTACCTAAATAATCAAACCAAGACAAAGAATATAGCATAAAAAGTCTAAACAATGTGATAGGAGAGAAAACAATTTCAAAGGAAAAGTTGACGAAATGTATATTCCAGTGTCTGATAGAATTTCTAAAAGGAGGGACAATAAAAAAGTATAAAGAATAAGGGTGTATGCTTACATGATGAGTGCATTGCGCACCGTCTGGGGAATGGTCACGCTTGAAAGTGCTGACTCAGGGAGGTGGGGGTGGGGGGAGGTGATGGGTGTATACCTACATGATGAGTGCAATGCACACTGTCTGGGGAATGGGCACACTTGGAGCTCCGACTCGGGGGGATAGGCGGTACATGGGCAACGTATGTAACCTGAACTTTTGTACCCCCATAATAAGCTGAAATAAAAAAAAAAGAATAATCAAATACTTAATAAAATACTTCTGATAGCTGAAGAGGCACATGAGTATTCATACTGAATGAGCCCACAAAATGACCACAGAGTTAAAAAAAAAAAAAAATCCAATCCTAAACATTTAAGTATATACATTATGATGACATTTCCTTATGCCAACAGTAAAGATACCCAAAAAATATCCAGAAAGAAAAGGAACTCAAGTTATCTACAAAGAGATGAGCAACAAAATAGCAATATCAAATGCTGGCAAACAGTAGAAATAATATTTGCTAAGTTCTGAGGGAAAATGCTTTTAAACATAGAATTCTATACTACATAATGCTAGCATTCACATAAGAGAGCAAAATAATATATTCACATACATAAAGACTCAGAAAGTTTATGACCACAAACACATTTCTGGAAGGATTACTTTAGGTGCATTAAACAAAACAAACAAAAAAAAAACTATGTTTCCACAAAAAGAGGAACGATGAAGGCATGGGATACATTTGTGATCAAGAAAATCAATAAAACATATTTAAGTTTAGACACTTGTACATGTAAAACATAAATTCTTTTTAAAGGGGGGTTGATACAAAGCTCCATATAGAATTTTAACTTTTTAATAAGTAAATAAAAGCTTATTGTCAAATGAGCAAAGAAAAAATAAATAGGTAAATTATGGAAGAAAATATGTATAAAATAAAACATAAATCATCAATACACAAAAAGAAGCTCAATGGTACTAGGAAAATGCTAATCAAACAACAATTTACTATGTGTTAACTTTTCATTTGGGTCAACTGTATATGACTGACAATAGTCATAGAAAGGCTGTGAGGAAATAACACTCTTACTCATGATGGCTAAAAAGGAAAACTGTGAGTTTTTATTGATAGAAAACTAACAGCATCTACCCAATTCAAAATTTTACATATCCTTTCATTTAAAAATTCTATGTCTATAACTCCGTTCTTAAGGAAATACTTGAAAATGGGATAAAGATATACATTTAGGAATATTAATTACAGCATCACATTAAATAGTTAATATTGGAAAAAAACTGAATGCTAACCAATGGGGAAATATTTAAATTTAATAATATATTCACACTTTGGAATATTATGAGTAATTAAGAGGACTAGTGTGGGCTTAGCTGCATTGATATGCATTAGTCTTTAAGATTTAAGGACATTTGGCTGAAAAAGGCAAGTTCCAGAACAAAATGTAGGGATTGATCTATTTGTTGAAAACATTTAGAAAGGGGTGGGGTTTTTTTTTTGGCGGGGGGGGGGAGGTTGGTGAAGTTTCATTCACAGAAAATTCATTAAAAAATGCTAAAAAGAAAACCTATTAGAAGCAATTAATTTTGGGAAAGAATAAAGGTGGGGCTAAAGGAAGGGTCTAATAAAGAGCTACTTTGGCTCTTGCAGTAAGGATGTAATTAGAGATGGAGAGTAGAGAAATATAAGCAAAAAACACTAATTATGACTGTGTATGTCTCTGCTTACTTATTTATTTATTTATTGCTTGTTTTTATCTTTGCTATCCAGTCAGTCCTTAAATTCTCAAGCTTTCCCTCTGTTTACTGTTTTCTTTTGTTCTTTCAGGTCAGAACTCAAACATCCATTCTTTAAAGAAGCCTTCCTTGCCCATCCCTTCTTAATCCTCTTTATTCTTCCATCACATTACTATTCCATTTTTGTTTTTCAAGGCATTGATATCTATATAAAAGTATGTTTCATATCTATTTGTTTAACTGTTTACTACATGAACCTGTACCACACCTTAGAATGAAAGCTCCATGTGACAGATTGATGTTTTATTTCCACTGCTATATTATAGCCTTACTGGCAGTACTTGGCAAACAGCAAGCACTAAATAAGCATTTGTTGAATGAATGAATGAATGAATGTAGGTTTCAATTTCCACGTCTATAAGGGGAAAACATTTCTGAGATTAGATGTGGGGCAATAACAAGAAGCTAAGCAGGAAACTGGATTAATCGTCATCACTAATACTACTCAGTGATAATATGGTTCCAAAACGTAAAGGAGATCATAGTATGTTAATGACTTTGGCCACTAAAATCAATATTAAAGCAGAGTTCTGTAATGTTTTCATTCAAATTGTGCTTGTTGTTTACTTTAAGGAGCATTATGAAGGAAAGAAAACTAATGTTATATTCTTCTCAAATGAAAATAATAAAGCCCTCAAATCCCAATTATTCTTGGGAACATACTTCATTTCATATGTTAATAAGTGTTAAGTGAAAGTTAGAAATACTTCAGCTCACTTAGGCCTATAGCCCCTGGGATGAACATTCTTTCCACATCTGTCCAGATGTATATTCCTGAGGACACAGTAATTCATTTTTTTAATGGCAGCAAGATACAATTAGGATAACTAGATGAAATAGTAATCCTAGTATCTTTGACTAATTTACTTCAGTAGATATATTGAAATGTCCTAAAGCCAGATGTTCAAGCTGCCAAATGGAACAGTAAAACTGCTGAATCTTTGACTTATAAGCCTAGGAAAACAAACCATCTTTGTTTTTGTAGGTTTAGAAAAATAAGATGCTTGGCCCCCCTAATACTGATTTATTGGAGTTTTATTAAGCCTGGTTGGATAGTTTAAGAAAACCATGTAAAAGATATACAGACATACTGAGGGCTATTTCTTTTAAAAAATAAACATTTTCTTTTAATGATTATATCTTAGCAAGAAAAGGGTCTAAATCAGAAGCATTTGCACAAGAAGCATCGAGGAAAAGCAGCTTTCTAAATTCATGCATAGAACATCCCCAGTAATAAAAGACATAAGTACTCAACATTTTATTCCATCGTTTTGATCCAACAATATCTAAGAACTCCATTCTATTTTATATTTAAAAAGCAGGTACATTTTGGCTGACTGGAATAAAATGGTTTAAAATAAATTGCAAATCAGCCACATGATTTGTTGAATAGTAAAAAAGCATATATGATCATATCATTATCACAATAAATATCATCCATACCTATTTTTGTACATACTTTACCATAAGACATTGATAGGAAAATAAAGCACCCTCCTGATCCTCTACCACCTCAAAAGGCCTCTAGGATAAGGGAGTTTTTTGAGGGAAGCATTTCCAATGAAAATACTAAGAATAACTGCCATAATCACTACATGATACACTTTTGTTCTGTGTGACCTCAGCCAAATGGTAGAATGGGAGTTTTCTACCATCACCTACCCACAGTACATTGATTTTTAACAACCACTTATGGATGAGAGTATCTTTTTGGGAGTCAAAGTCCAGCAGAAAATTCCAGTGCACCACTGGAGCAAAAAATCCAAGAATAGAGGCATTGAAGATGCCAGTCAGTAAAGTCTGGAGGAGATAACTTTCTTCCCAAAGACACCAATGCAAGACTTCCAAACACACACACGCACACACACACACATGCAGAAAAAACATGAAAACACCAAAGGAATACAACATTTTTTCAGTAACCAATCCCAAATAAATGGAGATCTGTAAGTTGCCTGACAAAAATTTAAAATAATTGTTTTCAAGAGGTTTAATGAGCTGCCCAAAGACACAGACAGACAACTTAATGAAATCAGGAAATCAATACACAAGCAATTGAGAAGCTCAAAATAGATAGGTAAATCATTTTAAAAAAATAAATAAACTTTGAAGCTGAAGAATAAAATGAATGAAATGAAAAATGTAATGGAGAACTTCAACAATGCAGTGGAGAACCTCAACAGCAGACTTGGTCAAGCAGACCAAAGAACTTGTGAACTCTATGATAGTTCACTTAAAATTATCCAGTCAGAGGAGAAAAAAAGAAATCAGAATGAATGAAGAAAACTCATGGGATTGATGGTACATCATCATGAGGAATATTACATAGATATTAGCAGTCTTAGTAAGAGAAAAGAGAGAATGGGGCAGAAAACTTATTTAAAGAAATAATGCCAAAACACTTCCCAAATCATGGGAAAGATACGGACATCCAGGTACAGGTGGTTCAAACATTCCCACCAAGTTTCAACTCAAAGATGACGGTACTGAGGGAATATAGGATTTCTACTCAGATCTACTGAATTAAGATGCATGTTTTCACAAAGTTCCCAGGTAATTCATATACACATAAATGTTGGAGCAGCATTGGGCTAAGTAATCATGCAGTAACAAACAATCTCAAATTTGTAATAGTTTAAAAATATTTTTTTCTTGTTCATGCCACATGGCTATCACAAATAAGCAAGGGAGCTCTGTTTATCACAGTTACTTAATGTCTAAGTCTGTAGAGTAGCTACGATGGCACACTTTGTCAGCTGTTTTTTCAAGAGATAAAAATGTCATGGGGGAGAGGGATTTCTCATCAGTCTATGATACCACCAAACAAATAAATTACTGTTGTTACTCCTGCTTACTGAGTACTAAATACTTTCTTTTCCTTCTGCATTACTAATAAACCTTGAATTTACCTCAAGTATAGCATTTAATAAATTGTATTTTTTGTGTGTTTTTGTGTTTTCTCTATTAAGATGAAGCCCATATTGTCCTATGCATCTTTATATACTAAATATTAAGATGCTAAATATTAAGTGCTAAATATAGTGCTAAATGCTAAATATAAATATATACTAAATATTAAGATGATATTAAGTTCATAATCATTGATTAATTTGTGTGGCTTTATTTTTTTAACTTAAGTAACACATTTAGATTTAGATTTAAAAACACTTTAACACTTTTCCTTTTCCAGATTAAGAAATGTATCAATTGATTAAGAAAAGACGTTAGGACTAGGAAATCCACATTAAAACAACTCACCATCTGGGCGAGTCAGAGTGAAGAGACTTTTCCTGAACTCAGTAAAGTTGATTGATGGCACAAGTTTGACTTGTGAACTTATCACCTTTGATAGTACTTTTTATCTACAGAGAATTAATGAAAAGTTGCAAGTATTGGTAAGTCTGGAGGAATAAAAAGAAAAAAAAGCTATCTTTCAAATTTTCCAACTGTGAATCTCTGAGCTACTTTTGAATTTCAATTGGATATTTTCTATAAGGTAATATTCTGCAAGTTACAGAAGACAGTATTTAGTCATCTGTAAGCAATATTTGTCTGCTGGACACCAAGCCCAGATTCCCTTTCTCCTATGTTTCTTATAAATCGTCTATACAGCAAAGACCTTTCTTTTCTAATACCTTTAAAGACCAATATGGTACATAGATTTAAAAATATTGGTAATAGATCACAAGGTATCTTTCAATATCAACTCAATCAACCCTTGCTACCAATCTACAGTAATCCTTAAACAATGGTTAACACAACTGAGGCACAAAGATATTACTTAATTTTCTAAACTTTGAAGTGCTAATGGATTATGGAGACAAATTTATAATCATTTGTTGAAAATCAGAAACAGAACTTTGGACAGATTAAAAGTTGCCAACACTGAATTCACATGTATCTTTCTTTGTGCCAAGAATTTGTTTCTAAAAAGCTCTTTAATGGCTGGGCACAGTGGCTCACACCTATAATCCTAGCACTCTAGGAGGCTGGAGTGGGAGGACTGCTTGAACTCAGAAGTCTGAGATCAGTCTGAGGAAGAGCAAGAGCCCATCTCTACTAAAAATGGAAAAAAATTATCCAGGCATTGTGGCACATACTTGTAGTCCCAGCTACTTGAGAGGCTGAAGCAGGAGGATTGCCTGAATCCAGGAGTTTGAGGTTGCTGTGAGCTATGACTGCACCACTACATTTTAGCCCAGGAGAAAGACAGAGCAACACTCTGTCTCAAAAATAAATAAACAAACAAACAAACAGACATAAAAGCACTCTTTAGGTTGAATTACATGCTCAATAACTTATTGTAGACTTGTAACATGTGAAAGTATTTAATTATGTATTTCATATATCTTTATGTAAGGTTTGCTTGAAGGAATTTCCATCAAATTTTAGAAAACAGAAATCGATAGCTCAACCAAGAATTGAGATATAAATTCAGATGATGACAAAAGAATAAAAATAAGTTTAGAAAAATTTCAGTTTGTTGCAAAATATTGCTTTTAAGAAGATATCCCAAAATTCTTGAATGGAGCTTTTTAATTTAAAAATGCACCCTCTTCAGCATAATTTATTTTATGACATGCAAAAAAATGAGTTATGCCTGAGTTTTTAAAAGTTGTTTAAGATACCTATCTCCTCACCATCAAATTTAGAAAGGCAAGCTAACTGAAAGAAGCAAGAAACTCCAGTATAAAATGTCATTTTCAATCTCTCTATTCAGAAATCTCTCATTAACAAGCCCAGTAACTGACAATTACTGCTTTACTCAAAAGAGTCAGTATTCCAGTTCTCACTCTGTCATCAGGGCTGGCTGGTTTTTTGCTTTAGTTCTTAAAGGACAGAGAGATATGTCTGCTCACTCGATCAAACTTATTTCACTCTTACCAGAAGCCAAACACATGAAGAAGAAACAAAACTAATTCTTAGCTGAATTTAGTAGCAAGGGGTTAATTCTAAGCAAAACAAACACAACGTACTTTCATAGTATGTTTAAAAGTAGTTAAAAGGGTAAAATAATCATGAGCATTTGCTGGAGAAATCTTACCACTGTCTATTGTTGGTAATTTGTTTCTGTTGGGGTAAGGTATTGGCTCTAAGAAGTAGTCCCTAAATTTGATCATGTGTTACAATCACCTGGGACATTTTAAAAAATGTGATGTACACACTGCACCCCAGACCAATTCAATTAGAATCGCTGGAGGTGCAATTTAGGAATCAATGCATTGTTTTCTCTAGGTGATTCCAATGTTGAGATAAATTTGAGATCCACTGCTTAAATTGCAGTTTATTCTTAATGGCATAATGACTGCTAGAGTTATTCCCCAAATCCCATCAACAGCCACATTATGAGATACTCTCAACTCTACTTCTATGTCATGGAAGCCTGGCCTGATAAATGAGGTTATAGGAATTATTTGAATAGTGGGATACATGTAGGCAAAATAATTTGTTCCTGTAATTAAAAAGTTAATTAAACAAGTTGGGGGCTATGCAACATTGACAAGCGAGAGGCCATATTTATGCTTTCTCTGTAATTGCTTGCTACTTACTGTAACTACCCATGAAACAACAGCTAATCTGTAAACTCAGATCTTAGTATCTAAATTATTCCTTTCCACCAGTCCATATTTTCTTTTTTTAATTTACTCATTTTTTTTCCTGAAAATATGAAACTCAATACACCTGCATGAGAAATGCTAGCCATACCCCAAATTTACTAATTAGAAACTTGTTAAATAGGACCCATGCATAGACCTTTGTCACAAATTTCTCCAGGTAATTTTTATGTTTACTAAACTTTCAGGTCCAGTGTTCCTACGGATTTACAGAAAGCAAAGGGAGCAGGTCCATTTTAAATAAGAAAAAATTCATGACTTTTAATCAGAAAAAAATGTCTGTCTATCCATCCGTCCATCCACTGGAATAGTATACAAGTCCAGAAATATAGGTCCCATGCAGTGGAGGCTTCAGAAGACTTATCAGTGTTTTACCTTGTCCATCTTTTCTTGCCAGTGTTGGACAGCCAACTATGATCTTTCATGTGTCCCTGGAAGAAAACCCACAAAGGGATCCCAGAAAGCTGGAACTCTGGCTATTAGATGTCATTTTTCTCCCATAGTTTCTGATCCACAAGCTTGGATAGTTGCTTTGCTTGGGCCAGGATACAGTTTTGGCTAAACTGAAGCATTCTCATGCAGAATGAATCCTGGACACTAATTTATCTGTCATTATAAGCATAAGAAACACTTTCTTTTTTTTTTCAATAGCTAGCAAGCCGTGAGAAAGTAGTGAAGCCAGTTGTGAAACTGGTCAATTAACATATTGTCATTTCAAACATGCATCAGTTGATTTGATCATATTATATTCACAAAGAAACTGAAAAATGAGGAAAACAATGCATCATTGTGGTTTATGATTTGTGAAGATATTTTCCCAGTACTTTTCAGGCTGTGAACTAGAAACATTTTCATTTATCTGTAGGTATGTGTGAGGGGGAACAGTATGACAGAGAGCACAAACGCACACTGCAAAGTTTTTGGAACAGCGCTTTTAGTTGGTAGATTTATCTTGTGGCTATAAAAGACGTGAATTTCTCCAGAACAAAACCCGTTTCTTGTTTATCTTTGCTTTCTCTCCAGAATCTTATAAAGCAACCAAACTACTAAATGTTAAAGTGTGTTTATCAAATTTGAATGCAAGTCAAATTTGGATAACATTTGTCAAATTAGAATGTGCTAGACGTTATCACATAAAAATAATCTTGCTCTGAGTTTGAGATTATTCCTCAATCTAGGCCAATAGTGAATTAGTATATTAATTACTTTTATTAACCTAAAATCTCTAGTAGATGGATTGATTTCTTAGGAACATAAATCCACATTTAACTATACTACCAAAGCCAGAATCAATGAATACTGCCCACCATTGTCTATCACATAAGATGTTAAATACAGAAATAAAGAATGCTGAATTCAATGGAATTACTATAGAAAATAAAGTTTATAAGAATGCCATTATCATACTAAACTAGAACAAATTTACAATCCAGATCTTCAAAATAATCATCCCATTCTTATCGAATTTTAATAGTTTCATAGTGAGTATGTATCTTGCTAATGTGACCTCTATTAATACATATTTTTTACCATTCAAATCCATGGTCTGTCACCAATACTTGAATTTTTCCAGTTCTAAGTACAAAGAAGAAATAGAAGGAGAAGATAAAAAGAGAAAATAAGTTTTTTAAATCCTTTAATTAAATATAAGGAGAGTCCTGTAATCTAGATAAGAAATATTTTCCAAACCACACAACTACCAGTTGGTGAAAACTTCAGGGCTATTCCATATGCTTCAGTGGTGCCTCCATTATGCACCTTCATTTTCTATTCATTCTCTCCAAGTGAGAATTATTGGAGTGAGAATTATCGACAATATTATAAAACTTTTGCCAAATTCATAATAGCAGATTACACCTGAGCCTAAAATTAAGCAGTATCTCTGTTCTAAAGTGAGCCTAACTTTTTTTTTTTTTTTTTTTTTACAAAAAGTGTCTGGCATTTTAACTGTTGTTCCTCTCCATATTTTTATCTCAAACACTGTGATATTGGTGAGAGCTTATATTTAGGGAGTTTTATGTGTCAGAAACTATCAAGAGCTCTACAAGCATTACTTTATTTAAGCTTCATAACAAACCTATGAGTAAAGTAGTAGTATCATTCAGCAGTTTGGGAAAAGAAAATCAAGGCTTGCACAGGTTAAGAAATATGGACAAGGTTTTAGGTAGTAAGTGGAAGAACTGGGATTCTAAAGATAACATGTCCTACTCAACTACTTCATTCATTTGAGCTAATCATCTTATCAAAAGTTACTGTACAAAGGGTAGCTATTAGTAGATGAGAGTAATGCTCTTAATTGGTTGAGCAGGCGCATTTGTGATCTATTCCTAACCTTTCCCCCCTCACCCCAAAATTTAGAATGTACTTTCTGTACTAAACTTAAACTTGGCTTGATTTTATTTTGCCATCTATATTCCTTTCCCTCCATGAACAAATTTTCATCAAGTATTTTATGTTGTGTGAATTTTTCTATGATAATTTTTTTTAGTAAATGAAGGACAATATATATAAAGAAATAAAAACTTACATATACAAGATAAGCATTAAAACATTTGAAATGATTTGTGCATATGAAGCTGCATCCAAAGGAAAAAGTGCCTTCTTGGAGTAGTTTGATATTTCTGAATTATTTATCAAGTCAGGTTTAAACATCATCTAAGGTGTTGAGAAGGCATAGTTGAGTATCATGTACCATAAAACTACAAGTTCCAAGAAAAACACCAGATTTGAAAAAATATATATTTAAAATGTATTTCAGTTGCCCATATAATTTATATTCTAGAGTGAATTGAGAGGAAAGTTGCTAGTTGCTGCAACACATTTAAGGCAGAAAGTCTGAGTATACTTCCTCACTTGGGTGTTGATATTATGTAAGTTTTGAATTAAGGGATGTCTGTGTTTTACTGTCAATTATGAAAACTTGAGCTCCTGGCTGAGGAAGTAATGATTTTAAAATAAAATTTTGCCTAGAGGGATAAAGCCTCCTGTCTCTGAGATGAAAATCATTGTTGGCTTGTTGCCTAATGTCTTGTATGAAGAAAGGGTGTGGATAGGTAAAGAAGCATAGTTTACACAAATTAAATAAGGATATTCAGAGATAATATATTGAAAAAGTCTGGTTATTGTTCAAAATGAGTCAATAAAAACATGTCAATTGAAATGACAGAGTACATATAAAACAAATCCATAACAACACTGCTAGACTAGAAGGGTTGCCATAAATACATCAATTAGAAATTTGGAGAAGTTACAAAGCAAATGGAATAAGATAGACAGCTAAATCCAACAGCATTAAAGAAGGAGATAGAGGAGGAGGTCTTCAAGAAAATATAGTGCTTTCCTCAGGAATTCTCAGAAATAGATTCTGCAAAATACCCTATAGCAAAATCTGGGGAGAGAGAACAGAGGGCTATGAACACCCAACCGGGTAATTATCGCATTTCATCAATTCTTAACTTTGCAGTTTTTCACACTTTGGCATTTATTTAATAATTTCAGTGTGTCTCAAAATCATGCAATGTCATACTTTAATTGGCAACAGTTTTTCTTTGTGGTGGTTTAGGATATTGATATGCCTCATAACTGATGATGTCGCCAGTTCTACGTTCTATGAAATACAGTAAACGAATGAACTGCCAAACCAGCTCCTGCTTCTCAGAGCAGCTACTTCTAGTGTTTGTCCCCAGGCTAAACTGAAGCTTTTAGTTGTTTTTGTTTGTTTGCATGTTTGTTTGCTTTTCTTTTTAAATGCAGGCTATCACAAGAGAGAAGTTTCCAGAGTGGCATTGGGGTAGATAAGATGTTAGTGTTAAAAGCTAAGGCACATTTATGATCCAGGGCAAGAAATAGTGAACATGGAACAATATATGGAAAAACTCTACCCCATCCCAAATAAACCTGTACTCTCCTCTTTAGAACAATCATTCAAGTACGCAAAAAAGAGTAAAGATAGTTTCAATAATAGAAACCCTTTAAAATGTGACCCCCCCCCATGAACTCTGTTTGAAATAAATTGAAAATATTAATATTCTCTACTGAAAAATAAATCAAAAACTCTAAAAGAAGTTAATATGGAGATAGGTATAAATAATTATCAATAGGACAGATGTGAAAATTAGTGTAATTGTGAAGAAATGATTGGTAAGAAAGTAAAGGCAAAATGTAAACTAATATGAAAGTTACATTCTGGGAGGCTTTATCAAAACAAGAGTTCAGAATAGGAAATAAAAATGTTCAAATTTTCTTGTGCTATTTGGACAGTAGTTATTGAAACTATTATGTTATTTCTTGACATTGCTAGAAAATATGCATTTATACACATTTTGAAAATTCTATAAATGTAACCACAAAAAATATTGGAAATAGGGTACGTAACCCCCAGATGACTAGCAAGTACCCCGGCACAACTGCTGAGGAATAAAGAGATTTCAATTAACCCAGCTTGAGGCAGTAAAGAAATAACAATAAAGCAATGTGAAAAGAAAATGAAAAATAAAAATGTTCACATGAAACAAAATGTATTCTCAGTCAGTGTAGAAACAGCCAGGATGGTTGAAAGAGTGACTTTGGAGGCACCTCCCTTGACACCAAAGAACTCTGTGGAACGGCTGGCTCACTTTCTCCAAGCTCACCTTTCCTTAAACTCAATCTTCTCTTTTACAAGTTGGGAGGAGGATGGGGAGGAACAGTGCACATCTTCAAATTCCCACAGCCAGGGAGGGTGAGCAAATTCTCTTGGTGCTGGGCAGCTAGCCTCAGGGCTTCCTGGAGCCTGAGCTCAAACCATTTATTTCTGTCGTGCAAGGCCATCCTCACACTGGGGCTGTTAAAATTTATCAAGAAGAGTTCTAGAGTAGCATTTCTCAAACATTTTGTTGTCAGAAAACCTTTATACTCCTCAAAAATATTGGATACCTTAAAAACTGTTTGTGTGGTTATTTATTATTTTTCATACTGAAAATAAAACTAACAATAAAATACTATTAAATTATTTAAAATAACAATAAACCAATTACATGTTAACATAAATAATGTATTTCAGTAAAATTTAACTATATTGTCTAAACCAAATAATATAACCAATAATATATATGATCATCAAAATTGATGACCCAATTTATTTGATAAGAATCAATCCTCCTTTCTGGTAATCCTGCCTAAGATAGGCATAGAAGTTACTTAACTAGTTAAATTATTTCAGACAGTTCTCCTTGCAATGTATATTTTATACTTCTGTGGTCTTTTGACTCCATGAGAACCCAAACAAAGCTCTTTTGTTTCATTATTTAGCTTTGTCCTCAATAACATCCTTGAAAACACCATGGAAGCAGTGATGGAGTGCAAGCAATGTAAGATTTCAAAAGACAGGAGGAGTCTGGATTCTAAACTTTGGTGTGCCTTGTAAAAACTACACCCCATGTTTTACTTCCTTCACCATCAAAGAGAAAACAATAATACATGTCCCACAAAGCTGAGGACAATTTATATGATAATGATTTTCGCAGAGTTTATCATTCTAGAAAATAAATATTTATTGACAAAAATAAAAAGAAGAAACCCTACTATCTCATAAATTCCATTGTCAATTTATTTATAGATCTAATTATATATGTTCAAAAAGGAAGGAGTACATGAATATCAAGTCAAAACCACTGTCAAACAGAAGAAGCTCACATTGCTGGGGAGAATTCTATGATGGCTCCAAAATTCATGGCCCCTAATGTATAATATCCTGCCCTGGAGTATAATGGGATAGTAGGTCCCTTGATTGAGTTAGGTTATATAGCAATGATGGTGTGATTGCCATTCTCATGATTGTATTGTATTATACAAGACTCTGTTTGTAGCTAACTGAATAGACATTTTTCTCTTGTCTGAGAAAGTAAGCTGCCATGGTGTGAGAGGGTCAACTAAGACCCAAAGGTGGCCTCTATAATTTAAGAGTGACCTTTAGCTAGCAAGAAATCGGGAACCTCAGTCCTACAACCATAAGGAACTGAATTCTGCCAATACCTGAATGAGTTTGGAAGAGGATCTAGAGCCACAGATAAGACTGTAGCACCAGCCTACACTTGGGTTTCATTTTGGTATAACCCTGAGCAGAAGCCCCAGCTAACCCAGGATTTTTGTTTGTTTGTTTGTTTTTTGTTTTTTTTTGGAGACAGAGTCTCCCTCTGTTGCCCAGGCTAGAGTGCCGTGGCGTCAGCCTACCTCATAGCAACCTCAAACTCCTGGCCTCAAGCAATCCTTCTGCCTCAGCCTCCTGAGTAGCTGGGACTATAGGCATGTGCCACTATGCCCAGCTAACTCTTTGTATATATTTCTAGTTGTTCAGCTAATTTCTTTCTATTTTTACTAGAGACAGGGTCTTGCTCTTGCTCAGGCTGGTCTCCAACTCATCAGCTCAAACGATCCACCTACCTCGGCCTCCCAGGGTGCTAGGATTACAGGCCTAACCCAGGTTTATGACCCACAGAACTGTGAGATAATACATGTGTTGTTTTCAGCCACTTAATTTGTGGTAATTTATTGTGCAAAAATACAGAAATAATAAAACGAGTTAAGGAAAAAGCTATGCGAGCTCTCAAGGATGCCTCAGGAACAATGGATACTAGCAGCTAGGTGGATAGTTTATTTTGAGAACCATCAGGTTGTGGTAAGCCTAAGGATATTGGAGACCCCTATCTTCATCCAGGTGTTGGAACTGGGACTATACATTGTCTCATTAGGTCTAACGTGAAAACTAAGAGACAGCAAAGACAATAGCAGAATTGATTTAGGTAAAAAGTGATTAAATTGCCTCATGAATAAAGATTTGTTCTATATATGTCTCCTTGTTTTATAAATGCTACTATAAATAACATATTTTAAATTAAAAGTAATATTTTCTAAACCAAAATAATATTCAAAGTGATATATATATAATCATTTATATTTATGGGAATGAATTTGTTACTTTAAAAAAAATTAATATCTTTTCCAAAGTTTTTTTTTCCATTTTCCTTTTTCCACAGAACACTGTGCAAATAATTTGTTAACCCACACCTCTGAAGCCATACTAAGTTTGATTATATGGATTAGAATAATACACAGTTTTGTCCATGTGGTTGCCTATCAAATGTATGCTATAGGGAAAAAATTAAAGCATACAGAAAAGCATGAGGTTTTCTTCCTTTATTTCTCCCAATTAAGAAAATTGATAGACTGGATTTTATTGTGAAAACAAAAGTCAAAGAGGGGTTAGGAGGCAGAGACATTGATAGGACTGAACATCAGCTTTAAGCAATAGTTTTTGGAAGTTGTTAAGCCCCTTCAAGAACTGTGAGGCCGGAGTACCTATAGATCTGTGTTCCACAACCTGCATTTCCCAAGATTTACTAATTTATAAAGAGCACAATAGAGTTCTGAGAAATTCTGTCTCCAATTCTTATCTCTCGCCAGAACAGACTATGAGCTCCCTGGGAATGACCAGTTCTTACTCATCTCTGTAGTCCCAGAGCCTCTAGAGGGTCTCATATATAGAAGCCCAGTAATTTTTGAACAAAACCATGCTCAGTAAATTTATTGGATGCACCAAATCTAATCATTCCTGACCATTAATCTATGACATGTCTTGTAAAAGCTACTTTACACCCTATATTGTCCAGGAATTTTTACATGATTAACTGCATATCATTCAGTTTAATTCTCATGTATTTCCCCCTCAGCACTGTCATTATAACTTTGGGCCATTTAAATGTGTACTTCTTTGCACATTTTGCCATGAGCCAGAATTTTCCTATGCTTCTTGTACTCTATTATGTAACCCCCAAAAAGCCAGTTTCTGTGTCTTCCAGTTCACATACATGTCCAGATTGCCTTGGTCAGGCACCTGTTCACAGGAGGCATGTGATCAATATACTTTTCCAAGTGACTGATACTTGCCAGTGTTTGTGATTGTTGTATTTCATCTTGGTTTAAATCCCATAGTAGGTATATTTTCTTCTGGCTGAATCTTCAGCAAAACAGATAGCATGTGTCTGCACATTGATCTCTCTTGAAGTGGCAGAATGAAATATTTTGTTGTAGGAAAAATTGTTTAGAAGCCTCTGAATTGACCCCTTTTGTGTACCAAATTGACATTTTGCACAGCTAGTTTTATCTTTGCTTAAACTAGTATTGATCGAACTATCAAAGACTGTGTTATAGTTTGAACGGCTTTTCTAGAAGGACCCCCCCCCCAAAAAATAATGGTTTTCATTTAAATCTTTAAATCAATCCTCATCTTGTTGACTATCACAGGGTTTTAGATGGTAGGGACCTTGATTAATTTTCCTTGATTAATTTTTTTAATCTTATTTACCATGAAAAAAAGCAATAAAGGCATCTGAGCTCTCTACTTTTGTGTCATCCACCACTCAATTTATTACATCTTCTACCATCATTCTCTGCCCTTGGAACCCTTCGTCTACAGAAATGCAGTTTTCTAAGAACCCTTGTTTAGATGAAGAATCAGAAGTGGATAAGTGCTTTGTGAAATACTAAAGAGCTCTGCTGGAATCTCAGGCTGATTTACCATAATCACAGGGGGGAAAATATGAACAACAACAACAAAAAACCCTTCTGATGGAACTTGTAGAATTCCTTAAAACAGCTTAAATTGGTCTTTATTACAAGAGGGGTGATGAAATTATTACATGAGAGAAATTAGAACTTGAGATTTTTGGAACAGGGGCATTCTTAAATCTCACTGCTGAGAAATGTGTAGGGTTTTAGCTGAGATTTGGAAAGCTTTTAGGCTTTTATTTCTCAGGTAAGCCTAGGAAAGACTAACTTTCAGCTAAAAATGGGTCATGGCAAGAGTAGTATTAATTACAGCTAAACCCCTCAGAGCACTCTACTATAAAGCTATAGATACAAAGGTTAAAATAAATTTCAAAGATTTACAAAATTTCTTATTTATATTTATACAGACTCAGAAGCACTCTTAGCTAAATCAAGCTCTGGAGTTAATGCCACCTAAAAAATACAACAAGCATTTAATGTGCAATTCCTTTATCTCACATGATTACTGTGGGATAATTTTTCATATTTGTTCTGCATATGCTTATCTTTGCAATTATTTGCCATTTAAAACTGTTAATTGATGATGACGTTGTATTAGGTTGTTGGTTTAAGGGGGTTCCAAAACTCACAAACCCACTCCTTGACCTATACAAATCAAAGCTTTAAGTAGACTTAGTAATGCTGAGACCTTTCTTAATGATGGCTGTTAGTTATAAAGTGTAGGACAGAAAAACCTCCCACATGCTCCTCTTTGCCCTCTGGCTAGCAATGTAAAGCTGCCTCCCTAACATGCCTTCTGCAGAGCTTGGCGCTTCCAGCCTGGATCGTTATTAATCAGCCACAACTTGGCATGGGTTAGTTTATCAAATGCAGATAGAATGAGCACAGTAAATTTTGTTATCCAATGATGGTGCTTCTCTAATGTCATTTAATGGGCGGTACAAAAATGCTAAATGTCCTGCTATGTGGACAGTCGAACAGAACAAAGAATTACCCATTCTCTTCCTGACTTTCAAATGCCTTGTTAGAGATTCAGAAAAAAGTTTATTTGAGCCTATAGTCTAATTCCATTTTAAATATCAGCAGAAATTGTTTGCCATTAGTATATAATGACCTTTGGCCTTTGCAGTTACACAATCAAAGTCTAAGTCATAATGTTAAATTGAACCCTTTAACAAGGATTGTTCCCAAATTCAGAAATAGGTATCACTGCTGGTGATAATTCTGGTCATCATTTTGTTTCATGAGCAGAACATACCACTATCAGTCTGCATTTATGAATGCCACATTATTGGTGAATCTACTTACGCCCCCCTGCTTCATTGTGACCTCTGGTGTACTAGTCTGAAAGATTTTACATATTGAAATTATCTTATTATATATTACTTTCCTTTTATTTATTCTTTATAATTTTAGTTAGAGCATTAATATGGTATTTTTAAATAAAGTTTTTACATAAACCATATTACTTATGGATGTAATTCAAGATAATAAATATGGCTTTACAAAATATGTATAATAAGAAGATACTGTTCGGGGTAAGAACACAATGAACTTGGAATATGTGAGGGGCCCGAGGAAGGAGAACCTCCCAAGGACATGTTCACCTATTCACAGCTGTAGGCATCAAATCCAGACAGATATAATATTCTGATAAAAACAGGAAAATGGGCAAATTTATGCATTAATTGATTCAAGAATTCATTCAGTCATCTAACAAATTATAGAGACGACAGTACTGTAGTAGGTGCTGGAGATTCACAAAGTCATGAGTCCTCAATCCCAGCTCTCAAGTAGTTCTGGTAGGAAAAACAAGTGCATGTATAAATGATTACATATATTGAGGCAAGTTTAATTATAAAAGTGAGCATGGTGGAAGGGACCTAACCTAATGTAGAATAAGGGGGACCTGGGGACACTTCTCAGGGGAGACGGGCTGGCTGCAACTTAATTCATTGGCAAGACTTAGAAAGCCAAATGACAGGCTGAGAGGCAAGTATTAGAGGACAATAGGAAGAGAAGAAAAAAAAGGAGGGGAAAGAAAGAAAGAAGATAAGTAAAAGTATATGAATAAGAAATACCTTGCTGGGTGTAGAATATCTCAGGTAACAATTGTGAAGCAGGAGAGAAAGGCAGGGGCCAGATATTTGAAGACATTAGCAATTATCTGAATTATTTGTTGTTTTTTTTAATTTTAATGTTTTTTATTTCAGCATATTATGGGGGTACAAATGCTTAGGTCACGTATATTGCCTGTGTCCCACGCAAGTCAAAGATTCGAGTATGTCCATCCCCCCGATAGTACGCGACATAACCATTAGGTGTGTATATATACTCATCCCCTCCCCCGCATCTGCCTGACACCCGACGAATGTTATTACTATATGTGCGCTTAAGTGTTGATCAGTTAATACCAGTTTGATGGTGAGTACATGTGGGGCTTGTTTTTCCATTCTTGTGATATTTCACTTAGTAGAATGGGTTCCAGCTCTATTCAGGATAATGCAAGAGGTGCTATATCACCATTGTTTTTTGTGGCTGGCAGTTACTGTTGTTAATCTTTCATTGTGCCTAACTTATAAATTAAACTTTATCATAGGTATATACATGTATATAGGGTTCAGTACTATCCATGGTTTCAGGTACCCACTGCGGGTCTTAGAATGTATCCCCTGTGAGTAAGGGGGCCTACTATACTTTTATAGAATAATATAAAAAATGGATATATTTTTGAGAAATCTTTTAGATGAATCTCACTGGTAGCTGTGAGAAGAAAAGTGTTGAGGAAAATGGAAGAGGAGGCAAGGTATAGTGGGTACACTACTATAGTAATTGAAAGATTAAACAAGGTTTATAACAGGACAGCGGAAGAGTAGGAAACATTGCATCAAACACCCATAAAGAGAGGTGGTTGAAATACACCATTCGTCAGGCTCCATCAACAGAGGCTCTGCACAGGTTGGTCTGAGTTGAGTAGCAGGTATTGGTATGTCTTCTAAGTTTCCCAGGTAATGATGAGATTGAGAAGCATTAGATTAAGAAACTACTTAGAAGAATAACACCAGGACTTGACTCATTGGAGGTGAGAATGAAGGACAAAGAAGACAATGAGGATTACTCCTAGGGTCCTAGTTTGAGAAAATCTGCTAGTTGGGATGGTATTGATTGCATTAAAGGAGGCAAAAGAATGAATTGCTTAAAGATATAATGCATTCCAAATGAGTGCATATTGAGTTTGAGGTGTCTGTGGTATATTTGGGTGCTGATAGTCAGCAAGCAGGTGAATATAAAACTTCAGTACTTTGCAAGTTGATATAAAATATCAATACTTTGGAAAAGATGTGCAGTTTGAAGGTAGAGATTTCAGAGTCATCATGTCTTGAGAAGGGTTTAAAACAAGAAAATGCATAGTATTCTTCAGGGAGAATGTGTGGAACTAGAAAGGCACAGGATTAATAATGAAGATCTGCACACTATCAGCATTTCAGGAATGAGTAGAGGAAAATTCACCAATGGAAGTGGCCAGAAGGAGTGTTAAAGAGATTTAATAAGAACGAGGAAAGTGTGGAGTCACAAAAAACAAGAAGGAAAAGATTCTGAAGACAGTGTCAGATGCAGCAAAACGATGATCTAAGATCAGAGCTGAAAACTGTTTATTGGCCTCAGATTTTAAAGGGTCATGAGTGACCTCAGCATGGGCACTTTTCAGTGCAAGATAGCTAGGTTGAATTGGGTGGAAGAGTAAAAGAGTGGTGAGAAATAGAGTGACCACCAGCTTTTCCTTTGTAAAATCTGAATGAGAAAATCAATGAAGATGTGATGATGCTATTGTAATAGCCAGAGAAGGACAATATGAAATATTCAGAATAGTGATGGTAGTGCTTGTTTTACTGATCAGTGACAGAAGTGAAGAGAAGGATGAGGATAATTTTTATTAGATCAGAGGGACAGTGATTTTAAAAGGTTATCTAAAAAGTAGCAAGTAGAGAGTTTGAATATACAAGAAAGGAATGCCTTGAAGGCAACAATTATGAAAAGGAATGAGGCCACAGATTGATGCAAAAAAAAACAAGTACTTTTATTTTGTCATGGGCTACCAAAACCAAAGATTTTTTTTCAAGGGCAAGGAACAAAAATATTTAGGGCAAGATGGGGTGGAAGGCAAGTTAAAATTCCACCTTAACTGAAAACTTAGTCCAAAAAATTTTCCCTTTCTTTAAAATATGGATATATATATATATATTGAAATGATTACAAATTTATTACTAACATATTGGTATTTTTACGTAGCTATAAGCGAATGGCTAAGGCTTAGATACCAGGCCTGTCTGGCTCCAAAATTCATATTCCTTCCTGTCTCCCATATCCACCCCAGACTGAGAAGGCTTCATGGTGCTTTAATGAGTATTACGGCATAACAGTAATCAGGAATTAAATATATGACAAAATTATGAAGTAACTACAAAGTGCAAGTCAAGGAATATCTTTAAAACTCCATGGCACTGTGCTTAGAATTGCTTAGTTCCACTTACTCTTAAGTCATTCATATTACTCTATACGTTTTCCCCTAGTAGATACCATCACCCATAAACCATCATCTTAATATTGACAAAGTAATGGACCCATTGATTTTGACTGGTGTTCACCATAGAACAGGCTTATCTGGGAACATGCCACAACAGTTCTGAGTTAACAGATTTGCTGTCCTACTTCTACACATCAGGCATCAATTGAGCACATCAGGATTGTTTATAATATTTATTTTACTCACTAGCTGTTAAATCCTAGGCAAGTAATGCAACCTCTGTGAGACTCAATTTTCCCATTTTTTAAAATGAATGTGTTACTCTTTGGTTGATCCCCTCAACTAAAAAATGCAACAACTCTGTAAGTTATCACATAGTTGTATGATGGGAGATGGTAGTTGAGGGGGTAGTGAAAAATATAAAAGCTATTGAATATTTGATTTAGCCAGTGGTCCTAAATTGTCTTGGTTGTTCTTAGATATGTTGAAAAAAATCTCTGCCTTATGTTATAAGAATTGTATTTATTTGTTAATCACCACTTAGAAGTGTGGCTCCAAAGGACTCATAGTAGTTCATTTGTACTCTCTCATTAGTTGATTCATTGGTTATTTTATTTTTGATTTATACATTCATTCAGGAGAAATTCACTAGAAATCTTCTATTTCTCAGATATTATGCTACGTGCTTTGAGGAAGTCAAATATAGAATAGGAATTTTTCTTTCATGCAAGATAAAGTTATATAAGAGAATTTAGCATGCATAAGAAATTTGTTGTAATGTAAAAGGTGGTAAACACCTTAAGCTACTACAGGCATAGCAATACGAATGCTCCTTCAATCAATATTATAATAAAATTTTACTTTTTAATTAAATCCCTAGATGATTAATATGCACATTAAATCTTTAGAAGCACCCTGATCTAGTTCAATTTTTTTCTCAAAGTAGAATGGAAGGACCATGTACAACAGCATCTGGTTAAAATGCAGATTTTGGATCCTACACCCAGGAGTTGTTTTAGTAGGTTTGAAATGGGGCTCCAGATCTTCACTGAAACAAAATTATCCCCATTTTTTGCTGAATTTAGTTTGAGAACTACTGGTTTGGGTGTTGGGGACACAAAGATGGGTAAGACAGAATCCATGTCTTATGAAATCTCACTGTTTTCTATGTACAATTTCCAACTGGGTTCAAATAAATTTCCCATCTTCTTTATGGTGGTTTCTAGTAGCAATATTGTAAAAATCTGTACAGTGCGAGAGAATCACATGAAAATCAAACTGAGATTCATCCTCCTTCTTAGGAACTTCCGATGGGCTGTTAAATAAACCACCAAATAAAGGCTAATTTATATTATTATAGCTTCAGAGTTTTATTTCATGGCACAGCTGTTTTTTAAGTGTTGGTAATCCCTCTGAATATGTGTGTTAACTCTATTAATTATGCTATTTGATTAACTGGAACATGCAAATCTCTAATCACATCCAATAGCAGGGAGCTTAAATACTTTCATATCTGCAATACTATTGATTAAATTGTGATGCTTCTCTTTAAAGGATTTGATAAATATTATCTTTGTTATACATATTAAAATAAAGCTTTTCAAAACAAATCTTCATTTGGGGGAAGGGTTTTTGGAAATATAATTATCTTTACAAATTTGATTTAAAAAATAGTAACCAACTATTACAGATCATAGCCATTAAAGGTCTGCCTTAGGTTAAAGCCATAGTAACTTCCAATATTATTAATTAACCATAACCCAGGAGAGAAATGAGTTTAACATTTTCTCCAATATAACTTATGAAACTAATTAATATCAAGAGTTGTGCTGGATTGACAGGAATTCTTTAGCTGAGTGGTAATAGATATATATTGTATAAAACTGAATCTTTACTTGTACAGACAAAATTTCCCTGAAGAACTCTTGCTTATGGGTTCTCACTAAGATAATTTTCCTATTTGCTCCATTGAGCCCTGTTTAAATATTATTATGGGTTCCCAAAACAGAGGTAGATTAATGGATGGGTCAATTGGGCAGTTGCCTAGAGGACCAAAATATACAAACTGCTTAAAAATTTTTAAAAAATAAAACATAAAACTCACTGGGTTAGATAAGATTTATAAGTTTAGTTAATTCAGGTTTATGCACACAATTCTATACAGAAGTAGTGAAATGGAAGTGAGTGACAGTCTTGCCATAACACCCAGAATTCTCAAGTAGAATTGCAAATCTAATCTGTTAAAGTACAAAGTAAGCAAATAGTTGATTTTAACCAGGTTTAGAATTTTATTGAGCAGTACAACAAAAGAAACAATGTGGTAAATTGCTTGCAAGGAAGTTACAGTGATAAAAAACAGAAACTGAGCTGGGTGAAGATGAATATAAGAACACAGGGGAGTTGATTGATAATAAGAAAATAGGCCAACAGTTTGGAGGCTTCTTGCCTTCATTCTTGTGAATTACTGGAGTGGGATTAATAGAATAAGGAGATGATCAGAGGGACATGTTTGAGAATTCTGATGTTATAATGATATGGTCAAATCCAAGTGGGTTGATGAAGTGAAATGAAGTTTAAAAAAAAAAAAAAAATCGTTGAAGCCACCAAGATCAAGCAAATGAGAAAACAAGGTTTGGAATGGACCACCTTTGAGATCATGTTGGCAGGAGTAGTAGTTTAAGAAAGCTAGTTAGCCAAGTGCTGACAACATCAACAAATGAGGGTGGAGGAGAGTGAGAGAAACTAACCAGGAAGTTAGCCAAAATGAGAGCCAACAGTGCAAAATATCAAACAAAAATTCTCCTAAGGAGTTATGCAAGAAAGAGATTCGGTTAGAAGCAGCAATATTGAGCAAGTACAAGGAAGGTAGGAGAATGAATCAACCTGTACTTGTGGGTACTGCGGGGTAAATAGAGTTCTTAAGGAAAGTTTGTTTTAATTTTCAGCAAGAACATGAAGGGGATGTCCAGGGAAGTTGTTTACGAGTTTGTGGTTATTGGAACACCGGTGCCTGTTACGGGCTGAATTGTGTCTCCCAAAAATTCTTGTGGAAGGAGAGTTGAAGTTTTAATCCTCAGTACCTCAGAATATAACTGCATTTGGAGTTAGGGCCTTTAAAGAGGTAATTAAGCTAATTAAGTTAAAGTGAGGTCATTTGGGTGGGACTTCACCCAATATGATTGGCATCCGTATAAGAAGAGGGGATGAGGACACAGACACACAGAGGAAAAGCCATGTGAAGACCTGGGGAGAAGGTGGCCATCTATAGCCGAGGAGAAAGGCCTCAGAAGACACCAACTGTGGTGACATCTTGATCTCAGATTTCTATAACTGTGAGAAAATACATTTCTGTTATTTAAGCCCTTCCAGTCTGCAGTACTTTGTATGTCAGCCCTTGCAAATTAATACAGTGTCAAAGGCATAGCAGAAGTGTTTGGGACAACAGGGAGGAATAGATGCAGACATCAATTTAGGGGAAATATGAAGTAGAAGAGAAGTATCAGCATGATGATTAATAATGAAGACACATTATTATGACAAAAATATACAAATACATGAGGCAAGATGAAATTAGTACAGATGAGTAATGCATCCATGCAGCTTACTGCCCCCATTACAAGGACTTCACCATTGTACTATCTTTAGCAATGTAACTTTATTATTCCAGGAACCCCCTGCTCAGGAAGATAAAAATTGAAAATAACTTTATTATTCATTTTAGGTGATTTCTCAAGGATCCATCAACTCTTCAACAGGAATCATCAAATGATGTTTACATCCCAAGACTCTTTGAATCCCCTGCCTTCTCAATATCCCTGCCTTACTGTGTCTTAAACTATGGTATCATGATCCTTGCTCAGTTTAATGAAGCCCCCAACTTAAAAGACCCACCATAAACTAAACTTCAATATCTCATTAATACCTTGGCTTTGCCCTTCTCTCCCCTGAGACACTGCTAAAACTCAGTGCTCTCCCTCACTGCAGTACAAATAAACTGAGCTTTATTCTACCAATAAGTGATTTTGGTGACAATCAGGGGAGCCAACATTTAATAAAGAGGTAATTATTCAAGATCTTAGAGAGGCTGGTTATTTTCCTGGTTGAGGAGGCTGATGGATGAATTACTGAAGTGTATCCATTGAAAATCTCAAGGTGGGTGTTCTTGACAGTTACTCAGGGTGTTTTAGCAACTGGGGCCATCTAACAACTGCAGACTTTGGATCAGCTAAATGCTGAGTGGAAGAGCTGACTCACTGCAGAAGGTTGCTGATTCCATAAATGGCAGGAAAGGAAATTAAAAAGGCTGGAATTCAGAAAACTGGCATAAAATGAAGAAGGTGGATCAAGCCAAGCATTAATAGACTGATTTGGATCAACAAAATGCTGGATGTGGATAACCATAGGAAATGCATTTTGATCGTTACAGTATGTACATTACAAAGCAAGAGGATTTGTACTATTACTAAAAAGAATACAATTTCGCTGTAATGATGTAACAATTTAGAGACTGTAAACACCTAACAAAATACTTTAAGAATAAATAAAACAAAACCTAACAGAATTAAAAGGATAAACTAACAAATTTTAGCTAATTATATTTAGTAATTGATAGAAAAAAAAGACATAAAAAATTTGTAAAACATACATAAACAAGAAGAAGTGATATGTTCTCCTGCTCAAATCCCTGGCAAACAACAAGTATTAAAAATTAGATAAATTAAAAAAAAGTTACTTAAAAAAGAATGCTTCAATTGCTGACAGAATCCAGAGAAGAGTTTAGTCTCAAAAAATTGCAATTACAAGGGAGTAAGAACTGTAAATTTGTGTCTCACTGGCCCAACCCTCATGGCAACAGCTGTGAAAAAAACTACGGGAGGAAAAACTCACAGCCTGTTTGGCTAAAGATACTTAAAATCAGAAATTCAGAGATGGGAGACAGCTGGAGATGTATAGGGGAAATCTTGCCAGCACAATTATCCCAAGAGTGACACTCAATATTGAGCATGAACTGCTCAAATTCCTGGCTGACAGGTAAAAAATAAATGAATAAAAAATAAAATCAATTTTAAAAATTCATGTATAATAAGAATCCAGAGGCACAGCAGAAAAGCAGGTAAAGACGAGACATAAATCTCAGGATAGAAGATAGACCATCTGAATAATAATATTAAAATGCTAAGGGAAACTGATATCAATGTAGAATTTCGTACACAACTACTGAAAGACTCTCTTTAAAAATGTTGAGATGTTAATTCAGGAAGAAGAAAGTTGAACTACTCTTAATTTATTTGTAAAGTTTAATTTCATTAAACACAGTTTTTATTTCTTGAAATTCCTTGGGTGCATTTCAAATTATTCTATTCTTTTTTATGCTATTTCTTCCGATGTGAATGATTTCTATTATGTTATCTGCTAGTCCTTATTTTATATTCCTTATCCACATTGAATATATGGAGCCAGACGTGTGAGTTTGATGCTTTTCTTGCCCGACTGTGCATTCTCCAACCGTGCTCAGCTCAGGCAGCAGAAAGCTTGACAGGATAAAGTACACAGCTGGCAAGGCAGCTAGAATTTCAGTGGGAAATTCCCATAAGCAAGGAAATCACAAAGAGGGAGAGCCCCGTCTCTGCTCAGATTCTTTGCACAGAGGAGATGTACAGGGAGCCAGGGAAAAAAGCACCATCTACATCTAGAAGGCATGAGAACAGAACAGAAGTACCAACTGCTGCCTGTGAAGGAAAGGACTGTTTGCAGTTTGAACCCAGTGGGTTAACTGCCTACCATTACAAAACCAAGAATCCACTGAATACAACAGAATCAAGAGCTACTATAATGTATTATCTGCAATGTCCAATTATCAGCAAAAATTTATTAGACATGCATGTAAATATAGATAAATGTAAAAATTAGACAAAATATAGAGAATCATTTGTAGGTACCGGAGAGTAACCACCTTAGGTACCAAGGTAATTCAATGAGAAAAAAAAACAAAAAAGCCTTTTCAACAAATGGTGCTAGATCAACTGCCTATTTCCGTATCAAAATTACCCTCAGCCCATACCTTACATCACATACAAAATTACTTTAATGTGGATTATGGATCCAAACATAAAAGATAAAATAATAAATCTTTTAGAAAAAACAAATGATCTCAGGTTAGACAAAGATTTCTGAGATGAGACACAAAAACACTTTATCAGAATTAAAACTCCTGCACATCCTAAGACTTCATTAAGTATATGAAACGAATCACTCACAGGTAGAATATACTCACAATACATATATCTGATGCATATTTATCTAAAAATGGATATGTGTATATTTATGTACATGCACATATGTATATGGTGTTTCCCAACACAGTAAGATGACAAGTATCCCAATAAAAAAAAGACAAAAGACTTAACAGACTCTTCACAAAAGAAGATACATGAAAGGTTGATAAACCCATAAAAAGTTGCTTGCTGTCATTAGTCATCTTAAGAAATGCAAGTTAAAAAAAATGAGGTAACACTACACACACACACACACACACATACGGGAGAAAGGTTAAAATTTTAAAATTCAAATGATGCCAAATGTTGGTGAGGAGAATATCGAGCTATTGCAGTTGGCAGTGTAAAGCTGCAAAACAACTTTGCAAAATAGTTTATCAGTTTCTTAATTAGTTAAACATACACTTAACATTATGGCACAGAAATTCTATTCCTAGGTGTTAACCAAAGAGAAGTTAAAACATACCCATAAAAGGACAAAAATATCCTTATCAGATTTAATCACACAGTGCCACACTGAAAATAGCCAATTCCACAACGAAAATACATCCATCAACCAGGAAATTAATAAACAAATGTGATATAATCAAACAATGGACTACTACACTGCACTAAGACAAATTTATCAAGAGAAACATGTGTAACCAAATCTCAAACATATGTTGAGGGTAGTAAGCCAGGTATGAAAAAATATATACTGTATCATTCCATATAAAATTTGAGAACAGAAAAGATTAAGCTCCAGTGCTACAAATAAGAACCTTACTTTCCTCTGGGGTGGGAAGGGATTGGTAGAAAGGGGCACTTGGGAATCAGCTGGGGTAATGACAATATTTGGTATCTTCATTGGTTACATGGCTATAGACCATGAGTTACTAGACTCATGGAGCTATATGAAAATTTTGTGCCAATAATAATAGTGTTTCTTTGTGTGCCTGTAAAACTCTTACTACTTTCTATTGCTTGAATTTACATCAAGATGACATAGAAACCAACTTTCTTTCTTTGGTTTGTTTGGCTTTTCTTTCTTATTTTTAAATATTAATTTTCTTTGATGGCTTAGAGTCAATTAGTCTTTTTTCTCTCTTTTTTTATTTAATACATTAATTTTGAATAATATAATTTTGTAATATATATGGGTATCATTCCAGATGAATTACCTCCATTGTACTCAAGGTTTTCCCTTATTTAATTTAATAACCTGCTCTAAGTACCCAGTGTTTCCTTTTCAGTCCTTTTCTACTAATTATTTTTGGGAAATGTCATTGACACCTTCTACCTATTGCTGAGACTTGACTCAATCCAGAGTGGCCCTGACTCTAACATGAAGTAGATATTCAGTCTCTGTTCCATCATTCATGGGTATCTCACCATAGCCTTGAAGTCATTTGGCCTGGTGGTCAGTGTGCCTGAAATGAGCCCTTGTAGATTTGTAATTTTCAGATCACTTTCATGTGTCCTGTTTCCTCCTCAGAACCCCATCACGAACAGTTATGTTTACCATTTCCTACTTGTCATTAGCCGAGACTCAGAAAGATGAAGTGACTTGTTTTCTCAAATGGCACAATGCTAAGACTTCTTTACTTTAGTCAACAAATATTTGTCAAGTGCCCACTCTGTCCCTGTTTTTATCTCAGCATATGAGACAGAAAAGGAACTTGCCTTCAAGTTGCAGTTTCCTCCTGATTCTTACTGCTTTAGTTTTATCCATAAGAATGTGCTTCTGCCTTGAGGACTCTGTATAACACTCTAGTTCCTTTCTCTTTTATCTTATATAATCACAAACTAAATCCTTGGCCTTTTGTGCTGAGCTTACGTGCCCAACTTCTGATGCCCAACTCATTCTACAAAGGAACCAAAATAAATGAAACTACACCGCTCAATCACTGTCAGCAAAACCATGCCTGGCCACCTCCCATTTATCTAATCAAATATCCTTCATCTTTCACAGGAAAGCTAACCTAAATACTATGAGTTTCTCTCTTTAATCAAAAGAAGCTTACCAACACCCCATCTATCACAATATATTATTTAAATTTCTTCATAGCACTTATAACTTTTAATATTCTCCTATATGTACATTTGTTTATCTGCCTTTCCTCACTAGTACATGAGTTACATCAGAGCTGGTCCCTTTTCTGTCTTAATCACTAGGATAATGACAGAGCTAGTAAACACAATAAATATTTATTAAATAAGTTAAAGAAATTGTGGTGCTGTTGCAAACTAAAGGACTAAGAGACTTTATCTTTCTGAGTCTCAGATTCATCAAGTGTCCAATGGGAATGATAAAAGTAACTGTACATAGAGAGGTTTTGAACATAAAATATAGAATGTGAAAGTGATTTCAAGATTACATGATTTCTAATATGCTTTTATTTTAAATTACTTTTCTTGTCGCATTTTGAAGAGCATATAAATTCAAGTGTTACCTCAAAACTCCTATAAGGCAATCAAAAATAAGAAAATGTATAAGTAGTAATGATGCTTTAATATTCTGCTATACTACATTTGTGCAGGATTAAAATAAAATATACTTTATTTCTAAATCTGGAAGATTTGAGCTTGTTCAGTTACTCAGGAAGTGGAGCAACATCAAAAGTTGGAAAAACATAGAAATCTGCTGTGTTTCTCCAAGGTCTAATTATCAAATTCCAGGTGAAGGCAGATTCTAGATCCAGCACAATGTCCCCTGCTTGACCATATGAAGCTGTGCCCAGAATGATTGATGCCCAGGGTAAAGGCAGCCCAGGCCTTCCCTGGGAAAGAGCTGGAAAGGGGAGGTCTTCATGGGTGAAGCAAGAGCAGGTTTTCAAGACAATTAAACAACTTTGAACAAAAAGGTTTCTAGCATTCAATTATAACTAATTCCCTTTCACTTTTATCTTTCCTATAATCTGTGGCTTTTTAAGCATTTCCATGTTGCTCCCTGAAGCATTCTACTCAATACTGGCCTGGGCACTAAAATGATAGTCTATCTTAAATTTCCTTAGGCTCATTACTCAGCAATCAGTAAGCTCTCAGAGGGAGATAACATAACACATTATTATTTGGGTGCAGATGACTAACAATCACCATCTTCTGTTCCCTCCTTTTCTCTTCCCTGGGATGGGGAAAATTTACCTGTCAAACTAAGTGAATAAATTATAAAATTTCAGGTAGTAGGAGGGACAGATGTGAAAGAAATTTGTAGGAAGGGACATTTACTGTTAGAACTTAATAACAATTTTAAAGTACATTTATGTACTAATTCCATACAACTTTAGTTGCTTTGGTTGCAAGCAGCAACTAGAGTTATGATTTGCTGAGAATTTAATACACAGTTATCTCTCTAGCCTGTTCAACATGCATGCACTATTTTGCACATTTAACAGATAATTACATTGAAGTCAGACAGTCTAAGTCACAAACCCAAAGTTTCATAATTCATAAACCTGAAGTTGGGATTGAAGCAGAGGTCCAAAGTCTGCATTCTTTCTAAATGAAAATGTATCTGTTTGTACATGCCACAACAGCTATACAAGATCCATTTGTATCTGAATAGTAAAATATTGGTTTAAAAATGTCAATATCATTATATTACCAATGATCTGAATGAAAAGTAAGGCTTGTAACAGTTTTTTTTTGAGTAATCTTGAATGTCTAGGCATTGTTCCTTTGGGATGAATTTTTTATATTATTAATATATTTTGATCCAAGTGTAAGTCCTTCCAAATTTGCACCTAAATAAAGATTTCTTTTTTAAAAAATGGACTCCCTAGAGTAACCCTCCATTGGTATAGTATTCAGTGTTTGAAAAACTTCAGAATGAGATTAATGATGTTGGTCACTCTGTATCATAAAGTTCTTATGATTTGTTCAACAAACAGTAGTTTTTAATGAGCTCAGTCGCTCAAAGATAAAAGTATGTTAAGATATCGAAAATGTTAAAGTATTCATTATACAGCACTAATCATAATGGCTTAATTAACTATTAACGCAGATTTCACTTTCATTAGTATTTAATGGTAACTGAATATTCAAGTGTTCACTTAGCCTTTTCCAACATCACAGTTCTGGTAAGGAGATAGTCCCTTCAAACCTAGAACTTAGTGAGGGAGTAGATGTCAATGTAAATTAGACCCAAGAGAAAAAATTCCCATTTCTCAAGCTTACATTTCATGCCAAGCCATAGCAGGTGGTGAAGTCAGACAGGGGATGAATAGCACACTCCCTATTTATGAGCAGTACTATAATTGGAAGGTAGCAGCTGCCATCTGGCATAATTTTGGAGGGTGTTGAAAGGTCACCATGACCAAAATATTGAGTTAATGTTCTTTTGTGATTTAAAGTCAAGTAATATTTATTGAGCTATAACTATATCTCAAGGGCTGTCCCAGGGGTTTTCACATATGTTATCTTAAGAAAAGTCCTAACACAAACTCTGTTTTTATCTTTACTTATAAGATCAGCAAACTAAGGCTTGAAAAAGTAAAGAAGTTGCTATGAGTAACCTGGATAATACATAGGCAAACAGATTTAAATACAACTCCTCTAATTCAAAGGGTTGCATATGGAATTCTCACTAACATCCTCACTGTTCACAGGTCTTCTAGAGACAGGAGCATTTTAACCAGTCTCTATACTGACACCTAGAAAGTGCTGACAACCAGCTAATATTTATTTTGGCCCTGAAAAGAAACCTAGTAAACCAAGGTACTTGATGATTTATATAGGGTTCTATGTATAAAACCTAAAGGGAGATATTGACACAGCAGAGCCTGACCAATGATGGGAGAACAGGATAATGAACAAACTCTGAATTATTAAATATGTGAAATATTTGAAGCAAATAAAACATGAGGCATAGAGAATACTTTTAGAAGATACATTTTTGTCTTCAAGCATTTTGAAGAAATAAAAGAGATGTATTTTTATGTTTTAAGATGACTGAATATGGTAAGGCATGGTTAGAGACGTCTGAAATATAATGTAGCTCCCTGGGAGGAAGAAAGTGCCTTTGAGATGTCCAAGGAAAGGTGGAATGAATTCTTCATAGTAATGTGGAAGGATTCTATAAGCTATGTATTGGGTGAGTTTATATAACTTTTGTTAGGTTCTCCTTCCCATCATGAGATATTATGATAATGAATTGTCTTATTAAATTTCTTGAAGTTTTGTAAATCTTGCATGGGACAGAATACAAGAGATTTTATAACTTCACTGAAGATAGTATAGGGGAATTGGAAAGTCTCAGCAGAAGTGAGGCCACTCTTTAGAGCTACCTTGAAAGGTAAATGGCAAATACAAAAATGTACAAAATGTAATTCAAGAACCAACTAAAGTTCTTCTCGATCAAAAGAATTCCTCATTCTCTTTGTCATAGAGTCTGAAATTTCTACATTGTTAACATATTCAATTGGCTTTTAAAGGCTTCTTGATCTTTAGAAATTTCCATTAGAATGAATATACCCCTCCGGGGAGTGACACCATAAGCCTTTATCAACTACCATTTTGTAAAAGTATGACAGCTAGTTACAGTCCAACTCTAGGGGAATATGGCAAAAGTCTAGTACTGCAACCTATGAGAAAAGGGTCAGAAAGGGAGAAGAGTTAGAAAAGAGATTGCAAAATGGAGATAGATAGAAAAGCAAATCTTTTAGAAAGATGTCAGGAATTAGTGGTTATCAACTCTTTTTTTTTTTTTTTTTTTTTTTGAGACAGAATCTCACTCTGTTGCCTGGGCTAGAGTGCTGTGGCATCAGCCTAGCTCACAGCAACCTCAAACTCCTAGGCTCAAGAGATCCTTCTGCCTCAGCCTTCTGAGTAGCTGGAACTACAGGCATGTGCCACCATGCCCGGCTAATTTTTTCTCTATATTTTTAGTTGTCCAGCTAATTTCTTTCTATTTTTAATAGAGATGGGTTCTCTCTCTTGCTCAGGCTGATCTCAAACTCCTGAGCTCAAACAATCCTCCCGCCTCAGCCTCCCAGAGTGCTAGAATCACAGGCGTGAGGCACCACACCCGGCCGGTTATGAACTCTTTTAACGTGAACATTTTCCAGTAGCTACCTCTGAAACTAGACTACACACACACACACACACACATTTTTCTCAACAAATAAAATATATGCTTATTTGTAATCACACACATTGCTTGAAAAATTAAAAGTATGCTTATTTCTTTTTGAAAAATAATTTTAAATATTACCTTTTGAAATAAAAGGGCACAAATGAAAATTGTTCAGTTTGATGGACTTTCATAAAATGAACACACATGTATAAAAAATGCCCAGATCAATGAGCAGATTATCACTTGTATGTAAGAAGCCTCTCTCTAATCCCCTACAAATTACTAACTCCTTTCCTCTCCAAAGATACTATCTACCTTCCTGATTTCTAGCACCATATGTGAGTTTGGCTTATTTCTTAACTTTCTTCAAAGGGCATAATTTGTCTTGCATTTGGTTTCTTTCACTCAACAATGTTTGTAAGATTCATCCAGGTTGTAACAATAGCTTGTTCACTTTTATTTCAGTATACTATTTGCCATATAAATGTACATGATTTATTTCTAATCTTTATAATTAGATTTGATACCTTTCAATAAAAAAACTCATCAGAGTAAGCTTTTCTTTTAAGAAATTGAGAAGATATCTAGAAAATTTATATGAAAACTTGAATGACCAAGAATGGACAAGAATGGCCAAAGCTAATTTTGAACAAGCACAAATTTGGAGGACTGATTTCAAGACCTGTCACAAAATTATGACAATTGAGGTATTAGTGAAAATCATTATTATCTTTGAAACAGAATCAGGAATCAAGAAATGTTTCCACAACTATGTGGTCAATTGATTTTCAACAACGGTGCTAATAAAATTCAACAAAGAAATGAAAGCCTTTTCAACAAATGGTGCAGCAACAACTGTATGTCCACGTGGAAAAATTAACTTTAGTCTTTATCTTGTGCCATAACCAAAATTAAGTAAAAATGTAGAAGCTAACACTATAAAACATTCAAAAAAATAGTTTTGCAACTTTGACCAGGGAAATATTTCTTACGAAGGATAAAAAAAAAAACACAGATTGTAAAAGCATAATTGACAACTTGTGTATTTGTGCATCATTAAAATACAATAACAACAACAAAAAGAGGTTGGGAAGAAGAAAGAAAAGACAATCATAGACCTGGACAGGGTGGGAGGGGAGATATTTGTAATATGTATATCATATATCTGACGAAGGATTTGTAACAAGACTATACAAATCTTCCATTTTCTTGTAAAAAGATAGAACGTTATAAAAATGGGTAAGACAGAAGCAGAAACTACATAAAGAAACATATACAAACAGCAAGTATGTGAAAAAGATGTCCAAACATTTTTTGCTAAGACAATTCACATTAAGACTCCAGTCAGATTACACTACACATCCATTAAAAGGGCTCAAATTTAAAAGACATAATAGTTTCAACTTCAGGACAGAATGTGGAGCCATGGACTATTATAAGTAGCAGAGAGAAAAGATAATAAAATGTTAAACTAGATTAGATAATTTTTAGCTAATGTAGATTTGCACACATGCAACTATACACTCACATACCAGCTTAGATACAAATTCACAGATGACAGCAAAGGATCTCTAGTAGTTGTAGGGAAAATGGATGTGAAAATGTGTCAAAGGTAGGATGGCTATGGCTTGTTTTTCATACAATATATATATAAAAGTATACCTGAATATTCTTATATAAACAAGTACTTCTTGCAATTTTTTGAAATAGCAAATGATCTTTTTTAATGTTTTCTTTTATTATTTTTATTTGACAAATAAAACTATATATATTTACTATGTACAACATGATGTTTTAAAACGTATATAATTGTGGAGGGCATGGGTAAATTGAGCTAATTAACATATCCATTAGCTCATATAGTTATCATTTCTGTGGTGAGAACATAAAATCTACTCTACGCATTTTTCAAGAACACAATGTATTGTTATTAAATATAGTCATCATGTTGTAGAATAAATCTCTTGAACTTATTCCTTCTACATAGGAGGATCAATGATGAATGAATAAAGAAAATGTGGTATATATACAAAATGTATTACTATTTAGCCATAAAGAGGAAGGAAATCCTGGCATGTGTGACAACATGGTTGAACCTGGAGGTTCAACAAAATAAGCAGCACTGAAAGATAAATACTACATGATTGCACTCACATGTGGAATCTAAGAAAAGTGAACTCACAGAAGCAGAGAGTAGAATGGTGGTTAACGGGGGCCGAGGTGGTAAGTATATGGGTCATGGGGGTCAGTTGAGGAGATGTTGGTCGAAGGATGCAAATGGCCTTTTAAATTTTTTTTTTTGTACTGCTTAAATGAAAGTTAATTTCTCTCAATTAAAACTGTTTATTTATGTTTGTCTAGCTGTATCTCTATAACCATTTGTGTGTATGTATATATATGTGTATAAAACGGGGTAAAGAGAAACTTTATTTTACTCCATAATTTTGACATTGTTTGAATTTTTCATACAGTAATCATATGTTACTATATTAATTCAAAATAAATAAAATATGAATATATATTTTAATTGACCTAATAATCTGTATACTATAAAAAGTATAAAGACACACAAAATGGAAACGCAGAAAAGGAAAATCTGGGGTAAATATTCAGGCACTGGATACCTGTTTTCTACCAGTCTTTTATTGCCTCTAGGGCAATTCTAACTATACCTTGCGAGTCTCTGGCCTCTCTCACTTTCTAATGTGACTTGACTTCAGTCACACTGATCCTGCAGTAAGACTAATTTTCAAGTTTAAACTAGCTCATCTCTTGGATTCTGGACCTGCTATATTTAATTCCTAAAACTCATAGTAATTTTTATTCTTTTTCTTACCTTTATTTTGGACAAGTCTCTTATGCTCCCCTAGTCCAGATATTTAACTTGCTGTCATTCCCCTTTTCTATACCTCAGTAGACAGGTGACCTTGGTCAGGCCACTGATTCTCTCTTTACCTCATTTTCATTATATGTAAAATGGAGATAATGTTAATAACACCTCCTCCAAGTGCTAGGAAGAACTTTAATTGTTAAATGCAGGAGCTTTGTAAACTAATTTTTACGTTAGGGAGATGGGAATAGAGAACAAGGAAGGACACAAAAGGGGAACATAATAAACCATTATTGAAATTCAGATAAATTACTTAGCAAAATAGTACCCATTCTTTCCACAGAGGTTCATATATCACAGTAACCAGAAGCATCTTCATTCAAAAATTCTCCATCTATACAAAATAGCTAAATATAATTACAGTTGTAGAATAATGTCATCTTAATCATTTCCTCATTTATTTGAAATTTGATTTAACACCAGTCCTCAAGAGGGGAGTGAGGGTGGATAGCAAAAGAAATTTCTCTAAGGGTGCCAATCGTTAAAAAAAATTCATTTACCAATTGTTCTGGCCTACTTCTTATATTCTCATTTGGCTTTTTGCCCAGATTTGCACAAATCACTAGCAATGCGCAAGACAATTCATGAATATAGGGAGAAAAATAAATAAAAAAGGATGGGGGAAAGGAAAAAATAAACTCTGGAAAAAAATAAAAATCAGTTCTTAATTACTGGGGCACTAATGAAGACAGTGAATCAAATAACCAGTTTGCTCTTAAAATGCTGTTAAGCAAAACACAATAAACATGCAAGTTCCCAAAATAACACTTCAGAGCAAGTGTAAGAAAATGCCCTATAACAGTCCTTGAAAGAAAAAAAAAACACATTAGTATTTTGTTTTGTTATTCCTGGTTGCAGTTTCCAATCTAATCTCCATGGAAATGGAATTCCAATTGGGCCTCAGAAATAACTTACAAGTACACTGTAATCCCAATTTGAGAGAGAAGTTCAAGTTGACTGAAATTCAGTTTACTCCCCTGGGATCAGGTAGGCTGAACTACTGGGAGGAACTAAGTTTAAGTTCTTAAAAGTGGCCAGGCCAGGATGAATTCTAAAATAAACCACAAGAGCTAGGCCGGGCGCGGTGGCTCACGCCTGTAATCCTAGCACTCTGGGAGGCCGAGGCGGGTGGATCGCTCAAGGTCAGGAGTTCGAGACCAGCCTGAGCGAGACCCCGTCTCTACTAAAAAAATAGAAAGACATTATATGGACAACTAAAAATCTATATAGAAAAAAATTAGCCGGGCATGGTGGTGCATGCCTGTAGTCCCAGCTACTCGGGAGGCTGAGGCAGTAGGATCGCTTAAGCCGAGGAGTCTGAGGTTGCTGTGAGCTAAGCTGACGCCACGGCACTCACTCTAGCCTGGGCAACAAAGTGAGACTCTGTCTCAACAAAAAAAAAAAAAAAAAAAAAAAAAAAAAAAAAGAGCTAATATTAGAATATAAAGACAAATACTGTTTTTTTTTCTCTCTCTCTTCCTTCCTCCTTTGCTCCCTCCTTCCCTCCCTGTCTCTCCTTCTGTTTCTTTTCTCATTCACTATTTCTACCTCATCATCCAGCCAATCTCTCTTTTCCTTTCTTTTCACAAATAGGAAATTATTATGAGGATGCCTAGGAAAAAAAATACCTCTAAACTACACAAAGATTCAGGCATCTCCAGATTCAATAAAACATATATTTAACCACAATTCTAACACAGGAACTCCTGTCCCTAAGACAGCCACAAAAACACCGTTTTGACTTTTATTTCAAGAAATATTAGGTCCTGTATGATTACCAGGAATAAACCATTGTTTTAACTTTGACAATTTACTTTTTAAAATTTTTTACCTTTGTTACTAAAGTACAATAGGATTTTTAAAACGACTTTAATTGTATTTGCACACATTGTTTGATTGGACAGTTCACAATTTCTTATGTTTTGAAAATTATCTGTTTTCCATTTCAAAATATAAGGCACTAAACAAGCATTTTCTTAGACCATTCAGGATACGGTAATACAGTCAATCACAGTAACCATATTACTTCAGTTATCTTTGACCATATTTCTCCACACTAAGATTAATTTTAATATCTGTTTTTAGTGCTTTTGGAGTCAAATAGAGTGGGATTTAGGTAGTGGCTTTGCCACTTTTTCTGGACAGGTTGTTGAATCTCTTATAGACTGGTTTCCTCAGCTGTGGAATAATTTGGCAGTGAAGATTAAATGCTATGATGGATGTGAAGCTCGTAGAACACTCCTTAGCTGTGAGAGACACCTCTCTGGACAGCCATATGCCACAGCTGTTCCCTCTTTTGTGGGATCAGCTTTGAGTACACAGAACAGGCCTCCCACTGGCCATTTCTGGACCACCTGATCTTGTCCTGGATATATCTAATGGATCCCAGGCTTTGGTCTGGTGCAGTCTCTCTCTGTAAGAAACTAGAACTGAGAACAGAGAGGGCACACAGCTTGAGAGCTGTTCTATCCAAATCGCTTTACGAAGACTCTCAAGGGAGAAGGAAGAGTAGCTCTTGCTGCTGAAGTTCCCAGAGCTGGCCCAGTGGCTTTCCTTCTTGATTCTTTGTCTCTGATCTTGTGATGAACCACAATTATCCTGCCCCATCAATATGCACGCCCCTCTTTCATTTTGGTTTAAGCTAGGGAGAGCTTAAGGTGCTAAAGCATTAACTATCACATAAATACATAGAGAAGAGTATGTTGTAGAAACAGTCCTTCAGGGAAATGTGGGCTATTTAGAATTGTTGACAATTGAGTGGAAGGCCACAAGACTATCTTGCATATACCTGGAAGGCTAGCAACCTTTACAATAGCAAAAGCAATAATTACAATTATTACCAGAGGATGATTCTCTAAGAGAGTTGATACCGTAGGAGAGGGAAATGCCATCCTCATAGAATTAGATGGTTGATCAGGATTACACTGTATAAAATGACTGCTGAATCAATGTTCTATTACTTTCTCTAGCAATTAGGCTCTGATCACTGGAAACTGAATACAGAAATGTATTTGTTTAGGTTATTTGATTGCTTTAGCTTAATTAATGAACTATCCATAGTTATAAAGCATATATTGTGTTACTGGTCAAATAAGATTGGACTTTTGAAGATTAGATCAAGAATTTCTAAGAAGTGCTCGCAAACTGTAAGAACAGCCATGCCGCCCACCTTCACCAGCTAGCTATCGTAAACACTCTATCCTGGGCCATTCTTGTTGAAGGAACTACCAAGCCAAATGATGACTCACCCTGCGTTATCACTTGTTAAGGGACTAGTTTCAAAATCAGTTTATCCGGGAATACAATAAGCAGTATCAGAATAATGATCAAACCATTTCCATCTATAATTTACCAAGGAATATCATAAAATTCTGGTGACAGGGTGAACAGAAAGGTACAATCTGTGCTTGCAGATTTTGAAGGTTCTCAACCAAAGAAGATTAAACATAAGCTGGGAACGTCATTTAATGTCTTAGCTTGAACAGCCATCTGTTTGTAACTCCTTAAAAGTTTGCTAATGCAAACATGGACACTATGCTTGATTGTTCCTAGTGTTAATGAGCAATCAGATCACCCTTGCTTAATACAGAGAAAGGTATCAGTGATTTCAGAGGACAAACATGCCTGAGTGAGTCTATCATGTGCTTCCTGTCTCTCTTGGCTTCAAAACACTCTGAGAAGAAAAGTCTTCTAAAAAGACTTCCTCCCAGATCTTCTAAAAAGCCTACTCTGGATCTTCTGGCTATTCTTTTTAGGATGGGCATATTAAAAGGGAGGAACTTCAACTGAATAAGATTGCTGCTCTACTACTGAACATAAGATGCTGCATATATAGGGCCACAAGGCAGTAGTTCATCACAAGTAAAAAGGCAGCAAAGTGGACTTGGTGCTTGGCTTGGAGAATGGCTCAATCTATCTTATGTGCAACACTGTACAAAGTCATATCAGTTCTTTCTGCAAAATAGATCCCTCTTATTTCCTCATCTAACTCTACTAACCTACTCCAAGAAATCATCATCTTTTGCCTTTAGGATTGCAGTGCCTCCAAACTAGTCTCTGTTTCTACCTTTCTCCGCAATAGCAATTGCTAAGGAGAAACCAGAGTGATCATGTAATGAAATAAATCCAATCATGACAGCCATCTGCCCCATTTCAACAGTTTTTAGTTTCATCTTGAATAAAATCTAAGTCCTATAAAAATTATTTCATGCCCCCACTTATCCCATCTGTTTGTCCTTTTACATAAGATAAAATATTATTTGAATCACATGATCATTTTGCCTATAATTTTAATGTTACATAATTTTACATATATCCATATGTATGTGCACACATATTTTGAATAGACAAGACATATAGTGGGAAGCAATATTCTGAATACATATATCTGACAAAAGACCTGTATTCAGCTAATATAAGGAATTCCTAGAAATAAAAAAAAATAAATAAAAATACGACAAATCCAATTTAAAAATGGGCAAAAGATTTGTGCATACACTTCTTTAAAAAATATACAAATGTCAATAAAAAATGAGAAGTTGTTAAATATATTTGGTCCTCAGAAAAATACTCTCAATATTTTAAAATAGATTAAAAATAACAAAAAAATTTAACAACTTAATTGTTCCAAATACCTAGATGTTTTATACATGCCATCTTTTAACCATGACCCTAACAAGTTGAAGATCAAGGAAAACATAAAGCAGCTCAGGCAGGGAAACCATGAAATAGTATAAAGTTGGCTTCAGCAAAAGACTCTTATAAGATCAAGAAGAATGTCACATCAGTTGTATCAACTGCTGTCTGAGAGAATTTATTCCAATAAAGCTTATAACTAGCTCATTTCCCTATCCCACTAAAGTAAAATTTTAAGTGCTAGCTTCTATGGTTGGCCCTAGAAACAAAATGATGAGTAATACTCTATCTTTCCTCCCAGCGTTCACAGCAAATGTAGGAGAGAGAGCTACTTAAGTAGATAATCATAACACAGTATGGGAAGTGCTTTAAAAAAGTTTGCACCAAGTGTTGTAGGTCCACAGAGGAAAGAAAGGATTCCATCGGTGAGAGTCTAGAAATACTTTGCAGAAGAGAAAACATTTGAACTGAATTGAATGATAAGTAGGCATTGTCCATGAAGAGAGGAAGCAAAAAGACATTAAGGCAGTGGAACTAGCACTTCAAGGCATAGATATGTGAGAGATCATACCAAAGACTTTGGTATGGTGGAATATAGGCATTTTGAGTGAAGCAGAAACATGTGGTGTAAGAAAAGTTGTGCATATTTGTACAATCTGGACTATATTCTCCAGTTAATAAAGAACTTTTGATAGTTTCAACATGTAGAGATATTTTGGCAAAATTTTATGGTTTAGAAAGATCTTGTGATAGAATAATGACCTACCCCCCAAAAAAGATGTCTATCCCATTCCCCAATTATTAACATAATTATTAATATGTTACCTTACATGTAAAAAGGGACTTTGCAATGTGATTAATGTAAGAATCTTTAAATGGGACCATCATTCTGGATTATCCAGGTGGCTCTAATATGGTCACAGAGTCCTAAAATAATGGAAGTGGGAGGCAGAAGAGAGAGGTGGAGAGAGATTTGACTAGAGAAGAGGAGTCTGGACCAATGTGATGTAAGGAAAATTCAACTCGCTATTGCCAGCTTTGAAAAAAGAAGGCCACAAGCTAATGAATGTGAACCTGCTTTAGAAGCTGGAAAAGACAAGGAAACAGATTGTTTAGACCTGCTAGCATGTTGATTCTTGTCCAATGAGACTTCTTTAAACTTCTGACTTCTAATAATGTAAAATAACAAGATATTGTTGTCTTAAATCATTAAGTTTGAGATAATTTGTTACAGCAGTTATAAAAATTGAACATATATCTCAAATAGAGATGAAAGGACCCTGTGAATGAGCAATGTCTGTCCTCCCTGGTTTCTTCTTAGACATGGCTCTTTCCACCTCTTAGACTCTATTAGCTAAAAACTGGATCTTAGACATTGTCCAAGAAGAGAGCAGTCTTTGAAGCCACACAAACTTGAGTTGTGGTCTCAAATCTGTCATTCACTTATTGACTCAGTAACCTTGGGATACGTACAGTACAAAGATTGAGACTCACTCAGCTTTCTCATCTACAAATCGGGAAGGATAATAGTTCTCTCATTGAGCTACTATGAAGATTAGCTACACTAATGCTTGTAAAAGATTCTAGCACATTACCCGAGTGTACATGCTCAGCACATGTTAATTCTCACTTTTCTCTCATCTCACAGTAAAATTAAAATCTGGACATTCATGAACATATATATGAAGGAAGAATTCAGGCGGTTAATTAAGATACTGAGCAATTAATAAATATCAAACCTAACAGAGAGAAATTGGAAAAAAGATCAGGAATTTGATAGTAATCACACACCAGGGGAAAAATATTTATTCACATCCACAAATAAACACACACATACACATGTACAGAGAAACACACGAATAAACTTCATGATTGAACAGATTTGAGCATGTCTTTTTCCGGATCTGTGCTGCCATAGAGCTAAAGAGAGAAATGAAAACTGATTCGTCCCCTTTGCCAGAGCTTTGCTAACTCACTCAAATGTGTGGTATGAATATGCACGAGGTAGTTCTAGTGAGATTTATCGGACAAATCTGAATTTTTCCCTGTGGAACTTGGATTTGTTGTTTGTTTTGTTTTGTTATGTTCACCCAACCGGGATTTATTTTTTAACTTCCCTTAGTTTTGCAACAGTATCTTGGGCAACAGTCTAGGTTTTTAATTAAAAATCTCAGGTTAGTGTCCCAGCTGAACTGTTTAGTTTTATGCCACTGAACCAAAGCCATGGTTGGAATGCTTTTGTCCCCATAGGCCTCATCTCCATGGTGTGCTGTGCATGCCATATACCCCATGACGCTTTTCAAGAAGGATGGCTTTGTTTTTATCTCGTTTCAACTTAGGTAAAAAAAAAAAAATTGTCTTCATCTCTTTGAATGTCCCATAGATCTAAAAGTTTTTTTGCTAATGATTTTCAAATATTTGATTTTTTTGAAATTCTAACGATTGTAAAAATAAAGACAAAAGAGTAAAAAGCGACATTCACATGTAAAATATTGATAAAATCTTAAAGTACTTCCTCAAATATTATTTTGTATTTTTCTCTTGACAAATCAAAATAAGCAACCATTTTTCCTATTTTCCAAATGAGAAAATTCAAACTTCTGAATTTTAAGACCAATACCAAATGCCTTAAACCTCATAAGTGGCAAAGTAAGAACTTGATTCTCAGTGACCACTTTAGTGGAGGACTAAATTCCGGCCAATGCATGTAGAGTCAAATATCTTCTGTTGTTTTTTTTGTTTTGTTTTTTAATTTCAGAATATTACAGGGGTACAAACATTTTGGTTACCAAAGATCTGTTAACTTTCATATTAACACTTCTTTTATTACAAACATTTTGTAAACATTATTTTCCCCAGGATAACATTTACATTTCATGACAAAAATACCACATTTTTATATGTCAATATTCACTGTCAACAATGATTTGAGGTTACAAGAGTTCTGAATACTAGTCCAGAATCTAGGAGTAACTATACAAACAATCATAGGGAATTCAAGTATTCTCTTCGGGTGTTTTAATTTCAATTTTTAAATTGAGAGAAATGAGGTAGGTGCCTTGGCTCATTTTATTCTTTAATCACTGCACATTGAATGATGTTAAATTCCTGTAACTTATTGTCAGGATGCAATAGCTACTAATCACAGGGCTAAACAATCATAGATATTCTTCTCTGGTTCTTGTATGTTTAAGTGAAGTCTTACATACACCCAGCATCTATTATCATTTTTATAGGCATTTTGCTTAGCATGATAACATGAATGTTACTTTGGTACCATTCTTTGATGTATTATATTCTTGCAGTTGAAATTAGATTTTTCAAAAGGCTTTTTTTTTCCAAAAGTAATTTCTAAAAATTAGTTGTTATTTGTATTAAAATACCCAGAGGAGAAACAAAAAAATGTTCTCCACAATCAACAACTTTATAAGAGTTATAAAACTAATAATTTACACTGCAAGCAAAATTATAGAAAATTATTGAAGAAAAGGGATAAAGAATAAAGTAACTCTGGGTAAAGGTTGGACTGACGCTACTTGGAAAAGAGAATAGTTAGTACTCCACTTGTGTTTAAACACTTAAAAGACATTTGGACTAAGAATAAGCAGCATGCAAAAATACAGTCTGTTTATTCTCAACTAATGGTTTAGTGGTAAAATAGTGAAACAACTTCACACTTGGAGACTCTAAGAGATCATTATTTTTGTTTGTCTTTATTAAAAATCAAACATGTATCTTTATCTTGCTCTGGTCCTAACACTGTGGCAATGGGGATGAACATACCTTGAGGCTTGAGATTGGGGATTTAAAGACACATGAAGGGTGACAGTTTGGCTAGGACAGGGTCGTGGTGAGAGCAGAGAAGTGTGACTTGACCCAACATCATTCATTTTTATCACAATATCACTCATACTCAAAAATAACTAAAGGACAACTTCTGAAGTTCAACCTCCCTAGTAGAATCCTCTTCCCAGCTACACTGGAGCAACAGTGCTTGCCCCACTAGAATTATACATTAAGTTTATTTGTTACCCTTCTCAGCATGTATCTGACATTTATCAGGCACCCAATATGAACTAGGCACCATATATATATATATATATATATATACACACACACATATATATGACCTCATTCAATCGTGGAGGTAAAATTTGTTGATAAACGAACACAATTCAGATGCAGATATATTGGTCAGCCACTACTGTCTGAACATCAGTTTTCTTATTTTTTAAGAGCATAACAATCAAATTAGCTGCAAGTATTAAGTAATTGCCAATAAAATGATGCAGAACACCTGCCACTTAGGCTTTCCTGGGGAATCTCCTGAAGCTTTCCTAAAAGTTTAATCATACTAGGTTAAAATAGCACGTTCTCATTTCTCATTCTTTCTTACGACAAATGTAGAAAACATTACTCCAGTCTAGACCTCTCAGGGATCTCCTTTTGTCAATATCCCTACCTGACCTATTTTGTACAATTGTTTGAATCCTAGATAGTTAACAGTATGTTCTTTCTAATTTCTTTCTCCCTGCAAATCTACTAGTATTCCTAATTGGGCAGGATGGATTCTTATTTCATGCATCCTCTTGATTTTCTCAGAAAGAATCTTTGAAATTATCCTTCACACTTCTCGGCCCTCACTGCAGCCTACTCCTAGCCAAACTGTCACCCTTCATGTGTCCTTAAAGCCCCAATCTTAAGTCTCAGGGTCTGTGGATTCCCACTGCCACAGTGTTAGCAGCTCCACCTGAATTAGAATTTTCTAAAAATGGGATTTTCTGCTCTTGGTCTTATCCTTTCCAACTGATATTTCATAGGACAACCAGATCACTCTACCTAAAGTACACATCTGACTATGCCCATGCTACATCCCCAAAACCTCCTGATGATCTCTCATTGCCTTAGAAAAAGTTCAAAGTGCTTATTGTGGCTACCAAGAATATTTGCCACCTAAAACCTACTTCTTCAGTTTCATTTTTATCTACTTCATGTATCAAAGTACTAGCAAGTATAAATGAATTCCTTTCAGTTTCCCCCAATATGCCATGTACTCTCTCCTCTCCAGATATTTGTCTATGCTGATCCATCTGTCTGCAAAGCTTTCCCTATCTCTCTTTGCTTCACTACCGACTATTATTTCTTCATATCTCAATTAGATATCACTGTCTTCTGGAAGGCTTACTTGGCCACCGTCACTGTGTCATTTTCCTCAATAGTGGACCACATTTGCATTGGTTCACAAAGTTAAATATTCAAAAACTTTGTGAACACTTTTCTAACTACTGGTAGCTTGAAATCAGCCATGGTGAAAATATTTACGGCATTGAAATTAACAAGTACTACAAAATCAGTTTTTTTAAAAAAAAACTTCCTCCCCAAAGAGCCAATTTACCAGCTCAGTACTGACTCTAATTAGAATACAGTTGTTTCATTGTTTATTTTCATCATAGCATTCCATATCTTGTCTTGCAATTGCATATTTACTAGCTTGTCTTCCCATAAGTTTTAAGACAGTTAAGGATACAGATAGCTTTTTTCTTTTATCACTAGCATCATGCACATAGTAGATTCCAAATTATAATGGGATATTCAATGAAAAAAAAAATCTTGGTAGATAAAATGACAGCGAAAAGAATCACCGTCTCTAATATGATACTTCTGGAGTTTATGGTTTTGTCCTAGTTTTAAAAGACCTTTACTTTACAAAGCTGGAAGCAGAAAAACAGCCTCAGTGAGAGTCCTGTAGCACTGAAATACTCCTTTGCCAAGGCACTCAGGATGACAAAACTGTAGCACAATGTGTACTCTTTAAACTTTAAGCAGCATAATTATCAACAGAAAAATGTATTCCATTTTTTCTGTTTCTAGACACTTTCCAAATTTTCGGGAATTATTAGGGGCATTAAAATATAGTAAAAACCCACCACAATAGTATAGGAGTTCAGAAATCAATTTCATAAAGTATGAGTTCATATTAATAAAGGCTAATGAAATGACTGGGGTGAATCTACTATAGAGGACAGGAGCTCACCACATATTTCCAAATCCATTTTATTTCAAGGCACATTATTATGAGGTCACATAATATAAGGTGAATATAACTTTGCTAGACTAAAGCAGATTATTCTTTACTCTCATTCCAGTGGCAATGTATTTAATTTATATCTAAGCAGGTACTATTTAGTAAATGTGGGAAAATTTTGCACAGAAGAGTGAACTGATGCTTCATGTTGCAGCTTTGACAAGTAGTAAGTAAATATAAGAGTGAGAATAGGCTGTCAGATATTTTCTTATAATATTCTTCACAGATGTAAAGCAGAACAAAGTATGTATGATGTTTTTTAAAACTATTCTTTATATATGTTTGATTTAGCATGCTATCTTAGCCTTGTGGACCTCATCCTGAGCATCAAGGAAATTTGCTATTTTAGCTGTTACTAAAAATTTAAATACATAGTATTTATTTGATATACATGTATTTGGAATTAGTATCCAAGTTAAATGACTGATGAAAAAGAAAGACTGCATGGACTCGAATGAAAAAGAAAAATTAGAAATCCAGTTTTAGACATGACTATGCCTAAGTCTTCAAATACAAGTTCAGGTCTTATGCATATGGACTGAAAGAAAAGGGACATCTTTCCCATTAGCTGTGGGAAAAAAAATCAAGTTCCGATTGTCATGATTTTGGTCATCTGTCCATATATGAACCAATCACTTTGTCCAAGAAATGCAATACTTTTCATTTATACTTGTACCTCAGTATATATGTCAAAATCCAAAAAAATTCCTTCTATACACAAAAAATTTTAAATATCTCAGCCAAACAAATTTAAATGGTCCTAGATCAACTTAAAAAATAACACTCATTCCTCCAAAAGGGATATAACCTAAAGTCTTACATAGTTACTGCATCCAGATCCAAATCAGGAATTACAAATTGTGTTTTCTTTGCTGTCAGAAAGATGCTAAATGATAAATTTATTTGCACCTGATATATACATCTGACAACTATAAAATTCAATCACAATTTTGAGAAGACTCTCATTAGAATAAGGGGAGAAGTCAAAACAGCATAAAACACACATAGCGTTTCTTCCTGGAAAGGAACAAGACTTTCCCAAAAATGAGCTTTCAATCAGCCAATCCACCTACTCCTTGCTCTTAGAGAGAATCATTTTCCTCCTTGTCACATCTGAGTAAGGCCTTGGGGTTAGCATGAATTCAGGAGCCCATTTCTTGTTACTATGAATTTAGGGCTCTGAGGAATGTATTAGTGGTTGAATAGATCAGTTATCATTACACCGAAATTTTGAAAAAGTTGTAGGTTGTGATGATTAATTTTACATGTCAACTTGACTAGCCTATAGGATGCTAGGATATCTAGTTAACATTATTTCTGTGTTCATTGGTGAGGGTGCTTCCGGATGAGATTAGCTTTTGAATCAGTAGACTGAATAAAGAATATCTGCCCTCATCAGTGTGCGTGGGTGTCGTTAAATCTATTGAAGCCTCAAATAGAACTAAAAGATGGAGGAAAAGTTCTCCCTTTCTTCTTTAGCTGGGACATCCATCTTCTCCTGCACTTTGACATTGGAACTCCTGGTTGCCTGGCCTTCGGACTCTGGGACCTACACCAGCTGCACTCAACTTTCTTTGCTCTCAGGCCTTTGTCCTTGGACTGGGAGTTACACCATCAGCTTCCCTTGTTCTCATGTCTTTGAACTCAGACTGAATTATATCATTAGCTTTCCAGGTTCTCCAGTTTGTAGACAACTTATAAGGGGACATTTTGGCCTCCATAATTGTGTGAACCAATTCCCATAATAAATCTCCTATTATGTATCTTTCTATATGTCCTATTGATTCTGTTTCTCTGGAGAACTCTAATACATGGGTTGATAACTAAATTAAAAAAAAAAAAAAGCCCTAAATCCAATGCCAACAGTCTTTGCAAATGGGTTTTTCCATTGTGATTTACGGTGCTTTGCAATTGGCTGCAGAGCTCAGCCAAGCTTTTCAGACTTTTAAACTTAACTGGGCCATCTTGTGATAAGCTTTTGAAACAATATACTTGGGTGTATACTGGGCCTGTACTTTGACATTGGAACTCCTGGTTCCCTGGCCTTTGGACTCTGGAACTTACACCAGCTGCAGGCCTCTTACATTCCTTGAACCAAAGCTGCATCAAATAAAATTGCCCTTCATGGTCAGATAATGGTTAACTTTAAATGCAAGATGTAACTAGCAAGGTTTCTGGAAAGCCCTGGGTTCCATACTTACATTCTCTTATGTGTCCTAAATCTCTTTTTCCCACTTACTTTATCTTGGAAACTGAGTTTATTGTTCTTGTTTTCTTGGTTTTGTCTGTTTTTTTAATAATCCAGTGCTCTGCATGATTTTATAATTTGCTCAATCTTAATCGTAGGGTGAAGGAATCCTCATAGCAACACACAGTGTGTTTATTTTCTTGCTTTCCAATAGGTCATCTTAGACCAGAAGTGAGGAACCTGTTACCTTCTAGGTCCTTAAGTGCAGCCTTTTGAATGAATCCAAATTTTACAGAACAAATCCTTTTATTTTTATTAATACATTTTTGTTCATCTTTTATATTTTTATTTTATTTTTAAAATGAATGTGTTTAAAATAGCAAAGAATAAAATAAGTTTCAATGAAATAATCCTCGCAGATTGACAGGCACAATTAGAAGACTAGTAAACCATCAGGGCTAAATTGACAGCTGCTATGCTCATGATTTAGTTCTAACTTCCCCCACCTGACTGGCGCCATTACTACCCCAGGCTGTCTGGCGAGAGTTTATGGAGGTTGAGTACCGGTCTGTTATCAGCTTTTGACAGTGGTGCACCGTGTTTCTGTTTGAAATGGAATTTGTGAATAGTTGCATAGCTTGACAGTATTTTTTAATTCTGTCTGCTTAACAGCCCATCAAGTCAAACAAGACCAAGAGAACACTGAAGGAAGAAAACAGATTTTTTAATGAGGATTGGGAATTGCAATATTATCTTGTTTCTGCTAAAGATAAGATGATTTGCTTGCTTTGTGATACTGCAGTATCAACATTAAGGAAATTCAATGCTCCTCAGCATTATAACACTCATAAGGACCACAAATATATTAAATTAGAGGGAGAGGCATGAAAGGTTGCATTGCAGAAATTAAAAGATGAAAAGCAAAAGCAAAGACAATTCTTTCAAGCAGCAATAAGACCTGGAAATAATGCCACTGAAGCAACTTATAAAGTAGCTTATATACTTGGGGAAAAAAGGGAAGCCATGCAGTGTAGAAACTGTGAAAGAATGCATTGTTGAAGTTGTAGGATGCTTAGACCCCGATAAAGTTTCAAAGTACAAACAACTGCCTCTTTCAAGAAAAAACATAACTGATCAGCAGCATGAATTAGCCTTCAACTTAACAGAATAACTACATGCAATACTTCTATAGGAAAATATATGTTATTCAATTTCTTTGGATGAATCAATTGATACTACTGACTAGGCACCGTTTTTATACTTCATTCAGGTCGTAACAACATTTTCTTTGCTACAAAGAGTTACTCACTTTGGGCACTCTTGCAAACAGAACATGGGGAATAGATATCTTCAACAATTTTCAAGATAAATGTAAAGTCGGACTGAATTTGAGAAATTAGTGAGTGTATGTACAGACAGCGCATCTTCCATGACAGGAAAACATGAAGAGTTTATTGCACAGATAAAAAAAGTATTAACAGATCCAGATGTTCTCATTTCTTTTCATTGTATCTTGCATCAGCAAAATCTCTGTGCTGAAGCTACTATTTTAAGTGACAATTTGAAACAAGTTATAAGTATTGTTAACTATATTCATTCAAATGCAACACAGCATCATCAGTTTCATAACATGCTAAAGTTGAACGATGAGGTATTCAATGTGAAATTTGCCGTATCATTCTAAAGTGCATTTGTTGGCTAACACAGGGACAGGTGTAAGCCAAAATTTTATCTCTGTGAGAACAGATAGTTAAATTTTATGAAGAACAGAATCAGCAATGTGAATTATTGAAAGATTTCCATAGGAATGCAGCATTTCAATGTGATATCATGCCAAATCAAAATTACTTGAATATTTCTTTGCAAGATAAAACTAAGACTGTATGTGATATGTGGCAAAAAATCCAAGCATTTGGGAAAAAAAGCTATCTTTTGTCAAAACACTTCTTCAAAAGGAAATTTTGGACAAACATTTTCCCCAGTTAGCAAAGGTCACTTATGAGCAGGATGACATATGTGAATCATTTAAAGACTATGCAGATGTTATAGACCTTTTAATTAGAGAATATAATGAAAGGTTCACTGGCTTTGAGAATCATGACATCACACCTAAATTAGCATTTTGTCCCCACCTAGTTGATATCATCAAGACACCTAAAGAACTACATATGGAATTGATTGAGCTTTCAGTAGATGACATTTTAAAGTCATTGTTTGATGCTAAGAAAGATCCAATCAAAATAAGAATGTGGCAGACTACCCATGCCTTTGGCAACATGCCTGAAAAATGCTTTCTTGCTTTTCAACCACTTACTGCTGCGAATCTACCTTCTCCTACTTAATCCAAATCAAGATACCCTTAAGGTCACAAATGACTAATACCTATCTAGATCAACTGAAACAGTGGACCTCCATGCTGCAATCAAATGTTCAAATGCTTTCCCACAAAAAGCAGACACAGCAAAGTCAATAAAGGGTTAGTTAATTTTAAAATTAACAAATAGTTTTCATTTTTTAAGTACATAGTAGTTAGATTTTATAATGTACATTTTTAAGTATATCTAATTAAAGTTTTTTGAATTTGGCTTTATTTGATTACAGCTAAATTAACACAGAACCTTCCAACATGAAAAGGTTTCCAACCCATCTTAGACTGTAACTTTCTCCTTTTTGGATGTTATTTTGCCGAAGGACATTACAGAAAGACTCCAACTTTCTAAAACATTTTACCAAGTCTCATAATTCTCCAATATTGATGGAAACATGATTTGATTTCACAGAAACAGTGGGCAACAGTTTAACCATCTCATTCTCCCTAAGTATAATACAATAACATCTCCTTAATCTAGGCCAAGGACTCACTGCACTACCTCTTCTCAATTTAGCCACTTTCATTACTGGATCTAATATTAATGTCAATATGTGACTTACAGGTACTAATTGCTTAATAAATCAGGAATCTTTAAATTGCAATTTGCAGAAGTCTAAGTCAACGTAGACTAAGTAAAGTAAGAGTCTCCTGAACCTTTGTAAATGAAAGTTTCTGAGGCAGGTTTCCTTCAGGCAAAGCAGGATCAAGTTTCTGCACATTTCATCAATGCATTCTGCTTTTCTCAGCATTAGTTTCATTTGAGAATATTTCTTGTCTAAATGATGAGGATGATTGCCACCAGCAGCTTCCACCTTATATTCTTCCTATGGCTGAAAATCTGAGCAAAAATAGAGTGGCTTTCCCACTAATGTTCATAAAAGTCTTAGGGAAGATGCTAATCTATAGCTATCCCTAAGCCATTTCTTTTTTCAGTAATGTGAGATTCTGATTATCCTGTTTGCTGCCACAGGGTGGCGCATATGAGAATCTGGGTTAGCCCCAAAACTAAGATATTGTGCAGGATTATTAGGAAATTAGAGAAGCACTGATTCTTAAATAGAAGGGATTTGGGCAGAAAAGAAAAACTATATATAAAGAAAAAAAGAAGAAAAAAGAAGGAGAGACAGAGAAGAAAGGAAGGAAGGAAAGAAGAACGGACTTTATATCTAACAAATACTAACAATAGAACTCAATGCATACATGATTCTTTCACATTTTGATACATAAGCAAACTTCAGCTTGTGCCTATTGTTTAAAAAACGGTAATTTTTACAGTCAGTTTAGTATAGCTGGGGCGTGTAATTTAATTTACAAACAAGGATGTTTTTAATCTTTCCAAAAAGCATCTGTATTTACTTAGGCTTAAGCCTCTTTATCTCTGCTACTCAAATATCTTATCTACACAATAAAGTTAATATTTTGCAGGGTTATCATAAGAATAAAATGTAACAACATGAGATTTAATTAAGCAATAAAAGACAGTTAATAATTACTAATTAGGTTTAAGTCTGTACTTGAACGCTGGGTCAGCTCAGAAATTTTCATATTGTTTGATGCAGAGCCTACGAGCATGATGAGGGTCATGCTGTGTCAAAGGTAAGAGAGAGAGCTAAAATGGCATAACATTTTGAAAAGGTGAGAAAATAATCAGCTACTGAATGTCCATAACTGTAAAGGTGGTCTGTGGATTAACATATCGAGGATATAATATCAAGGGAAAAAGGATGTTTCCACTAATGGAGGAGATGAATGCCATCATCTATACATTCTGTGTAAGACAAGTGCATTTGAAAGTCCATTTCTTTTCCAATATTCTTATTTTCATTAGCTATTAACTACAATTTACAGATCCTTAGCATCTAAATCACAATTTCTTAAAAAATAAAAAAGTAAGATCAAACAGGAATACCATGCAAATAAAACAAATATTAAATGCAATAAATTCCTATCTTAAGGCATTTCTCATTTCTCTAACAGGATCCCTCTAGAGATGTATGCATGACTGAACAGTAAAATGAGAATCAATTAGCAAGCACTTATCTTCCATGAAAAACAATCCTATTTGCCTTGGTTTCCATCTTTGCCAAAACAGCCCTCCAGCAACTTCAGTTTGCACCTACAAAGAATACACTGCTTTTTCACATATGGTTTCAAAAATAAAATGAGCCTGACAAAACAAAGAAAACAAAAGTAGACAAGCAGTTTTCAAGATTTCTCAAAGTTAAAAACATATAGATTACTTATTTGTTGATATTCTTAGCCCAACATATATAATCATCACGGTGTCACCCTAGTAGTAATCATTTTTAAATCTCCTCTGTATTCCCCTGAGTGTTATTGTAGTCCTTATCTATAGTGGTATTCTCTAACCTCTTATTTCTAACTCTCTACAAATGAATAAATATTGGATTAAATATTATTTCCTAAGGGCAAGCCTCTCAGTATCTTGATCTACTAACAAATATTATGTTTCTTCCTTAAACTTCTGATTTAAAAATTTGTTTAAGGTAAAGCTTACCTACATCTAATTTTAAAACACTGTCTAGTTACTTTTTATAACATATACCTTTTACAAAAAAATGGGAAAAATAAAAATGCTTATGCACACAAAATTAATATGTAACTTCTTTACGTGGAGATAATTATATTTTATACATATATATCATCTATATCTATCTATCTTGTTGTTATGTCTAGAAATCATGTCATAAGAAGCACACTAATGTCATATTTACTTTTATTATAAGGTTGATATATTTGTAACATATAAAATTTCAGGTGGTAATATCATTTTCCCCTCAAAATATAGCTACATATACTCTTGTGATATTAGTTGATATTGAACTTAACTATAGATACATTTTGATTCTGTAACTGAGTTCAAGCTCATACCACTTGAACAACAGCCGGTAAGTTAAGAGACAAGTTGTTGGGTCAAGGAAAGCAACTTTTATTCAGAGAGCCAGCAAACTAAGAAGATGGCAGACTAGTGTCTCAAATAACCATCTTAAGTTAATATGAACATTAGGCTCCTTTTTATGTCAAGGGAAGTGGGAAGAGTAGGGAGATTTTAAGAGGTGACCAAGGACCACAGACATCTGAGTCTCAGTGAGGGTCTGAGGAGCTTTTGAAACTTCTTTGTTCTTGGTCCGTTTACTATAGTTGGCATAGGTCAAGTCACTATGTTCCTATAAATCTTGAACATATCATTGTTACTTGTGTGCAATGTTTCTCTTATCTCCCTGGGAGTTAGTTTTGGGAAAGGGATTGTTACGGTCTTTCTTCTAGAGTTGAACTACAAACTGAATCCTACTTATGATTAGCTGGCCTGTGTGCAGAGCTAAGTGGAAGATTTTAACCTAAAGGATATTACCTCAGGGGATCAGAAGCAAAATGGAGCTGGTCATGCTAAGCCTCCCTTCCACTGTTAACAATTTTTTGAATTCTTCGTGTATATTAGCATGGCGTCTGTTTATTACAAAAAAAAATCTTTTTTTTTTTTTTTTTTTTTTTGAGCCTCTAGCGAGAATTCCTTGTCAAATGCTAGTCTAAAAAGGAATCTTCAGAAAGACTGTAATAGTACTTTAGAAAGGTCAAGGGTTTTGAAGCCAGAAAACCTGGAGTTATTAATAGATCCCCTTAGGTGCCACTTGCAGTGTGTGCATGAGAAAGTTGATTAAACATTTTAAACCTCTTTTAATCTGTAGAGTGTGCTTTATATTACATACTTCTTACCATTTGTCTTGAGAACTAATTGTAGCAATATATGTAAAGCACCTGCTACATAATTAGTTCTGAATAAATATTAGTTTCTTCTTTATTTTAAAACTATTTCAAACTATAACCTTAAAAAATTGAATGAAACTCAATGAGCTTAAGAAATTGTTAGTTGGTGGATTTTTTGAGTGTGCTTTTTCAGTATTTTCTTTATGCATATATAAACAAAAGGACTTGTATTAATTGGGGTTTTTCAGAGAAACAGAATTATTAGAATCAATCTCTCTCTCTCATATATATATATATGTATTATTTATTGTAAGTATTTGCTTATACAATTATGGAGACTGAGAAGTTCCAAGATCTGTGGTCAACTAGCTGGAGACCCAGGAGAGCTAGCTGATGTATAGTTCCAGGGCTAGTCTGAAGGCAATGAGTACCAGGGGAGCCAATGATTTAAGTTTCAGTATGAATGCCTACAGGCTCAAGACCCAAGAAGAGCCAATATTTCTGTTAGAAGAGCAGGAAAAAACCAATTAATGTGCCAGCTTGAGGTAGTTAGGCAGGAGGCATTATTCCTTACTCAGAAGAGGGTAAGCCTTTTTGTTTACTCAGGCCTTCAACTGATTGGATGAGGACTGGCCACATTTGGAAGGGCAGTCTGCTTTACCTATTCAAATATTAACTCACCCACAATACCTTTACAGACACAACCAAAATAGTGTTTGACCAACTATCTGGGAATCCCATAGCCCAGTCAAGTTGACACATAAAATTACCTACCACAGGAGTAACAATGGCATGCTTACTTTTTGCCAATGAACATTTTGGTGTAGTTTTATTTTTGATGATTTCTAACTATAGAAATGTCCTATTAAGCATAGGGCATTTCCTTGAAAATTAATTGCTATGCTAGGATTAATGGCCCACAGCAATGAACTTTCTGAGACAGTCATTAATCTGCCTTGATTGTTATAGCTCAATTACTAACTGAAGTCTCCTCCTTTTTGTGTAAATTGAGTACCTCAGCTCAACCTCTTCCAGTTTAAAATGTTTGTTCATGATTCTTCCAGGCATGTGAGAAACTGTAGTTAAAAATAAAAAGTAAATAAAGATAATTGCATGCATAAAACTAGTATTAATATTTTAAATTAATATTACATTGGATCTTTCATGTTTAAGAAAGAAGTAATATTCACATGTTATTCACCATCCTTACAAAGTGTTTTCTCTTCTGTTTATACATATAATAAATTTATTAAAGAAAACTGTATAAATGCATAAATGTAAAATGAGAAAAATAATTCCATATCTTATTGCCCAAAGTAAAAGACTAATGCATTTTGAATATCAACTTCATATTATTTTAATGATGTATATCTTTTTGTAATTATATGTAAATATATACTATTTTTGTCAGTACTATAGCAAAAAGTTGTTTGTGTTATTTCATTCATTTTATATATTGTTTTTAATGGTGCACTTCAATCAGAGAATTTAAGTTTAAACTGTTTATATTGAGATGTTATTTAAAATTTAGTTGCACAAAGTTCTGAAATTAAAGTGAGTTTGCAAATTCTGTCCAAATAAATAAATTCATACAGGTGGGTTATGTTGAGATAAAAAGAAGAGAATGTCCAAAATTAAAAGTAATGTGCAAAAATAGCTCTAATGTTCTTCTCTCTGAGATGAAGCCCTATGTTGTTTTGCTCATTTAATTTTCATTCCAACCCATTAAATTAGTTAATATTGTCTCTATTTCACTTAGTTATTATTTTTTTATTTTTTGAGATGTGGTATTGCTATGGTACCTAAACTGGAAGGAGGTGGCTATTCACAGGCATACTCATAACACACTATAGCCTGGACCTCCTGGGCTGAAGGGATCCTCCTGCTCAGCCTTTTGAGTAGCTGGGGCTACAAGAATGTGCCACCGCACTGGCATTATCTCTATTTTATATGGTAGAAACTAAGGCTCAATTGAATTAAATAACTTATTAAAAATCTCAGATAATAGTAGCAGAGCAAATATTTTAAATTGGCTGTGATTCCAAACCATTGGCACTTTGGTTTCAGGCATTAGAGAAGGGGGACAGAGGAACATTCTTAGCAATTTTTCCAATATATTAAATATTAATATAAGGTATATAATGAAAAATATTCTTCTACCCTCTTTCATATGCACTATATCGTTCTCTAAAGGAAAGCTCTTACCATTCTTTTAACTGTTCTTATATTTAACTTTGTTATTTCTTGTTAGTATATTTATACTGGAAATTTTACCTTATTGCTTTTATTAATTTCTTATTGGTAATATAGTAATTCCACAAGAGCTTATCTGTATATTTCCTCCTCTGGAGTTCTCCATTCTCCTCCTCCGAACCTAACTGTCTACTTGCTAGCCATATGTAGTCTCAATGCAATTTTTTTCATCATCATCCATGAAATTCTCTTTCTCTCTCTGAGCTATTAGATTTCTTGTTTCCTGGATAATTTAGCTTCCTCTTTATTCAATGGTAATTTTTTGTTCAAATCTTACATTAGTAAATGATTACCTTGATTGATAATTTATCTGATAGAATCATAAGACAGCAAAAAAAATTCAGAACCCTCAAGGCCTGATTCATTTCTTATGAGGTTGCACATCGCCTTTAAGAGGACCAGAGCAATTTTGGTACATATTTCATTATATATCCAAGCTTTATTTATCTTTTTCTTTTTGATTTTATCCCATGGAAGATTTTAGGTCTTCTCTTTCTTCCTTTTGTTCTAAAATGTCACTATCGTATGCTTTGTTATGATTCTTTTTTATTAATTATTTTTGCAGTGAGATCTTTCAATGTAGAAACTCAGGTCCTTTACTTCTGAGAAATATTCTTGTATTATTTCCTTCTAAAGTTCTGTCTCTTTAACCCTCTCCATATTTTTGTAATTAATTTTTAGTGAATTTTGGATCTTGCTAATTTTCTTTAATTTTCTTTTTCTTTTGTTGCTCATTGTATCAACTTGTCTTAACTTTTTATTCCTTTGTTGTCATATTTTCTATTAAGGATTTGATTGTCCTTTTCTAACTTTATTAAGTTATATTCATTGAGTTATGATTTACATTCATTGTAATTTACATTTTACGTGCAGAGTTCTATAAAGTTTAGAAAAATGATGCAATTGTATGAACACTACCACAATCAAAATACAGGATATTACCATCATTACAAAACGTTTCCTTGCACCTCTCTGTTGTCAATCTCTTCTTCCCACTCACCAACCTAATTTTGATTTTCTGTATTTTTCCTTTTCCGGAATATTATACAAATGTCATAAAATAGTATGTAACTCTTTCTGCATTGCATCTTTCCATAGCATAATGCTTTTGGGATTCACCCATGTTGTTGAATTTATCAGAAAGTTCACCCCTTCTCACAGCTGAGTAGTACTCTATTTTCTGGATATATCACAATTTTATGAACCATCTATTAGTTTATGAACACTTAAGGGTTTTTTTTGTTTTGTTTTGGACTATTATAAATAAAGCTGCTATGAACATTAGCATGGAGATTATTGTATAGAAATGTATTTTAGTTACTCTTTAGCAAATGCCTTAGCAGTGGTATTGTTGGTTCACACAATAAGTATTTGTTTGAACACATAAGAACCTACCAAATGGGCCGGGCGCGGTGGCTCACGCCTGTAATCCTAGCACTCTGGGAGGCCGAGGCGGGTGGATTGCTCAAGGTCAGGAGTTCGAGACCAGCCTGAGCGAGACCCCGTCTCTACTAATAATAGAAAGACATTATATGGACACCTAAAAATCTAAATAGAAAAAATTAGCCGGGCATAGTGGCGCATGCCTGTAGTCCCAGCTACTCGGGAGGCTGAGGCAGTAGGATCGCTTGAGCCCAGGAGTTTGAGGTTGCTGTGAGCTAAGCTGACGCCACGGCACTCTAGCCTGGGCAACAAAGTGAGACTCTGTCTCAACAAAAAAAAAAAAAAAAAAAAAAAAAAAGAACCTACCAAATGCTTATTCCAAACATCTGTATCATTTTGCATTCCCACTAGCAATGTGTGAGACTTCTAGGAGCTCTTGTCTGCACACTTGCCAACACTTGGTATTTTCAGGATTGATTGTTTTTGGTTTTGTTTTTTTAAATGTTAGCTAAAAACTAATAGTCTCTTGCTATAGTTTAAATTTGTATTTCCTTGATGACTAAATGATGATGAACATCTTTCCCTGTGGCTATTTGTTATCGGTATCTTTTTGATCGACTCAACCTTTTGCTTATTTTTTTTAAATTGGGTTGTTTTTCCTGGTTGGATATAAATTCTTTATCAATTGTGTGTTTTGCAAATATTTATCTTAGTTTGTTGTTTGTCTTTTATTTAATAATGATGACTTCTGAAGTACAAAGGCTTTAAATTCATTAAAATTTAGTTAATCAATCTTTTAAAAAATTTAATTCATGCTTTTTGGTATCCTATATTCATGTTTTTTATGGGAAAATGGGTTTTATTTTTGCATATTGTCAATTATTTCAGCACCATTTGTTGAAAAGATTACCCTTTCTCTATTGAATTACCTTGAAAACTGTACTGACAACTGTGCCTTACTTTGTTCCATGAATTCATATGTCCATCTTTAACTAAATACAACAATGTTTTGACTTATGGTAAGTCTAAGATCAAGTGATTACAATCTTCCAACTTTGCCCTATCTGAATCCTTCTCTTATGAGCCCAATAGAGGCCTGTAGAAAATACCTCAAAAGTGAGTGTGCCTTCCTCTGATGTCTTAGTCCATGAAACACTTCAGATTGGCTGCAATAGGATGGTTAGAAATCACTAATGTTTTAGGTGAGTTCTACTTACTTGTATGTCTGCCAGATCTTCCCCCATGCTCTGCCAGATGTGAAACAACTGGGTTTCATTTCTTTATGGAGAGATTTTCCTTCATTATTATTTAGGTCACTTTGTTAGCAACCTCTGAGTGCAGGTTTTTCAAAGTTCTTGGTGATACTCAGAAAAAGAATTTCATGACGCATGCACCACTTAAGCAAGCAACAGCTTTTTTTTTTTTTGAAAGCAAAAGAGAGAGAGAGAGAGAGAGGAGAGAGACATGGCAGAATTGAAAAAGAGTAGCTGTACCGGGAGGGAGTTTTTCGGTCTTTTGGAGTCTTAGTAATTAAGGGAAGGAATAATCGAGACTAAGGGGTTGGCTTTTACTAAGAATTTGGGTAGTAATTCCTAGAATAGGGTTTGCTGCCAGTTTTAAACTTTATATGGTTGTCTTAGAACTGTCATGGTGATTTCAAAGGTGGAAGAATTTTAAAATCTCAAGGGAAATGATATTGTAATTGGCCAAAGTTCATGTAAGGTGACAGAGATAGTTGACAAGCTGGTTGAAGCAGGTTCCTGCCTCTGGTTATCAGCCCCTCTCCTTAGCTTCTGCTTGAGGGTTGTTTACTTTAACACTGGCATCCAATCTTCAAGCCTCTGCATCAAGTCTTAGCCCTGTCTTCTGGTCTCCTACTCTAACAATTTGGTGCCTTTGAAAACTCAGATCACTAATGAGCTCAAGAAAATTTATGATTTCATAATTTATCTAGACCTGTTTCATTGTTAGATTCAGAGCAAACAACTTCACAAATTTCTACATCCTAAATGGGAGCAAAACCTGCCTTCATTTTTTTTTAATTTTTAAGAATTCATCGTTATTCTCTTATTATTCACTTATTATCTTTCATCATTGTTCAATGAATGCAGTATCTTTTGTTTCTCTCTAAGAATAATAAGTATACATTTTGACATTTACGTCTGAGCCTGTACTATCTCTGTTTCCTCTGAGACTTTTTGTATGGTTTATTTGCTTTTTCACTTTAATCTTTAGACCCTGTCTTTCAACTAGAAATGTAAAATATTCATTATTTCTTTATGTTTAACAATAAATCATTAAAAAGCTGATTAGACACTGGAGTAGAACAGAGCCAGTGAGATTCAATTGGTGGGACTGACTATACCACTATAGGGTAAGGTACAGCTTTTTCTTTGAGGCAGCTAACATTTTATCATCTATAGTTTGTTTTTCCTCTGAGTCTATTATAATTTCCCAGAAAATAATCTTTCCCTCTTATGAGAGTTTGGCGTATTCTAAATGCCAACATTCTTGATATTAGGCAAGTTGATAGCAGTACAAACACCACTATACTATTAATTTTGTAGAATTTCAATTAATCCTCATATTTTTCAGTATAGAGCTCCATTTCCACTCTCAATTGTGCTAGTAAATTAGTCCAGATAGACTAAATTAGGCTCTAGAAAGAACTTCCAATTCTTAGTAATTTAAAACAGCCTAGGTTTATTGTGAATACACAATATATGTCAATTATGAGTCGGCAGTACAGATCTTCTCATTATAGTGACACAGGAACCCAAGCTGGCAGAGTAGCCACCATGTCCAATATTGCATATTGACTATTCAGAGTAAAAGTGAGCATTGGAGAATCTTCCACAAATAAATATATGATCAGCCCCTAGGAAATGCCCTTACTTCAGCTTATAAGTTATTAATCAGAACTTAGTTCTAGCTAACATTATGGGGTCTACGTACTGAAATATTACCATGTGCATGTAAGTCATAGAAGCAAAAATTTTGGCATAATTAATAAATACCATACATTGGGCTAGAATATTATTTCTGATTCAAGTATCGACAGTGAATGGACACCTTTTGTCCTTTGGGGATAGGAGAAGAGTAATTGACTGGTGGATCATAATTTAGGAGGGATTCTGCATGTCTGTTTCTTTTTTTTTATTTTTTTAATTTCAAAATATTAAGGTGGTACAAATGTTTTAGGTTACATAGATTGCTTTTATAATAAGTCATGGCTATAAGTGTGCCCATCACCCAAAGAGTGTTCATTTTATCCATTAGGTAGGTTTTTGCACCTCCCCTCCTGTATGATTTTCCACTGAGTTTTACTTCCCTCTGTGAACATGTGTGCTTATCAGTTAGTTCCAATTTAATAGTGAGTACATATGGTGCTTGTTTTTACATTATTTTTTTAAATTATTTTAGATATATGGAGAAAGGAATGCTAATACACTGTTGGTGGGACTGCAAATTAGTGTAACTTCTATGGAAAAAAGTATGGAGATTCCACTAATTGTTTCTTATACAGATTGTGGTAAACTTCATTATTGCCTCTAAATCTTCACCACTCCCTATATCCATGTTCTTTGCCATGTGACTTTGCATTTCTTTCACTTAAAGAGCAAAATACATTCCCCTGCTTAATCAAACCCAGATGAGCCAAACCCAACAAGAGCCACTAAAGTTATGAGCTATAACAAATGATTGCTATATTAAGCCATTGACTTTGTGATGTCTTATTATGTAGCAATAGCTGACTAATACAGAAATTACTAGAAAGTACTACAGTTCTCCCATAAGGAAATCCTAAAATATTTCACATTGGAAACCAGGAAGTGGAAAGTGAAGAAAAGAAAACTTCAATTCATATTAGTAGCAAAAATTTAGTAAAACCATTGCCTGTGATGCATTTTCCCTACCAAATGTAAACAATGCCAAATGATATTGTGATCTTTAGCAAGATGGTTTCCAGGAAGAATGTTGAAAGGAATATGATTTCTTCTAGCTGCACCCGATACAATATTTATAGGAAAGAGATCATCTCAAAAAAGAACTAGCCACAGTAGAAAAAAAATCTTGAGGAAATGAAAACAAAAGCATACCAGCTGGGTGTGGTGGCTCACACCTGTAATCATAACACTCTGGGAGGCCAAGGCAGAAGGATTGCTTGAGCTCAGGACTGTGAGACCAGCCTGAGCAAAAGCAAGACCCCATGTCTACTTAAAATAGAAAATTTAACACGGCATTGTGGTATGCACCTGTAGTCCCAGCTACTTGGGAGGCTCAGATAGGAGGATCGATTGAGCCCAAGAGTTTGGGTTGCTGTGAGCTACAATGATGTCACTGCATTCTATCCGGGGCTACAGAGCAAGACTCTTGTCTGGAAAAAAAAAAAAAAAGAACGGAAGAAAGAAAGAAAAGAAAAAGAAAAACAAGGGAAAGGAAAGAAAAGAAAAGAAAAAACTCTCTCCTCCAGTCAATCCATGTAGTAAAATATTTCAAACTTAAATACAGCCTGAACACATACACAACTATGAGGCATTATAGAAATATGTAGCCTAACAATAAAGACCAAATGAAAGATATGGGGAAAAAACAACTTTATTAAAGTGGCGTCTAATAGATTCTCCCAGTTACAGAAAAAGGATTCCTAGGAGTACAATGTTTTCCAGCACTGGAAAACATTCCTGATATATCCAAAGTCCAGTGATCAAATTTACAGAGAGATAATGAAGCCTTCACTTTTGACAACCAGACTGGAATAGAATCAAATTGATAGCAAACCTACCAAGTTTTTGAGAAAGCACTATTGGTAAAGATGAACACTGCCAGTCTGCATGCAAAGGGACCAAGACAGTTTTGGGCACAAAAAGAATTCTTGGTAGTATTCCATGGATAAAAATCACTCTAATAAAGCTGCCCAGTCTCCAAAAATAGCTAATTACTTATGCCTCTCTCCAAAATTGGTAAGAAGAGTAATGGAAAATAAAGTACATCTCTAGAAGGTAGATCCTTGAGGGGCAGAATGGGTAACTATTCCCAGAAAGCAGAATGAGTCTAGTCAAGGAGCGTTTCTAACTTCAGAAGTAAAAGGACCTGGAAATATGGCAGTATGTTTCAAGAGATATGTCAATATTGCTATTGATTGGTGGTGGCTATGTACCTCTTCTTCTTGTCCTTTTACTAATAGGAGTGTTTTTTGCAGTAAGTCTATCCTTATTCTCCTTAGTCCACTGTTGTATATTAAGGGTGCAGATGCATATAACTTGTCATATTAGTTAATAGGAAGTAAAATTAAGGGGAGAAGTAAATGGAGATTATATTTAATCATAAGATCTTAGAGTTCGAGTGTGATCTCATGAGTTAGATGAAACTTTCAAGGGCTTGGGATGGAATGAGCATGTTTTATATGTGGGATGAATATGATAATTGTGGCCGAAAGGCCAGACTTGGTATAGTGTATTATTGATCTTTATTCTTCATCACTATTACATCCATGCCCTTTGAATTATGACTGACATTCCTCCTACAAAGAAGGAGCAGTGTATTTATCCACCCTTTGACTTTGGGATTAGATTTGGCTAACAGAATGAGGTGAAAGTGATGGATTGTCAGTTTTGAGTATAAGCTTTCCCCAGCCATGCATGTTTCTGCTTGTTTCTTTCCCATTGCCATGAGAAAAATATATCTGGCTACCACCTGGTCCCTGAAGGACGAGGAGAAAGGCATGGAGCTAAGCGACCAACGATCCCACAGCCAGAAGCGTGACAGAGGTAACCTCAACACTTGTAATGAGAAACAGAGCTACCCACCTGAACCCAGACAAAATCAGCCAAATCTGAGCACACTTGGAGACATGTGAATAACAAATAATTTTCATTTTAAGCCCCCAATTTTTGAAGTTATTCACTCTTGGCAAACATCTAACTGATACACAGAGTTTTGATTAACCCCCTTTTTGCCTTTACTTTTGCCCCATGCATTATATAAAGCTTCTTAAGTCTTTTCAGAGATCTGCTATGTAATTCTGTTTACTTTTTGTTAGAAACCTTGGCACTCAAGTTTTCGCTTGCCATACTAACCTAAGTCAACTGCCACTTTTCCATCTACTTAACCACTTTTGGTCCTTCAAAAACATCTTCAGACTTCTGCTTCCAGAAAGATGGCGTATAAGTACTTTTTCCTATTCTTTCCATGAAGAACAGCTAAAACCATCCACATTATATATAAAACAAATATTAAAAGACTCCAAATAGTAGAGAAAAGAGGCAGACTGGCTAAGGACCTTGGGTCCAAGGAACAACACAGGGTGACTTCCCTGAGTTCTCTTTTTGTCTCTTGTATCCCAGATTTGGAGCTGAAGATGCCATAAAACTGGATACACCCACAGGTGCAAGGAAAAAGAGGCCTAACAAAAGCCTGCTTTCTCTAATCAAAGAACCAGGAAAGTGACAGCTTGGCGAAAAGAGAAGACTTTTAGACAATAACTTCTCTGCTCTAGACAATCGCCACAGAAAAACGCCCACCCATGCCAGCAAAAGCCGAGTGTGGTAGCTTAGAATTACATTATCACTATAATGCAATAAGGCTTCCTGACATCCCCACCGTGATGGTATTAGAGAAAACCAAGTAGGGAGCTAGGACTTTCATTCTTGCTGGTAAGTAACCAGCCGGCCGCCCTATCCTGTTAGTGGAGACCACTTAGGAAGCCTGGACTTTGAAGTCCACCTATTAGTAATAAGGTGTTCGTCACTAATAAGGCTTAGTGGAGAATCAGGACTTTCACCATCTCCCAGCAGTACTGAGGCTACATTCTCCAATGCATGACTGCAGGTTGATTATGTACCTTGTTTTGCCTGGGAAAATTCCAGTGTATATCAGTTATTTGGTGTAGTTATTAATAGTACACATTTAACTCTCAAAAGTGTATCTTTCTAGTCAATACTTTATATATTCATGCCAATTATAAAAGTTTCATAAAACAATGCATAATCTCAACAATTAAACAATATATTTTCTTTGTAATAGTACCAGGTTAAATAGATATAAGTTTGAAATATCATTAAAATGAATTATTGTTTTAAAGTATTCAAAGAGAGTAGGAATGTATAAAATAAAAGTGTTAGCTCTTCTACACACACAAGTTTCAATCTATTGCCATTTTTCTTCTAGGCATTTAGTTTGTTATTTATTTGTAGTTGTTCTTTACAAATGTCATTAATATTTTTTGTTATGAAATTTCCAAACATTTTATTCCAGTATGTTGACTTATCTAAAGTTTAAATTTTTTTAATCAGATATTTTTGTTTTTTTATAGACATATCCTCTAATCTTGTTTTTTAGCTTCTTTGTTTAATGCCACTTTTTGAGAATTCTTTATTCAACATTATCTTCTTCTTATGTTCAGAAAAACTTATTGCTTTTAAAAAATTCAATGAAGTTTCAATACATCTGTGGTTTATATTAATATTTGTGTGTGGTAGAAAATACAAATGGAAATTACTAATTGTCTCCAAAGTTTCGTTTTTTTTTTCCCAGTGATTTAAAATACCATTTTTATCAAATGTGTAATTTAATTATTTATTTGAGTATGATTACGGACTCTCATGCTAATTCTTTATATTTCTCTGAAGCAATTAAACATTAATTTAAAATATACATATATATTTAATGTTTTTATCCTGTAACTTAAGTACCCTCATTACTATTCATTTTAGTAGATTAGTTTTTCTATGTTATGTTTTAGTGCTTTTTTTTTTACCATCTTGTAGAAAATTAGGTGTTATTTTTGTTTGGTTCTTCTTCCTAGATTCTCATGAGTCCCTTTATTTTTATATTATAATTTCTTTGGTCTCATCAAATTTTGATATTATTTAAAATTTCACAGTTACAAAAAGGTGCTATTATCTAAAGAATAATTTCTTCCTAATTTACAGAAATTCACCTATTCTCTCTTTAAATATGTTTATTTTTTAATTGTCATTCCATTTGTTTCTACATTTTGCTTCAGAGACTGAAATATTATGAAATTGTGTTTTTGTTATATACTCTTTTTATTCATCTTTTCCAAAAACATGGTATTCTCTAGTCTTTTTCATGTAGCATCGTGTCTCATTTTCAATGCTTGTCCTCTGTGTCTCTAGTGTGGCCTTCTACCATAGGATTTCTGTCCTATTTTTAATGTATTAATTTGCTATGAATAGTTCATTGTAAATTGCTTTGTTAGTATTCTAATATCACTTATATTATCTTAATATTTTATTGTTAAATTTAGTTCTATATTTTAATTTTATTTAAATTTTAGTTAAATATTTTGTATTTTCCTTAATTCCTAGAAAAGTTCAAAGTTATTGTTCGAATTTTTTTCTTCTTCTATTTCCTGAAGTTATTTATTTTTCCAAAACTAATTCTCCTTTACCTTTCTTTGCTTTTTATTTCTCAATTTCCATCTTTTTTCCTTTCAATTACTATTTGCTCTAGTATTTTTGCCCTGTCATATCTTTCTAGATTTTTTGTTAATTGGTAGCTTCAGCTTCATTTGGACCTTGAATTTGGCCAAATATCTTGTGAGTGTGCTCCATTTTAGATGTGTTCAGTTGTACTGGGGAAACTGGATATCTATCTATCTAAATATCTGTATTTATCTATCTACATATATATATCCACATGCATAAAACTAATTATATATACACACAGTGGAATGGTATTCAGCCATAAAACAGAATGAAATCCTGTCATTTGCAGCAACATGGGTGAACTTAGAAGACATTATATTAAGTAAATAAGCCAGACACAGAAAGGCAAATACTGAATGATCTCACTCATATGTAGAATCTAAAAAAGTTGAACTCAAAGTAGAGAGTAGAATAGTAACTACCAGACGCTGGAGAGGGTAAGGGGAGGGGGAGGAATGGGAAGAGGCTGGTCAACAAGCAAAAAGTTAGTTATTTAGGAAGAATAAGCCCTGATGTTCTATTACACAGTAGGGTGATTATAGCTAATAACAATGCATTATATATTTCAAGATAGCTAGAAGAGAGGATTTTGAATGTTATCATCACAAAGAAATGATAAATGTTTAAATTGATATATATGCTAATTACCCTCATTTGATCATTTTGTTATGTATACATGCATTGGAATGTCACACCGTACTCCCTAACTATGTACAATTATTAGGTCTCAATTATAAAGGTTTCAAAAAAGAGAGACGGGTAACTGAGGACAGTTGTTTGAGTGTAAATCCATCATGTTACATGTAAAACCAACTCAAAATTTAAGTCCTATTGATGGCTAGGCAGTTGTTAATTACCTGTATATGTCAGGGATGGTTTTTAAGGTCTCATTATTGACAAGGAAATCTTTAACCTGTTAGCGATATTCCCAGGTTTGTCTGATGCCTGTTATCAAGGCAAGTGGTATGAGAAACACATACATATGCAAACATACACACAACTCTACACATAAACCTCAGCTTATGGGGCATTTGTCATGACTTTCAAAGAAGTTTCTAATGATCAATTTCTAGAACATAGTAAGTGTCTTCTCTGTGTTCTCCATATATGAAAAAATTACTGCAAATATCACAACATGGAATGATCAAAAAATAAATTCTACATTCTAGGTTTGTCATCGAAGGAAACAGCCACTGAGAATTGAGGTCAGAGTCCCAGGAACATCTCTAGTACCTTGAAATAAATTTATTTCACCTGGAATACTTCTAATGGCGGAAAATATTGTCATATCTAGATGCCTCTTGTGGAAAGATGATGGATGCAACTTTTTCGGAAGTTCAGGAAATATGAAAGCATTTGTCAAAACAACAAATATTTAAAAACATATTGCGCATTTCAGATAGTCACTCGCAGCACATGCCTTTCATCCAGATCTTCTGTCCTTTACTTGTCTGCATTTAGTGGCATCTGGAACATTAACCTTCAAAGTGCAGTTTCCTTATTCCACTTTCTCTTTTCCTAGCTAGGATTAATTTTAATCAGATGGTAATTAAAATAGGCACTGCATAACCAACTCACATTTCTGCAGGTAATTAAAGCTTCTAGATTCATGCATTTTCCCCCTCCCAGCTCTGTTAGAAGCAGTGACAGATAATTTGTATTTTTCCTTGCAGCACAATTCTTGTTGCAGTAATGGCTCAAGTTCTAATAAATCTCTTGCAAATAACTTGTCTGGGCTTTGGAATATAAGACAGAAATTATCAACTGTTCATTTGTCCTTCTTTTCCTTAAAAATGTATAATTCCCAATTGTATGCTATTGATTCTAAAAACTATAATTTGTCATTGCTTTATTATGAAATAGTAGAGTGTGTGTCTCAGAAGTCAGGTTACTGGTGAAAACCCTAGAGCAAAGAAAACCAGCATTTTTATTATTTCCATTCTTATTTCTTTCTCTTTCATGGTAACTGAGCATGATACAAAGGATTTTCAAAAAAATATTTCTCCATATGGAGGAAAAAAATAACCTTAGGAAATTTGGTAATATTTCTCTCTCATCACTCCATTACTATATCACACTGGTAAAAATAGATCACCTGCTTGCCCACAGTGAATTATGTACCCTTTAAATGGAAACTTTGCCCATTATTACTACTTTTAAGATGGACTTTTGAATAAGCTCTATGTGAAAACATTATATAACATGCAAATGTTGGTAAGAGCTGCTGTATATGAAATTTTAAAAAAGCAAAGGTTTTCTTTCAGTGTGCCATGTTTCTCACAGCTGCTGGCGTATCATTCAGCTTCCAACCTGGAGCTGCTTGAATGTCACTGGCATCCCAAATCTTTGAGCATCAGATCACTTGCCAATGGCATAACCAGCAATGAGCAGCCATCCAGAATCTCATTCCTTGGGAAGGGGTTTCCTCTTAGCCATCACCAGAGTCTCTGGTGAGAAGCTCACTATGCATCTGGTGGTTATGAAATCTCATTTCATTACATTACTAATTTACAGGGAATGAAATTATAAACAAGGTGATTACCGAGCGTAATTTATGGTCCATGTAATTATATAGCTGTCAAAGTAGTGCTGGCAGCTGAATTGTGTAGAAGACGCTTGCACTTTTGCCTGGTCTACTGAGTTTGTTAATTGTCCACAGCTGAATTTTTTTTTTTTTTTTTTTTTTGTAATGTAAGATCGACAACCTTCAATTTGGAAAGCCCAGCTAGAGCTGGTTATAATTACCCGCCTGACTGGAAATGCTGTCCATTGGCTTTTAACATCTTCAGGTGAGTGAAAATTACTCCCCAAACCCTTTTGGTCAATGGAGAAGAACATCTCCACCTTCCTTGGGAAGGTCAGACGCTAATGAAATAATAGCAAATAACAAAATACAAAGCCAAAAAAGAACACCTCTATTTCTACCTAAGTATTTATCTCTCTGTTATAGTCATATTTAGATGTACTTGATAAAATAGTAGTGATAGAAAGACAACTTAGTATTGCTACAATGAAAAATAAACAGGAACAAATTGTAGATTTGCTCTTTCTCAAAAAATTAGACATGAGTGCAGCTATATTACACATATCCCAGCTCTTAAGGCTTGCGTGGGAGAACACGTCTGTGAATAATCACAAGCAGGTGGAACACACTTGACAAGCTTAACCCGTTGCCAAAACAGACAGGTGGAAGACAAAGCACAGAGTGGGTCATTAAACCAAAGGTTTTGTTTACACAGCTACAATCTGAGTGATTTCTCCCAAAGAATTAGTAATTGTTTTGCTATTTTCATTTTGTAGATATTGCCTGGGAAATATAGCACATTTTTAATATAACTGATAGCTTGTGCTATAGATAATTGGAAAGTTTTAATGCAAAAACAGAAGTGTATAAACCTTTTTCCTATATAAATGGATTGGATCCCTTCTGTAACTTGGATTCTTTTAGATTCCTCTGCTGTTGTATATGCAATTGATAGATGAACAGAGAGAGCCATTGTCCCTTTGTACTTTCTCTGGCTGCTATTTCTAGGATCAGGTCTATCCAGACTTCGGCATGGCTATTCCTTGTGAACAGTAACAAAGATTGTAGTGTATTCACTATTTTTCTTAGAACCAGGAGATAGAGATAGAAGATTCTGTTCCTGAGAATTGACATATGTAAATGTTAACCTCAATAATAAAAGGTAATTGATTTTTTTAAATTTTAAGTTAAAATAATAACTATTGTAAGTGGTATAATGGTTAAGCAGGATTTTATATGGCTACTGTGAGGACAGAAATTAATTTTATTTAAAAAAATAATAATTGAGCTCCTACTATGCATCAAATATATTGAGCAATTTCCTAATAGTCTATAATATAGTAACTTGATAGCTGAACAGTTTAAAATCAGGAAATAATGTTGTTGGAAGGGGTCTATGAGAAGGTCTGTATACAGGAAAATTTGTCTCTGTCTTGAAATTGATAGAATTAAATATTACTGGTAACCAGTATACAGTTTTTTAGAAAGCAATTTATCTATTTTATCATGGGCATGTGGTCCTTTGGATTTAACTAAAAGGGTTATGTAGAGATTTACAATCGTAAAGACATTTATATGCAATATTTGTTACTAATAATAAAAGATTAAAACCAACCTAATTGCTATTACATGAAAGACTATGGTAATAAATTATGATATACAATTAAGATGAAGTGAAATGAGCTACGTAAAGCATTGTATCTATGTTATAATGGTACCTCAAAATTAGGTAAACTTATAGGAAAGTGAGAATACATAGAAAAGGAAAAAATAAGTGGACTAGTTAGGTTGGCAGAATTATGCACAGAGTTGCTTTACCAATACCATTGTTAAAAAAGTAACTGTGTAATGGATATTACAGGGTATTTTAAGGTAAAGCAAAGTTTCTCCTCCAATTTCCCATCTTAAAGGCCCTATTTGACTGATCACAGGGCCCCGATTTCCAGCGAGAAGATAGACTTCTGCTGTAGTTCACAAGCTTTGCAATGGCCAGGATGTCCTCCAGACTCATTTGCTCGACTAAAATCTGCTTCCAGCTCAGATGCACTCAGGCAAAGATTTAGAAAATATTTCACGTTTCTGGTCAGGTCGCCAGGATTGTTTGCTGAAGAGGAGACAGTCAGAACCAGCATCTCCTCTAAATTAATAAAAAACTCACAGTGGGGAACACTGTCTAAAGAATCTTTCTTGTCTTTGTGATCTAGGGTTACTGAAAATGCAACCACAGTTTCACAGGTTCTAAGGCAAACTGATTTTCAGGCAGTGTAAGTCTTCGTACTAGGAGAAAGTTAAAGAAAACAGAAAGCAAGTGGAAGTTAACTTCCAATAAAAAACATCAAATCATTACGGCAAATAGTTTAGTTTGTTCTTAATTGCTAGGAAAATCTACTGAGTGGGTGGTATTTTATTAAATGATAACATATCATATTTCAAGATAAATTTCAAGTATCAATTCTCTAACTTTCACTGTCCAACCATGCAAAATGTCTATGCAAAGAGGGCTAGTCTCTATACAGGAGAAACTTTTAATTGATTTTACATCATTTAACTTAATTTAAACACACACGGTCCTATTAGTTACTTATCTGAATAAAAATCACCATAGATTTTGTTAATTCTACATTCTTCTTCATACTTATGAACTTCACTGGACATGAAAAAGTTACATCCTCTCCCACCTCAGAAACAATTAGTTTCCTCACCTTTCCCCTTTCTCTTCCTCCCCATAAATATATAGAATATTTCTCCATCCTTAACAAGATTTCATATGCAATTCTATTCCATTAACTTCCACAGCATTCTATTTTGTCACCATAGCTTGCCAAAACTGAGAGTCAGATTGGCTTGGAGAAAAAAAATTGCTCCATTAAACCTCTCATGCTGCCAACAGAAAAATGAAAACCAAATTGTATTCAAATTAGCTAACTCTTCCCACTTAAGTAGAAAAGACTGAAGAGCAAAGGTAGCTGAAGCCATGTCACCAGACTTCTCCTATTACAAATAAAATACTCCTCTGCATGCTGTATCCATGATCTTTCTCCCTCCAAGGGCTTTCATAAGGAAGTATTTCTCTTAATTCTTTTGATATGCCATATACAAATGTGCATTCACATGAGGCAATTAAAGATTTTTTTACGTGCATTCTAGATTTGGGCTGAATCTTAAGGGTAGCTATTCTTGCCTTTGTTCTAAAACATGATTATTTATTAATATGTTACTCTTTTGTCATCATACTTCTTAGATCCCCCGTCCAGTTTGTGCAGGTAAGGGACAGGATGGTATTTTAAAATATGTTCCAGTAACTTAAGTAGAAAGGGGTGATTTGCCTTTCAGCTCTCATTTCATCTCTCCCTAATGTGGTTGCTATAACCCTTTGGCGGCCTTCTTTCCCATTTCTTTGTGGGGTGGTTAGGGGAGGGACTGAAGAAATCCTTCTTAATAAGAGGTGTTGATCTGAATATGCAGAGCATTTTAATTAAGTAGTGACGTCACCCTACTCTTTTAAAATTTTTCATGTCCCCGCTGCTAAGAAAAGGGTATTTAAACCTAGACATGACGTTCATAGCAATCTAACTGGATGCATTCAATCTAATAACCAAGCAAACTGTGGAATACCTGATTTGGGGCAAAGCAAGCCCCCAAAGAAAGAAAACCATTCACCAGGAACTTGGCTCAGTAGGATGTTGGCTTTGTACATGGCTTTCTGATGCGTGTCAATATTTTAAATCTCCTTTACTTCAGGCTAATTGGCAGTGATTTCTGCCTGTGTCAGATGTCAGGGGAAGGAATAAAAGTATTTATCACCCTATTTCAAAGAAATACATTGACTATTATAACGTTTATTTTCTTCTTTTATTTTCCTTCTTTAAAAAAAAAAAAAACATGCTTTCTTCCCTTGCTATTTATCTCATTAACACAATGTTGAATTATTTCCATCTGGCAAGCTGGAGAAATTGCCTAGGATTGTGGAGACCAAGCCAAAAACTAACATGATAAGTTATTTATTAGTTCTGGCCCTCTGCTTCCTTTACCCCACTGGGGGTTGTGGAGATAGTTATGCATTGCTTGTTTGTAATCCTTTTATTATTTAAAGGAAAAGCAAATGCTAGTATTTCTGCATGAAAAAAAGCCCACTGATATGCAACCAAGTAAACTAGGAATACTCATGTGCAGACCCACCCCCTGCCACTGGTTATGATGGGTGGGGATATCCATTGAAAGAGAAACACAAAGAGTAGAGATTTTATAACTGGGCCTCATTACTGGTAGGTCAATTTATCAAAATATTGCTCCCGAAAAGGAGAGCCACAACACATTAGTGATAAGCTGCAAGCGCATTACCAATGACCAGGAATTATACAAAATCTGTCAGGTTCAGAGTGGAATAAAAGAGATAATGGCATGACTAAAGAAAAGAGTGAGAAAAATTAGGAAAGACAGAAGCAGGAACAATATGACTAAGAAGTTTTCTGTAATCTTGATGTCCTTTAGGGGAGTCCTGATGTGACAGGGAGGAAGGACTGAGGATGTCAGGATTTCCAAACTGCATATAAAATGGTGATGAATAGCCCCTTTAATACCATGCAGTGATCACTACCAAGGAAATCAATGGAACACACGCACATACAGTCATGAAATATACTTGTCCCTAAAGTACAAGTACCAGATAGCCTATACTGTAGTGTATGTGAAAGGGTTAAACAACCTCTCCGCATTGCTGCTTCCAGATAGATATCAATATTTTGATGGTGGTAAATAAGAAGTGCCACGGCACTGATGTCATTTTTCTATAAGGAGGATTGGTGAAAAAGTTTGAAATGGGCAAGAAATATTACTAGATGCCTTTTAGAGCACACCTTTCTGAGATACCTGGACCTATCAGACTTTGAAGTATCTCACAGCTCTCGATTAGAAAACTAATAATACTGAAAATAATACTTGTCCATAGAAATGCAAATAAATTTTGTCTGATTGGGATACAATTATTTCCTTGTATATTGTGACCAGCTTTACCCCTATTTGTATACTTACTTCTTTCAGAATTCATGATGACAACTGTGTGTGTGTGTGCGTGTGTATGTGTATGTACACACATTTGAATTTTCCTTTGAACCAACTGTTATATCTTACTGGTTCTCTTACTAGAGAATTAAATAAAGTCTTTGGCATCTGTTCATTTTAAATTTGTATGGAGATCTTAATTTTATACTTTGAGCCAATGAATGAAAGAATCTGCTTTCAGATAAACTTTTTCTATAGAGAAGACTCGACATGGTTAGAGAGAGGACTAAATTTACAGAGCAGTGCAGCTACGTGGGGAAAGTACACAGGATTTGTTCCTGAAATAATAAGTAAACTGCCAGTCAAAACTTCATACATACCAAATTGATAAAGGCAGTGCTCAAAGCTCATTTGGAGCAATCAGTTATGCAGACATTGAACTACAGGTTCTGAGACAAGGAAGTGATCCACCCATCATCCACCCATCCAGCCCAGATGGAGTATAAATGAGAACATTCTGGGTGGAATATGAATGGAATGTAAAATACACAGGATTAAAAATATGCAAAAGAAGAATTCAGACTTCAGCAGATGAAACATACTATTTTAGCCATGCTTACTATAATTCCCCACCGACTAGTGAGGAAAAAAATATTTGTTAAATTTTACATTGTGTATACTTATATTTATGTGTACAACAGGGCATGCAATCCTAATTCCACAGTATTGGCTCCATTACTAACAATATATCCTCCAGTTATCAAAAATCCTAAATGAAATAACTCCTCTATGGGTTACTATAGATACTTGAATAAGGTATACTTTTTCTAAACATGTATTATTGTGCCCTGCATGAATGAAACCTGATAAGTAGTATCTCTTACAAAACTTATCAGCAAGACACATATCTGTCCAGGTATGTCTTGTATTGTATCATAATTTGGAATCTCTTTAAAAAAAGGAAGTTAAATGACTGGATACTCTAAAATTATAATATTACTCTGATATTTCGGCATTTTTAGCTGTCAACTCTATAGATAGAATTTGACATGGCCAATTATTATATTTCATTATAAATTTGTGCAATGCCAATTCATATTTCAATTTACTTTGTCCCATCCCATCCTTTGGCTAATGGCTTGTCTTCAGAATTATAAGTGTTAATGGGAAATGCCATAGCCACTAAAATTTTCGGCAAAGATGAATAACTTATTTACCTTCATGATTTCCTCCTTTATCTCCGTGCTCTATGAATATCCCCATATAAATTTTCACGTCTGTGACTTCACATTGATCCCATACTTTTAAAGTGACTTGCCTTCATCTTTTCCTTTTAGCATTTCAAATTCACATTATGCTGCAAAATCCAGTGTAAGTTATTTCTTCAATTATGTATCCCTTCAGAATTTACACACTAGTAATGACATATTGTCCAGTATTTTGGTTGGATGTCATATTGTTACTCTAGTTCCCATCCCACAAAACTTTTTGACAGACTTTAAGAACTGTTACTTTTATTTCACTGGTATCTTAGGAGATAAGACAATGAAACCATAGTGGATATTAAAAAAGGATTTGCAACAGAATATGAGAATTCTTAAATATGTGTAGTCAAAACTTCTTATTTCACTAATGAATAAATCAAAGTTCGAGAAGTGAAATAACTTGCCCAATATTATTAAAGGCAGATGTGAGAGCCAAGAGTCAACTCTATGGGTTTTTGACTCCAAGACCAATATCCCTTCTATGATACCAGGCTGACTCATAATTTCTGCTTAAAAGATAAACAAAAGAATTCTGACAAACGGACTGGATATTGGCGAGGCTTGGAAAACAGTACCCTAAAATGAAGGCCTCAGACACAAAAGTTCATTTCTGGCCTTCCCTTGTCCTCTTGTCTCTCAGTCCCGTTCTTCTCTGAGGCTAGCCATAGAAACTAGAATTCCTCTTCTCTGAAACAAGTCATAAAAGCCAGTACTCCTTTTCCAAAAAGCCAGCCATTAAAACTAAAATTATTCTCTGTAGAAACTAACCTTAAAGTAATTACCTGACCTACCTTGTTTGACTGTAGGCCGTAAGACCTCCATTCAGGAGAGGGCCCTGTTCCACACCCAGAAGGAAGGAATACTTGCTCAGAGAGGCCAAGAAGAATCTGAACAGAGAGGCCTTGCTGGGTTTTCCCACTCAGTCTGCCAGCATTAGAGAATACTCATTTGTCTAATCATATTTCTACACGGCTATCCGTGCTTTGCATAAAAATGGACAATTACCTCTGTATCTTTGAGCTTTGATTTTGAAGGTTCCTATGCATACACATTAAAATAAATAAGCTTTTCTCTTATCGGTCTGCTTTCTTGTGAGTTGATTTTTCAGCAAACCTTCCAAGGGTGAAGGGGCAGTTTTCCCTTTGCCGCAACAGTGTCATCTGGCTGTTGTGAAAAACACAATGCAATTGCATTATTCTTTTAAATATCTTTATATTTGTTATCTATGACTGTATAACATATTACCCTGAAACACAGTCAGGCATCCAGGCACAGCTTACTTGGTAGTCCCTGACTCAAAGTCTCCTAAAAGGTTTCATCTACAATTTGACTTTCCTTTGGCAAGAAAACTACTTCTAAGCGGACTGGAGTGATTGTCAGAAGGCCTTCATCCCTCACTCTGTAGGTCTCTCCACAGAACCACCTCACAAAAGGCAGCTGGTTTTCTTCCTAAAGCGAACGGTTCAGAAGAAAGGAGAGAGAGAATACCCAAGGTGGAAGCGATTGCCATTTTATAAGCTGAGCTTGGAAGTGATTTCTTATCACTTCTGCTGTATTCTCTTTGTAAAAAGTAAGCCAATAAGTCCACCCCGCACATAACGGGAGAGAACGTATGTGGAGGTAAGGATCATAATGGCACCTGCCACACCCTATTTATAATGAATGAAGCATATCAAGTATAGTTATTCTTGAACAACTACCAACATATTCTCCTAATTTTAAATTGCTTAGATTATTTTAGAGTTGGGAAAACTGTATTTCATTAATCAAGTATATGATAATTTCACAACTATTCAAGTTGATTCTCATGAGAAGAGGTTAGACATACTACAAAGACCTTGCTTAAGATTGAAGTTGCACAATTTGCCAATGAAATTGAACTTTTCAGATCAAGAGAAGAAAAGACAAAAATACAAATTGTTGTTCTGGAGATTGTGTCTACAAGATAAAAAATGTCTTTTTCAAATGAAGTTGAAAAATGCCTAGCTTATTAAAATAATATATTTAAAGTTACTTGAGTTAAAGGGTCTCACTAGCCTATGAAAGAACTTGTGTGCACTAAAATATTATTTTAAAGATTACCCATATTCCCATTTTTAAGAGTCTGTGCTTTGGAGCCAATACACCGTGATTTAAAGGGGAGTTATATTTCCAAGTAGCTCTGTGACTTTGATCTAGTTACTTTACTGATTTGCAATTCAGCTTCCTAAGGTATAAATGTGGTATAATAATAGCACCTGTCTCACATTTTATTGTGCAAATTAAATGTGATAATAACATACATGAAATACTTAGAATGGACCTAGCAAATAATTGCTTAGGAATGTAACATATATTGTCTATAGATAGACCTTTAGTTGTACCAAGAGTCCAAGACTTCAATGAAATTATCTTATTATGTATAGTTGATGCATAGTTACTGTTTGGTATATTATTTCCATTGTTCTCTATCTATACAAAAATATGTAGCATACAATAAACATTAAAGTATCAAACAACAATAAATGTGCTAGATGTTCTACAAACATACAAACATAATTGTAATGTATAGAACAATAATAACAGCTAACATTAATTTTTCATTTTCTCTCAGTTATGATATTCTTTCTAATGCCTTATTCTAATGTTATCTGCATATCAACACGTAAGTTAAATAAAATTATTGGCCTACTATACAGATCTGGAAACTGAGACTTCCGGACGTAGGATACCATGCTTGAGATAACACACTTTTTATCTAAAGGCAAAAAACAGAACATGGAATATACAACATGGAAGAATTATCATCTTATATCTATATGATGAATAGTCTAAATATTAAATAGAACATGCCAATTCCTAAAAAATATTTGCACAAACACACTATGACAGAGATACCTGGAGCTATGAAAGCATTGCCAAAGAATCTGTGCATTGTTAAAAATTATTCAAAGTATGAAACTTCATAGGTTTTAAATAGACAGATTGAAAATCTTCTGCAATTAGTAAAAGGATCCTCATAAAAGGAGTCACAATACAGAAACAGATGACAATGGTTACAATGTGAGGGATAGAAGACTGCTGAAAGGAAGGTGGGGATATGAATCCTACCAGAACTATAACATTTCCTTTTCCACACAGACTCAAAAGCATTTGATAAGGTGAGATGAAATTCACAATATGTATCATATACAATTTGTTAATAGCTGTCATTTGTTATTTACTTTGGTAAATGTTTGCTTATGTTTAGAAAAGCAGTTTGTCCATCTCTGCATTACTTGCTTTATTTCAGAGTCGGTCATTTCAACTAATGCTTTTGCTGTTGTTGAAATCTTTCACATTTCTTTAAAAATAGATATGTGATTGTTCTAGAAGTAATTTTCAGGCATACTGTGCCCAGAATAAGAAGACCAAATTGTAGGGCCAAGACACCTACACAAGAAATAAACAAGACTACTTTTCAGGAAAGCAATTTATTGTCACCACTGTTCATCTACTCATTGGACACTTTTGTTAAATCTTCCTCCCATTCTGAAGGGTTCAAAAACACTGCCTTACAGAATAGTATTTAAATAAAACTTGCTACTCTCCCATTGTGCCAAATACTAAAAAGACATTTCCATCAGAGGATAGGTACACTTTGTCTGCAAATACATGAAAATATCTCTTTACCAGTGGCATTTACTGCCCTGTAATACATCTCATCTCCTACTCGTATCCTTGGACTTATCTCAGTTCTTAGGTCCCACACAACAGAAGCAAAAGGTATTTCCATAGCATCTTCTTGTAATCTCTGCCTCACTTTCCAGTCTGGTGACTATTGCCTCCAACATACTCACACTGATTCCCCACCTTCTCCTTTGCTCACAACCAAAGCTAATCTCCTGTTATTCAGGATTGGGTCCTGGAGAAGAGTATGATCTTTCAAATTGAACTAGTTTTTACCCCTCCACATCCTATTCTTCCTCACCTCTGTATTAGGCTTTTTTTTTTTTTTTTTTATCTTGTTCCTTGGACCTAAGAGGTTTTCTTGTCTATGACTTAGTCCAGCTTCCCACTCCCATCCCTCGACGGGAGCAGTGTCTTACCCTGCACCCCAGTGTGTTGACCGTGACCAAGGCAGCTTACTGACCTCCTTAGAGAACAATCCTCTCTCTTGGGTTAGACCCAGTGCTCATGCCCTCTGAACGATATTTTTTCCATCTGTCGTATCCCTTAATGTTAACTGACTCTGAATGTGCCCTGTGTTACTGAATATGTCAGTTAAGGCCATTTTTAGAATTAGCATTGACATATTTTCACTCTGTCCTGCACTGGTCCTAAATTAATACCCTTCTGGAGCTACTATCGCAGCCAATTCTCTGAACCCCCATCCAGCCTTAGTGAGCATGTGTCAGATGGTACTACCACAATAATCACCTTCTAATTTATCTTTTATGTTAATCCATATTCACAAATATCTAACTTGCTAAAAGACAGCTTTATCTGTACTCCTCCTTTTTTAAAGATCTCTTTCCTGAAATTCAGAACATGGTAAAAAGTATTTTAAATGATTACTACAAATCATTTTCAGGTTTCCTGTCATGAAAGTAATACCAAGAATCTCCTTTATAGAAAAGTAGAGGAAAAGCATAAAAATGGGTAAATTGAGTTACTGGTGTTTTTTTTTTCCTAGTAAGCATCATTCTTGGCAAAATAGTTGAACTCGTATGATAAAGAATTACTTCATTTCAACATGAAATTTGGGTATAATTATTGAATTCTTATCTTAGTACTGATTTTATTTTGAAAGAGCAATTGGAAGATGATGCTCAAGAATATTTGTAATAAAGTCTTGCAGATTTATAGCATTTGTTTCTTATAACATGATAGTGGGAGTGTGGTTCATTATGTTTTAAATATACTATTAGTAACTGGCAATAACTTTTCGCCATCTTTTGTTTTCGCAAATTACCTTTCCTCCAACAACCTATGCACTTTGGTGCATTTTGACCTTGTACATAACTAGGCTACTCCCACATTTTCAGGATTAGTTCATTTATAGTCTCTGGAAGTGTTTTTTAGATGCCTTTGACTCCCCAGAAAGTGCTAGGTCCTCATTTATGTGTCTCATGTATTTGCCCTTGTCACTTTATACATGCCTACATTATTAGGGTCCCAGCAGGAAACAGCACACTGATACTCAATAACTGAGGAGAGTTTAGTAAAGCAACCATTTATAATAGTGTGGATATGATTTCAGGAAACTAAAAAGGTACAGTACAATGCCATAGCACTAGCTTTAGTGGGTCACCCTTACCACCCTGAGACCTAAAGGAACCACAAGCTGTTATTGAGTCCATGAGACAATAGTAGTGTAGAGTAGGCCATAGCACAGCCAGTCTGCAGCAACTCAGCAGGAAAGAGACAGGGAGAATAAATACAGTAACTGCAATTACATGCTGTCCTTCTATCTCCTGCTAGTGACTCCTATTCATACAGTCTATAAAGTTCAGCCTCCCAGGAAAAGAGCAGAGTGGAGAAACATGGCGTGTGGTTCTTTAAGGGCAAAGAGACTAAATCCACCACAGCACATTTGAACATACAGTGTTCATCTAAATGCATTTTATCTCATATCTCTTATGATTTCTCTGTTTGCCTCTGCAATCGTACTGTGAAATCCTCAAAAACAAGGACTAGGTCATCTTTTATTTAGGTATCCCTAAGGTTTTACTTTATGATCAACACATATCAGACACTAAATAAATGTTGACTGATGACTAAATGAAGACAAATTTGCTTTTATTTTTAAAAGTAATCTGAGAGCTATGATTCAAAGTCTGTACAGGTTCATTTTCAGAATATTGCTGTTATTTCTCCCCTTTAGGGTGTTCAGGTAAATATTATCTTCTGGATGAGAAAATCAATAACATTTCCTGAATTTATAGGAGGGACTTTTCAAATAAAATCACATTATTTCAAATAGTGCTTTAGTGAAACAATTGACTGATTCAACATGCAAGATACTTGGTTGTTAAATTACATTCATATAATGTTGGAAATAGAATTTTTTTAGGCTTATTAACTCAAAGCTATTATTTTTGATGATAATCTTTCTACTCCCATTGCCTGAATACCAAAAAGCCCCTTGTATATATTACTTTTCGGTAAATTACCAACACAATTCCTGGTTGGTAATATAAAGTACTGTAATTACAATTTAATGCTTCTCATTGATTGTTTGTGACTCTCTGTCTGCAATTATATATTCAATACACTCACATTTTCTATGAATTATAAGGGGAAGAGACTTTTATTTAAAGTGTATTTAGTTCAGTTGTCCTATGAAGATTCTTCATGTTTTATATGATATGGAAAATTTCGGCTGAAATTTGACATTAAAATTTAAAACAAAAAAGAAAAGAAGGAAGAAAGCTATTTCCCATGAGCAGTTCAATTTTCTTACTTGAAAAAAAATAATCAACAAGAACATAAAAACCAAAACCATGTGGTTTCCTGCCACTAGACACTGGACTTAAAAATCCTGAGTTAAAAACCCATTGTCAGAAACTATCTAATTGTATGGTTTTGGGAAATTACTCATCCTCTTTGAGCCTTAGATTTTTAATCTATAAATTGGAATATTTTTAACCACAGGGAATGACTGACTATAAGAACTGACAGAGATAATAAAGTGCTTCTTGCTTAGTAGACCAACAACAGAGTTTGATTATTTCTAATACAATTTAAGAGGAGGTTCATAGACTGTGAGGTTTTTACTCAAGGACTTGTAGAAAAATAGGCAGTGACTAGCTATGTACAAACTCTGAGAACTGTGCCTTCTGTTTGTTTCAGGTGGTTCTCTCTCCAGCCTCAGTTACTTTCATCGTACACATGCACTGATTAGAACTCAGTTAAAGCGCTGAGGAGGCAGATAACCAAAGCTCTTCTTCCCTGAGAACTCTAGCTGTCTTCGTCTCCCCAGAATCCCAGATCCTGTTGCTCAACTGTATGAGATCACTAGGGACTTGCAAACTCTCTCTAGGCACTAATTTGGGGCATTAATTTGGCGTACTTTGTTTATTTCCTCTATCTCAGAAATCACTTTCATGTGCTGCTTGATGTCCAATACCTGAAAACCTTTGTTTAATGTATTTTGTCCACTTATTTTGTTTCAGGCAATTGTGCAAATCTGGTTCCTATCACTCCATCCTGCCTTAAAGAGGAGGGCCCCATCTACAAGAAAAAGGGATCTACATCACCTTGGATCCCTCAGTGACTTAGGGAAGCGTTGTCCTTCCTAGCCATACCCTACTAACTTTATCTAGATCTGTTCTGTGAGCAAGAAATGAAACTGCTTTGTTTTGCCAATGAAACAATGAGTTTAATTTGTTAGGCAACATAAATCACTCTTTTTCTTTTTAATGTAGATACTATGGGAAAATGGTATTAGTTGCAGGTGCATTGCTTCTCACACGTCTTTCAGATACTGGGAAAGTGGAGGGAAGGAACATGATGGGTTCCTCCTTCATCACAACCAAGTGATGAATCTCTCCATATTCCCTAAATTTAAATGTTCTTCAAGTGTTGTCCACTATTTTTTTCTGATAGTTTTAAAACATCACATTACTCCTTATATAACAAAGACTTTCACCAAATCTAGTAAAATATCCCCCACTGCTTGCTATATTTTTATTCTCATCCTCTCATTCCTAAAAAGAAATGTACTCAGTTCCTAGAAATATTTTCAGACTAAATACTACTATAAACCTACATTAAAAAAGGTTAACACTAAGCCTTGAGAGAATCAAACAGATGTAGGTAAGTTAAGTGCTTTCCAACACAAAGGTTAGTTTATTAGAAGGCAACAAAATCCAGAATCTTAATGAAATAGCACACATAATGTACAGCATACTATAAAAAATGCTACCCATGAAAATAAAAATATTGAGTCATAATCAAGAGGAAAAAAATCAATATAAACATGGTCTGAGGTGATAAAAGTCATGGACCAAGACTTTAACTCAGCTATTTTAAATACTTTCAAAGATTTTTTTTTTTTTAAAATGGACATGATGAGTAGACAGAGAAACTTGGTAGAGTAGAAGATTTTTAAAAGAATCAAATATAAAATATAAATATAATAAATATAAGTGCTTAGAGCAGAGTCTGAAAATTTAGTTAGTACCAAATAAATATTTTTTAAACAAAATTATCCAGAATATTTTTTTCTGCCGCTCATCAAAATGATCAGACCTAATACTTATACTCAATAAACACATGCCTTGTATGCCTCAATGTATTTCCCCTTGTTATGTAATCCTATTCATGATAAATTAATTTTATTTATTTTTTAAAGTCAAATTTAAAGGATTCCACTTAATAAAAACACCATTAATTGATCTTATAAAAACCAATATTATCAGTCATAACACATTGTTCAGAATTTAATCCCTTATTACTCATTCATTCAGCAAATGTTCATTGATTACCTACTAAGTACCAGGCACAGTGTTAGGAACTGAAAATGCTCTCATGCAGTTTATATTTTATTGAAGGAGAGATAAACAAATAGGTACATGAAAGAATGTCAATTTTATGAATTCACAAAGGCAATAAACAGAATAAAACAAAGTGATGTAATTTAGACTGGCAGGGAGTGGTAAGAGATACACGTCAAACTGGGTCATCAGGGAAGTCTTTGCTTAGGCAGTGCTATTCCAGCTGAAACCTGAATTCTACGAAGAACTGGAATATGAAGGCTGGGGCAAAAATCCCCAATGAAGGAATGGAGGGGCTTCATGGTACAAAAATGGAAAAAGACCGTTGGAGCTTGTTGTTCTTATCAGTTAGGGTACAGTCAGGAAAACAGAAAATGTGCCAATTATTTTAATGATTATAACTTAATTTTGAAATTGGTTAATCATGTGGTAGAAGACGTAACAGGCAAAAAGCAATTGCTGTATTAACATAGCGATATTTACTGCAGGGGGCAACTTCTACTTCTGGAGCTGTGGGAACTGAAGAAGTAGAGTTCATACAAATTCAAAGTCTGGAATAAGGGACCCATATAACTGGAGCTAAGATTTTTGAGGATAGGGAACTATATGGCTGTTATTGGAGTATCTGAAGAACATAATAAAGCTGGTTCTGCAAATATGAATAACCCTGAAACCAGAAGCAACTGCTGCTACTGGGGGAAGAAGTGTTGCTGGGGTGACACTGGTAAGAACTATCAGCAAGCAGAAAAGCTCCTGTCTTTCACCCTCTTTCTATTTTCTACCCTCCTTGTACCTCATGTTGGCAAAAACCTTACTGGGAGTCAGCTATTACAGTAAGGCAGGAATTTTATTTGCATAGTCCCACCCCAAGCTGAGATGAGGTAGTTTAATAACCAGGACAGGGCTAAAGCACAGTGAGTGTAAGGAAATAGGACGCTATTGTAAGCAGCATATTCACATTGCTCCTATGAAATACCGTTGTCCCTCAGTATCTGCAGGGAATTGGTTCCAGGACCCCTGCGGATACCAAAGTCCATGAATGCTCAAGTTTCTTATATAAAATGGCATAGCATTTGCATATCACCCACACACATTCTCTGACATACTCTAAATCATCTCTAGATTACTTATGACACCTGATACAATGCCTACACATCACTTCATTTGTGTGGGTTCAATGTAGTACGTGTGCATGGTAAATTCAAGTTTTTCTTTTTGCAACTTTGTGGAACTTCTTTTTTTTTCAATATTTTTGATCCATGGTTGGTTGAATCTGGGGATGCAGGGCCCATGGATACAGAGGGTAGGCTGTAGATGCTAATGTGGGCAATTTACAGAGTATGGACTTTATTCTATAAATAAAGATGGAATAGGGAGATAACCAAGTCTTAAGTATAATATGACATTTAATTTATATGGGGGAAATATTAGATTACTACATGAGCAGTAAGTTGGAAAATGTTAAGGCGGAATATAAGCAAATTTAATTTAGAGGCAATTGCAATAGTTCAGGTGGAAGATGAGGATGGCTTCAATCTGAGGGTTAGCAGAGGAGATAGAGATAAATGAATAGATTGGATTATGGCAAAGACATTGCTGTGGAATTAGATTATGAAGGTGAAGGAAGAGATGAAGCCAGGATGATCGCCTTGGTTTTTAATTTGAGCAATTAGTGGAATGGAGGTGGAGTAGATAAGATGCAGAAAGTTAGTTGGAAAGGTCAATTTTGTATATGTTAATGTTGAAATTCCTGTTTTACATTTAAGGAAAGATGTTGATTGGCAGCTGAGTATATGATTCTAGAGGTTGAGGGAGAAGGTGAGGAACCTGGATCCTTGAGTGTGACCTTTTGACTAAATCTAAATTTTACAGAACAAATCCTTTTATTAAAAGGGATGCAGCAGAGAACGAGGAAGCTTTTCTTGCTTCCTTTGGTACTTAAAAAAGGACAACCTTAAAATCAGAAGGCCTCAGGTTCCCCACCCCCATCAGGATACAGGGAAAGATGAGAACAAGGTCAAGCACAAAGGCTTTGGGGCTTCATCATTTACGATACTGGCAAAACCTAGTGGGAGTAATTGAAAAGAGGTGACCAGTGAGATAAGAAAAAAATCAGGATCCTGTGCTGCCACAGAAGATTGAATAAGCATGAGTGTTTAAAAAGCGCTGAGTACTGAATTGAAGAAAATGTACTGAGTGCTTTAAAAATATAAGAAAAAAAAAAAAAAAAGAAAATGGGAGCATAGCATATGGTATGCTGGAAATTTCTGATAACAGTGACAACAGTTTGGTTAAGTGGTTCCAACAAAAGGCAGATTGCAATTGTGAACAAGAGTTGATGGTGAGGAAGTCGAGACAGCAATTACAAAATACTTTTTCAGGAAGATTTGCAGTGAAGGTCATCAAAGACAAAAAGATGGCAACTGGCAGGAAACATACATTTAAGTAAATGTTTTACATTTTTTTTTCTTTTAAGTGAAAGAGATATAGGTTGCCTACAGACTCACTGGGACAAATTCTGTAAAGACAAACAAAAAATAAGGTTGCAGGGAGAAAGGATGATAATTTGACCAACAAAAAGTCTTCGAAAGTTTCAAGATGGAAGAGATTCAAAGAGTAAGTAGAGGTGTTGTCTTTTATTAGGATAAGTGACATTTTCTTCACTGCAATTAAATAAAGTCAGAAACTATTAGAACAAAGCAGGTTGGTTTATAGTTTTGTTAGTAGAAAAATAACATAATTATTTTTCTTTGATTGCTTTAAATTTCTAAGAAAAAAGTAGAAGGCAAATAATTGCTGAGCTTGAAGAGTAGGAAAGGGGTGCTAGAAGTTTGAGAAGAAAACAGATATAAAATAATGTTTTTTTAAAAAGACAGGAGTAGTAATAATGAGGAAGTATAGTATGAGGAAGTATAGTAAAATTTTGAATAGTAGGATTGCTGGGCAGTAGGATTTATCCCATTTGAGATAAACGGTTTATCTTCAAAGGAGAATCAGAAAATAGAATTGTGTGATTCTCCAATTAAATGTAACTGCTTGGGTGCAAAATAAAATTCATGATTCCCTATGTAGCACTTCCACAAAATACCTGTGTCCCTCATTTTAGCACATAACATCATAATTTAAACAATTTTTAAGCTAAAAACTTTGGAATCTGTCGTTGGCTTATCCCTCTCCACATCTCAAGCCACTAGCAATTTCTGTGAGCTTTACTAGAAAAATATTTCACAAATCTGACCACATTTTTCCACCTGGACCTTTCCCTCCTTCATGAAGCTAATAGCTTCTCTCATCTGGTTTGTTAAGAGAACCTCCCAACTGTTTTTCCTACTTCCATTGCTGTCCACCGAACAACCAGAGTAAGAGGTGAGTTCACATAAATGAGAACATATCATTGCACAAGGATCAAAATTTACAAAAACTTTCTATTACACTTAGACTAAAAAGGAACACCTTACCCTCTATTTTAAGACCTTCTGTCTGCCCCTAGACTAAAAAGGAACACCTTACCCTCTATTTTAAGACCTTCTGTCTGCCCCTCTAAACTCATCTCCTCTCAGCCCTTCTTGCAACCACACTGGCCTTCATGAAGTTTTTCTGACACCGTGAGTTCAGTCCAGCTTCAAGGACTTTATGCTTGCTGTTCTATCTCCTGGGAAGGCACTGCCCCTGAAATCTATTGACTTGCTCCCTTCATTCAAATTTCTTTGCAAACAATACGTCCTCTAAGAAGCCTTCTCAGATCTCTTTATATAAAATAGACTCTTCCCACATAAATCTCTATCTTTTGACCTACTTTAATTTTCTTTATAGTGTTTTTTTTTTTTTGAAATTTGCATTATTTGTGCTCTTTCTTTTTAATGATCAATGCCCCTCAATGAAATGTAACACTTTAAGTTAGGGACTGTTTTGCTGTTCTAACCCTAGTGGCTGTAACAGTTACCAGCACAAAGAACACACACAGGACAACTTTGTACATAAATTTGTTCAAGTAGATTTTTTTTTTCCATTTTTTGACACAGAATCTCACTAGTGACAGAGTCGAAATAAAATCCAAGTTCTTCTCACTTCCTTCAATTATATTCCATAGGCAGATTATTACAATTTGCAATTATATATGCAATCATTCGGTGTGATGTTTGTGAAATTCACAAGGGTAAGAGACCTATCTGTTGTCTATTTTGTTTACTGATGTATCCTTCTTAGTTTTCACAATTTCTGCAATATAGTATGTGCTTCATAAATATTTATTGAATACATGGGTGAATAAATTCAAGAATGTATATATAAAAAATTGATATTTCTCATTTTGTAGGAAAACAAGAAACTGAATTAGAATGAGTTCCCTAACCTTCTCTACAAAGATGGCTCTGGCTCTCTAAAGCTAGCTATGAATACACTGCCCTCTCATGGTCCACTTTAGACTAAATTAGAAAAGGCACACTGTACACATTACATTGTTATGTAAATTTGATCCTAAAGGAATCTGTACTCAAAGATAACTAACTACGTAACCAAAAATTATCAGTTGGGGCATTTTAGATTTAGGGATGAAATTCCCATTGCAATACATCAGGTAATAGGGCTGTGCATAACAGGACAATTGTAACTAAGCCAATTGTGTTTACCTTTCAGTCAGCATGATTTTTAAAATGCTTTCAGGATTAAAAATAAAGGGACCTTGAGCATAGAGTTTCAATATTAAAAATGTTCATAATAATATAATAAATCCCTAGACACCTGGCTATCAGCACAACTCTCTGCTTGTTTGAAATATCTTTGTTAGCTTTTTACACCAACATCAGTGTAACTGGGAAAAATCAAATAATCAATTCTAAGAAGGTGACTTTTTAAAGAACTTAAATGTATGTGAGCACTGGGAGTAGGGAGGACGATATGGGGAAAAAGAAAACTTGGAGGTTTTGTGCATTCTGAATACTGTACTCCTCACCCTGGAGAGAAAGTGGTGTTTCAGCTCTACTCCTTCATTTTTCAGTCCAGTAACATGACTCTTGCATTAATGGTGCTCTCAGAACGCAAAGATGAGAGAAAATAATAGTATCAGAAGCTAATTTAGTAATTTGATCATTTGCATTTATAAATGATTTGAAAATGCAAATGTTCTCCCCAAGTAAACCAAGCACTGGCCTGACACAAGTATTCCCTAGAAAGAGGTCAGTTCGTCTTTGACGTCACTGACATCTTCTTCCATACTCCCATTTCCCCAAAATAATGACCTATCCATTCGTGCATTCAGCTTTCTGAAAATTCCTACCCTACTCTCATCAGTTGATGGGCACTTATGTTGATTTTAAAACTTTGCAATCGTAAATTGTGCTGCAATAAACATTTGAATGCAGGGCTCCTTTTGATATAATGACTTCTTTTCCTTTGGGTAAATATCCAGTAGTGGGATTGCTGGATCAAATTGTAGGTTGAGATCTTCTTTGAGGAAACCCAATACTATTACCCATAGAGACTGTACTAATTTGCAGTCCCACCAACAGTGCATAAGCATTCCTTTCTCTCTGCATCCATGCCAGCATCTATTGTTTTTTGATTTTTTAATAGAGACCATTCCTGATAGGTGACGATAACATCTCATTGTGGTTTTCATTTGAATTTCCCTGATGATTATGGTTGTTGAGCATTTTTTCATGTGTTTGTTGGCCATTCATCTGTCTTCTATTAAAAAAATCTATTCTTGTCTTTCGCCCACTTTTTGATGGAGTTATTTGTTTTTTTCTTGCTGATTTGTTTGAATTCTTTACATATTCTGGATATTAGCCTTTTGAAAGATGTGTAAGTTTACAAATATTTTCTCCCATTCTGTAGGCTATTTACTCTGTTGATTATTTCTTTTGCTGTGCAGAAACATTTTATTTTAATTAAATCCTATTTATTTTTGTTCTTGCTGTGTTTGCCTTTGGAGTCTTAGTAACAAACTTTTTTGCATAGGCCAATGTCCAGAAGAGTTTTTCCTAAGTTTTCTTCTATAATTTTTATAGTTTCATATTTTGCATTTAAATCTTTAATCCAACTTTCCCAGCACTATTTATTGAATAGGGCATTCTTTCCCCAGCATATGTTTTTGTCTGCTTTGTTGAAACTCAGTTGGTCATAGCTATATGGCTTTATTTCTGGGTTCTCTATTCTGTTCCATCGGATTCCATGTCTACCTTTATACCAGTAACATGCTGTTTTGGTTACTATAGTAGTATGATTTAGAGGCAGGTGACGTGATGCCTCTAGATTTGTGCTTAAGATTACTTTGGCTGTTTCCACATCTTTGCAATTGTGAATTGTCCTGCCATAAACATTCGAGTGTAGATGTCTTTCTTATAAAATGTCTTCTTTTCGTTTGGGTCAATGCCTAGTAGTGGGATTTCTGGATCAAATGTTATTTCTATTTTTAGCTCTTTGAGATATCTCCAAATTACTTTCCACAGGGGTTGTATTAATTTGCAGTCCCACCAGCAGTGTAAGTGTTCCAAACTCTCCACATCCATGCCAACATTTGTTGTTTTGGGAATTTTTGGGTGCCGGTCAGGTGGGAAAGCAGGGGTAGCGGTGGGTAAACTCTCAACTAATAGATGTGGAGCGCACTGTATGGGGGAAGGGCACACGGGTAGCCCTGGCTTGGGCGAGACAAAGGCATTATATGTAAACAAAATGTTTGTACCCCTATGACATTCTGAAATAAAAATAAAATAAAATAAATTTCTTTGTAAAAAAAAAAGATTACTTTGGCTATTCAAGCTATTTTTTGGTTCCATATGAAGTTTAGGATTATTATTTATATATCTGTGGAATCAATGTTGGTATTTTGATGGGAATTGGATTGAATCTGTCAATTTCTTTGGAGAGTATGAACATTTTAACAATGTTGATTCTTCTAATCTATGATCATGGGATGTTGTTCCATTTGTTTGTGGCATCTATGATTTCTTTCATCAATTTTTTGTAGTTCTCCTTGTAGAAATCTTTCACCTCCTTGGTTAAGTTTATTGCTAGGTATTTTATTTTCTGTGCAGCTATTGTAAATGGTGTTAAGTTCTTGATATGACTCTCAGCTTGACTGTAATATAGAGAAATGCTACTGAATATGTATACATTAATTTTGTAGCCTGAGATTTTGATGAGTTCATTTATCAATACTAACAGTCTTTGGTCGAGTCTTTAGAGTTATCAAGGTACAAGATCGTATCATCAGCAGACAGGGATAGTTTGACCTCCTGTTTCCTGACTTGGATGGCCTTTATTTCTTTCTCTTGCCTGATTGCTCTAGCTAGGACTTCCGGTACTATGTTAAACAGAAGTGGTGACAATGGGTATGCTTACCTAGTCCTGGTTCTTAGTGGGAATGCTTTCAGATTCTAGCTCATTCTTCAGAGTTTATTATGAAATGAAAAATGATTAGAAACTAATCATCTCTCTTTCCTGGCATATATTTTCTCATGTTGCTACTAACTCTTGAATAATAGCTTGGTGGTTTCAAGCATTGCAATCTACCATGGCATGAGCCTTGGAACAAGTGAATAGTAAACAAGTGTCCCTCAGGAGCAGTACCATCAAATACCCCTTTTATTATCACCCACAAAGGGAATGAATTAGCTATCCATAACTATGTGTTTATGAGCATGTTTTGCTTTATCAGTGGCTGTCTTGTATACTTTCCTTAAAAGAAAGGTGTGAGTTATCTTGTGCAGAACAATGGTTATTTTAGTTTAACCACACATTTAACTAAAAACTTTTCATTGCGTATGTATTTACCAATAGCATCCCACTTTACTTAAATTGTAGTTATTAATGACATTTAATAAAAAGGAAACAATCCAGGACAAATGTTAAACTAGATGGATTTAGGATAATACTGTCCATAGGGGACGCAGTCACCCACCATAACATCATTTTATTCTCATATAAGAAGTAGCTCACATAAGTTCCTGTGAATAATGAATTCCTTTTCTTTCCACTTCATGCAATTTTTTTCCAGTCTCAGTGCTAATATTTCCTGGGCACAGGTCCTCTGCTTCTTGTGTTGGCCTCACCCCTCTTGCAGCAGTTTTTGCTGCTGTCATTCCCTCTCAGTGTCATTCATGTTGACACTGGTGAAAACAATCTTCTCTAGTGGCCAAGTTTAAATGAGGAATACATACCTTCCTACTATTTATGTTAAACTTTATTATTAGACTGGCAAGCAGGGGAGACTCACTCTCTCAGTTTTCTACAGTATTTTATTTTTGTACATTTATCCAGTTCCTTATATTTTTCCTATATTGAATAAACTGACACAAATTCCCTCGAGGGGAATCAGGAGATCATTTGTATTATTCCACTTCCTTAGTTTTATACTGAATATCTATGCGCTTGCTTTGGGGTAGACATCTTCTACTACATAAATATGCCTAGAGATTAAGAGTTGGCCAATGTTTCCTGACTTCTCAATTCATAATCCTGGAGAACAGTCATCACTCAACATATCTCATCCTGGACTCTTCCATACGAGCAATTGATGAGTTATGTAAATTACATCTCAGGAGGAAGACAGACATATTTTAATATGATGGATTTTACACAGGTTACACGGCTTAGATGTTTGACCAAGAAGCACGTACACATAAATGATGGCAGTGCAATACAAAAATGTTGTAATTCATGTTTCTTTTTTAATAAAAAATAAAGTGAGACAAAGAAAGTTATAAGGAAACTGGGATAGTTTTTAATAGATGGCTTAGAGTTACTTAAAAAAATAGAAAAAAAGAAGGACATCTTAAGTAGGGAGAAACTATGTTTCAAGAAAGTACACCTGAAAGTTAGTGACTTATTTGAAAATTAACAGATGCCTCTGGCAGATTGAGTGAAGAGTTTTTGGCAGGAGGTGATAGGAGTTAAGACATTGTCAAAGACTTTGTTTGCCAAACTAAGAAGTCTGGACTTCATTTGGTGTGATGGTAAAAGGACATAGTTTGTTAGAAAGGGGAGTGGAATATATACTTATATCTATAGAGTAATAACTTTTATAACAATTTAGTAAATGGGTAGAAAAAGGAATAAGTTAGAGGCAGGTAATCTAACTAACAAGTGATTGAAATATTCTAAAAGGTAGATCTATGTTATAAAGACAGATTTCCAAGTGCCTGCAGATTCTGATTCAGGGGCTTGTCTATGTGGGTTTTTAACAAGTGGAATGCTAAATTTGTTTAACCAGCCTGGCTTTAGGAATTTAGTCAGAAGTTCAGGAAACTATATAAGCATCCTGTAAGTATTCCACATGAGAAGACCAAGATCTCCATCATTTCTGTGTTGGTTTAAAAGACAGTAAAGTGAGTCAGGACCTAGTGTCAGAGAAAAATAGCAAGATTACTTTTGGATACAAAGAAACAGTACCACTAGGGAGACTCCTAGGACAAATTATTTAAGGTGGTCCTAGTTCTGAGTCCACAAACAACAGAATTTGCACTGACATCAATTTGGGAAAAGCCCTGGGGAAGTAAATAATGAAAGATGCAGTATTTTTTACCTGGATCACTTTAAACCAGTATCAAAGGAATATGAGAGATTTATTCTTCCTTGCAATGTAAAGAACCAATATGATGAGGAAAGAGTTCAAGGACAACAAAGTAGAAAGTAAACTGGTCTTTTGGAAAAAAAGAAAGCACTCTGAGAAATTCTTAGATTATTATAAGAAAGATGGAGGCAGCATCCATGGAGAAGAGGCTCTTCTGATGAAAGTTAAGATTGGGGCTTGGGCCATTGGATTATAGTATTTACCAGAAGTAATACTTTATTATCCACTGAAAGACAAAATAATGATGGTGATGCAACAGTAATGATATCAAAAAGTATTTAAATATATAAAGTGGTTAATATGTGCCAGCAACTCTTCTGTTTCATAACTATTATCTAATTCAATTTTGATGACAAGTTTTCTGAAGAAATACTTATATTAATTTTACTGTGAAATATATTGATGCTAAGATAATTTACCTACACTACCCCAATTTTTGGTTAGGTGAATATAGTTATATATTAACATTTTGTTTTTGATTTTTTGCTTTTTATTAACTAATCTAACTCATAATATGAATCATTATGCTATACTCTCTCTTCTAAGCTGATGATCTAGGTTTAGTCTTCAAACCTAGTCAAATATATTAAAGCAATGATTAGGCCAGCTGAGAATATGAACACTCTAGAGAAAATTAAAGCAACCCTTAAACGTGTATATCTTGGTTCCCAAACATATGGAGCTTTACTAGTATCTTTCTGCTGTTTGTTTATAGCTTAATTCCACTATGACCAGAGAAATAACATTACATGGTATCAGGCCTTTGGATTTTGTTGAGCCTTGGTTTATGACCCAGCACATGGACAGTCTTCAGAAATGTTGTTTATGTGCTTGAAACAACTGTTTCGATTGCCATTGCCAATTGGATGCATGTATATATCAACTAGATCAACTTTAACCATGTTTATCAAATCATCTAAAACTTAAATTTTTTGTCTATTTTATCAAATCCTGAGAGGGGTACATAAAAAATTTCCCATATTACCTTATATTTGGGTGGTTCTCCTTTCAGTCTTGTAAACCTTTGTTTTATACAAGTTGAGGTTATGCTACTATTTGCAATTTAGAATAGTAATATATTCTTTGAAAGTTCAAAGATTTAAAATTGTAAACTGCTATTTTTCTTACCTTTTTTTGATCTTTAAATCTACTTTACCTGATATGGATTAGCTACATGGGCTTCTTTTGGCAATTGTTTATGATATATAACTTTTATCCATTCTTATACCCATTTATTTAAGAAATTTCTCATGTAAACAGTATACTGTCATCACTGTATCTAGTTTTCACTTTTGCTTTTTAACTGGAGCATTTAGGTTATCTCTTATACTGTTACTAATTTAAGATTAAATCTCTCTCTTTATCATTCACTTTCAATTTGTCCCACATATTCTATGTTTCTATTTCTCTTGTTCTTTTGCTTTGATTTATTCTTTTAAAATATTTTCTTACTCTCCACGATTGGCTTATTAGTCATGCATAGTTTTACTATAGACCCGAGAGATTGCCTTAGGGCTTAGAACACGTTCACTACAATTTTTCCCTCCCTCACCTTTTGCGTGATTAATATTGTTTAATAAGTTACTATTTACTTAGAGCAAGCTTTAATTCAAAACAACTTTGTATTTAAGATAATGGTTATCTTACAATAGAGTGGAGGATTATGTTCCTAGAACAAAATATTGACATACAAAGGACAAAGGATCTGGTAGTGAGAAAAGGGACCTTGTTGATTTTCTCTATCAGGGAGAGTGCTAAAACACTCAAATAGGGTATACTTATTTGGGGCCTACTATGTGTCAGGTATTGTACTGGCCTTTGAAGATTCAGTAGAGAGCAAAGGAGACATGTTCACTACAATTTTCCAGAATACTATATTCCAGAAAACTGCATTCTAATAGGAAAGAGAGAGAAATGAAGTAGATGCACATATAACGTAATTCCAACTTTTATGAGTTTCATGAAGGAAATAAGCAGAGAGATGTGAGGAAGAACAGAATCATAGCAAGTGTGGATGGGGTGAATTTGGGTTACCAGAGAAAACTTCTGTGACTACGGAATACTTATGCCTTCACCTCAAGGACAGAACATGGCTGACTATGCAAATATCAGGATGAGTGTGGTCCATTTGAGAGAGAAGAGAGGAGCTATCCCATTTTTCCCATGTATGCGCTCGACGAAGATAATCATGTCAAACTTGGACATCACATGTAGGAGATGGTGAAATTCAACATTGAAGACCCTGAATAAACAGTTGGAGAAGGGTACCCTTCCAGTCAGTAGCAAACCCTTTGAACTTCATCTGAGAAAGAAATAAAATAGTCTTGTATTTGGACTATTATATATTTTAAAGTTCATTTGTTGAAGTCATTTGCATCACCTTAGCTATTAACAAAATTCATAAGGATCGTGATTTTATTCAAGGTATGATGAAAAGCTACTGAAAATATCAAGCAACATCATGTTGTGATTAAATTTATGATTTGTCATTACTCTGAATAAAATGTGGAAAATGGATAAAAGAAGGGAAGGGAGGTAAATAAAAGAACAGTTACGAGTTTAGAAGAGTGGCTCTGGCAAGAAACAATAATGTTCCAGACTAAAAATGAGGCAATGGATTTAGAGGAGAGTCATGTTGTATTACTAGTGGTACTACTTGCTCTAAAAATATATTTTCCTGAAAATTAATAGCTTTGCTTCTAAGGCTTCTGTAGTGTATATGTAAAGATCACCAATTGTTTTGGTGTAATAGATATTTCCCTCCTTAACACATACTAGGAAAAGAAGTATGTTAATTTAGCTGTTAATGTGGATATGCCATACAATTAATGGGAAAGATGACAGTTTCATACACACGTAAAATTTGAGATCATGCAAGAAAGCATATACAGCATATGGTTTTATGCAGACACTTCAACTATGCATTTTGTTAGCAAATATAGTGTTTAGTCATTTATTAAAACAGCAACAACACACTATCAAAAACAAAAAGCTCAGCATTTTCATTAGAATGTGGTATTTTCAGGGTTTTTTATTGCATTTTAATTTTAGCCATTCTAACAAATGTGTAGTAGCATCTTATTGTGGTTTTAAGTTGTGCTTCTCTAATGACTAATGAAGTTGAGCATTTTTTCATGAGCTTATTTACCACCTATGTGTCTTCTGTGGTGAATTGTCTGTTCAAACCATTTACCTATGTTTTAACTGAGTTGTTTATTTTCTTCTTTCTTGAGTTTTGAGTATCCTTTAAATATTTTGTTTACAAGATCTTTGTCAGATATGTGATTTACACATACAGTTGTCCTTCTGTATCCATGGGTGTTGGTTCCAGGACCTCCTGCAGGTACCAAAATTATGGATGCTCAAGTCCTTATATAAAATGGTGTAATGTTTGCATATAACCAACATGCATTCTCCAGTATACCTTAAATCATCTCTATATTATTTATAATACCTAATACAACAATGTAAATGTCATGTAAATAGTTGTTATATTGTATTGTTTAGAGAATGACAAGAAAAAAGTCTGTATATGTTCAGTACAGACACAACCATATTTTTTCCCCAATGTTTTTAATCTGCAGCTGGTTGATCCCATGGATATGGAACTCATGGATACAAAGGGCCAATTGCATTTTCTCCCAATATGTAGCTTGTCTCTTCATTTTCTTAACAGTGTATTTCAAAGAGCAGATATTTTTAATATAGATGAAAATTTAACAATATTAGTTAATACCAAAATGAGATACCACTACACACTTACTAGAATGGAAAAGAAAAAAAAAACTTGCAACACCAAGTGTTAGCAATGGTATGGACAATAGGAATTCTCATACATCAGCTGTGAGACTACAAAATGGTACAGCCCCTCTGAAAAACAGTTCAGCAGTCTCTTAGGAAGATAAAAACCACACTTACAGCCCAGAAATCTTACTCTTAGGTATTTATCTTAGAGGGGAAAAAACAAACAAACTTTTGTATCACATATGCACATACAACATACACACAACAAATCTGGGCATGGGTATCTATAACAGTTTTATTCATAATTGCTGAAAACAAGAAACCATCCAAATGTGCTCACAGGAAAATGAATAAGCAAATTGTGGTAAGAGCAATTAAAAGGAAAAAACTATTGATACATACAATAATACTGATTGATGACTTTCAAAGGCATTACGTTGAATGAAATAATGCAGTCTCAGAAAGTGGCATATTGTATAATTCTATTTATATGGCATCCTGGAAAAGAGAAAACTATAGTGACCTCCCGTTTGGGTAAATACCCAGTGGTAGGATTGCTGGATCAAATGGTAGGTCTATTTTTAGTTCTTTGAGAAATATCCATACTGTTTTTCTTAGAGGTTGTACTAATTTGCAGTCCCACCCACATGAGAGTCACATTTACAAAAAAAAAAAAAAAAAAAGAATTTTATTTATTATTTTTTTAGAGACAGGGGCTCTCTCTGTTGCCCAGGCTGGAGTGTAGTGGTGTGATCATCATTCATTGCAAACTTGAACTTCCGGTCTCAAGGGATCCTTGCACCTCAGCCTCCCAGGTAGATGGGACTGCAGGCATGTACCACCATGCCTGGTGTGTGTGTGTGCCTGGAGATTGGGTCTCTTTAAGGTGCCCAGGCTAGTCTCAAATCCCTGGCCTCAAGCAATCCTCCCACCTCAGCCTCCCAAAATGCTGGGATTATAGGTGTGAGCTACTGCACTGGGCCAAGAGTCACATTTTATTAATTGTTGACATACAATTTTTAAAAAGAGAATATGGGAAATAACTTAGAAAATTAATTTCAGGAAAAAATGTAATGGTATATATAAACAAACATAATATACAACAACTATAATGAAATACTTCTTATAGCTTCATGAGAAGCAATTTAAAATCTCAACATAGCTTATGTATTCCACAAATGTGTATTAAATTTGATTGAAATTTTATTAGTATATCATATTGTAATCCATGAGAGTGAGAAGAAGCAATTCTTTACTATCTTGCTATAACTGCGTAGGCATTTTAAGATGGTCCTGAAGCAGGTGTCACTGGGAAGGTGTATGTATGGGGTGTGTTTGTAAACCTGCTGATGCAGCAAAGCCTTCAGGTAGGTTCCCATGCCACAGGAAAACAGACGATTTCATTTTCCTGCTTGACATGCCATAAAACACAAAGAATACAGATCTACCGACACATCTGTGCTGCACACTATTATTTACTATTCCTGTCTGCTACTAGATTGTGCGCCATCATTTCACGATGTAATGCTCAGGTTACTGAAGTATTGTATGCTTTCAATAAGAGTATATTTCACGAAATGGATGACTGAATGGTGGATAAATGAATAGATGGAGTAATTAAATAATTAATCAGTTAAAAAAGCAGTGACTCTCTTCCTGTTTAAAACGCCAGTGGGCCACAATCCATCCAGTTAGATTCTAGAACATACTTATTAGTCCAGACACATATTTATGTGTTTTTCAAGGCTATTCCTAATACTTTTCTTCTTAACTATATTCATTAGGTCCATGTAGGTTATCTTCTGGAACATATCAACAATAACTATAATAAAAAATTCACCTTACTAAAGCTACTTAGAGCCCATTCTTTTTTTTCATTTTCAAGTCCACTGTCTTTTGTAATAAGTAATTTCCTCCCAGGTACAGGTGACTCGTTGTATTTCAATCAAAGTGATTTCAGCATTCAATCTAAATTTTGCTGATGTGCCTGGTTTCAAATATTGAGCCATTCGCTTTTTGGCAGAGGAGACTTGCTTAGTGCCAAGTAATTTAGAAAGCTAGAAGGAACTCTAGTTGGAAGTCAGGCAGAGAGCAGAATTTCGTGCCAAGTTTTCTTTTCCCATCAAATGATAAGGCTGGTAAATGAAAGTGAATTTTGCAGATCTTTACTAGTAGGAACAAATGCAATTTATAAGGACCAAAACCAAAAGCTTCTGCTATGCAATGGGGATAGTACTCACTTTTATCATCCCAGTCCTTAGCATGATACCTGTCTCAGAGGGGGGATCCATTAGGCTATGTTGTTAAACTCAGATGGTATGTGCCTCAATAGAATATTTTATTTCTTTTGCCTCTCTATATTAACCACCTTATCAGATAATCTACTTTTCAACTGACTACTATGGTTCTCCCTACCCTCTTCTCTAGAATTTGCTGTATCTCTTTAAACTCTTCCCATCAGTATTTCTGGCTTAATTGTTAGCAGTTGGATTCTACAAGAGCTGCATAAAGTTGGAAAATAACTAATTCCAAATACATATTCATCAGTGTGATTTTATTTAAAAGCAAATGAATAGCATCAGATCATCATGCTTTCTAGAATCACAGAATTAAATTACAAGCCCTAATTTAAATTTTGACAACAAACAAGACAAAAGAAAGAAAAGGAAAATGTTTTGATCTATTATTTCTATTATTTCTTCTGTGGTTTTGCAGGCACAAAGATGTTTTGGGGATTGTAATAGACTATAGATAAATTGTATTTTATGTAAAAGAATAGTCTTATTTAGTGGTGACTGAATCAATCAGAACATATGTAGAAAACTTGAGTTTAGAAATATTAATATAGTCCACAACTACATCATGGGGGAGGACCACCTAAGCACCCCTTTTAAACAAAAGTATTCTGAAGCAGAATGTGGCATGTCACAGATTGAGCACATAACAATATATGTAGGATGATCAAAAACAAACAAACAAGTAAACAAAAACACATTGTTTAAAAATTTTCAGCACCTTAGATTATAAGTACTGTATTTAGTGACAGCTGTTACCTGGACTTTGGGGTTACTTCAGCTCAAGTTCAGAACTGTGCCTCCAAATACATGGGACAATTTTAAAGCATACTTAGATGTTAGTGGGTATAGCATCTAAGACCCTATTAAAATGCCCAATATATTGGCAAGTTCTGTAGGATATTTTTCAAGAAAAAAGTATAAAGATAGAGCTTTCAGTTATCATTGGCTGTGGAACATGCCATGTTCCTTCCTGAGGCAGTGCTTTTATGCATTCTGGGCTAACTACAGGGGATACCAAAGTGCCTCCTTTCAGAAGGAATACACAGGCCCTTGCAGTGTCTTGAAGGCCCAACATCAGATCTGCCTTCACCCGAGTTTTCCCACTCAGAGCATGTGCTTCTTATGCTCCATAATCCATTCATGAGACTTAATGAACATATCGCCTATGGTAGACGGTGAATGTTGTTACAAATCAATTTTGAAGTTTTTTGATGCAGTTACTATGAAAGATGGTTTCAAGAAAAGAGAATGGGCTTTAACAGGCAAACAGGGCTTTGCATTGCTGCTTCTAAAGAACAAGTTACTTAACTTCTCTAGACTTCTCAATAACTTTCTAAGTGAGATACTTAAATAAAATAATATAACAAAGCCATATAAAACAAGTGTGGGTAGCGGCTGAGAGGCTATGGTCCAGAATCAGACTGCAAGCATAAGATCTCTTCTGTTCCACGTGAGAGCTGTCCATTCTAAGGAGAATTATATAACCCTTTTAAATCTCAGTTTCCACATCCCTAAAATGTAGGTGATAATAATATACAGCCCATAGGATGCCTTAGATGAATATCACATTTAAAATGTATAAAGTGCATTTATTATAATACGTGGCACTTAATATGTTTTCACAATGCTATGCTTACTCTTATGAATTGGGTTTTTATTTTTTCTGTATATGATATTGCTTTGTCCTCTGGTTTACCTACTTATTACTGGTAGGGGGTCATAAAATAATGTCAAACAGTGTCAAGACACAGGATGTAGCCCAAAGAAAAAGACAGGGTCTTCTGACTCTCTTTTCCTAACTAAGTGCTCTACCTAAAGCATTATTATTATTATTATTACAGTCATTAGTAAGAAGTTACAGGCTTTTGCAGATTTAACTCCTACGAAGCTACTCCATCAAATGTTTTTGTCAGAGGTTTTCTAGGACCTCCATTTACTCAGTATTCAAAGCAGCATTTTCAAGAGATGAAGTGCTCTTGGAGCAAACCTTTTCATATAGGAAATCAATTAATTAATGGCAACTCTGGCTTCCCTCTGAATAAACAAGAATGAATATTTGAGTGTGATTCCATTTCCAAGACATCATTGCCATATGGGTTTGCAAACCATGTGTCCCTACAACTGCCATTTTACTTGAACCAACTGTCTATGGAAGGGAGAACAATACAAACTGTCAAGGTGGGCTGACTGCCTGCTCCTTGGGGTAATAAAGACTGGAGTCTCTGGATTTTGTCAGTTGTCAGTGAACATTTTTGAAGATCACTGCTTCATTGATCCTAGTCCCACCTCCATTGTTTGTCTTTAAAAAAAATGTAATTAACTTTAGATTTATCCTACAGGCATAGCTTCAATCTCAGAATACTATGGAAATAAATATCATAGTAGCTAACACTCAATGACATTTAGTTGACTAAACAATTTGATAACTCCCTTAATTAACAGGGTCTCCTAATCTTGACACTGATGTAGATCTGATATGGTAAACTTCTCTCCTTGTAGTAAAGTAAATGCAGGACTGCTACAATGAATTTCTTCTGCTACTGACTTGCCCAGGTATTTGGGCATTGTATAGCTGCTTAGCATAGTTAATTGGGGGGGGGGGGAACCTAGGCTGTATCCCTTAGAAAATCAGTACTTGCCATGTGTCAAGTACCTTGTTAAATTATTTGCAAGTATTAAAATAGCCTCTGGAGTTAGAATGGTGGCTTTAAACACTCATCTGAATGTGGGTGACAATCTTAATGGTACCAAACTCACGGGGTTGTTATAATGAGTAAATAAGATGTAGATACAAAGCACTTAGAGTAGTGCTGAGCATATCAAAAAGGTGTTCAGGGTATGTTAAATATTATTTATCATTATCATTATTATATTGTATATTATGATAACCTATACTAACCCATAATATCTTCATGTACTCTAAATATACATAATATATGCATATTGTACATATACACATATATATGTATTATATAATGTTATACTATAATACTAATTTTCTTCATTTTGTAGATGAAACAGTTGAGGTTAGCATAGTTAAGAAACTCAGTCTCACATGAGCTATGTGTGATGGAGCTGGGACTGAAAGCCAAGCCATCAACCAACATGATGCTTTACTACTCTTGACCCATGCACATGCAGTCTGTGAGCTTTTCCAGAGCAGATTCTTTCTCTCATAGGCATATCTTATAATTTGAAGAAACCAGTCACAGAGGCCATTTCCAGTTTACTAAAGTCAAAAAATATTCTAAAAGGAATGAAATGAAAGACTGGAACTGGTAACACTAGAGTTGAAAACCCAAAGGCCCACGTGGCTCATGGTTAAATTAACAGAAATGTGTAAAACAGATCAGGTGCAAGAATGATGGGGCTTGTGGTGAAGTGCAGAGCCTGAACCTTATGGATGGTGATTCTCATCATGTATAAATGTGAGTGCACCATCCCCAATTTCTCACAAAGTGCCTGCCATCCATATATTTATGTGAAAACACTCTGATTTTAAAATGGGAAATTATTTCAAGATGTTTAAAGCTCTGTGGCATTTAAATAAAGCAGTTCTACAGAGTGAATTTGACAAATGGGCCACCAGTGTGCAATCTCCATACAATATTTTGTGAACCCACAGCTCCTGAATAATGAATTTCTGATATACAGTTATATTCCTAAGGAACTGGACACTTTTGAATAATATCTGCCCATTATTAAGTTCCTAAAACATAGGGAGAGCCTCACCTACTGTCAGAATTCCACTTGGAGACCCAGTCTCCCTCAGGTGGCGAGTACATCACAATCAAGCTAGGAAATGAAAAGGGAACCCCAGCTGAACTTTGCTGGGGATTCTGATACAGTTTTACTTTTCCAAGTCCAGACAGGATGCTCTGGAATAGGGCTCTGGGAATTCACATGTCATGCATTTCCCAACCCCTCAACCTGCAAAAGATCCCCATCAATCTCTGGCACTGTCTTTTGTTTTGGTTTCTTGATTTACTTGAATTGGAATGCTGTGATCAACATTTTTCTATTTAGTTGCAAACCTGATAAAATTTTTAATCCTTCCCTGGCCTTTTGTCTACTTTCTCTACTTGTTATTTGAAATTTACTTTATCCTAAACAGATCTCCCTGGGCAAAAAATGACATTACCCTCCAAATGAAAAACATTGACCCTACCTGGAGAGTTCTACAGTAGAAGGCCAACCACCCGATCACCCATCTCAATGCTGAAAGTAGATCACTGACTTGGCTTGACATGCGTAGAATATGCTTAATATGTTATTGTTATTACTGCCACACATTTTTTTTCTTTTATTGCTGTGTATGTGTAGTCTTAAGCTGTTTACTAAAATGTACACTTTTATGCATAGGCACCATAAAACTATTCAACTGTGTCATATAAAACAAAGCACAGAATTGGGCTGGAAAACAGTTATTTTTCTAGAAAAACATTCCGCCACTACTTTATAATTATTAGCGTGGTTTTCTCACCAAGAAATTAAAATACAGAGATTTCTGATTGCATTTAGAATGTTGAGAGGTTTTTCTTTATCCAATGGCAATCACTCCTAAAGTGTTATTAGTACCTTCAACTGTAATTATTTTCACTGCCCTACAGCCCCTATATTAGGTCGTAGTTTATACTCCCTTCCCTGAGGCTAAAGTTCTTGCATGTTTTACAACCAACCCCAAGTGATTTATAGCACTATCAAAAGAAGAAAGTGAAATCACATTGATTTAAGCTTGAAATAAAAATTAAACACATTAGATCACCTAAAGTAGAGCATATAGAGCTAGATCTGACCATGCATACCATATCTTCTAATTAATCTAATCTAATGAACTTGAAATGCCTCAAAACAAAGCTTAGAAAATTTAAAGTTTTGACAACATATAGAAAGACTTTTTTTTCCCATTTCCTAAAGGAAAATGAAATAATCATAGGCCAAGATGGAAAACATTCTAATCATGGTATAAAACATCAATTTTCTTACCAGGACAATCAGCTGCATAGCTAGAATGATGACTTGAATTCAACTGAATTCAAATTATTTTCATATATCATCTTTTATAGCAAATACTTTCAAATGTAGGGGACCAAATAATGAGATAACATTTATTCTATACCTTGAAGTGAAATTTCCACCTCTCATATGTCCCTGTGGATTGATTTGTGATTTTTCTAAGAAGGCAACAAGATAGATAAAGTTTATCCTGCCCTATTTTCTTCCATTTTACTTTGGATTTTGCTTTTTATTCCCAATCACACAGAATTTGTTATAAGGAAAGGAAGGCAATGCAAGGAGAGGAAGACAGCGATGCCAGGGGGAGAATGATTGCAGATCTTTCAGCTACAACTAGGGACTAAAAACCAAGGATTCTAGCTCTATACTTAATTCACTGAAGGCTGACAGTGGAATCGGGTGAAAACCAATGCTTTGTGAACGTCTGGATGGATCTCTGTGGAAAAGTAACAAAGTCATTTTCTAGTTTTTAAAGTACTGTCAGATTAAAGGGGTAATGTAAGTGTTTTTACTTCTTTTTAATGTCCAAGTTCAGAATACAATGGCACTCCACTATCCTTCAAAGTGGGATAAAGAATTCCTCAGAATACCCTAGCGAGGTCAACTGAGTTACTGATAGCCATTGTAGAGAATTCTGCATTACTCCAGAGTGCTCTGATAAATGATACAGTCTGCAGTCCATCAGTAGGAAGTGTGAAGGACTCTAACTGTTTAACTGGTAACTGAAAATTTTCAAAATCACCACCCAGCCCCTGCCTAACAACCAGCACAAAGCACACTTTATGAGAAGAAACATTTCAAACTATTTGGAGTTCAAAAACCATATTAAAACATAATTATTACATGTTATGTGCTAGTTATTGTAATACATGGAAACCACCTTTTAAAGAACATAGTAAACCATTTTTTATCAACATCGTCTATCTTGTGACTAAATATTAGGCAAGGGTCATTTTAGAATTCAAGTTTCTTACAAATATTGCTTTCACCTTGCATCTAATCTTGATGTTGCATGGTGCTTTTCCTGACAGTCAAGTAGCTTGAAATAGTACAAGTATTGTCAGCATAGGAAAATGTTAAAATGGAAAATTGACCATTTTTATGCCTCAAAAATACCACCAAAGAATCACAAGCAGAATTATTTTTTCCTTAAGACTTCTTCAAAGACTATTCAAAATCAAGTCAGGTAGTTAAATGATTGCCATTTACTTCAGGTACTTTTACAAAATATTATTGTGCAATACTGAACTCAAGCCTGTGTCTAGAATTCTTTCTCTTAATGAATGCTACAGCACTAACTATTGAAAAGCAATTTATTTTTATGAAACTCTAAGGGATCAAATCTCAGAAGCCATTATTTATATGATGAACTTATGACTTTCCAAATTGCCTTGAAGTGCTGTGCAGAAATGCTCTTTTTGCCTTTTGTATTTTCTTTATGACTGCATCACATGTTGCTACTTATTGTGAAAAACAAATCTCAAAACAAAAAAAAAGTGAGGGGTGCTATTTGATATTTCTGTACAGATCCATGACTTGCTTTAAAAATTACATAACAATATCTTAGATGAAGTTATTAGTAAATGAACTCAGTAACATAAAGGCATTTAAATTGTTAAAATACTTCAAAACTAATTTTATGATATTATAAATAAACTTTATTTCTTCAATTTATTAACAAAGTGTCAGGTTTTTAAAAGTTCCTAAAGTCATGTCCTTTTCTTTTAAGCCATGCTTAGTAAGAATCTCTTGAATTAATATGTTTATTTGACACATAGAGAAACATTGATACATTTTAAACTATCTTATTAATTTATTTGCTAGAAATGGACTTTACTTACCTTAGAGAGTCCGAAATATACTCAACACTTAACTGTCAGAAAAATTTTAAACCACACTTAACTCTTAGATTTTTAAAGTTGGTGTTTATCACAATTTACTAGGTAAAATTCATAAGAAGAAAGTTACCCAAAATGCTCTTCTCAGAATACATTAAGAATGTAATTAACATGATTCCTATTTCTAGTAATTAGCTTCTTTAAATGAGTACAAGGTGGATTTACATGTTGTGGAAACATAATGATCAGATTGCCTAAGCCAATTATATAGAAAATCTACCTGACACATGGTTTTACGATATGAAAACACATCTGAAATTGGATCCACCCTGAACTATCTGGGATATGATCATAATGTATGGATGTAATGCCATAGCATTATGAAGGTCCAATGAGATGTACAAGAAGCCCATAGTTTTTATGTTTGAAGCATAACCTAATCTTAAATAGTCCATGTTTACCATTTGAACTTCATCGTTTAAATAAACCTGTTGTGTATGCTTTCAACCTTGACATAATAATTGGCTACTATTGGAATAAAAAAATTTTAATATTATTTATATATACAGTGGCCCTTAAACAATAGGTTTAAACTGTGTAGGTCCACTTATACATGGATTTTTTTCCCATAAATATACTGGAAATTTTTTTGGAGATTTCCAACCATTTGAAAAAAACTCACAAACTGCATAACCTAGAAATATCAAAAAAAAAAAATAACAAGAAGTATGTCATAAATGCACAAAGGAGGTGTGCATAAAATATAAATAAATCTATTATAAAACATGTATCAAAACTTATACACACAAATACTTATAGACCATACAGGCTGCCTTTTGTAGTCAAGAGAAATGTAAACAAAGATGGAATGTTAAATCATAACTGCATAAAACTGACTATAGTACATACTATACTGCTGTAATAATTTTGTAGCCACCTCCTGTTGCTATTGTGGTGAGCTCCAGTGTTGTCAGTGTCCCCTTAAAACACCATGTGACACTAATCATCTCTGCATGAGCAGTTTGTCTCCCCAGTAAATTTCATATCATGGTAAAAAGGCATCTCTTGCTATTCTTGTGTATATTTCATCATATTTTGTGCAATATTGTAAACTGCAGATAACACCTTGGAACCACATGAAGTGCCACTACTGGTGCTGGAAGTGCTCCCAGGAAGCAAAGAAAAATTGTAGCATTACAAGAAAAAATAGAATTGCTTGATGTGTACTGCAGATTGAGGTCTGAGCTCTGCAACTATGGTTGCCCACCATTTCAAGACAAATGAATTGAGTGTAAGAAATACTGTAAAAAAAAGAAAAAAGAAAAAAGCATGAATCCATTTTTGCAGCTATGCCAGCAGGCAAGAAACATGGCATTTGTTGTGAAATACTTTTGTTTAATCTCATATTTAAAATGCTGCATCATTTATGTGCAGGACTGCTATAAGAAAGGCATTTCTACAGACCCTAATTATGACTTGGGAAAAACCAAAATCATTATATGACAACTTAAAGCAAAAGGAAGATGAAGGATTTAGAGCTGGGAAATTTAATGTCAGCAAAGGATGGTTTAATGATTTTAGAAAGAGGTTTGGCTTAAAAATGTCAAGATAACAGGAAAAGCAGCTTCTTCTGACTAAGAGGCACTGAAGGAGTTCCCAGTTGCCAGTAAGAAAAATAATTGAGGAGAAAGAATATCTTCCTGAACAGGTTTTAATGCATATCAAAGTTGATGATTCTGAAAAAAATGTGGCAAAGGGCATTTATTAGTAAGGAAGAGAAGTGAGCATGAGGATTTAAGACAGGAAAAGATAGATTAATTCTACTGCTTTTTGCAAATGCAATTGGGTTCATGATCAGGGCTGCTAACCACTGAGCCTTGAAGAGGATAGACAAACACCAGGTTCCAGTCGTTTGGTTGTAAAACAAGAAGACCTGGACAATGAGAATCCTGTTTCTGGGTTGGTTACAACAATGCTTTGTCCGTGAAGTCAGAAAATACCTTGCCAGTAAAGTGGTGTCCTTTAAAGTTCTTTCGATATTAGATAAGGCCCCTGGACACCCAGAAAGCCATGAATTCAACCCAAAGGCCTTTAAGTGGTCTACTTACCCCCAAACACAACATCTCTAATTTGGCCTCTAGATTAAGGATGATAAGGGCCCTTAAGGCTCATTACACATGGTACTCTATTGAAAAGACTGTCAATATTATCAAAGAGAGACTTGATAGAGAAAACATCATGAAAGTCTGGAAGGATTAACACCAGTGAAGATGCCACTGTTGCTATAGAAAAAGCCATGAAAGCCATCAAGCTCGAAACAACAAATTCCTGCTGAAGATAACTGTGTCCAGATGTGGTGCATGACTTTTATATGACAGAGATAATCAAGGAAATCCTGAAAGAGGTTATAAATATGGCAAATAAGGTGAGCAGTGAAGGGTTACAATATATGGATCTTGGAGAAATTTGAGAACTAATAGACACCATGCCAGAGGAATTAAGGGAAGATGACGTGATGGAGATAAGTGCTTCTGAAAAAGTGCAAATGAGGAAGATGTAGAAGAAACAGTGCCAGAAAAAAAATTGACATTAGAAAATCTGGCAGAAGGGTTTCAATTATTGAAGACTACTTTTGACTTCTTTTACAACAGGGGCCATTACAGGAACTGAAAGTAAAGCAAACAGTGGAAGGTGGATTGATACCTTATAGAAACATTTTTAGGAAAACAAAAAAGCAAAAATGTCAGATGGAAATTACAATGTATTTTCATATTGCTTGCCTCTCCTGCCTCCTCTTTCCACCTCCTCTACCTCTGCCACTCCTGAGACAGCAGGACCAACCCCTCCTTTTCCTCAGCATGGTCAACATGAAGATAAGAATGAAGAACTTCATGATGATCCACTTCCACTTAATCAATAGTAAATATGTTTTCTCTTCCTTACAGTTTTCTTAATAATATTTCCTCCTCTCTAGATTACTTTATTGTAAGAATACAGCATATAATACATATAAAATAAAATATGTGTTATGTCATCAGTAAAACTTCCAGTCAACAGTAAGCTATTAATAGTTCAGTTTTTGGGGAGTTAAAAGTTATATGTGATTTTTGACTGTGCAGATAGCATTCCTAACCCTTGTTTTTTTTAAGAGTCGAATACACATGTGCACACATATGCATGTGTGTGTGTCTGTGTGTATTTAGTATGTTAATTTGGAGATCAAAATTTCACAGATCAAATTTTCAGTTTAGGTTAACTATTTCCAAGGCATGGTACAAGATGGACATTAAGGTTGTATTTTCTTGAAAAAAAACAAACAACAACAACAAAAAAACAACCTCCACAATATTAGTCTGGTAGTTTATAAAATTAGAAGCTTCTTTTTACCTATTTTAAGGATTAAGAAATTTAGCTAAAGTGATTACCCAAAGTTAAGCAGCCTATGTTTCTGAGCTCAATTCTAACCAAGCTTTCCCCTCTCCATCTTAGTTCCCCCACCCTGACTCCATGCCATACCAGAAAGTTTCTACACTCTAATCACAGGTGATGACACTTATGCTTAAAATCAGGCAATATTGTTAGATGATCTACTTAAAAGGTAAATTCAGCTAAAATTATCCATCTGGCTATAGCTCCACATGCACAAAAGATGTCCTATATGCTCATGAGTAACAGGAGAGAAATTAAAATAGTGCATTAAAGCTCCATAATCACTTAATTATCATAATGAAATCTGATTTAAAAAAAGGAATGCTTGCTTTCACATACCTACCACCTGGGGGTGAGAATTCATTTGTGTTCAGAATAACTAATGCATTGCATTAAACTTTTCAAAAATGAAAATACGTTCACGGGTGCACATCAAATGCATTATATAAATACAAACAACACTGACATCTATTTAAGAAATAACTTAATATAATTATTTTCATTTCATGAGTTTTTTTGACATTTCAAACAGTATCATCTGTTAATTTCCTTCTTATTTTCTTCAGAAATTTGCATTTTTTTTTTTTTGCAGTAGCACATCTTATTAACTGCTCTTCCTACATTTTGTACGTGACCTTTTTAAGTATCATTCTTTCTGCTGCATGTCCTGCTCATTTTCTTATTACCCACATACATTTTTCCTACCCTTGTTTGAAATTGGTTTATTTTCTGATCATTTTGAGTATTGAATCTAGAGAGAGAAAGTTGTGAGGACTAAGTCTTTTCTTTCTAGCTGCAAATTTCAGTCCAGAGGAACCTAGGGCCCCACAATTGAGATACTGGGAAAAATCATATCAATATTGTTTTATAATCTTCAGAATCTTTAAAAATGTGTGAATCATATGGGCATTTTAATAGTTAGATTTTTTTAACTGTTATTTCCTTTAATGACCTGCCAGGATATTCAGAGAGGCAAAGCAAACCTATTTATAAACTTGGCTATATATGCCTTGATAATGTTTCTAAGAATCTTGATATCATTTAAGAAAAATAAATCCATTGTTACTTGGACAGATGTTTTACAAGGAGTATCTCACAACATCTGTAAGTATGTTATTAAGGCAGAGAAAAAATTCTCAAGAGATTTAATTACAGTAGCCTCATTTACAATTACTTGTCTGCAAATGAGAAAATCATTTCTGTTGCTAATAACTGCCCAGTTAGCTCTCCTTTTCTTCCTGTCTCCAGATACTGGTAAAATGCAACAGCCTTCTGCTTCTTCCCTTTCCAGCATCATCTTGTCCTTCCCTCCTTACATCTACTTTCCACTATGCCTTTTAAAATGCTCTTTAATTTACATCCAATTTTTTACTTTCTACTTTACTTTCTAACATAGAAAGAGACCCTTATTCACTTTGCAGAACTCATCTTCTTTCTTTCAACTACTTGTGTAAATATTTGATACCGCCTCTAATCCTCTTAGAGTATAACAGTTGGGAATCAGAGACTATGTCATCTGTGCCTTTTAACTTCCTTCCCAATCTAGCATGATACTTGACAGATGTCATCTTTGGAAATTCCTTGTTTACATCATAGTTTTCAAATTATTTATATCACTCCAAACCCTGTCTACTTCCCACTTGTATCAAAGCTCTTTAACGTTTTCTAAGTTGCAAAACTTAATCCTCACTGGCATTAATCAACTGACAATTGTCACATGGCTTCTCAACATTTTTTAAATTGCTGACACCTTGGTGTTTACTTCACGTTATACCATTCCTATCAAGGTCACAGTGGGAATCAGGAAAAACTTCCCTTCTAGATCATTTATTTCATAATTCTCCCTTCTAGGCACAGTCAGCCTACATGATATCTCACAAATTTCTCCTAATTATTCAACTCATTGCGTGCACAACCTTCATGTAGAACCTTGGGTTACTGAGGTCAAAAAGTGTTTAACTCTTTATGGGTATAATAGACTTTGTCTCTTAAAAGTCCTCGAGTTGAATACTGGTCTTTCACCTTAAGTTCCCTTTGTCGTTTAGAACTTTTTGAAAATCTTTTGTGCTAGCTTTGAGCTCCCCCAAACCATGATCTCCCTCTACTCCCTACCACATCCTCACCGGCACCCCACCATGGCTCTGCAGTGCTCCATTCTCAGCTAATTGATTGACTTTTTTTTTCAGTCAAGGGGGATAGTGGAAGAAGGGTGGAGACATGGATTGCTGTCCCTAGGAGATCGAATTCTTTTGTTTGTTTATGACAACAGAGTCCTAAACAGTTCACCATGGTGTTCATCCTCATTTGCCTGAATACAAACATTCAGTATTCTAAGCTAAGGTTATAATATCAGACGGACAGGAAAGCCTTATCTCTGCTTCTTTTCCTCTGTGAGGTGCACTCTGTCCTGCTTATTGCTTAGTGTAGTCCTGAGCATTCCATACTATAATTTCCTAATTTGTCGGTAGCAGAGTTCTGTGTTATTGGGAAATCGGCTGTGTTTCAGAAATGGATCTAATACGACCTCTACAGAATGCATACACTCATCTGTGAAGTACTGTGCAGTGAAAGTTTTCTGTAAATGTAAAATTGCTCCCAAAGCTCTCCCAGTCTGGGAACTAGATAATACGTAGAAATGATTGACTCAAGCAAGCAAGAGCCTCTTAAGGCAGAGCATCGTTTTAAAATCCCCAACTTGAGAAATCTAGTTTTTCACCACTTGATATTTAAACATCAAATACTACAAAAAGTGTTTACTCTTTAAAGAATTCTTCCTTTAATAATCTATTTAAAATACTCCCATTTAGTAAACATAATAAATGATCATATTTATATGAGTTATGCATGTGGGGACTCATATCAGTAACTGACTTACTCTCATAGTCTAAGTTTTGAAATATAGTCTTGTGTTTCTAAAATGGGTATGCATGAGACTTGCTTACAGTTGGATACAGAACTATCCAGTGCTTCTTTTCCCACAAATATAATGCCTTTGTTAACTCCATATCTTTATTCACGGAGCTTCCTCCCACTTGGAGTATCTTACGACTTCCTCTTTATTATCCAATTTTTATCTGTTCTCCTTTTTTTTTCCAGAGAACTTCTAAAATAATTACCATCTATTTTGGGCTGCTTGTCTGATTAGCCCCTGGTGGATTAATTCAGTCTATGAACTACTCATTGTTCACTCAATGGCTGAAGAGCTGATGGGATCAGAAGCAATGCCACTGCAGTAGTAAGCAACTTTATTAGCTTTTCCAAAATGTATAGTAAGGAAAATCTCAGTAGCAATTGGTCTTAAGAAGTTGTACCATGGGCACAAATTTTAAGAAGAGTATAGATAGCCAGTATGTACATAGCTGATGAAAGGTCAGAATCAAATTCTAGTTAAGTTTCTTTGAATTTTGACCATTGACTGGAGCACAGGTAAGGAGGCGGCTTTCAGGATCAAGAAGACATAACACCAAATTTAAACACTGAAAAAGAGAAGGCAGGCTGAATGCTTTCCACTACTCCCAAACAAAGCCTATTGTCTTCCACAAAGTTTACTATCATTGTCCCCCGTAGTGCTACTTTCTCAAGGACAGAATGTAGTAGAAATGTATTTGGGGTCAATTGATAATAAGAGATTTTTATTGGATGTTAAACCATGGCTGAGATTGAGACGTCAATCTTTAAATTGTGTTTATTTATAAAGGCTGGTCACTTAGCAATTCGATAAATGTCTGATTTATAATTTGATTGTTTGCTCCATAACCAGAGTCCATTCTCTATCCAAATATGGAGTAGCCACAGTATATGTGAATAGACATGACTAAGAGGATATAAACACCACGTGATGGAGCCTGAACTCCAATTTTTCAAAAATATATAAACGTAAGTAAAAAGTTTTCTCACCTAATAGGAGGATAACTAATAAGTCTTAGGACTTTTGTGAGAATCAAATGATTAAGGAAGTGAAAGTGCTTCATTATCTAAGACATGTTATATACATGCTACTATTACTGCCCAGAACACACTGGTTTAAATTAGCTATTTTTCTTTCTATATTTAAAATAAGTGTTCCCATTCCCATTGCTCTATAATCACACATTCGATCTCTCTTACTTAGAATGCCACCTTGTGTTCCACAGTATAATCCAAACAATACCTTAGCACTGAGGATATACTATTAAGTAAGAAAGACAAGGTTCCAATTCTCATAGATTTATATTCTAAATCTTTTATCACTTTTGTCCCATGAAGGACTATTTTCAAAGGTGCAACGACACATCAGAAAACTATTTTATATTTGCTACTGAGACCATATTTATACCTATGTAAATAGTATAAAGAAGAATTTAAGATAGCTCAGATCATATTTATTTATTCATTCATGCATTTACCCCAGTAATCGCTCCCTTTACTCTCAACATGCTTTACTATTAACACCTATCTGAACGCTCTACACAATTTCAAAGCCCAGTTCATTTCTCATCTCTCCAGGCCTTACTGTTCTTTGCTTCTTTTGAATTCCCATGAAATATGCTGTCTGCTTTGAGTAATTAGCATGTAATTAGACAAATATAGCACAATTTGCTCATGCTTCTTTTGCATAAATAATTGCTAAAATACAGACTCCTAGTCCAGGTGGGGTGCTTTAGAGTAGAGCTCAGCATTATCAATTTTTAACAAGCCCATGTGATTTTTTTTTTGTTGGTCACCTGTATAAAGTATTTGAGAAATATTGTTAAAGTGGCATTTCCAGATTAGTCATTATATTACTGCCCGAAGTATAAAACTAGAGCTAACTGTAAGTTTCACAAAATAACATCTCGTATTCTTGCCCTGCAGAGAAACTTGGGCAAGGATAAGTCATAATAGATTTCTCACACACAGAAAAATCATTCCTCATATGCTAATAATAAATCTTATAATGTTTTCATTTCACAGCAATATTCTCATTGAGTAGCATAGTTATCAAGGAATAATTGATTTGATAGTGGATGATTCTGTGGTTTATCAGTTGAATCCTCTAGGAATATGGCACATTTTAAAATGAATCAGCATGAGCATGAAGCAATAAATATTATTTTTATTGGGTGTTCCATATTACATTTTTAATTCTGAAAGTAAATGAATAGTCTCTTTTATCAGAAACAAAATAAAGGAAAAATTAAAAGAGAATATATGACTGTATTATCCATTGCATCTTTTACCTAGGGTGAATGGCATTTTCTGTATGACTTTACTTTTGGGAAATAGTGAGGGAGCAGTACTTTTCAATTGTGTACACTTACCAATAGAATTATATTGATGAGCCAGTGTTCTAGGCATTGGCACTGTACTAGTGATACTATCACTGAGCCCCTGATACTATCTGGAGAGAGGCACAAACCTGAAACCAATAATTAGAAGCATCTAGGATCACTTCATGGGACTCCCACAGTTTCTATATTCAAGTAACAAGGAAGCAGAATCAGTCTGAAACATTACAGAATGCAGAGTTACAAACCAAGATTTAATTTCTCCCCACTAAGGCAAATATATATTTCAGCACTACCTCTGTGTCAGGTATCGAGAGATAAAGATGTGCATAATCCAGTCCTTATCTTTAAGGAGTTCACCAACTGGTGATGAAAACCAACAATTAGAGCACAGGGTTATTAGTGTTACGGAAGAGGCCCATACATAAAACAAATGTATGCCTTGTTTTTAAGACCCACAAGTATTCTACTGTGCTTGAGTAGAAAACATAACACAGACTATTCTTCTGTGGGTACTACACAAACAAAGACATTTGACCTCCCGTCTGTGGCAGGAATATCAATAGCAGAATGTTTTTCCTAGTTGGTGCCAGTACTCGTCCTCCGTGCTGAGCTGCAGGTCATGCTGCTGGCACTCTCCACGTGGCCTTGTCGGGTAGTTTCCCTCACTGGTGTGGGAAGGACCTCCTTCTACACCTTAAAGTCCCTATCCATCGCATGAGTTTTTAGTTCAAAGCTCTTTTAAGTGCTTTCATTTTAATTTGAATTCCCAAGGACTCAGACAGTATACAGAAGCAGAAAATAATCGCAGTAGCATACTTCAAAATCACTCCGTGTGTCCAAATGAATGGAGCAGTACTGTAAGTCCAAGTACCTGTTCTCTGTAGATTTTTTTTTTCACCTTTAGAGGATACCTTGTTCCCTCTCTCAAACAGACTATTTTCAGACCAACTGCACCAGACCTCCAGACATGCTCAGATACACCTGGGTCCTCTGATGAAAAAAATGAGACTCCAGCTAAGGTTCCTCCCCAATGCCCCCCAACACACAAATACACTGGCTCATCGTGGAGCAAACTGGTTATACTATCCAGTCCAAAGCTTCATGATACGGGTTTTAAATCACTGCCCCTCATTTCTTTCCCTCAAAAGAAAGGTGAGGTTATCAAACACAATTTATTTCCTTCAAGAGTATTTTGAACCAGATGATCTTGTGCCTTGAGAAACAAACCAAACCATACAGAAATTCATATGGCCTAGAGGAAATTTATCTTGTAACAAGCAAGTTAGCTTCAACACATGCTAAATGTGGGACAATTAGTCATCACTTGTATATATAGTGAGAGGAGAGAGACTTCTCGATATTTTCTCCCTTAAATGTTACTTTCATCTTTTCTTGGCTCAAATTTCTTGATGTGCCTTTGTTAGTGTGTCGAGGTTGGGATGTGAAGAATCTGTACATGCTTGTTATTTTATTCTTGTTTCCAGATCTTGTTTTGTTGACCTGGTGCTCCCCATGGCGATGCCTGGAGTGATAGTGACAGAAAAGAGAACATAGGGTCGTCCATTCAAGAATACACCAGATGCACTAAGGAGACTGAATGAGACAGTGTGGTTGCTGGTTTTCCTGGAAAAGTAGTTCTTGAAATCTGCCTCTAGACCGGCAGCATCAGCATCATCTAGTTTCTTGTTATAAACGCAAATTCTCTATGGAGAGACTCACACTATGGAGTCAGACACCAGAGGTGTGGCTCAGAAATTTGTGTTTTAACAAGCCCTCCAGGTGATTCTAATGCACACTATAGTTTGAGAACAACTGAAAAACCAATACAAAGGAAGTCTCCTCTCTTAGCTTTCTCTCCTGCCCATCATCCGTGCCTCCCTTCTTTACTCAGTGTCAGTCAAGATTGTTCATTAAACTTACGTCTTAGTTTACTATCTTCATCATTATCCCTCATTAACATTGTGTTATAATTAGTAACATCACAAAGGGGCTTTATCTCTCCAGAGATGGAGGATTGCACTGTGCAGTCAGCTCTCCTCTCGAGAGGAGGATTTTAGTCAATCATCTAACAGATTCTACTGGACCCTGTTTCTGTCTCCTTATAGTGTGTGACTATTTTCCACCGCTTATCGTTCCTTTCTGTGCTTTGTATGTTTCTTATATAAAAATAAAAATAATATAGCTTTTTGGCCTTAGGCAAGTTACTCAACTTCATAATACCTCAGTCTTCTTGTCTGCAGAATGCAGATAATAGCAATCACCTTACAGAACTGTTGTAAGCATTAAATATGTTAATGTGTGCAATGTATCTGGCACATGTTAAGCATTCCACAACTGCTAGCCACAGTAAATTTCACATGCTAAATTAGTGCATTGTGCCCGTGGAATCATTCATGTTTATTTTGGTGCCTTAGACTAAACAGAGAAGTTGTGAGAATATTTCAGTATTTATTTATTTTTATTTCAAAATGTTAAGGAGGTATGAGTGTTTTTGTTACATGGGTAAATTGTATAATGCTGAAATCGGGGCTTTCAGTGTGCCTGCCACCAGAATAGTGTTCAACTGTACCAAATAAGTAACTTTTTATTCCTTAACCCTTTCCTATCCTCCCCCTTTCTTGGTTTCCAGTGTCCTGTACACCTCTTTGTGCCCATGTGTACCCATTGTTTAGCTCCCACTTATTAGTGAGAACATGTGGTGTTTGCTTTTCCCTTCCTGAGATACTTTGCTTAGGATGATGTTCTCCATTTCCATCCAAGTTGCTGCAAAAGACATTATTTCATTTCTTTTATGGCTAAGTAGTAATTCATGGGGTGTGTGCTCGTGTGTGTGTGTGTGTGTGTGAGAATAAATAGATATTTCTTTATCTATTTATCAATTGATGGGCACTTAGGTTGATGCCATATCTTTGTAATTGTAAATTGTGCTATGATAAACATTCAAATGCAAGTGTCTTTCTTTTGGGTAGATACCCAGTAGGAGGATTACTGGATTGAATGGTAGGTCTACTTTATTTCTTTGAGTTATCTCTGTTATGTTGTCCATAGAGGTTGTACTAATTTCCAGTCCCACCAACATTATATAAGTGTTCCTTTTTCATAGCATCTATGCCAGCATCTAATGGTTTTTGACTTTTTAATAATGCTCATTCTGACAGGTAGTATCTGATCATGATTTTAATTTGCATTTTCCCAATACTTAATTATATATATTTAATAATTGGGGATCATAAATGTTGATTGACACTGTATGCTGCAATTACCATTCCAGAAAATCTCTTGGCTCATCTGAACCAGGTATCTTCTGCTCTGGGTAGATATTCCATTTTGTAGTGTTGTACCTCAAGTAAGACTAGATTCCCATATACCACACCAGAAATGCTATATTGGACACATCTGACTTGGGTCGAGGCTCATAATTGTAACATGAAACCTCTCCAAATATCTTTTTTCTAGTTTAGGGTACAGTGAGTTCAATGAACAAGAAATATGCAAGTGCCATATGGGGAAGCAAAATTGTGGAAAAGGTAACTGACCATAAACCATTTCAACTTCAGATTTATCAGAAAGTAGTCATACCTGCCAAACAATATAAAAAAAAAATTGGCTTCCCATGAACTAATACCTTTGTCACAACCTGGATAGAACTGAAGACCATCCTCCTATATGAAGTATCACAAGAATGGAAAAACATTAAATTGGAACTAAATGATCAACACTCATGTGGACATGCGGTAGTGAAATTCAATAGAAATCAAGCAGGTGGGAGGGGGAAGGAGGAGATGGGTAAATTCACACCTAACGGGTACAATGCGCACTATCTGGATGATGGACACACATAACGAGTCAAACTGTACGAAAGTAATTCATGTAATCAAAACGTTTATACCTCTATAATATTCTGAAAACAAAAGTATGAAAACATGCACATCATTAACCCTTATGATATCACGTGAATGAATTGACATAATTTATTTCATATATGACATCACTGGATTACTTAGACTCATCTTTTAAGATTATGAATTGGCCATTATCAGTTCAATGGCCTTCTTTTTATGTTCTTATTGTTACAATTAATATTGATAAATTAATTCTAAAAATGTGGACTAAATGAATAGAAGTCAATCAATTTCATTTTTCATTAAATTAGAAAGGATCATTTTGTTTTCAAAGTTTTTTTTATTTTATTTTTTTGTTTTTCAGCTCATTATGGGGGTACAAAAGTTCAGGCTATACTCATGATATATAAGGACAGAGGTCAAATGTTATCGGTTTAGCCTTATTTTTGCTCTTTTGTCTATTGAATGTTTGGAAAGCAACTTTCTCATTTTAAAATAAAAAAAAATTAAATGGAAAAAAATTGGCTTGCATGACTTATCAGGGACTGTTTGAGTAAATATTCAAAGAATATTACCATTTTATAGCCCTATTACCATATTTTTTAAGTAATATATAACAGTGACCATACCACTGGATCTAAATACTAAGATTCCAGGTATCACAATAGCCTATGTTGAGTTAGCTTGAGTTTAAATGTAATGCTTGTATCACAAAAATTATGTCAGCATGAACTCCATTTTTCTCATTGGCTAAATCTATCTCATTTCAGTCTGTCAGATCACATTTATTATTTTTCCTAGGATCACAATCAATTAAAGAAGAGTTTACTGAGACATGTTAAATAAATGAATCTTGTTTCCTAAGAGATTTCCTTCACTATAAATGTTATACCATGTAGGAATAAATTAAGGCAGTGAAACAGATGCCCAGGAAAGAGAATAAGTTTGTCCTTACCCTAGAAACCATTTAAAGCATCTGTCTTCTTTGATAATAAACCATAATTAAATAAATATATACATTTTGAATAGCTATATATTGAATGAATTTTTAATTTGGGAAGGTTAATATGAGTAAATTCATGCATGCAACTAACAGGCAACCAGAAAGGTCTGAAGTTGGCTTTCATTAATTAGTCTAAGAATAAAAGCAACCAATTAGTTATCTCCTCAAATTCGGATTAATGCTTCATTACCTACTAATGTAGAACTGGTTTCTTCCTTATGCCAGAACAAATGACAACAGAGAAAATAAACTAGTCTCATATGTATTATTTGCTTTTATGAATTCATCCACTCCACAAATATACAAGGAGGGTTAGACCTACACAATTTACAAAGACTTCTAACCCATATGATTTCATTTAATTCTCTCAAAAACTCTGAGAGGCAAGGGTCATTTAAAAAAATCAAGTTTATTGAGGCAGAATTTTGCACCCATTTTAAGTAGGCATTTTAGTGAGTTTTGACAAATTTAAATCCTCATGTAACCCCTACATAGCTAAGCAAATATAAGAATAGTTAATTTTATGTTTTTGGACTCCATATCCATTGATTTTTTTTTCCCATTACATCATGCTGCTTCTCATTTTATTCTATTTCTACTTGACTATATTTGGAAGAAAATACATATCAAAATGTAAACCTTGATAGATTTTTCCCCTTCAAAGTAAAATTTAATAGCATTTAACATTATTTTGGCTGAGCTGTTTGTGGAAATGAGTTTTATAAATATTAAGCCTGAATAAACACCACAACTTTCTATTCAGGCAATTGCAATCTGATACATTTCCCAAAATCTGTTTGTTGCTGATGGTGTTGTTGTTGTTGAGCACTGTAAGACTCCACAATAAATAGTACTGAATTTATCATCTACAAATTAATTATATATGCCACATGTGAAAGAGAAACTTTAATATCCTTCTTATACAAAGTTTACACACATTTTAAAACACAAATAAACTAATCTGCTTCTCTGTCCCAGTCTGTCATCTTCAGAAACAAGTTTTTATTCAAGACCTCTGTGATGTATAAGAGAAAAGGCATGGAATTAGGAAACAAAAGACTTGCTGTCCAGCCTCAGTTCTGTTTGTGGCTCTGTTATTTAATCTTTCTTTACCCTTTCTTGGCAAGTGCTATGCCAGGTACTACACGTGATGTCCTACGTTGGGTTCCCTAGAAGCAATGTCTTGGGAATTCCTTTGTGTGTTTTATTAAGGAACTGCTCTCAGGAGAAACAGATAAACAAGTAAGGAATTGGAATAGGGAGAGGAGAAGGCATCACACACATCTGGAACATAAATTGAATCTCAGAGTCTGTCCTACCTCGAGGCAAAACAACAGGGCTTTTGCACCCTCCTTACCACCCAAGACATCTGTGAAGATGATAGGTAGCTTGGAGAAAGATAGGTGGGCTACCTACCAGGCACCTTCCAGGGTGGTGGCAATTCCTACAGGCAAAAGCCATTTTCCAAAGCACCAGCAGTGGCTGGAAGGCAGGCATACTAATAGAACTGGAAAAAGGGATCCTAGGAGATCTGAACAGTGCATCAAATGCCCCATCACACCTGTGCTTCCTTAGTCCATTGTCAACACATTTTTAATACCTGATCCACTTTGCAGGAGAGAAACCAAAGCCTTAAGAAGCTAAAAATGTTGACTGATGTTCACATGGTCAGTCAATAGGAGTGCTGGAATAGAGATACCTATTGTGTCTTCTATCTTTGTAACTTCAAATGATCACCCATCCAAGTACTAACCAGGCCCAATCCTGTTTAGCTTCGAAGATCAGATGAGATTGGGCACATTCATGGTGGTATAACCATAGACCCAAGTGATCAACTGAAAAAATATATAAATTAACCTTGTAAGATCTAAAACAGATGATAGATTGTATGGATGACAGACACGACCACCATTAATTCCTTTGCTATTACTTGAAAAATACATTTCTCTGACTCAGCTCAACTTGCTGTTGCAGAGACACCATTTCCACCCACTGAACACTTTTCATTAAACCCCACTTTGACATATCAAGAGAACTCTACCAAGGACTTTCAGTCAACTCAGGTTATCTGTGTTTATCTACTTTCTACCTTAGCCCTTTTTGTAACACCATCTAGAGGGGATCCTTTTTCCTTTGGTGTAATTTCTAGTATTGTTAGGATTCACAAATTCCTCTTTTTTAAATATCATAGTCTTCTGAGGCCAGGACTGAGGTTAGAAGAATCGCTCTATTGTTCTGTGTCCTGCTCTTCTCCTACCACAGGCACTACTTTTGTAGCTGGAAACACAAAGACAGGAATGCTCTCTGCAGTGTGACTCACATCAACTGAGCAATGACTTGCAATTACAGGGATTTAAATTGTAAACAGCTTTTGATTCCCATTTGCAGTCATCCTTTCATTGAAGCTTAAACAAACAAAAAGTCTTTGAAAATGGACAGAGAACAGAAAACTCAGGTAGGCATTAAGGATCACTTAAACCACTGCTATGAGCCATGACATGGCTGCTCTTTGAAATCACGGACTTATTTTTATTTATTAAATAAAGACCTCCAAAAAATTGTCATGAATTTGCTGTTTTCAAGGTCAGCATTTCCAAGTTGCGTGAGAAACTCTGTCTACTAAAAACTGTCTCTTCTTATAGCTTGTCCCCTGTGCCTTTAGCTCTATAGTCCCACAATAACCCCATTTTTGTTCTAATTTGAAATATACATTCTCAACTGTACCATGTACCATAATGTAATGCAATAATGAGTCACAACATGACATCATAATTAACAGCATAAGCTCTGGAGTGAATACCAAATGCATTCACATACTTGTTATATCATATGTAGATTGTGTGATGCTGGGCAAGCTATACAACCTCTCTAAGAGTACAATTTCTCATCCTTAGTCTGAGATAAATCATGGCACCTACTTCACAAATAACTGTGGAATACAGTGAAATAATTCATGGAAAGTGTAGAGAATACAGCCTGGAACTTAGAAAGTGCTCTATAAATATTAGCCCCTATAATTTATGTTACATATAGAAAATCTTTCTAAATAACGAAGGGTAAAGGGAGAATTTATGGAAAACTGATGAGTATTGGCTACCATGTCATGAGTGAGCGTGCAATCCTCAAACATTGGTGTTTGATGTTTTATCTCCATATTTGAGAGCCACCAGGGCAGAACAGTAAATACCAAGAATTAGACTATTCTGTAACTTATACTCTATATTTAAAAAAGGAACCTGATGAAGAAATTCTTAAATAGGAAAGAACATTTGTGGAACTACAATAAAAAGTGCAAAATAAACACCAAAATACAATGACACATAATCATTGTATATATGTACAATGATATTTTTCATGTCTAGGTGTGTACTTAAAAAAAAAAAAAGCTCGGAACTAGAAAATAGATAAATTAGAAAGTGGTTACTCACTGAAAGAGAATCCATGGCTTTACAAAATAATTCATCATCAAATTCTTTATTTATGAATCTCTTCAAAACTTCAATAGTTTAAAAGGGGGCCAAAGTACTACAAAGGTAAACTATTGACAGTTATTGTCAATTAAACATAATAAAAAGTCACAGTTAAGGTTTCAAAAACTATAACATAATGAAATAGGAGAATTCAATTGAATAAGCAGTGGTTTCAAATTTTACTACAAAAAAATTAATGAATAGGATACACTCATGAGGTAGTTAGTCTGGGTTTCCCAGAGCCTACAGCAGGGGATCAAAGTGAAGTACTGTCAGATCCCCATAAAAGACATTAAGCTGTTGTTTGTATCTGTGGTTGGTGTTAAGAATTGGGGCAGAGATTATGAAGGGATAAAAAAAGAAGGGTCTAGGTGACAACCATTTTACATCTTCCAACCTGTGTTGAGTAGAAAATATACATAAGTATCATATAAAACAGGAGACATCGTGATGATGACTGCAATCCAGAGACAAATGTGCTATTATGGAAATATGGCATAGGGAGAAAGTAATTCAAATTAGCAGGGTTTCAGAATACTTGAAGGGTTTACATAATTATTTTTCCTGAAGAAATAAACTGTATTCGGAATATTAAAGCTATTAGAACTTAGATGGGATTTTCATAAGATAAATGAGGAAATTATTAGCCTTCACACACACATACACACAAACACGCACATACACACATACAAAAAAAACAAAGGCATGTAGATCACATTTAAAATATTACAGATATGTTTGACTGATATATAAAGTGTGCTTGGGGTAGAGTCACAAGAAAGCAGGTTCATCGAGATAGAAAATAGATAGGGGGCAGATTGTGCAATCTTCATCCAAGGTGAATTTTGGGACTGATCATGAACAGTTTTTTGCCTATCCAACTCTACTTTCTTTGAGGAGTTATCATTCTCCCATTTGATAAAGGTCTGATAAAACTTTTGATTTGTTGCCTCATGCTCCCTTAACAATATCTTCTGTAGAGAAGAAGTTTTAACTTTGAAAAAGTCCAATTATTTTTTCTTTCATAGATCATGCTTTTGATGTATCTAAAAACACATCATCAAATAGTAGGTAGCACAGACTTTCTTCTATGTTGTCCTCTAGAAGTTTTATACTTTTACATATCATACTGAAGTCTATGATTCCTTTTGTGTTTTTGTTTTTTTTTTTTTAACATATGGACATACAATTCTTTCAGCACTGTTTGTTGAAAAGTCTATTCTTGCCTCATTGAGTTCCCTTTGTTTCTTTATGAAAGAACAATTGACCACTTTTGTATGGATTTTTTTTTTAGTTCTTTATTCTGATCCATTTATCTCTATTTTTTTTTTTTTGCTAATACTACACTGTCTTGATTAATGTAGCTGTATAGCAAGTATTAAAATTGGTTAGAATAAGTCTTCTGTTTTTCTTCAGTATTGTGTTGCCTATTCTAGGTCTTTTGCCTTTTTATATAAATGTTAGAATCAGTTTATAAAATCTTCCAAATAGCTTGCTGGAATTTTAGTTGGGATTTTGTCAAATGGGGAAGAATTGATATCTTAAGATTCAGTCCTCCAATACTTGAACATAGAATATTTTTCCATTTATTTAGATCTTTGATTTCTTTTTTCAAACCTTTGTGGTGGTCTGCATATAGATTCTATACATATTTTGTCAGATTTATACCAGAGCATTTCACTTATTTTAATGCTACTGTACATACTATTGTTTTATTTAATTTCTAATTCCCATTGTTTACTGCTAGCGTATAGGAATGCAATTGACTTATATATAAACTTTGTATTCTATAATCTCTGCTATACTTACTTAGTTCCATGAGTTTTATTTATTTATTTTTTTGGTCAGTCGTTTGAATTTTCTATATAGATAATAATGTCATGTGCAAATATTTTCTTCTAATCTGTGGCTTGTCTTATTCTCTTGACAGTGACTTCTGCATAATAGTTTTAAATTTTAATGAAGTCCAGTTTTTCAATTATTTCCTTCATGGATTGTGCTTCTGTGCTGTATCTAAAAAGTCATTGTAATGCCCAAGGTCACCTAGATTTTCCCCTAGGTTGTTTTCTAGGAGTTTTATATTTTGGCATTTTATATTTAGATGTATAATCCAATTTGGTTAATCTGATTTTTATTAGTTATTTTCTTCTATTTTTCTTTAGACTGAAATTTTTCTTCCTTTGCTATTTTCCTAAGGTAGAAGCATAAGTTATTTATTTTAGATCTTCCTTATTTTCTAACATATAAATTTCATGCCATAAATTCCCTTTGAACAGTACTTTTGCTGCATCCACACTGTTTAATTTGTCCTTTTGTTTTTATTTAGTTCAAAGTGTTAGTATTTTTTATTTTACTTGAGAATTCTTCTTTGACTCCTGTACTATTAGTTAAATCCACATATTTAGGGGATTTTACAGCTCTCTTTCTTTTACTGATATGTAGTCTAATTGCAATGTGATGTGGGAACACATGGACATGATTGCTATTTTTTTAAATTTGTTAAGTGCATTTTATTGCCCAGAATGTAGTTCATGTCGGTGAATGCTTCATGTGAGTTTTAGGAGCATGTGTATTCTGCTGTTTTTGGACACAGTATCTGTAAATGTCAATTAGATGAAATTAATTAGTACTGTTTTTGAAGTCCACTCTATCCTTTCTAATATTCTGTCTTCTTGATGGATCAGTAACTAAAAGAGAGGTGTTCAAATCATGGACTATGATGATAGTGGATTTGTCTTTCAATTTCCTTTTGCAGTTCTATCACTTTTTTTCTCATCTATTTTAGCAGTCTCTAGTTAGGTACATTTATGTTTAGGATTGTATTAATATGTCTTGATAAAGAAGTGACCCCTGTACCATCATATAAATGCCCCTCTTTTCTTTGTTCTGAGGTCTTCTGTCAGAAATTAATTTAGCTACCCCAGTCTTGTTTTTATTGGTATCAATATGGTATATCTTTCTCCACTTCTTTACTTTTAATCTATTTAAAGCTTTATATTTAAAGCAAGTGTTTTTTAATCAGCTCTAACAATCTTTTTATTTTAACTGGTATACTTAGACTATTCATATTTATAGTGACTATTGACATAGTTGGTTAATAACTTCATTTGTGATCATTTTCTATTCATTGCATTTGTCCTCTGTTTTCTTTTTTATCCTTCCTTTTTTTACCCTCTTATTTTAGCAGTGTATATGATTCTATTAATATTTTATCTCCTCTCTTAACATGTCATTTATACTTCTTTTAAATTTTTTTATTGCTTGCCCTAGAGTTTCCAATGTACATTTTTAGGTAACCTAAGTCCACCTTCAAATAAAACTATGCCGCTTCACATGTAAGGCAAGTCCGTTATAATAGAGTATTTCTAACTCTTCTCTCCTATCCCTATGACATTGCCTACATTTATTCCACTTTCCATATTTTGCAATCTCCCAGTATGTTGTTATTGTTCTTAAAAGTTCATGCAAATAATTATACCATAAATAAAGAATAAAAAAATCTTATTTTACCATCATTTATTCCTTCTCCTGAATTTTTCCTTTCTTCATGTAGATCCAACATTCTGACCTGTAACATTTTCCTTTTGCCTAAAGAACATCTTTGAACATTTCTTGAAAGGAAATTCTGCTGACCAGAAGTCCCTGTTTTGTTTGTCTGAGAAAGTTCTTATATCTCCATTATGTTTGAAGTATTATATTATTGGAAATAAATTTCTAAATTGCTGGGGATTTTTTCTTTCAACACCTTAACTATGTCACTTCTCCATATGCTTGCTTGTGTATTTTCTGATCATATCTGCTGTAATTTTTATCCTTGTAACTCTAAGGTAAGATGTTTCCCTTCTTCTCATCAACTGCTTACAAGATTTTCTCATCTTTGATTTTCTGCAATTCAAATATGCCATGTGTGAGAGTAATGCATTGATATTTATACTGCATCATGTTCTCTGGGCTTTCTCAATCTGTGGTTTGATGTCTCTAATTTTGTAAAGTTTTGTCTCTTATTAGTTCAAATATTTCTTCTGTTCCATTATATTTTTTTTCTGCTATTCCAGTTGTGTATATGTGATTTACAGCTTTTGAAATTGTCTCATAGTTCTTGGATCTGTTTTTAATGTTTTATTCTTTATTGTCCTCTGCTTTTCAGTTTGGGAGCTTTCTTTTATTAAAATTTTAAAATTGTTTTTTCTCCATTTATTTGTAATTGATGTAATAATTGTATTATTTATGGGGTATTTGATACATATAATGTATATTGATCAGATCAAGGTGATTAGCATATCCATCATCTTGAACATTTATCATTTATTTCTGTTTGAAACATTCAATATCCTCCTTTTAACTACTTGAGACTATGAATTATTTACTATCATCATCCTACAGTGCTATAGAACACCAGAACTTATCCCTCCTATCTAGCTATAATTTTGTAGCTTTTAACCAATCTCCCACTAACCCTCCCCCTCTCCCTATCCTTCCCATTCTGTAGCATCTTCTGATCTACTTTTTACTTTCATGAGATTAACTTTTTTGGCTTCCATGAGTACCTGTGGTGTTTAACTTTCTCTTTCTGGCTTATTTCACTTAATGTCCTCTAGTTTCATCCATGTTGCCATGAATGACAGGATTTCATTCTTTTTTATGATAATAGTATTTAAATACTATTTATTTAAATAATATTCTATGGTGTATACATACCACATTTTCTTAATCTATTCATCTGTTGTTGGACACTTTGGTTGATTCCATATCTTGGCTATTGTGAATAGGGCTGCAATAAACATGACGGTGCAGATGTTTCTTTGATACACTGATTTTGTTTCCTTTGGATAAATGCCCAGTAGTGGGATTTCTGGATCATATGGTAGTTTTATTTGTAGGTGGTTTTTTTTTTGTTTGTTTGTTTGTTTGTTTTGAGGAATCTCCCTACTGTTCTCCGTAGTGGTTACACTAGTTTACATTCCCACCAACAGTACGTAAGAGTGCTCTACATACTCTCCAACATTTGTTATTTTTTTGTCTTTTTGATAGTAGCTATATCCTAACTGGGGTGAGACGATACTTCATTGCGGTTTTGATTTGCATTTCCCTGATGATTAGTGATTTTTGAGCATTTTTAAAATTAAGTGTTTTATATCTTGATTTAGGTAGTATTACATAGGTGTATGGTATGTTAAAACCTCTGACAGTCACACACAAAATGTATTCCCATCATCAGGCTTAAATTGTATCTCAATACGAAAGTTAACTTTAAGACAGGAAAGCAATAGAGAACTTCTATTATTGTAAGCAATTCTTTACAAAACAGAAAAGGCAAGCCAATGAGTGGGTGAAAATTTTTGAATTTTGTATAATCAACAAAGAACTAGAAATTCTATTATCATTAAGAAAGCAACTGACAATCAAAACAAAAGTAAGAGACTTTAAAAAGTTCCTCACAAAAGGAGTAACCCAAATGACCAATAAATTATAAAAATTTGTTCAACCTCTAAGGATATTGTAAATTAAAACCACAGTGAAAATCCATTACTTATTCTTCAAAATGGTGAAAATTAAAAATGAATGTGTAGTGATAGTATTTAAAAAAATCAAATTTCCATCAATAGAAAAATAGATTTTTAATGAAGTATGGCATCATTATGGACTGAGTATTTGTGTTCCCCAAAATTCATACATTGAAGCATTAACTCCCAATTTATTGGTATTTGGAGCTGGGGTCTCTGGGAGGTCATTAGGGTAAGAATAAACTATGAAAGTAGGCCCTTATGATAAGATTAATGGCCTTATACAAAAAGGAAAACAAAGCATCAAAGGTCACATGAGAACACAGGGAGAAGGTTAGTTCTCTGAAGGGAGGATGAGAGCCCTCACCAGGAAGCAAATTGGCTAGTATCTTCATCTTGGACTTTCTTGCATCAGAACTGTAAGAAATAAAGACCTGTTGCTTAAGCCACCCAGACGATGACATTTTATTACAGTCCACCAACCTGACAATGACAGGAATATTGCTACAAGGGTTCTATACAACTCTGGAAATAAAAGAAGAACATCGATACATCTTATTGACATAATGCTGAGTGAAAGAAACCAAACACAGAAGAATACATAGTATATGATTTCATTTAAATTTACTTCAAAAGACTAGTAAAGGTAAACTTAATATTTAGGGAAGCATCTCTGGATATTAAAATAATAAAGTATAGAATAGATTTGTATAAAAGTTAGATAACGGTTACCTTCGTGTGGGAGGGCAGAGGTAATAATTGGGAAAGAGAGAGTGGTTTCTATGGTGTTTACATTATTCCATTTCTTGAGTTGGGTTATGGTTGCATGGTCCTCACTTTGTGATGGACCCTCACGTTTTACATGTCAGTCATATTTTCTATATATATTAAAAGGTTAAAGACAAACCACAGTAATTATAAATACAAAATTCAGAATAGTAGTGTCTTCAGAGGGAAAACAGGATATGTGAAAGGGAAGATGCCTATATGTAGACTCTTTAAAATCTAACAAATGCTGCATAAATTATTTTGTATATATTAAATATTAAGAAAAAATGAAAATAATTTTAAAAATTTAAATTGTTAGAAGTTTAGAACAAATACCTCCTAAGTTTTATAAGATCATTTGCTTTAACTCCCTCATTTAATTTAGTGAGACTCTTTTAAATTTTCATTTTATCAGTGATGCAATGACATCTTAAAGAATATGTATAACTTTTAAATAGCAAGGTACATTAGGCCGGGCGCGGTGGCTCACGCCTGTAGTCCTAGCTCTCTGGGAGGCCGAGGCGGGTGGATCGCTTGAGGTCAGGAGTTCGAGACCAGCCTGAGCAAGAGCGAGACCCCGTCTCTACTAAAATAGAAAGAAATTATATGGACAACTAAAAAAAATCTATATAGAAAAAATTAGCCGGGCATAGTGGCGCATGCCTGTAGTCCCAGCTACTCGGGAGGCTGAGGCAGTAGGATCGCTTAAGCCGAGGAGTCTGAGGTTGCTGTGAGCTAAGCTGACGCCACGGCACTCACTCTAGCCTGGGCAACAAAGTGAGACTCTGTCTCAACAAAAAAAAAAAAAAAAAAAAAAAAAAAAGGTACATGAGATGATGATCGCAATGATGATAGTGATAGTACATATTATTATTGAGCACTCACTTTGTTTTATTCAACTGAATCAACACCACCTTGAAATAACTTGGTTAGGTAATTATTATTATTACCCCTAGCTAACAGAAGTGGACACCAAAACACAAGATTAACAGTTTTAAGAGACACAACAAATAAGTGGCAAATCCAGGATTTGAAGGCAACAAGTACAGCTTCAATGCCTATGATCTTGACCACTATGTTGCAATAAATTTTTATGAAAAAGGAGACAATATGTGTATGTATGTGTGTATGTTTCACATGACTATTATTTCCTTCTAAATGAGCACCTGACTGAAATCTAGAACTAATTTGTAACTTTAGTGCTGTTCTTTGTGGCTAAGTATTCCTCTGAAAGTCACTTACATTTTCTGGAATTCAGTTTCCCAATTAAAAAATTAAAAGTGCAAATTGTTCTGTGTTACAATGACCATCTCACAGGATTGCTCAAAAAACCAGAGTAGTTTATGTAAGTGTCAGCATTTATAAAATATAAAAGGGTAGAAATATAAACACCATGATGATTATTGCCTGATGCAAAATATTTGATTTATGCACATACACCACATGCATGCATTGAAAAGAAATACACTCATGATGTTTATCAACTGTACCTTACAGATAGTCTTCCAGTAGTTTCAGCTATAGTCATTGCATAAATGTGGTATATAAAGAACATATTTGTTGAGAAATAACAATATGAATAATTATACCTCTTGATTTTCTTCACTATGTATTTTACTTTTAAGATACTATGGCACTTTATAAATATCATTCCAATGGTTTTGAGATTGTACCTCTTAATTAATCTCAGAATTATATTGTTTCCCTGATAAAATACAGCTTGAATTGTGATGGATTCTATGAAAAACTACATCAGTCTACAGAAAATTATTCTCAGGTTATATGAAGTGTGTCATTCTTTTTCCCAAATAGAGTTGATTTTATTCAATATAGCATATCTCAATGCTTTTAAAATCCATGGGGAAATTATATTTTAAATTACTTAAGGGAAAAAAGCTGCATTGCTTGACATCAAGGATTAACTGCTTCTACATAAGTTCATTTATTTTAAAAATGTGAAATATCTGTATGCTGATTTTGGCATTTGACTTTACAGCCCAAATGTTATAGGCATATTTTGTGAACATTATGCAAATGATGACCCAAAATTAATAGGCTAAGAATATTTATGAACCAATGTAAAATATTAATTAATTTGATAATGTAAAATTTTTACATGTAAAACACATCATTCTAGGAAAGTTAACCTGTTTCCTAGAGTAATAGAGATTATTAAGTATGAAATGTCCCATTTCCTTAATTACTAAGACAGTTGATGTCCCTACCATTTCACATGACACTTTTTGTTTTATTTTTGTTATAAATGTATATCCTCAATCTTTCAAATGCATGGTTTGGCTTGTGATTATCTTTCAAATTTTTTAGAGCAATTTTTGTGAAATGATAGATAAGTCAAAAATTCGTGTTATTTTCAAATATGAGTTCTGTCATGGAACTAATGCAGTGCAGACAGCTTGAAGTATCAACAAAGTTTTTGCAAAGAATGTGACTAATAAATGCACAGTACATTGATGGTTGGAGAAGTTCTGTTCTGGTGATTTTAATCTTGAAAATGAGCCACGTGGGTGACCTGAGACCAAAGTGGATATTGATAAGCTGAAAGCTGTAGTGGAAGTAAATCCTTCTCAACTTACACATGAATTAGCAGCAAGGTTTGATGTTACTATTCCAACAATATTGGATCATCTGAAACAAATCAACAAGGTGAAGAAGCTGGATAGATGGGTACCTCATGAATTAAATGAGCATCAGAAGAGAAATTGTCTTGAAGCTTGCCTTTCTTTGCTGTCACGACATAAAGGCGAACCATTTCTACACCGTGTTGTTACATGTGATGAAACATGGATTCTTTTTGACAATTACAAGCTTTGGACACAATGGTTTGATAAAGACAAAGTGCCAAAACACAGTCCAAAACTGAATATTCATCAAAAGAAGATACTGGTGTCTGTTTGGTGGGTGGTCCAGCACTGGTATTATCCACTACAGTTTCATGAAACCTGGTCAATAGATTACAGCGGATGTCTACTGCAACCCACTGGATGAAATGAGGAGGCCACTTGTGATTAAGCAGTTGAGATTGGTCAATAGAGACAGGGCAATACTCTTGCAAGACAGCGCTCAACCACATACCATACAAACAATGCTGCTCAAACTACAGAGTCTGCACTTAGAAACTCTCTTAGCCACCATATTCACCAAACTTTGCACCAAATAACTACTATTTCTTCTAGGCTTTGGCAAGGAAAAATATTCAATTCTCAACAACCTGTGGAAAACACCTTTGGTTATTTCATCATCTATTGCTCTCCAAGCATCTTCACTGCTGGCATAAACAAATGACTGTTAAGGTGGCAAAACTCTGTTGATAGTTTAAGTGCATACTTTGATTAATTGTACTGCTTCTTGTTTGAGATATAATAAACTAAACTTTTGATTTGAAATCGGACACTTCATATTTAGTGACATAAATTTGCTATCAGATACAATGTATACTACTCGGGTAAAGGGTACACTAAAAGCCATTACTTCACCACTATACAATTCATCTATGTATCAAAAACCCCCTTGATTTACCCCTTTTATCTATTGAAATAGATATTTTTTTAAGAAGACATTATATTAACTAGCAGTTAAAAACTATATATAGAGTCTCTTCTATGTATAGAATCTGTGCTGGGCTCAGTGAGGGAAAAAGGTATTTAAGATAGAGTTCTCCTCCAGTGGTTCACAGCCCAGTTTGGAGAACACATACACACACAAACACACAGACACATACACACACACACACACCTCACATATACAAAGCAGGACACACTGTATGTCAAAAGAGTTAACACAAAACACTCTGAGAATATGAAAGATAGACAGCTTAAATTTCAAGTCATGAAATTAGGGATGCATTATTCATCCAAACACATAAAATCTGTGTTTTTTTCTTGAATGCATACATGAGTAACATGGAGATATAAACTATCTGCATTCCTAAAATCCTGGTGCATTAATAAAATTTTCTGGTCCTTACCTTGATTAGAAAAGAATTCATCTATGTATTCATGTATAAAATAGATAGTTTAGACTAGATGACTATTCTAGGTATCTGCCAGCTTTTGTATTAATTAAAAATTAGAAGTTATTGTGTATTATATGAGCTATTTATCCATGTAGACACATAAGACACTTCTTAATTATTTTTTCTGAAACATAATGAAATAAATGCCAGCCTTTATTTTTGGTTTTAAAAAAATACTAATCATTTTCTTCTATGTACATTAAGAATTATCAATTATGTTTGGAAAAATAAATAGTACACAGAGGTACAATGTGATTATCAAAGTTATTGAGATAAATAAGAGGGACTAATATATGGGTAATTGATCTGATTTTTATTTTTTTAATAATTATGACACTGAAATAAATGATTATAGATTTACTTTTATTACTAATGAATAAAAAGTTAATTATTAAATTTAAATTTAATCACTATATTACTGATATTAGAAATTGTAATACTAACATGCATTCTCATGGTAAATTTATAGAGGAAGTCACTAAAAAAGTTCAGTTTAATAAATGACTAAGGACAACAAGATGCCAAAGTCAAGAGCAGGTATTCACAATGTGATTCTAACTGACTACCATTCTACTTACACTTCCCTATGCTATTGCTTCACTTATATTCATGGGAAAAGTCTGAAAATAAACTCAATCAGATATTAATTTCTAGTCAACTGATAGGGACATTTTACAAAAAAAAAAAAAAAAATCACTATCTCCTTTGTCATCAACATCACCAAGTAGTAAGTATTTAACAAATATCCATATGGGTCAGTGAATTGGGGGAAAAAAAATTAGAAACTCTTATCTAACTAGGACATAGGTACCCATGAAATTCAAGGAAAGCAAGAGTTGGGTAAAAAGCTTATAAAAGTCAGAAGATAGTAAAAAAACATGTGAATTAAAATCTTTCAAAAAATCCCCCATTATATTTTTACTTATATTTTAAATCATCATGGTGACTCATTTTTTAAGATTGAAGAAGTTTATATCAATTAGAAAGAAGAGCACAGCCAAATTAAGGCAAACAACTTAAAAGCAATGCCAAGTGACGACTAACACTACTGCTGCTGAAATTCCTCTTCATTAACTAAATTGAAGCTGAAACGACATACAAAAAAAGAATAGCTATTTTAAAAGTACAGCAACCATGGACCATTTTGATTATTATGCCCTAGTACAATTGCATACATTTACAATAATGACCGCACATACTGCATAAACAATGCAAAACTACATAGGGATTCTAAAGAAAACATTCTGGATATATTTGAAAATATTGCTTAGTAATTTTCAAATGAAACATGATATAAAAATATTTCAGGTAGAGTGTATTTTTCGCTTCCAGGGAAATTAAACACAAGACCTAAAAAATAATTTTGAGATGACGTGCCATTATAACAAATATATTATGGAAAAAAAATAGTAACTTTATAATGGAGAAATCTAGAAGACAGCACCGTAACCAAGTGATTAACTGTGACAAGGTTAACACCACCAAGTGATCATACTGATATCAAGTACTCTCTAACATGTTGCCATAAGAGCTCTACTGTGACGGTCTTTCCCCAAATTCATAACACCTCTCTAACTACGAGAAAGCATCAAATGAACTCAAACTGAGGGACCCAGTCTACAAAATACTTGAACAAGTGTCTTCAAAAGTGTCAAAATTATGAAAAACAAGGGAAGACTAAGAAACTGTGAAGAGTAGAGGAAATGTAATGAATTAGAACCATTACAACTAAATGTAACCCTAGGTTGTGCCTGAACAGAAAAAAAAAAAAAAAAAAAAAAAAAAAAGGACTTAGTGGAAACGCTAAGACCAGTGGTTTTGAGAGACTACCAGTAGGGAAGAGTATTTTAGTGCAAGCTCTTCAGGTGAAAGGAACTATTCTGGATCTTGATCATGGTAGTGTTTGCACAATTATATACAATTACACAAATAAATCAAACTGTATACTTCTAATTGAGAAACTGTACAGTATTTTCAAAAGGCTTAATAATTGGCCAGGTGCAGTGGCTCATGCCTATAATCCTAGCACTCTGGGAGGATCGCTTGTGCTCAGGAGTTCGAGACCAGCCTGAACAAGATGGAGACTTCGTCTCTACTAAAAATAGAAAAATCAGCTGGGTGCTGGTGCACGCCAGTGGTCCCAGCTACTCGGGAGGCTGAGACAGGAGGATCGATTGAATTCAGGAGTTTCAGGGTTGCTGTGAGCTAGGCTGACGCCACGGCACTCTAGCCTAGGTGACAAACTCTAGCTAAAAAAAAAAAACAAAATAAAATAAACAAACAGAAACCCTTAATAATCAAAAAAAAGGAAAATAATGTAACACCACCCTCCCAGGAAAACTGATAAAACATTAAGTTATCAAACACTGAGGTAATAGACACTTAAATCATAGAAATATTTACTATTTCCTTAAGGAGGAAGGCAACTGCAGGAATGCCTCAGCAATTCCATGATGCAAAGTCCATATTGCTACAATTCTTTTGATATCAGGATAGCTGTGGAAGTCAAACATCAGAGTCTCATATAGAACTACATAAAACAGGAAGCTAGAGTAGGGAGGTATGTTAGTGTCTTATTGGTGCTATAACCAATTTACGCGGTATTATTTACCTAAACAACACAAATTCACTATTTTACTTTTCTGTAGATCAGAAGTCTGACATAGATTTTACTAGTCCATTGCCTTTTCTAGTTTCTAGAGGCTGCCTGCATTCCTTGGCTCAGAGCCACTTCCTCAATCTTCAAAGGCAACAATCACAAGTTCAGTTCTTCTCATTTCATACCTATAGGACCCTTTTTCCGTCATCATATCTCTGACTTTGAACAATCTTATGACTAAACTGGGTCTTTCTGGATAACCCAGGATAATCCCCATGTCGAGGGCAATACTCTTAATTATATGTGATTAAAAACAAAAGACACGGGGCCAAAATTAATGCCAACAATCACCACCTTGCACATGTGTAGTACTTTAAGTACTTTACGATCTCCAATGTTATGTAAAGTAACCCCATAGGGTCCAGGGATTGGGGCATGGACATCTTTGGGGGATCATTATTCTGCCTACCATAAAGGAGTTGCAAATTGATAAGAGAATTGTCTTAAAATCCTCTCTCCTTTTATCAGAGAGGAGATATATTTCCTAAAAGTCTCAGGCAAACTTTCTCTTTTAAGTCATTTACCAGAACAATAGGTCTGGTACCATAACTGCAAGGGAGACAGAGAAAGCCTTCATCTAGACTGTCCATCTTCTATAGCAGGAGGCAGGCAAGACTGGTGTTAGACCACTCCCAAGATCTCTCACAGAGTGCTTCTCCATGGTTTACTTCCCAGAAGAAAACAACAGAAAAATGTAAAATATTTTAGTAGCCAAACTCTGTCATCTCTGTGCCCTTAGAGAGACACAGCTAGATATGCAATGTCTCAGGAAATAAAACATGTACAAATTTTCCCTGGCACAACATCCTGAAGGTACACTTTAGTCAACTGCAAGATGAAGGGGGATGGCCAACAATAAATGAGATTGAGATCCTACTTTGTGTGGGCACTATTCTAAAGTGATTAATCTATTTAATCCTTACCATACTTTTATAAGGTAGATACTATAATTAATCTCATTTACAGATGAGAAGACAAAAGCACACAAAGATCTAATTATTTATTTAAGGTCATACAGCTATTAAGTAGTAAAGATTCAAATCTAGCAATTCTACCTCCAGACCTCATACTCTTTACCATAAAAGCATAATTTTACATAAAATTTTGTGATAATGTTACCAAATAAAAACTAGAAGATGGTTGGTGATAGGGTCTGCATGTTTGTGTCCTTACAAAATTCATGTTGAAACCGAATAGCCATTGTGCTGGTGTTAAGAGGCAAGGACTTAGGAGGTAATTAGATCATGAGGGCTTGACCTCCATGAATGAGGTTATTGCCCTTATAAAAAAGATGCTTGAGGGAGCCTTCTGTTCTTTCACCATGTAAGGACACAGGCTTCGTCCCTTCCACCATGTGAGGACACAATGAGAAAGCACCACCTTTGAAGCAGAGAGAGAGACTTTACCTGACACTGAATCTGTTGGCTCATTGATCTTAGACTTTCCTAGCCTCCAGAAATGTGAATAATAATTTCTTTTGTTTATAAATTACCTAGTCTAAGATATTTTGTTATACCAGCCCCAAAAGATTGACAATTTGGGTATATTCGGTGTGTATCTCAGAAGAGAGGTCTGGGCTAGAGATACAGATTTTAAAATATGGAAGCCTTTGTGTGTATGTGTTACGGGAGGTGGTGGCAAGATTATACAAGGAACATAAACAAGCCAGGAAGAGAGAGGCACAAGTAACATACTGGAGATCACAAAAAAAAACTGAGCAAAGAGCACAGCAAGTGGCAGCTCAGAAGCTGGGTAGGCCCAGCAGTAACAAGAGTACCATTAAAAAAAAAAAAAAAAAAAGAAAAAGAAAAAGAACATATCTGATGGCTTAAAAATTCCAGAGCCCAAAAGAAAACTTGTGGTAACCTACAAAACAAGCCTGAAAAATCAGACAAAATCAAAAATGACACAGAAAGAAGAAATAATTCCAGCAATTGCATCACCTACATTCACATAATATTTTGAGTGCTTTACAATTTCTGATTCCCTTTCATTTGTTTTATCTAAATGATTATGAAATGTGATATAAAAACAAGTATCTCCTTGTTCATTCCAATAGCTGTATCTGCTTCTTACAAGGCGGGAGCCTACTGTTCACAGGGAAAAATGATTGAAAGTGCCTCTCTCTACAGCCAAAATAGTCACTAAACATGAACAGTTTGGGAAACATGTCTTCCGGAGTAAGAGAAATCTGCAACATTTAAAAGCATGCCAATCTGTGTAACTTTCCATTGAAGAAAATCCTGGAGCTTCTTCAAATCGTTATTACTGTTTCTGTTTTCACTGAAATCTTACTTTGCACAAGGGTCAGAAACTTTTTTTTGTTCACAGAACACTATAACATGGTCATCCTTCCATATCAATCCATATGACTCTGTTTCTTCTTAAGGGAATCAACACTTTTAATTCCTCCTAAAAATCCTGTTTGAAAGCCCCTTTCATATTCTGGCTCATGCATTAAGAAGAGTAAGAACCATTCAGTTCTCAATGGGCTTGTGTTTGAAACATTTCAGAAACTCCCTGGACTTCTCTGTCATGTTTTATTAACATTGACTCCCAGTATTATATTAGAATAGATTTTATTTTCTCTTTATGTCAATTACATTGACTGACAGTCTGCAATGAGTTTCCTAGTAACACCTAAGGGATGCTTAGGTTTCCTACTTTACTATTCTTCAAAATATTGAGAACCTGTCACTAAAAAGTCACTTTTCTTTCTTTTCTGCTGATGAAGACAATTTTTCTAACCTCAGATATAATTTGCCAAATACAATAAGGCTTTAGATTATGCAAGTACTGACATCATGGATTTTTAAAGAGTTTCTCTTTTTTCCGTTTATTAACAATCTTGACTTCTCTATGGGAGGTAGTTAAGATTTATTCATTAGTTTAATCATGGCTGTTTGCTCTGTCTACATGAAGTCAAATAACTTTTTTTAAGCATAGATATTAAATAAGTAATTTTGGAAATGCACCAAAAATGCAGGCTTTGGGCTCAGACTTTGGTTTCCTGGATGTAGAATTAAGCATAGATAATTGATCTGTACAAATCTATAAAGATTTACCCTGAGGGTAGTACAGTGGAGCAGTACACCAAGAATTTATTATGAAAATGATTTGAGATGTTAAACTATACATTAGATGTTAAACTACACATTTATTCCCTCGAGGTCTAAGTGTTCCAAGGAGGTATTAACTCAATCATATTCTCATGCTCTCAGAATCTACTCATGTTCTGACCATACTGATATCCCTTTACAGAGCTTTTATTTATTTCTCTCTTCTGTTAAATGGGAATGTCTCTAATAGCTTATTCTTCTATCCTACCTGTGAATCTTGCTATTTAACTAATATGCCCATAATTGTGCATCAGAAACCTGGCTTAGCATCAAAGAAGGAACAGATTTTCAGGCAAGGAAAGAAGAAGTTACAGAAAGGGAAAATGCGTCACGAAGTATTTTAAAAATATTTCCCTATATAGTAACCTACACAGTGCTATGACAAGTTATTGCTCAATTAATGCTATTTTTATTTCCTCTTTTTAGTTTGTCTTATGGTACAGAGAAAACTCTGAAGGCAGACCACAGAGATGAAGCTTTACTAGCTGTTGTGAATTTAGTAATATACTGTAACTGCTCTGTGATTCACTTTCCTCATCTGAAAGAAAGAGTGGGGTAATAAGTGTACCTATCGTATAATTCTTTTTACTAGGACTAATATATGACTAGATTGTTATATGCAAAATACTTAGGATAATGCCTACCATACAGCAGGCACTTACTAATTCTCATTGCATGCCCATAATGTAAAAATTATAGCCTGAATTATTTCAGGATAGTTTTTTTATTTTCCAATTCAAATTATTTTAAATTTGTTTTGACATTTTTTGAAAAACAGTAGATATATCCTTCTAACTATTTGACAGTATAAAATGCAGAGGCAAACATAATGATTGTGTTCATTGTTCTTCATTTATCATCTCTGCCCCTCAGCTTGATTCTCCACCCTTGTGTGCCTTACTTTGTGCAAAGAAATATTGAACACTGTGTAACACATCACCTGAATTCCCTGGAAAGCCGGCTTCTACAGTGTCTGCCTAGTGGACATCACCAGCAGCAGATCAGGAAAAAAGGAAGAGAGATTGGGATATTTCCTCTCTTGCCTCTTCTCTTCCTGAACATTGTCTCTGGCAAGAAGAGGCAATCAAGACTAGGGTCTAGCTGGGAAATGCCTTTTCCGTAACTCCAGTACTCACTGGATCCATTAACACTATTTCTATTCTTGCACTTTCTGCCCTTAAGGTGAAACCAGCTTATCACAGTCGCTGGTTTCACAGAGCTTCAATATTTACCCATATAAAGTATTCCCTTTAAATTATCTTCATTTAAGTTACCTGGGACAAATTATATCTCCAATTGCCTATTTTAACATGCATGACCATATATATATCTACTTTCATATTGTAGTGCCAAGATTTATAAATAAGTGATTTTTAAATATATAATCAAACATGATTTCAAATTTCCAATTCCTATATCAAATGACTTCAAAAGCCATGTCCTGTTCCAACCACCATAGCTGGATAAAAAGCATTTGCCACCAAGCACATCCTTCAAGTATAAATGCTGAATTAATTATATTTATCATGATTTCTAGTTATGCATACAGGTCAGCCTTGCAAGGGTAGGGGCCTAACAGTCACAACTAGTCACTTTAATGAGTTATGTAATAAGCACATAAACCCAGTTACAGAAAGAAAGTATAGTCAGTAGAAGTGTATCTACCAGGCATGTTATACCATGGGTATTAATCCAGAAAGAAGGTTGGCATCTAGGAAGCTATACCTAATTATAGATGACAGATGGGTAGAGCCAAGAAAGAGTGATAATAGTGAAGATGGAGAATATTTTGTTAAACAGGTTGGTACAAAATAGCCCAAGAGAAATCTGTCAGGAGATCCAAGAAGTTTACCCATTAGGAAATCAGGAACTGAGATCTAGCTTCTAGAACTGGAAAGGAGGTTGTCAAATAGAAGGTAAAGACCTCAGCATTTGTGAAATGTCCACATTCCAAAGAAAGGAGGATAGAGAGCTAGGGATCCATTTTCCAGAATCTGAATTCGAGATTAGAACTTGGTCAAAATCGTGTATTTTAAAAACCAATCTTAAATGTGTATAACATGCATTTTTTCTTTTTATTATTTTAATATTTTATATTGATATATAAAACAAAGAAAAAGGGATACCCCTCATAAGTATGCAGTGAAATAAATTATCAAAAAGTGAACATTCCCAGTTTACCTCCACCTAAGTCAAAATGTAGAATATTTTCAGTATTCCAGAAATCTTTTTTGTCCCTCATTAATCACAAGCTTCCATACCAATATTCTAATTTCTAATACTATCAATTTGGACTGTTTTGAACTTTATGTAAATGCATTCCTGAAATATGTATTATTTTGCACATGGATTTTTATCAAATATTACATTTGTGATGTTAATCCATGGCTTTGCATGCAAGTACAATCTATTCATATTCAGTGCTGCAAAATATTCTTTTATATCACTATACTACAATTTGTTTATATTATTTTTATCTGTTCCACTACTGAGGGACACTTTACAGTTTAGGGCTATTAAGAATAATGTTTTATGAAATTATTCTGTTTGTATTTGATTGAATTAGATTTGAATATCTGTTGAGTGTATATGGATAGAATGGTTAGCACATAGTATATGTACATATTCAACCACAGAAGGTAAACCAAATAGTTTTCCAAAGTGATGTACTAATTCCCACTCCTACTAACATTACATAAATGCTACTGATCCACTTCTTTGCCAGAACATTGAATTGTCAGTCTTTTTTTTTTTTATTTTGATGAAATATTCTGATGAGTTGGTAGTGGTGGCTCAATGGAATTTATAATTTTAATTAACATTTATGAAAAAATTGAGATTGAATAACTTTCCATAATCTTATTAGACATTTCAGCATCTATTTTGTTTTTCAAAGTGCCTGTTCAAGATACTTACCCATTTTTCTATTGTATTGCCTGCCTTTTTTTACTGATTAGTATGAGTTTTATATGTAAATGCTGCTGATATAAATTTTGTCATTCATAAAATATACATTTTGTGTTTCTGTAGCTTGCCTTTGGGGCCTCTTAATAGTGTAGGCTAATGAACAGGTGTTTGTAGCTTTAATGTAGTCTAATTTTTCAACTGTTTTTCCTATGGTGAGAATAAAAAGTTCTCTTCTCCAAGTTCAAGAAAAAGAGTGGAAAACAGACTATTGCTTGACCTTAGATCCAAGCCCTAAACAAATAAACACAGACCGTGTTTAACTAGCCCCAGTCTTTAAAAACTCTGCTTCCACATGCTGACTTTTTGAATGCTAGGCAATCCCTAAAACCATACTTTAGTGTACTAAAGTAACTCTACTTTAGTAGTTTTGCTTGCAAAGTCAGCCAGCCCATGAATATTGTTTGTGCTTCCCCAAACAGGTTACGTAAGATTAGAGCTTTGATTTGCTCCCTTGCCTGGAAAGTAATAAATTCAGCTTGGTTTCAGATATACCTCAGGAGCGATCTTTTTCCCTCAGCAATAGCTAGCACTTATTGTGACTTATTTAAGAAATCTGACAAGTATAAAAGTTAGTGTTCACTCTTAGCACTGCTAGAAGCAGAGGGGAGGAACAATTACATTTAGGACTCCTAGACTAGTGCGTTGTGAGTGACACAGAAGAGGAATTAGGTGAGCTTCCCACTTCTATTTCTATACCAAAGGTCAGGGAAGTATATAATCCATTCTTTAAGCTGAAACACTTTTACACTGAAAGGAGATACTGTCGATAATTACAGAGAGATCATAAACAAAAACTAGGCCTATCCCAGAAATCTGAGACTTAGGCTCCACTAATAATAGAATTTTGCCTACAGATTCTTACTTGGTTTCCAACTCTATTCCACTTATCATGGAGGTTATTTTCATTAGATTAGAGGCCAATTTAACGAATCTGTTTGGCCCTTCCCACTGATCTCCACCTCAGTTCTTTGTAACCTTTTTGCACGTATCCCTGTATATTAGCGTTTCCTTTCAAGAAGAAAAAGCAGCTGTGGGGGCGGAGGTGGGGGAAAAAAAAAAGAGAAGAAAAAGCAGCCGACTACTTTGGCCACACCAGATTTGGAAGTCATAGAAATCTTGTACAGGCCAGTGACAGAAATACTGATGATATCAAGAGACACAAAGACCTCTGTGCCTAAAAAAAGTAAAATAAAAAATAAATTTTAATCTCTTTATATAACTCAAACTTTATACTTTATATAACTCATAACTAAGTACTATGTCTCAAGATTAGGTCCTGGCCCATATGAGTCCACTTTTACACCCTCTTCTCAGGATTTATGGGGATACCTGAGCTTTCATGGAGGAGTCTGATGCTAGCTTTGATTATATGTATTTTTTGTATCTTATACAATGTCTGCTTTTAATTTTTTCACTAGGACAAAGTGATGTAACAAACAATTTGTACACTAGTTCCAGGGCTTATTTTGAGTGGAGCTCAGGTTCATAAAAGGGAGGTAAGTAACACTCTTCAGTTTATGAAACTGTTACCATTGGTTCTTATATAAACTTATTTACTTTTTATATTTTTATATTTTTTATATCCTTTGTCTTTGCTTCTCACAGGCATAGGTGCATCTATGTAGAGGTGGTTTCCAACTTAACATAATTTGACTTGAGATTTTTTTCAACTTAATGATTTTTTTTTTTTTTTTACTTTAGATAGGTTTATTGGGATGTGACCCCATTGTAAGTTGAGGGGTATCTGTATTTAAATCATATTCTTCAGGACATAGGTTATTGGATTTCACATTATTGGAGTTTTGAGAATTCTTTATGTATTCTGAATATAAGTTATTAACCAGATTTTCAAATATTTTTATCATTGTTTTATCACTACCTGCTCTTTAAATTTTGTTTCATACTATCTTTTTAATGTCTTTGAATTTTTCTTACAATTTCTTCTTAAGAAAAACATTTACTTCAATGTTGTTAATTTTGTTGACAATATAGAATATGTTCATTACATTTCCTGGAATAATACATCCTATAGAACAATTTTTATTTCTTTGGTTTCTCAGATTTTTTAAGTTATCTCTACATTATTTTATTTTTATGCATTTTTTAAAAATACTGGGGCTTATCTGCCCAGTTCTGCCATTTTCATAAAAATAAAGTAGGGATGGGCATTCACAAGGACTGACATAGCCAGGGGATTCATTTATATATATATATATATGTGCATATATATATATATATATATATGTATATATATAATATATATATTTATATATATTCATGTATATATAATCTCACAGCATTTGATCAAAAATTATTCTGTGATATGTGGTATACATATAAATGGAACAGAATGGTGAGTTCAAGAGACCCACAGTGATAGGATTAATCACTTCCCACAAAGGTGCCGAGATGATCCAATGGAAAAAGAATTTTTTCATCATAAATTTCTGAAACAATTAGACAACCAATTTTTGCTTAGTTTTCTTTTTTAAGGGAAGAAAAACAAATAGGTAGAGAAACAGAACCCTATCCTATATTGCTTTACCCACTGCTCACACACAAACATAACCCACTATTTGATTATAAACCACAATATAAAATCTACAACTATAATGCATCTAGAAATAAACATAAAAGATAATCCCTGTAAACTTATGGCAGGTAAATATATGTATATATTTTTTAATTTGACAGAAATAACTGAAATATAAAATTTAAAATGTGGTAAGTTTAAAATAGAATAATATATACTGTAGGCCAATTTTTATTTCTTTGTTTTGTTTTTCAGATTTTTAAAAGTATCTCTACATAAATTTTACTTTATGTATGTAAATTTTACTTAATTTTTGTGGTTCCATACAAAAATTCCTCTTCGAAAAACACCTTTAAGAAAATGAAATAAGTCATAAATAAGGGGGGAAAAAAGCTTCCAAAACACGTTTGAAAAAGGAATTATGTTCAGAATGCATAAAGAACTCCTAAAATTCAATAATAGAAAAACAACCAATGAAAAATTGGCAAAAAGTCTGAGCTAACACTTCACCAAGAAGAGACAGAGACTGCAAATATGCACGTGGAAAGTGCTCAACACAGTAGTTAGAGAAATGCAAATGAAAATCCCAAAATGATATTTCACTGCACATTTACTAGAAAAGCTGAAATTTAAAAATAAAATAAAACAGGCAAAACAGCATTTGCAAGGCTATAACACCATTGGAACTCTCATGCGCTGTTGGAAGAATTCAAAATGTATTCAGCAATAACAAGGAACCAACTACTGCTATATCTACAATGTGAATGAAGTTAAAAAACATTATGCTAAGGAATGAAGCTAGACTCAAAAAGCTACATGTTAAATGTTTCCATTTATATGATATAGGGACAAAGATGAGAACATCACTCGCCAAAGTGTTGGGATAGGATTGGAGGGACTGAGTACAAAGGGGAACAGGGTAACTTTGGGAGGTGATGGAAATATTTTTTATCTTGCTTATGTTGCTGGTTATACATCTTATTACATTTCTCAAACCTCATGGAAATGTGTATCTACAAATAGATGAGTTTTCATTCTTCTGCATGTGGATATTCAGTTTTCAAAAAAAAAAAAATAATTATTGAAGAGACTGTCCTTTTCCTGCTTTTTCTTGGTACCTTGGTAGAAAATCAATTGACCATAAATGCCTAGGTTCATCTTGGGCTCTCTATTTTGTTCTACTGATTGGTCTGTTTTTAAGCCAGCACCATGCTGTTTTGATTACTATAGCTATGTAACATATTTTGTTTATTTATTTTTTAATTGATATATAAGATTATAATTACTTACCATGTAGAACATGATGTCTTGACATATGTATACATTGTGGGACGACTAAATCTAGCCAATTAACGTATACATTACCTCACATATATATCATTTTTGTGATAAGAATACTTAATATCCAGCCTCTTAGCATTTTTCTAGAATACCACATATTATTAACTATAGTTACCACATTTTATAATAGACCTCTTGAACTTATTCTTTCTATCTAACTTAAGTTTTATATCCTTTGACCAACACCTCCAGCCACTATTACCCCAGACCTTGGTAACTACCATTTCACCCTCTACTCCTATGAGATCCACTTTTTTTATTTTAGATTCCACATATGAGTAGGGGCACTTCATTATTTGTCTTTATATGTCTGGCTTCTTTCACTTAATATAATGTCCTGCAATTCCATCTATCACAAATGACAGGGTGTCCTCCTTTCTTCTGATTTAATAGTATTTCATTGTGCATATATAACAAGTTTTCTTTACTCATTCATCCATCCATTAATGAACATGTATGTCTATTCCATACTTGGTTATTTTGAATAATGCTACAATAAACACGGGAGTACAGATTTTTTTGATGCACTAATCTAATTTCGACTAGTTTAATCCAAGTAGTTGGATTGCTGTATCATATGGTAGTTCTGTTTTAAATTTTTTGAGGAACTTCCACAGTATTTTCCATAATTGTAATATATTTTGAAATGAAGCAGTGTGATGCCTCCAGTTCTGATTTTTGTGGTTGTTTTGTTTTGTTTTTGTGGTTTTTTTTTTTTTTTTTTTTTTGGCCTCAGAATGTTTTGGCTATTTGGGATCTTTTGTGGTCCCATACAAATTTTAGGATTTTTTTTTTCTATTTCTGTGAAAAATGACATTGGGATTTTGATAGGGGTTACACTGAATCTGCAATACATTGATACTGTGGATATTTTAACCATATTAGTTCCTCCAATTCATGAACATGGAGTATCTTTATATTTATTTCGGTCTTCAGTTTCTTTCATCAATATTTTATAGTTTTAAGTATATAGATGTTTTACCTTCTTGATTAAATTTATCCTAAGTATTTTAACTTTTTGTAGCTATTATAAATAAGATTATTTTTTATTTTTGAATAAGTCACTGTTAGTGTATAGAAATACCACTGATTTTTATATGTTGATTTTGCATCCTACAACTTTATTAAATCTGTGAATTAGTTTGTTGGTGGAGTATATAGGTTTTCAATGTGTAAGATCATGTCATCAGCAAATAGAGACAATTTTACCTCTTTCCTGTCTGAATGACTATTATTTCTTTTTCTTGCTTAATTACTCTGTCTAGGATGTTGAGTATCATGTTAAATACAAGTACTGACAGTGAGGACATGTAAATGACCAACAGGCATATGGAAAGTAATATGTCCAACATCACTAACTAATCATCAGGAAAATCCAAATCAAAACCTTGTGGTATATAATCGAGCACACAAATCCTAGGAAGTACTTTTGTGTTAAATTTTTGCTGGAATAAATGAATGGCTTAGAGGCAACTTTTCTCTGCCCAATTGGTTTTTACCAACAACTACAAAAAATGGTAACTTTTGTTTGTTTCCAATTTTGCTTCAACTTCAGTATGAAAAGAAAAATAAAAAATAAAAATAAATTTTAAAAATGGGTTTGTTTTCCAGGTGGTCTCTCTTTCAGCTTCTTTTCTCCTGTCAAACTGTATTGTGAAACTGGGTCTCTCAGAGAACTTACCTTCCTCCTTCCACTGCCAAACATATTCTAAATGTATATCTTCCCAAGAAAAGATGACTACTGGGCCCTTATGTGGTCTCTCACTTTTAGAGGAATCTAAACTCTTTGAGAGAACTAAAAAGTATGTCTTGGAGATTATTTCTCTCAATTGAACAATAGAGCTAATATCATCTTACTCTTTAGGCATGTAGTAAAGATTAAATGAGATGGATATAATAACATAATGTACCAGGTCCAATACTTGTCGGGAAGTATTATTCAATATATTTCTTTCTTCAATAAATATTCAATACATAACCTCTACTTCCAAACTATCTCTTTTAGACAAAACAGAATAATGCCATTAAATATTAGACAAGGAAATTCAGTGCTTTCTGTCTAGATTTCTTAAAAAGTAGAAGATTTTTATTTCCTTCCTGATGAGTTTGCTGAACACATCATTCAATGCTATTTCAATAGTCTATGAAACCGAAGAATAATTTTCTGCATGGATTAATTGGCATTTTTCTTTACTCTTATATTAATTTTTCCTATACATATATTTTAACTCCAGCTACTTTCCTCAAGGGCAAGAATCCTGCATTACATTTCTTTAGATCCTGATTTTGATGCTGTGTGTAAGTTTCCACACACATGTTGATTTGTTGACAAAACTGTGGGAAGGCATTCAGTTATACACTCTGAAATTGATTATCAAAGGAGGATAAATATTTTAAAAAAGAACAAATTTACTTCAAATTTTGACTGGATTAATTCATATTTAAGACCACTGAGTAAGCATATCTGGAAAGTTTTCCCTTTAGACAACATAAGTCCCCTTGACACTATGAACCATTATTCATGCAATGAAAGCAGGTCGACCTGTTGCTGGAAAGGGCAGCCAGCTCATTTTTCTTTCTTGCCTAGTCTAATTCTACTTTGGACTCAGAAAATGAGGAATGGTCTTTTACAAAGAATGAGACACTCTACATTCCCCTGAGCTCTATATTGAAAAGTCCAAAGATTAAAGAAAAAAAAGTTAGAATAAAATAAATGGAAAGAAAGAAATTTCACCTTCCTTTTCATTCTCCTCAAATCTGCTACAAAGAAAAATGAAAAGAAAAAGTGATCCTGGCCCTGATGATAAGTACTAATTTCCCGAAGACAGTACCTGAAGATTGTAGTTGAACTATATTTCAAAATAATATTTTTAAAACATTTGGTTCTATATTTTTCATCAGAAAATAATTCTCTTGGAATCACTTCCATGAAATCTCTTATGCTGTGAATATCTATCTTGCCCATGTTTACTTTGTCTTTATACTTGACGAAGAATTAGAAGGGATGGGGAGATAATGGAACTCAGCCAGTGCTTTACACAAGCGTTGTTCAGTAAATATCTGTTCCTACTTCTCAAATCTATTTCCCCTGCTCTGTTCTACTAGATGTCCTTCCTCAAATTCATACACAATATGTGCTCAAGCCATGTAATTTTATAGTCTACTTTTATACATACCCACTTGAGGGACTGAATATAGAAAATAACAATAGATGGACCATGCATGATGACAGAACTCATACCAGTAACGTCTGCACCAACCAATCTGGAAAGCCAAGCTACAACATCTGCAGCAATCGGTGAAGAATAGTGAGGACTTGCCAGCTTTCCTGTTGCTCCTGTTTCTAACGACTAACCAGAGACAATCAAATACGCTCTTCAAACCAATCACACAGAATGCTCCACATTTAGTCAGCCTTCCTCTGGCTTCCGCCTGCCAACAACCTCTAGTCACACCTAAAGTCTTCCCTTTTTTTTTTCCCCTCTTCCAACTATGAAGCTTTCTTACTTCGCTGTCTGTCTTTGAGTATCTGCCAAACACAAGTGATAATGGCTAACTTCTTTGCTATGGCAAGATGACTTCTCTGCTATAGCAAGCTATGAATAAATAACCTATGTTTATTTTCATTTTGATGGTCTTCATTTATGTCCATTCATTAGAAATATATCATATTTTAACTTTCCATATTTTGGTAATCTTACTATTTTCATCTTCTTTTTTTAAAACTCTCTACACTTGAAGCAAACATCCACATTGTTATCAGTTTTGATATTTCTAGCATTTAACATGACTGTGTCAGTCCCCATTCAAATATTTTCAAATACTCCTCATTTCCTCAAAGGATAATTAAAAATGTTTCAGGTGACCATACGACTCCCAGATTTGGTCTCAGTGTAGTCTCCTTTTTCACCTTTTCCCCTTATGCCTTGAAATTCAGCAACACTGAGCTACTCATAATTCCATGTTTACACCAAGGCAAACCAGTGCCTCTAGTTACTTTTCACTTGCTTAACCTTTTGTTTCAAATGGTTTCTCTTGATTTTCCACTAAACACACTAGCTCATTCATTTCACTCTCAGGTCAGTTGTTACTACTTTTAGTAAACTTTTTGATATTCTCCAAGGAAATTTGGACCTTATATACAATTTAAATATCTTCATTATAACAAATGTCATATATAATGTTGGAAAGCTGGACTGGATACTTGATTCTTACCTAGATTTCAAGATGATTAAAGGAGAGTTCCTTTTTCTTTTTAATATTCCCAGGGTATAGCATTTGACAGACATTCTTTGAAATGTTAGTTCCAATAATGAGGATATAAACGGATACTCAAGAAGCTAATGGTGCCAACTTTTCTTTCGATTAGTCCAAAACAAGTTTAGGTTTCTTTTTTATATCGTGAACCCTATAATAAATTGGTGTTTTTAAGCACAAAAAATAAAAGAAAAACAAAAACACACACCAGCTAAGTTTACTATACATTTTGATCACAACCAAATTTTCTAAAATTCTAATAGGATATGTATAAACACAATGAAAGAGGCCAGGGAGGGTGAATCACATTTCTGTACATTTTAACATATAACCTCCCACAGCTCCCAAAATAAAATAAGAAAAGCCGTTTGTTTTTTACAATGAACCTGACTATAATCTTTGGGAAGATTTTTTGAAATGTTATATATTTATTCCAAAACTATTTTCACAGGAGAATGCATTGTACTTCATTATACTGAATTTAAAAACAGTTAGCATGTTATGACAAAGTACTCTAAAACTGTTTGAGCCCAAGTGTCATTAAAATTTGCAAACTGAATGCTGAGCCTTTAGAGAGATGGATGAACCATCTCTTCAAATTTTAAGAAGGCTCTATTTAAAAAAAAAAAATAAAAAGAAGGCAAAATGTGCAAATAATAAAAAAGCTATGTGCATATGTTTGCTATTTCAAAACACATATTGGCTTTTCGCTAAAACAAAATAACATAGAAAATAAGTTGGGTCAGATAGAAGGCTGACTTGCTAAATTATCAATACCTATAAATTATCCAGAACAATCCATCTGGAAGACAGAGAAATGTTTCAGTTTCAGGCTTGAGAAAAAGGTTTTAAATGAAAACATACATATGGGTTTGTTCAGGTGTAGAGGGATAGTTGAAACCTTAGATGTAATTACCTAAGGGTAATGTGTAGAAGAGTGATGGGCCATTCTTGTCAACACCAACATTCGAGGGTAGGCAGAGCCACACAGACATAAAAGAAAAAAGACAGAAAATAAGAGTTTGTGTTGCACCTATCAAGGATCTTGGCTCAAAGCCTGATGTGCAAGATACTTAATACATTCACCATAATGTGCATCAAATATATAATGTGTACAATTTAGTGTTAACCAAAACAACATTAGAGTAGCAATGAATACATTCAGCATTCAACAAAGGATTATTGTTCATTTTATCAGTTTCCCATTTGTTCATTCAAAAACAATTTATTGAATTATGAATAAGTCAGACAAGATCTTTGCCTCATGAACTTTAAAGTAGATTATATGGACATTATACATGGAATGAAAGAAATGAATGAATTTCATATAATTACAGGTACTATGAATGCAAAATAACTTTAAAACTCCACAGAGAGTAGAATGCCTGTGTCTGGTAGGGGTGGGAGGTGTGTCTGGGGGAGCAAGGGACTGATTAGTGGCTTTAGGTAGGGTGGTCAGAGAAGCCTCTCTGAGGAAATAATGTTAAGACACATCTGTGTAACAAAGAGCCAAATTTGCGCACATTTGGAATAAACATTCCAGGCAAAAGGAATAGTTAGTGCAGAATTCTATTCAATGAACTTGACCATTGCAAGAATGGAAAGAGGGATGATATGGCTGAAGCCCAATGAAAGAGGTGAATAGGACTTTAATCTGAGGTCAGAAAGGTAACAAAGAATGAAATTGGACAGGGCCACATAAACCATGCTTGTATTTATTTTAATTTCAGTGGAATGTTTGGGGAGAGGTTAAACAGAAAAAGGAAAGATTTGAATGAACCTTCATAAACTTATTTTTTAATGGTAAAACTGGCTGCAGGTAAGTCGAGAATGGACAATAGGGGAAGACGAGTGCCTCTCTGGGACTCATTTTTCAGGAGATGTCTTACCCAGAGCAGGGATAATAGTCGTGGAAAGTGTAGCAACCAGTTATATTTCTAATATATATAACATACTTGACTAAATGTTGGAGAAATAAAAATAAAACAGCCATATACTTGAAATGTGTGTAGGACAGCTAAAAAAAAAAAAAAAAAGAAATAATATGATGACTGCTCTAATTAAAGGAATGTAGGAAGAATATTCTAAAGAACTCATATTTGGGAACTAAACTAATAAGGGATAAAATACAAGTTCTGTTATTTATTATGATAATATATTAAATAATTTGTTTCTCTGAGATTATTTTCTTATTTATAAAAATATGTAGGATTAAATATTTAAGATTTCAATTCTTTTCAGCAAGACCTATAGACAACATAATCCTAGTCAACATTTATAACAGGCTATTTCATAGATATTAACAATCTGATTCTAAAGTTGATATAGAAAGGAAGAAGACCTGGAAAAGACAACACAATCCTGAAGAAGAACAAAGTTGGAGTCCTCATACTACCCAATTCCCAAGTTTGCTATAGAGCTATCGATAGATCAGTGGAACAAAAAGAGAACTTAGAAATAGATATATAAATATGTCAAGTTTGACAAAGGAACAAATGCAATTCAATGGAGAATAGACACTCATTCTAACAAATAGTGCTGGAATAATTGGACATCCACATACAAAATAGATACGATAAATAGATGCATCTATGCATGCATGACATACGTACATATATATCACACATGTATACATACACAAGCAAATCTAGACACAAACTTCAAGCTTTTCACAAAAATTAACTCATATGGAAGATAAATGCGGAACATAAAACAATAAAAATTCTAGAAGAAAACAAGAAAATAATGACATGACTTTGGAATTGGTGATGAGTGAGTTTGTTTTTGTTATTTTGAAGACAGGGTCTTGCTCTGAGACCTGGGCTAGAGTGCAGTGGCATCAACATAGCTCACTGCAACCTCAAACTCTTGGGCTTAAGTGATCTTCTTGTCTCAGCCTCCCCAGTACTTGAGACTACAGGCATGCACCCCCACATCTGGCTAATTTTTCTATTTTTTGTAGAGACCAAGTTTTTCTATGTTGCCCAGCCAGGTCTTGACCTCCTAGGCTCAAGCAATCCTCCTGTCTCAAGGTACTGAAATTACAGGCATGAGCCACCGTGCCTAGGTGATGATGAATTTTTAGATAAAAGTAAAACTACAAATCATGACAGAGAAAAAATTGGTAAGTTGAAATTTATTAAAATTTAAAACTTCAACTCTACCAGAGACATGGTTAAGAAAGTGAAAAGATGAGTAACATAATGGGAGAATATATTTGGAAGAAATATATTTGGTAAACGTCTTCTGTCTAAAGTACGTGAAGAACCACTAAAATTGAATAAGAAAACCAATTTTAAAATGAGCAAAAATATGAACAGAGATCTTACCAATAAAGATATGTCAGTGTCAAATAAGCATATGAAAAGATGATCAACATGTTCTGTCATTATGAAATATCAAATTAAAACAATAAGATAGTACTACAAACTTATTAAGAAAGGCTATTTTTTTTTAAATGACAGTACCAATTACTGATAATGATGCTGAACAGAAAGTACTTTCATGCATTGTTAGTGGGAATGCAAAATGCTACTTCCATGTTGCAAGACAGTTTCTAAGTTTTTTATAAAACTAAATGTGGACTTGCCACATGATCCAGCAATCCCACTGCTAGGTTTGGATCAGCTGATTTAAAAACCTATTTCCAGAGCAAAAATCTGCATATAAATAATAATAGCAGCTTTATTCATAATTGACAAAAAGTGGAAGTAACCAAGATAAGGTGTTCTTCAATAGTTGAATGTATAAAGACTGTGGGACATTTATACAACGAAATATCATTCAGCAATAAGAAAATAAATGAACTATTAAACAATAAAAATACACGGAAGAATCTTAAATGCATACTGCTTAGTAAAAAAAGTCAGTTTGTAAAAGCTACGTAATGTGTAAGTCCAAGTATATGACATTCTGGAAAAGGCAAAGCTGTAGTGATGGTATATTATTAATAGTTTCCTATGGCTGCTATAACAAATTACCACAAAACTTGTGGCTTAGAACAACAGAAATATACTCTTTCATGGTTCTGAAAGCCAAAAGTCTGAAATCAAGGTGTCTGGGGGGGGCTACATTTCTGTCAAACGCATGAGGAGACAACCCATTCTTTGCCTCTTCCAACACCTGGGAAATTCAGACCACATCATTCCCATCTCTGCCTTAGAAGGGTCCCACTGCTTCCTCCTCTTCTCCATGTGCCTTCCCTTTGGTCGTTTTTTGTAAGAACACTTTTCATTAAATTTAGTGCCTACTATGTCATCTAGGTTAATCTCCCAATTTTGAGATCCTTAAATTAGTTACATCTACAAAGATTCTTTTTAATGTTTTCATTTATAATTATTTTATATATAATTAAAATAATTATTTGTTATATTTAAGTATTTAATTGCAACACAGCAGTTGTAAATATTCATGGGGTACATGTGATGTTTTGATATAGGCATACAATGTATAATGATCAATTCAGGGTAAGTGTATCCATTAACTTAAACATTTATTATTTCTTTGTGTTAGGAGCATTTCAATTTCACTCATTTAGTTATTTGAAAATGTGCAATAAATCATTATTAACTATCTGGCCTTATTATGCTACTGAATACTAGATCTTATTAATTCTACATAACTGATTTCAGGGTTAAAACAAGGACATAAATTTGGGGGGGCATTATTAAACCACTACAAACTATAAACAATCATTACCAGTGGTTCAGAGAGAGATGGAAAGTTGAAAAGCCAAAGAACCAATGATTTTTTTAAAGTTGTAAAGCTATTCTGACATTGGAATGGTGGATATAAAACACTATGTTTTTATGAAAAAATTTATGACACAAATAATGAACCTTACTATATATGAAAACTTTTGAAAATATTTTGGAGATTGTAGAATCCCAGGATGGAATCATGAATATGACAAATCAATTAGATTGCATAAAAAAATCAGGAAAAAATCATATTGAAGGGAGTGGGAAAAATATAATGCTGACCTAAGAAACTTTGGAAATGAAGAAAGTCTGCAAAACTAAAGGCACATAAAATTTTATGTAAGCACTGTATTCTAGTTGATAAGGTTGTTTCACATGGGGTCATGGGTTAACAATTCTGATACCGCTATACACGTATAAAGGGGTTTAACAATCAGTAAATGGCTTGTGGACTGTGGGAGCCAGGCTTCTCAGTATTGGAGTGGGATGTTATAGGTGAGCAGGGAGAGAAATCTAAATTGACCTATGAGGTAACAGATCATAGTTGAAGACATCAGTTTGAATTCATGTCAGCTTAAGATAGATACAGATGGTTATATACAGAAATATTTACAGATGTATCTATATACACTGATTTGTATACAAACATAGTTCCTTCCTGCATCAGCTGAGAGGACACAGAAATCATAACATCTTAATAGTAATGAGCACACCTAAGACTTAGATCCTGGTTTCTAAATCTATTCTCCAATAAAATAAATCAAGGCTCATTGGAGAAATAGCTAATTCTAGTCCTGGGGCAGAGAAAATACAAGATTAACTTAGAGCATTTTGTACTGCCAAAAATTTAGGAAGTCTTAAAGAAACAAAAGCAAAACAATAAAATCAACCTAAGAACCACATAATGATGGGAAGATATCAAAGTAAACTGAATAGGAATTTATTATCATTTTTATTATTTATGGCATATTATTGTCATTGTTTTATTATTTACAGTAATATATACTATCTATTATAGTAAGTAAGGACTTATTGGGCATCTGATCCTTTTCTAATTAAATTTATTAAATGTTATGAAATTCAATGTAGCCAATTCACTTACCTTCATAAAGTTGATATGTGACTTTGCAAAATAAGTTTAAAGAATTGGAAATTCCAAACCTCATCCATATAGTAGGTTTTCCTGCCACTCCACTAAAGCTAAACGATTCCAATAAATAATTCTTCTCAGTGAATATGTGATAAGAGAATGATGGAGGCTGTTATATTATCTAGGTAGGTTTCTATTATTTTAAGAAAATATTATTGGAAATTTGACAAGATGCCTTTCATACACAGAAAAAGTAGTTGCCTTTAGTAAGGAGAAATGTTAATTAGCCCACAGGTCCTCAGAACTTGGATATACAAAATATAGATATGGTATTTTATACTTCAGATGCATGATTTATATAAGAATATCTAAGACACACTTAAATGTCTGTTCCCTGAGTCTAAGAAATACATAAATACCCACACAGATTGACAGACACACACATACATGCACACACAGACACACAGATTTTTATAACCTCTCCCCTTCCTGGAGCAAACAAATATTTGCATATAGAACAAGTATGTCATTTATTAACAAACCATCTTCAAGGTGTCTCTTCACGTATACAAATATCCATTGCAACATACAGATGAATTTACAAATATGACTACCTTTTTAGGAAAGAGAATTATTTTAATTAGTGTATATATTTTTTGGAAAGGATATGTTATTAATTTTCCTAAAGACTAAAAGCAATTGGTCATTTTGAAACAAGATGTGTATTTTATATTTTGATGGCAGCCACTTTGAAAACATGATAAAATCCATGAGTCATCTCTCCAGAAATACAAGCATACACACACACTAAATTTATTTGAAAATTCTGGGTATTTATGGATCACCTGAAACTCTTACGGACTCAAAGATTCCAAAAAAGAAATATTTTAATTTATTATTTTATTTTTTAAATTGACAGATAAAATCCTATGTATTCATTGTATTCAACATGTTTTGAAGTATACACACACACACACACACACACACATATATATATATATATATATATATATACTGGAGTGACTAAATCTAGCTAATTAACATAGGTATTACCTCACATAGTTATTTTTGTGGTGAGAACACTTAATATCCACTCTCTTAGCATTTTTCAAGAATACAGTAACAAATAAGGTTGCTTGTTCTAAAATGTTTCAAGGGCATAAAACTGCTTTGCCGATGGAGCAGGAGTATTATGTGACGTTATTCATCTTGAGCCCAAATATTTTCCACATTAACTTTGACTTAAAACACTCTTATTCAATTGGTAATGGTAAAATGCAAAGTTTTATTGAGGGATTACAATTTGATTTAGAATTTCTCAGCCTCCAAATTCACTGGCATTTTTGATGGAGATATATATTGCATAGTATCTTACTTCTCTGACATATCACTTTGACTCTTATTGAGGCATAAAAGAATGCCGCGGACCAACAAGCAATAACATATCCCCCAAATATTTTGTTGTTCTTGACTGCTGTCATTTCCTAGGCAAAGGGAAAAAAAATCATACCCAGGAATTAACTTTAAGACCTTCAGAAGCACAAGCAGCAGGTTCCTCCTAAGCTACCTATTTGAAAAGACAGTATACTCAACCAAGAGTTGTTTTTTGTGGCTGACTTTTACTGCTGCCCCTTTGTTTAATCAGAATTTTTTTCTCTTTGAAGACACATGTTGTAGTCTGAAAACCATCATATTAGTTCCTGTCATGTGTAACATGGAACTCAGGAGAAACCACTTAAAAGATTTACAAAGCCTTTTAGAATGTTTTACCCTCTGATTAGATTTGCATGTATGCACATTGTGATTATCCCAAGTGCAATTAGCCTTTTCTGTTTACCAATTATCTGGGAAGATTTGCCAAATGCATCTTGACAGTGTTCTGACAGAAACTTGCGGCACTTACAAATTATCCACAATAAGTTCATTTGCACCAAAGTATAATTTTATGCTACATGAGGAATGAATGCTATTTATTCATGTGATAGCAGAAACACTCTAAGGGATTTCTGTCAAAGAGAAGTGGGTCATTATTTGTTGGAATGAACAAGCCATTACGAAGAATAATATATAAATTTCAACCAAGAAGAAATGCTTTCTTTTTAATTTCCTCTTCAGAAATTTCTTCAACTTAAAATACTTTTATCAATGCAAATCTAAGGATGACCTAATCAGCTCTTGAGAACACCTATTAAAAGATAAACAAAAGTTACCTTGGTATTTCAGAAAATGTGAATATTAAACTTTAAAATGTAATGTGAGGATATATAATATTTAAGTTAAATAATTAAGCCACATGGTAAACTCATGGCCATCCTCTTCACTTCCCATTAGAAACTGAAATGCTAATAAATAATCAGCTAAAAGATGAGTAAATCTTGCTAAATCTGCTGATTATCTTTTTTCCTAATTTTTTGAATGTACAAACAATTGTTTATATTTAAAATGTATTGTGTTTTTACTGTTTTCTTAAAAGAATTGAATACACTTATTTTTATGTTAATAAGCCATATGGTTAAACAGAATGAGGATGAAAAAATTTGGCACCAATAAAAGGATACATGGTGAAATGTTGAAATGTGAATGGCTAGTAAACTTATAGAAATGTTCAAACTCACCAGTAATTATCAAAATGCAAATTAGTCTAAAAATCACCCTTTTTATCACTAAAATTGGAAAAAGATGAAATAAATGACTATGTAATAGATTATTATTACCTATCTATTTAGCTAACCCTTGATCTGTCTAACACAAGATTTGAGACAACCTAGAGGAAATACAAACTATAGAACAATAACATTAATATGCACTTTTTATTTTTTTGAGACAGGGTCTCACTCTGTTGGCCCATGATACAGTGCAGTGGTGTGATCATAGCTCACTGCAACTTCACACTCCTGGCCTCAAGCGATCCTCCTGCCTCAGTCCCCTAAGTAGCTGGAACTACAGGCATGCATCACTGTGCCCAGCTAATTTTTCTATATTTTGTAGAGACGGGGTCTCACTCTTGCTCAGGCTGGTTTTGAACTCCTGACCTTAAGCAATCCTCCTTCCTCAGCCTCCCAGAGTGCTAGGATTACAGGCGTGAGCCACTGTGCCCGGCCCCATATGCACTTTTATACATACGCATACACACACACACACACTATCACACAAAGACCAGCTAAACTATAACGTAGAATAAATATGATACGCTAAATGGAGAAACTAGTTTTTTTAAATACAATTATTCTATAGGTATACAAATATAAATTTGCCACCTTTTATTCTAAAAAGCACCTCCACTTAGGTGATGATTTATATGATCATTAAAAATAAAAGGAGACATTGTATGAGTTTAATGTGGAAAAGATACAAGAAGCTAAGAAGATGGGAAATATCAAAAGTCTTCAGGAAACACAATTAGACAGGAAAAATTTAATTTTAGTGTGGCAGGTCAAGAGATGTGTCCATGCTTTATGTGGAACTCTCAAAAGCAATAAGCCAGGAGGATAATCAAACTTGAAAGATAACAGCATTCACATTCACTAAAGTGTAAGTTCAAAATAATTACTTGATTAAGGCCAGTACCATTGCTGGTGCCTCTAGTCACCTGCAAGAAGTTAACATAAATCTTTCTTGGGATAATCCCAAACCTAGTATAATTTCTACATTTTTTAAATGTATGATACATAACAATAAAAATAATCAGGCATATAAGGAGACATTATTTATAATGAAAATCCAAAAGTAGCAACACGAAAAACAGCACACATTGAACTCATAAATTATCAGAGACTTAAAATAATTCATATTTATAGCTCTAAAAATTTTTGAAAGAAACATAATTTCATTAGAGAATTTATGGCAGCACAATTCACTATTGCAAGGATGTGGAAACAACCCAAGTGCCCATCAATTCATGAGTGGATCATTAAAATTTGGTGTATGTATCAAATGGAATATTAATAAGAAACGACAGTGATCTTAGCACCTCTTATATTTTCCTGGATTGAGCTTGAGCCCGATATCTGCAGTGAGGTATCACAAGATCAGAAGAATAGCCTCCGTGTGTACTCGCCATCAAATTGGCACTAATTGATCAACACTATGGTGTGAACACTGTAGTAATATTCTCCAGAGATTAGGGGGTTGCGGGGGGAGTAAACTCACAACTAATGGACATGCACATGATGAGCATTGTAGAGGGGAAGGGCATGCCTCTAAATATCGCTTGGGTGAGGCAAAGACATAAAATGTAACCAGAAGGTATTTGTACTCCTGTGTTTATTGCAGCATTATTAACAATGGCTAAAATGTGGAATCAGCTTAAGTGTCTATTAAGGGACGAATGGATAAAGAAGATGTACACAATGGAATATTATTTAGCCATGAAAAAGAAAGAAATTTTGTCATTTGCAGAAACATAGATGGAACTGGAGGACATTATTTTAAGTGAAATAAACCAGGCACAGAAAGACAAATATTGTATTTTCACACTCATATATGGGACCTAAAAAAAAAAAAAAATTGATCTCAAGGAGGTAGTGAATAGAGTGGTGGCTATTAGAGGTTGGTAAGGGTGGTATGAAGAGGTGTTGGTTAATGGGTAATACTGTTAAATAGAAGGAAAAAGATCTAGTGTTCAATAGTGCAATAGGGCAACTATAGTTAACAATAATTTATTACATTTCAAAATAGCTAGAAGTTTTCAAATGTTCCCAACATAAAGCAATGATAAATGTTTCAGATGAATCATATCCCAATTACCCTGAATTGATCACTGTATGTTATATGCTTGAATCAAATTATAACATGTAGTCCATGAATATGTACAATTATGCATCAATAAAAATTTTAAAAATGAATGGAAATTCTAGAATTTAAAAATATAATAATTAATAAGTTAAAGGGTTTACCAGAAAATTCGCTACAGTTTAAGAGAATTAGAAGAGAAGAAAACATATGAAATGAAAATATGCAGAATTAAGTTTCACATTTTAGGCTACAAACCTTTATAGCGTGTAATTGTACTGAATACTACGTTTGGAGATTGGGTCTTTACAAAAGCAATTAAGTTAAAATGAGTTCATTAGGGTTCACCCTAATTCAATATGACTTGTATCCTTGTAAGAAGAAGAAATTTGGACATAGGCGGGCAGAGAGGAAAAACCATGTGAAGACACCAGAAAAAGAAGGCCAAGGAAAAAAGTCTCAGAAGAAATCAACACTACTTACCTCTTGATCTTGGACGTCTAGCCTCCAGACTATGAGAAAATAAATGTCTGTTGTTCTGTTACAGTCTGAGTTTCGCGCCGAAAAATCAGTAATCTGCCATTCTGCTTCTGTAAAACCTGCTTGCTACCCCCAACACAGAAATTCCTAAGTGACTACAACACCCATGTTCTGCGTAAAACAATTACAGCCCTCACGTTTTGCATGAAGCTATTACGACACTCATGTTTTGCGTGAACAAGATATGGCCCAGAGCCCAAACTGCCCAGATCCTGTTACATGAAAGATAAGAAAATGATGTAATGCTTACTCAAGGCGTTTTGTACACGTGCTTGCTCAATCTTAATAATTTTCCACCCACAGACTTACAGTATAAAAACTTTCTTTCAACTTTCTGCACCTTTGGGCAGTGCAGAGGGTAGTCACTGGCCAGCTAATAAAGATTCCTGATTTGGCTCAATTCGGTCTTTAGGTGGTCATTTCTCGCATCTCAGACCGTAACAGTTCAAGCCACCTCGTCTGTGGTGCATCATTATAGCAGTTTAGCAAACTAGTAAGTATGCCGTTTTATCTTCTTGAACTGGAGAAAAAGTATTTTGTTCAGTCAATAGCTGCTTGCCAATTATATTGATTTGTTCCTAGAATAAGACCAAATCGGGAAGAACAGCTGCATTGGAATGATGATATGATTAAACTTATATTCTGCTGTGTTTCTCTAAGACTCATTTATCTTTTGTACCAGGAATTATAGGGTCTTATATGAAAATGTGATAAGAATCATCATTGCTGATTCCTTAAAGTTTTTATGTTGACTCTAGTATCTGTGATTTACCCGGGATATGATTTTTTCCTTTTATTTTAATTATCATTTTTCACCCATAGTAATACTAAATTTCATGTGTCTGTGAATACTGTGGTAATATTCTGCCAGGTCTTAAGATACATGTTCAAATGACATGTTCAGTCTTACCTATCCTATCACGAGGAAGATTATCAGGCATCATTTAAACACTGCCCTCTTGACCTTGACCGCTGGACCTGTGATGTTCTGGTTCCCCTATAATTGGCATTAACAAATGGGTGGTGTTCAATACTATTTCCCTCCTCCAGGCACAAGTTACCCCAGATGAGTTGTTGGAGGTTCCTCATGGAAGGTAAAGAGATACAGTATATAATTGTGCTATTGCAGAGTATACTTCCTTAATAAGTTCCAATTTTTTCTTTATTTAAGGGGTGTTGCTTGTGATCTGGCTCATACCCTACAATAGGGAAAATTACAATGACTCCACTTTTGTGACTTGGTTTTCTTTATACCAAACATAGACCTTTTCAGTTATGAAATACAAAATCAACCATTTATTTCAGTCCTGAGAACTCCATAATGAACTAACCATCACCAAATATAACTGTGGGTCAGACTACTCTGCTGACCACATTGGTCTTGACACATGTGACAACATTTAACTTTGTTTAGCCTCTGATATTCTGGAGTCCTCCCTTTCCTTTGAAAATATTGTCAGATGTTTACTCAGTATTAATTCCTCACTAAAATTGGGTTATAGAACCACAAAACATTTCAGAGCAGCAGTATGTCAATGCAAAGAGATTTATTAGTTAAATTAATTATGACGATCTGATTCTCCTCTTACTCAACCTCCTTTGCAGCTAGAAGGTGGTATGTCACTTTGATCTAGCAAATTAGATATAGAGGGAAGTCTTTTTAGGGTATTACTGGGGAGGCTTTTGCTGTCCATATAAAAAGGCCAACATGACCGTCCCTAACCATTCCCTTGATCCCTTCCTTGAAAGCAGATGTAAAGGCAAACAAAAAAAGCCATCTTATAATCACAAAAAATAAAAGGATCACAAAAAATTTCTGATCCTGTCACTGCTGATCCTTTGGAGCAGCACTGACAAATTCCTTTCCTGGGACTTCTTTTCACATGAATAACAAGAATCAACCCCTATTTATTTAACTCACTGTAACTGGGTTGTCTCTTGCTAATGAAAACATTCCTAATAGAGATCCTTTCTAAAATCTCTAGCAGTATTCCAGCCAATAGACAGCAGTAACAACTGAAGCATTTTCCAAAACTTAACACATAACAAATATGTACCAATGTTCCTAGCTACTGAATTATTTAGATTTCTACCTCTTACTATAGGAAGAAATCTCTGGCATCTCAAGTTCAGTTAGTCTGGGCTAAGTTCAAGTTTTAGTCAAGTAACTAGGCACACAGAATATTTTCAAGTTAGCATGTTGAATCCAGAACCTATATTAAGTTTACCCATTGCTATTAATTCTCCCTACTCAATAATATGCTTTTCTTCTAAGTCTAGCACCAACAGAATACATGAAAACAAATGTTCCTCTGGTTTACGTTATAATAAATTAGCAAAGTATTGCTTTTAGCCTGAAAAAGGCCACAAGTAGTATTGACAGATAGATAAATAATTGAAAGCAGTAGTCTTCCTGATAAAAAAGAGCCAGTTTCTTAAAAGTAAAGGCAGAGTTCAAGAAAAGAGAGAATTAGAGAGGATGAATCACATATTTTACATTTAAACTCTGCCCAGATCCCTGACCAACTCTGAACCACATTGGTGTGGGATAAAATTTATCATCCAATCAAAAAGTAAAATAAGATCTGAGCTGTAACCCAAAAGACAGAGTTTATAATTTAGGTCCAAACAACTTTAATTACCTGCTAAAACAAAAGAAATTAGAACTCTTTGCAGAAATTATACATGATCTGAACTATAATACTCAAATATTAAGGACATAATTCAAAATTTGCAACATTCAAAGAATCATGCAAATATTTCTTTCTCAAAAGACAGTTGACAGACACATAACCTAATATGATTTAGATGTTTCAATAAGTAGCCAAAGATTATAATACATCTTTTCTTCTCAAAGAAAGAAAAGAAAATCTATGTGCAGTGAACATATACATAGAAAATCCCAATAGAGAAATAAAAATAAAAATATAAAATTGAAAAATTTATGAAATAAAAATATATTAGTTTATCAATAAAATGAAGGTGGCAAAGGAAATAAAATAAAAAATATCAAGAAAATCATGCAATCTGATGAACAGAGATTAAAATGATTACAGAAATATGAAGAGAGTCTTAGGGATCCATGGAATATCAAAAAGTCTAACTTACTGTAATTAGAATCGGAGAAGAAGAAGGAAAAGAGAATAGAACAGAAAAAAAAATATTTCCAAAAACAATGGACATGTCCTAAAGTTGGTGAAGGCTGTAAATTTAGAAATTAGGTAAACTCAGGAACCGTCAAGCAGGATGAACATGAAGACAATCATTTGTAAGTATACAACTGTTAGAAGGTTTAAAAAACTGAGTAAGTCAGTATAAGCTTGCCTATGGGTAATTGATAAACCCTGATATCTCAATCTGAAACACAATAAAGTTTTATTTTTCATTTAAGTAATGGTCTGTTATGAGCATTCTCCTTAGCAACTCATTTCCACCCTGACCCAGGTATCCTGAATGTGTTCATCCTGCAATGCTGGCATGCTGTAGTTCTTTTCCTTTCTCAACACAAATAAGTTGGAGAACATGGAAAATTCATACCCTAGTTTTTAACTGTGTCAGGCAAGAAAGGACACACATCCACTTCCACTCAAATCCATTGGCCACAATGAGTCATGTGTTCCAATTAAACTGCAAGAGTAATTGGGAAATGTATACGAGGACATGAATTATTTAGTGAATTGAAATCGTTTCTGCCCAGAAAGGAGAGTTTCAAATGGGAAGAAGGCAGTGTCAAATGCTTTAGAAAAGTAATGATGAATTATACTTGCAAATAAAATATTAGATTACATCAAGAGCCTGCAAATTATAGCTCACAGGCCAAATCTAGCCTGATGTCTGTATTTATAGATAAAGTTTTACTGGAATACAGCTATGGTCAATTTTTAAAAGTATTTTGTCTATGGAAGCTTTTGTGCTATAACAGTAGAATTTAGTTGGGGCAGAGACTGTATGGCTAGCAAAGGCTAACAATTTTACTGTATGGCCTTTTAGGAAATAGTTTACCAACCTCTGAATTACGTGATTAGAAAAATACTCATAATTTTTATGATTAGAGTGGATAATATAGAAGCAATGATGGAAGCAATGATAGGTAGATGAGGAAGAGTATTAATGAAGTAGATGTATCTCATTCTAGAAGTTTGCTGGAGAAGGAAATAGAAAAACTTATGTTTTGAGTATTTTTTATTCATTTACTTGTTTATTTGTTGTTTGTTTCATTTTATTTTGCCAAGTACTTATTTTGTAAAACCTAAAGATGTTGTAAGCCATGTTGAAACTCTGAAGATTAAGGCATATGATGAAGTAATTGAGAAAGTGAGGCTCTGAAGTAGTCAGGATAGGATGAGATTACAAACTTTATTGAAAGACCAGATTTGGTAAGGATGACAGCATTAAAGTTACCCTGTGGCAAATTTTGAAAAGAGAAGAAAAAACACTACATAGTAGAATTCTTATAAATCCTTTCGTTTTCTTCTAACTACAAATTTAATTTGGTATATTTAAAAAATTGTGAACATTATAGAAATTTAGGTAAAGAGAAACTGAATTTCCCCTATATCATCCCTTTATTGATGACTATTAATAAAAAGTTGGCAACAATTCCTCTGTATTCTTCTGGGCATGCATTAGCATATGCAATTTATTAATATTTAATACAAATAGAATTACATATGTACTGTTCTTTATTTGCTTTCTTCACCATGACTTGTCAATTATATATAGATCTTTCTCTCTTTTTAAGACCTCCACACAGAACTTTTATATAGATATTCCAAGTTTTATTTTATCAATTCATATAATGTGCATTTAAGTTATTTCTAAGTTTTGTGATTTTTAGGATACTGAAATCAATATGCATGTCTATGAGGGCATCTTACTTTTATTAATATTTCTATAAAATAAATGTTAGGAGTGGAATACATAGTAATTTAAAATAGAAGAGGAAAAGTTTAAAGACTACATATGAAACGGTATTGATATTATCCAGTTAGCAGCCAGGAAATTAAGCTACATATATGAGAAAAGGGCTATATTCAGGGCTTGTCGAGAATGAGGAAGCCCTGGAAACACTAAGGCCATATGACATTAATCTTCCAGCATTTTTTTTTTTTTTCAAATTTTAATACTATTTTATCCTTTTACTTCTAAATTCGTACACAGCTTTTAGATGTTCCATAGATAACCATAAACTGTATTTTTTTTTCTTGCTATGAAAATGTGATGACTGACAGCAGAGTTAATCTTGCCATTGTTCGAAGGCTATTTTTTGTTGATGTGGATGCCATGTCGTTACTAAAAACAGCTCTTTCAAAAGAAGGGTAGCATACCACAAATCTGCAGGTGTCTGATTGCTTCACATTGACCTGAATGGGAGAAACATGTACTGTTCAAAAGTCTGTAGTTGGAATATTGATAAGATAGACCCATGTTGCAAATGAAAATTTGATTATTTTTTTCATTGTTCAAGTCAAACTGTGTTACTGATTTAATCATTATGATGAAATTTGCTGATTGACTTTGCCAGTCTTAATAGTCTTCCAACACTTGAAATTTTTTTCATAGTGAAAAAGAAAAGTTTATTAAATGTTTTAATTCAGCCTAATCGCTAGATAGTTTTAAGTCTTTATTTTGCACATTTGTTCAATGAGTGCACTTTGAGAGCCTACTGTGTGTCAGGACTTAAGCTAATATTCTCAGAATACAAGGATGGGCAAGACATAGTGTCTTTCATGAAATTTTCAGGCTAGTGAGAGAAAAAGACAAGCAGTTAAAATATGTTACTATCACAGGGGAAGTCAGTGTGCCATTGGAGATTACAGAAAGTTAAAATGAATCATGAAATCACAAGTTCGAACAAAGTTTCTTTTCTTGAAAGAAAGCATGGATCATTGGCATAACTGAGGGTAGTTCAGAAGAATTCGACAGCAGGATTTGAAGGGAGTACAGGGAAGGGGAGATGAACAATGTATAACAAAAGGATTATAGAATATGACTTAATTCTACCTTATCACTTCATGAGGGTAATGCACATTTATCAAATTTTATATTTGGAGAAATTAAAGAATCTATACAAATTTTAACCAAAATACTGTGAATTTTAAATTAGCAAATATTTATTGATATTTTCAAGAGACAATAAAAATCAATTTGAATATTTTTTACTTATATTTGGCATTGATAGGGAAATACATCAATATAATTTAGTTTTCTTTCAAAGTCTCATGCTGTTAAAACAAAATGAATTACAAATCACCTGATTTTTTAGAAAGTGTCTTTGTTTAGATACAAACCTCTTTGCTATTTTCAAAGAACATACAACACAAAATCCAAAACCAATTAGGTACAATTCATTGCCATTTCCAAATCAATAGTAAAGTTACCAATAAAGTTAATTAGCCTAAAGACTTTGTTGATTCCCATTGCTAACCCTAAGACCTACATCTTTCCTGTTTATGTTCGTTGTGTATGTTGGATGAAGAGGTGAATTAAATCTGATGAAACAAAAGACTTAGTAACTGTATATTTAAACTATGCAGACAGCTAAGGCTTAACTAGTGTATAAACAGAAGCAATGTACATAAAGATTGCTAGCACATTATGTAATAATGATAATCTCCTTTACTACCACATTTCCCACCACAGTGCAATTACATTTAGACCACTACACTATTTAATCACATTTATCTATCTACTGTTAAACTGGGCATGACACCGTCAGCCCTGCAGAATCTTGTAGCTGGATTGCAGCTTGCTCATGGAGTTGGGGAATTGCAAAACAGGTTGAAAGCCATCTTTTCTATGAATTAATGAGGTATTCAGATCATCTGCACTCCTCATCTCCATTGAACAGGTGCAAAAATGGTGAAGTGATAATTGTTTTAAATTTTGTTGTGCATTGTGCTAAAATTATTTTCTGCAAGCAACAACATGAAAGCTTTAAAAGTGATGTTAAGAGGCCTAATATGCAGCAAAATTAAAAACTTAACTCTTGGATATGTGCACACAAACTATCTAGACTGATTTTACAAGGTTCTCATGCAAAACAAACTGGTTTTGATTATTAGGAAAAAATATGGACATAGTTCACCGAAACTTTATTGAGTGCCTACTGTGTGGAAAACATTTCACTAGGCATTAGAGATTCAAAAATAAACAATCTCTATAAGAGATTAAAATTTGGTCTGTGCAGACTGTATTCATTGTTTTCCTCATTTTTCAAGCTTTATGTATATATTTATTTGTTTACTAATTCATAGTCTTCTCCCATCTAGGCTTTATTTTATTGACCAAGGTGTTCCTAACACTTGGGTGCTCAAAAATAGTTATGAAGGAAGGAAGAAGGGAAGGAAAGGGAGGGAGGGAGGGAAAAAAGGAAGGAAGAAAGAAGGAAAGAAAATCTGTTGGATGCAATTTGTTGGCATTTACATGGAGATATTTCCCCAGATCCAATGAAATACATAGGAACAATGTCGAACCCAGTATGGGAAATCCGGGAAGACAAACTGCTGAGAATTTATATGCCTGAAATATACTTATTTAGCCATCAGATTGCATTTAAGTGTACCATTCAAAATTGAAAATAAATTTTCCTCACATTTAAGAAGATTTTGTTCCATTTTTATTACCATTCTATATTGTTAAGAATATCATTCTGCAATCTTGATAACATTGTGTGTGTATATGCACATATATCTCTATACATAAAATACATATTTTTTCCAGAAACTTTTAGATCATCTATGCCAGGAAATTTCTGGATAAAAACTTTGGAGATAGTCTATTTTCTTCCATTGTTTCAGGCAGTTAATGAACATTTTCAATCTGTAAACATACCCTTGACTTGTAGGAAATATTCTTAAATTATTTATTTAATAATCTCATCTATTCCATTATTAACAGTTAGTAGTGCAGAATCTGGAGTTACAATGCCTGATTGTAGATTCAAATTCTCCCTTTACTATCCATGTACCTAGGGCCACTTGGCTTAACCTCTCTGTGCTTAGAATTTTCCACCTGCCAAATGTAGATCATAATAGTTAGTATCTCTCTGCAAAATTGTATCTGATTTGAATAAATTATTTTTATAAAACATTTAGAATAGTGTCCGATATTCAGCAATTGCTATTAGTATCATAGACTTTCAGAATGATTCCTACAATTTTACTTATATATCCTTTTTTTTTTTTTTCCATATCTATTTTTTCTTTTGGCTGTACTATCCTAGAGATTTCCTTGACTGTATCTTCTAGCCATTTTATTAAGCTTTTCATTTATACCATCATGTTGTCAATCTTGACCTCTTATTCTTTTTTACATAATTCTTAGTAGCATTACAAACTTATTGAACAGATGCAGTGTCTTCTCTTATCTACCTAAAGATGTTAATGGAAGATAATTTTGTTATACTTGCATACAATTTAAAACAGTGCAGGCTTATTAGGAAAAAGAGCTGTCTCCTACACACATCTCCATCTCTCACATTCCCAAAGTAACTACTTATTGTGCTTTTAGCTATAGATTTTTTTGTATTTACCTACGGATCTCTCCTTAATATGCTGCTCTTCATTTTCATTTTCTGTTTTAGAAATTATCTACTCACTTCCTACTTAGAAGTACAAGACTTACCTCTCTTTAACTGTCTCCATTCCTCCACTTCTGAGTAGACAGACACACACACACACACCCCTCCCCTTCCAATAACTCCTATCCCAGTGAAGTTATATGATAACTTTGGCTATATTAATATTTAATATTAATATTTAATGCACATACTGATATGGCTCTGCAAATGCTATTTATAGGTGAGCCATCCAGTATTCTGTATTTTTTTATTTTTAAGCACAAATATTTATTCTGCCTTCACTTCGTATACTTAATTATCATAATTTTGGTGTGCTCATTTGGTTAAACAATTTTTTCAAAATTTACTTATGACTAATTAATTCCCAAATATTTTCCCCAGTTATACAAATCACCTTTCCAGCCTTTCTAACATATCACACATACCTTCAATCCCATCTTCTTGTGGACATCTTTCCTGGAACCCTATGAACTATTCCATTCTAGAATATTCCTTTTCCTGTTACTTCCCAGGCCCACTGCACAGCTGTGATCCTAGGGTCTTTCTTCACAGTCATTTTGGAAATCCTGTTCAACTTATGACAGATTCCTAGCTTTCAGGGTATCATCTATTTATTCTTTCTTATTTGAAAGTTAAGACCAATCTAATAATAGTAAAAAATAGTGCATGCATTGTTTCCTAATGAAATAGTCTAACTAAATCAGTTATATATAATGTCCATTACTGTTCAAGCCCTACCCAGATCAGCTTTTTAGTGGCTCACTGTTAGATACAAATAAGCAGCCACATGTTCCCAGACATCTAGAAAAGAATCTAACATCAAAGAGAAACACCAAAATGATCAAACTAAGAAGCTGAGTAGAAAAAGGAAAAGAGCAGAAGAAAAAAATTCAGAATAATATCTAAAACTGAAAATTCAAGACATAGGAAGTATTCAAGAATGGATCCTGTTTTATGAGACCTTAAACTTATAATATTTGAGAGTCTGTCTGTAAAAAACAATCAATAACATGAGTAAAAATTAGCTTCAAAAGTGAGCATTTACTTACAATAAGAAACAAAGAGGCATTCCATGGGATCTATGCAAGTGAGGGGGCCCGAAGCCCCATGACCTTTAGGATAAGTCAGCCTTTGATGAACTTGTTAACAAGAAATATGGAAACAACTAATAAATAAGCTTTTAAAGAGTCAACGTGTTTGTTTCCTTTAATAAGGAACAGCAACATGGGCTTTTAATAAATTTTGAATAGGTAGTCACATTTTTTAAATGATGCACATATTTAATTTTGATGTAAAAATACATCTCCTGAAGAAACTACCAGAAAATACAGTTATGCACAGTTATAATGATCTAAGGCATTAACTAAAATCAGTTAAGTCTAGGGAGACTCACTGAATATAGACTAAGTGAGGAAAGCAGTCAGCGTAAACGTTTCACGATAGAACCATGGTGCTATAGTCTTTTTTGTTTTGGCTTTAACCTTAATCTTTATTGACTCGTGATGCTTTTAAATCTTTATCCATGAGTGGCAGAGCAGAAACTGGAGTCCTACCCTTGTATCTGAAAACAGACTGTGTCCATATAAAAAATCATTATAATGCATCTCTCCTGTTCTTATAAAAGGAGCCAAGGGCTCCTTTTCCATGTAAGAGATCAAAATGCAAACACTTAGAAGTTAACAGTGTAGTATTTGTTGAAAAGTGAAACTGTCTCTAAGTTACTCCAATAATGATTTGATGGTTTGTTTTTAATCTATAAATTACAAAGGAGTTCTTTATTTACAACCTGATTAAAAGTGAAGGAATTACTTAGGTATACCTTCATTGTTATACATACATAACCACAGGAGATTCAAATTTTAAATCTTTGTAATTATTTTAATTGACATAAGTACAGGCTCTAATCCTAGTAATAACTTTTGAGAAATTTAGTAATGATTTTTATAACTTAGCAATAATTTAGAGGCAGAAATGGATGCTCTTATCTGCAACATAAAAAGAAAAACAAGAAATTTTTGCTACAGTATAAAAGTTATGTATTTCTAGCTACACTTCAAAAAGTCATTCAGTTCCTCTGCCCCCTAAACAAAGCAAAATAAAGCAAACAAAAAAAAAAGTGTGGTTTTCCAACTGTTATTACACTAATACTCTAAAATTTTATATGGTATATTTTCGTTTATTATTTTCATGTTAAAATGAGCTTTGTTTTCTAAATGCATATAGATATAGATATAGATATATACTGTTGTTACCACACTTGTTAGCCCATGCCTCTGAATTCTCTTCCTGAGAAGAGTGAAGAGTTAGTGACTTTCTCATTTACACGGGCTCTGCCTTTAGCCTCTTTTAATAGCAGGGCCTACTAAATTTTTTTAACCTGATATTATATCCTTTATCTGAAGCTCATGTTCTCACTTTAGTATCAATTCAGATAAGAAATCCATGACCTATAACTGATGCACAGCTATAGAGTTTCATAACTCGGAAGTCCATGACATAGTTGTGGATTCCTTTGTGCTGCTTCCCAAGTCTCCTTTGTTATAATTATATCTGGAAACCAGGATTAACTGCCAGATGCCTAAGTTTTCCTCCAACTTTTCCTGAATTGTTGGGATATAAAGGATAGGCTACTCATCTTTCCTAAATAGACTTTATTTTTAGAGAAGTTTTAGGTTCATTACAAAATTTGGCAGAAGTTACAGAGATTTCCCATATGACTCCTGGCCCCCACATATGCACAGCCTCCCCCACTATCAAAATCCTGCACCAGGGTGGTATATCTATTACAATGATGAGCCTACATCGACATATCATTATCACTCAAAGTCCATTGCTTACATTAGCATTCACTCTCAGTTTTAAAGATTCTATGAATTTTGACAAATGTATAAATAGCCCATATCCACCTTTATAGTATCATACAGAAGGGTATCAATTTTTGCCCCTAAAATTACTTCTCCCAGGGCACTATGTGAAAGGTCTGATCTCCACTAAGATCCCCTGAATGAAGAACCCCTGTCAGCTTGGACTTCTAATTACTGCTAACTCCATATATGCCCTGTCAGTACTCTACTAACCTGGCAAGATTCCACAACTTCTTTTTTACAATGACCTTTTGTTGAATTAGACTGACAATTCCTATGTCCTTTGAAAATTGTGACTTATATCCTTGCCTGCCTTCATGTTCACACGGTGTAACTGGGTCAGCTTCTTTTTGCACCTCTGTCTCCATCAGTTCCATTGTTTTGGGTACTAACTCCTATTTTTTTGTTTGTTTGTATGTAAAATACTTTACTGGGTGCTACTAAGAAGTATAATATATTTCTCCTGTTTCAAAAAGCTTAAAGATATATAGTAGAGAATTAAGAAGACATATGCCAACTCCTTTTTAATATCAAAATATCAAAGTTTCTATGGCAAGTACTTCTTGCTTGAATCATGATATATCTTGAATACACCAGCAATAAATGCAAGAGAACGGTGGAATAAAGCTGTCATTCACTTTGAAAGTAAACTTGCATGTCATCTTTAGTATTTTATTCCGATCATTGAACAAAGGAGCAGCATATACTTGTTTCAGTAATGGATATTAGGAACTCAGATTTTATTCTAAGTACTGTTTGTTTGAATTCTGTGCCATGCTTGGGAATTATCTTACCCAATAAATCACAGCATCACAAATTTTTACAATTCAAAGAAAGATCTTCAGGTTATGTAGTTCTGTACATGTGTGCTCCTTATGTGGAGATGGAAATCTCAGTGGTAAATGGAAGTTGTCAGTGTCATTCAGTTACTTAATAACAACGGCAGGACTAAAATCTAGGTTTCCTTATTCACAGTTTAGTGTCCTTGCTGTATATTTTATATATGAGGTAAACGTTGAAGTTAGAAGAGAATACAGGCATGGAAGCAAAAGGCTAGAAGTTACCTTCCAGAGAGCCTCACAGTACAACTCTAAGATGTTTAATTCAGCAAGGACAAAGTCTGATTCTCAGAATTGTAAATTCAAAAACTTAGCTTTACCAACATTCTACAATGTCAGACACATGATAAAAATTGATATGAGACAGAATAGCATGTAATTCCTTGATTTCTAATGGAAATATTATATTTTCAGTGACAAGAACCAGGTCTTACTTAGCCAAGATTTCGAGGCATTTCTGAATTAAAATTCAAGAAGTTATTTAAAAAAATAATGGATCTAGTGAGTGTAGATTCAAAAAGTAGTTGCTGCTTTCATAGAAAGAGTAGTTGCTTTCTTTATAAAGGGTTTTATCATTTATGGTCTATCTAATTATCTAATGTATTCCATACGAAAAGATTCTTTATACATCATTTAACTCTATAAGCAAAAAGAAGAATTTCTGGATTGTTCATTGTTGTTCACTGATGCCTTTATACAATATATAGAAAAATATATATCTGTGCATAATTTGAAAATACTTTATAGAATACGTTATAGAAAATTCTTTTTGTTGGACTACAAAAAAGAAATCATTACTCTATCAGCAGGTTATCTTTGATTTTCAAAAGCCCTTTTAGAAGGATATTTCAAGCAAAAGGCAGTTCAAATGCACAAATGCTAAGTCTTACATGTCAGTTCTAGCGGTGGTAAATTTTAGTCAATGTAAACTACTGAAATAAGGATGCTATACATATATACATATACACACACACACACACACACACACACACATCTATGTCGATGCTGATGTATTATAAATACATATATTGCCTGTATGTGCACTGCTAAGACTTTTGTATTATAATTGGTTAAGTAAATTATATATAGATTGTATATATATAATTTACTTAACCAATTACAATGAGAATGAAAGTCTAAGCAGTGCACATATGGGCAGGATTTTGTTAAAAACAAGTTCAGATTTATAGATAAGGGCACAATTGTATTATGCCATCACTTCAATTCTTATGTTAACCACTGTGATTATAGATAAATATTAAGCAATACTGTTTTTCTTTCTTGCTAATGAAGAACTCTTGAGGGTTTTTTTTTTTTTTTTTTAAAGGGTGCTTAGTTTAGTTAACTGATAATTATTTGGTCGTTTCTCCCTCATGAAGCCTTAATGCGTGATGGTACCAAACAATGAAGATTGTTTCTGTCTAGGCACACCATAGCAGCAGATGTGCCAAGTTTTCATTAAGAATGGAAATACACCAATCGGTGTGGCATGCTTCCCAATTTGCCCCAGAGCCAACAACTAGTGCCAACACTGTCTGAGCAACAACACTGTCTGTCGGGTAGTCACACCCTATGTAAAATTGTGGGTACAACTAAAAATTGCATGTGTAGAACAGATTCTAAATGAGACAAAATTTTCTTGAATATAAACCTAGCCACTTATTTAATAAATGCCCCAAATGTTATTGGTAAAATGTAGCTTCTCTTATATTAGTGGTCTCCCAGCAGGGACCTTGACAGTTTCACATATCTTAGCTCACATAAGAGTCTGTATGTACCTTCTTAAACATTTTGTTTAAAACTATAATACACTGCCAAGAAATGAAGAGTAATTCCATGATGTTGGTCTCTGGTTCACTCTCTACCCTCACTCCCTAACTCTCTGACTAAATCCATTTTGTCGTCCACACTGCTGCCATCAATGTTTGTTTTTAATGCATGGTTGTTCAAATCAATTACCTATTTAAAATTCTTTAGTTGCATCTCCCCCTTTTGCCCTTCCATTACCTAAAGAAGATTTCAGATGCTTTAGCCTTGTGTATAACTATCACAGGCTGGGCCTTCCTTAGCAATCAAAAAATTTAATATCCATCTGAACAGCAGTAATACCAATGATTTGCAGTTTATCTGCAGACACTAGGCTACCCCTTGACTCTTTGTATTTACAAAACTTTTCTCTGTGTCCTACTCAGACAGGGTTTCCACAGACACAGTTAACCAAATGCCAGATGGCCTGCTATTTCACTCACGTGTCCTTCGTGTTTGTCTGTCTGCCTGCCTGTCAATCTCTCTATCTAGCTAGCGACCTAGTGCATCAAAATAGATAAGGATCTTAAATGTAATTATAAAATGTTGTAGTTCTTGATTTTAAGAACAAGTGGTATAAGATAGTTTAAGAAAAACAATTTTCTTTAGTTATGAGCTTTTATTCAAACTGCTACCCACATTATGTAAAAAAAAGTATCAGAGTTAAAACCTTGTACAAAAGATCTGAAAGTCTTTGGTAGACATAAAAATACAAAAGGCAACATTCTTTCATATTTCTATGATTAGTTTACTAAATAATCCCCTATAGAGGTTAATAAAAATCAAATTTTTAATACCCGCTAATCCAATGATTCAATTTCTGATAGTCTTTAATAAAGACATAATTGCAAATACCGAACAAGGTTTTTGAACCTTCTTCTGTATTTACATAGTATTCAATGCACTAAAACTGGAAGTGAGATAAGGTTCAACAGAGAAATAGTTATTGTATAACCATATAATGAAATATTATTCACTCATTACAAATCTCAGGGAATTTATAAAACCATTAAAATACAAATGCTATAGTAAGTCAAAATAACTTAAAATTATTTATAGACTGTAATCTCAACTTGGCTAACAAATATATCAAGAATCAACTTTAAGAAATTATACTAAATTATAATGGTTACATTGGGATGGTACAATACACTCTTTTTTGTTTTTACCATTATCCATTTTGCAAATTCTCATTAGAGTGTTTATAACTTTTATAGCTAAAAAATAAACTTTATTTTAAAAGGAGAATTAAGTAGAATCAAGAGAATGTGGCAATTCTACACAGAGCTTAGAGGGTCTGGACATTAACTGTTGTAATCTTCCCAAACTTATTCTACCTTAAATTTTACTTAAACAGTTTTGTTAATAAACATACTAAGTAAGCTATGTAATCTACTTACAGACTTTATATTTCCATTAGGTTAGTAAACTATTTGCTGGCAATTTGATTTGGAGACATGTAACAGCTTTCTTATTGATAGGTAGATAGCTTATTAAAGTTAGTAAATGATCTCTCAATAAATTAAAAACATATCTTTCTCTCCACATCTATTAGAATTTCAAATATATACAGAGACTAGCTTATCCAAATAGACAAAGCAAAGAATACTCAAATTAACTTTTATTTTTTAGTCGAGGCTTCTTTTTCCAAATATTCTAAATAACTGAGATTTTACTGAGCATTTTCTAGTTAAAAATTGAATACTCATAACTCAGTGTTTCCAATTATCCTATATTTATACTAGATTATTCTTTAGTTCATTGTAAATACTCAACAGTTAAGAAAGAATTAAAGGAAGAATTAAAATTGAAAGGAAAAAAACTCTCCATCTGCAAAGTGACTCAGAAAGACAGGTGACATGCTTCCTTGACTACCATCAGCCTCTCCTGCATCAGAGTTTATCAACTTGGCATTATTGACATCGGGATGGATAATTCTTTGTTGAGAGGGGGCTATCCCACTGAAGAATGTTTAACAGCACCCCAGACCGTTACTCACTAGATGCCAACAGTATTCTCCAGTTGTGACAACCAAAAATGTCTCCTAGGAGGTAAAATTACCCTGTTTGAGAACTATCGACCTGCAATGAAAGGTGATTATGTCTCGGGGATGCCACTTATGTCAGTCTCATATTTTTGCTCTTTGTTGGTTGCATCTGCAAAGTACAACTTAATTTGTTTTTCAAACTTTCACTAAATCTGGAGGACAATAAAACTTAAATTCAATAGGAAATATGCAGTGGGACTGGTGTATTCAGAAATAAGACAAAACAAATGGGAAATGGTGGCAAGCATGCTACTGGTTTTGTACTTCTCTGAATAAAAATCTATAAAACAATAAATAAGCTGCCAAGTTCAGCGTAGCTTAGCCTTGTCTTTCATAATTCCCTATGGTGTGCCTGGAGGAAAAGACTTTAATTCCTATTGAACTTTTATCCAAATTTAGTAGAAAGCAATATAAATCTTTCTCTGATTCTCTGCCATTCCTCTACCTGTCACATCATCACTCTTTTTCTTCCCAGTGTTAAGAGTTTAGCTTTGTATTTTCAAGAGGGTTGGAAACTGCCACTTAGGCTGCAATTATGAAAAATGTGCTATGAATTTATTTGAACAAAGTAGGAATACTTGAGATCCTGACACAGATTAGAACTTTTCAACTCAGAATCAGGTCAACTTCCCAACAAACCCATGTTGTTACTTGAGGGTAGAAAATTTTGCTTACTCACATTTTTATCTCTAACCCTTGAAATAGTGCTCAGTATATAGTAAAACTAATAAGAGCTAGTATCTATCAAGTGCTTTCATAACTAAACTGAATATTCAAAAAATATATTTTCCGTATTGATTTCCAGAAAAATATAGGTATAAATTCACACACACACACATTTAAGACACTGTGCTATACCAAGGTCCTTATTTTATTTTATGTATTTATTTATTTATTTATTTTTAGTTTTTTTTTTTTTATTTGAGACAGAGTCTTGGTTTATTGCCTGGGCTAGAGTTAGTGCCGTGGCATCAGCCTAGCTCACAGCAACCTCAAACGCCTGGGCTTAAGCGATCCTACTGCCTCAGCCTCTCGAGTAGCTGGGACTTACAGGCATGCACCACCATGCCCGGCTAATTTTTTCTATATATATTTTTAGTTGGCCAGATAATTTCCTTCTATTTTAGTAGAGACAGGGGTCTCACTCTTGCTCAGGCTGGTCTCGAACTTCTGACCTTGAGCTATCCACCCACCTCAGCCTCCCAGAGTGCTGGGACTACAGGCGTGAGCCACCGCTCCTGGCCAAGGTCCTTATTTTAGTGAAGGGCTTACTGCCCCAAACAGAGCTCATTGTGTTATAGAATCAGTCAATTAACTATATTTTGAGTTTTTGTCATATAATAATAATACTAAGTTAGTTACTTATGTATCTATCCATCAATAAACACTTATAATTTTTAAAAGGTACTAAAAATTAAGGGCAGAAAACTGCCCATATAAATCTAAATATGTTGCGTGTGATAGATGGAGAAAATAAGTAATGCCTGAAGTAAGTATAATTCAAATTATTTGAAAGACAAAAGAAAAAAAAGGTAACAGTTGAGGGCACAGTCACTGTAGAATGAACATGTAAAGCCAAACTTAACCATTTCAATGAAAACAACAAATGTATCACTTACGCTGTTCATCTGCATTATGCATCAGTAATGAAGATTTGCTTTTGAATCAATGAAGAAAGCAGAAGTTCATGGACCAATGTATATACTTTGGCTTTATAATCTGTATTTTTTCCCCCCTTTTCTTTTTTTAACTTGTAATCTGCCTTTTGCTGCCAATACAATAATTAAATAAAAATTCTGAAATGCCACAAGGTGAAGCAAAGTAGTATGCAAAATTTTACTGTATACAGCACACTGTTCATAAATATCAAGAATTCATAAACGTTATTTAGGTTTGTGTACAGCCATATTCTACTACTTACATCTTATGTTTGTCTGTACTGTTTCACTTGCTGGAAACATGTTATTACTTTCTTAAAAGGTATTATTTTTATTCAATACATAATTAAGTGTAGCCTCTCTTGGTGAATTTTCTGATGCCACCACCTTGAATCAGATTTTTTTCCTATGATCTTCCACTGCATTTTTCTCAGAAACTTAACATGACACCCACTGTACTCAATTGCAATTGGTAGTTTACTTATCTGCGTCTCTAAGTTCCCCAATTGGGAAGGATTCATCTTGATTCTGCTAAATATTAAGGGCTTAATAAATAAATAGATGAAGAAGAAAGGAAGGAAAGAAGAAAGAAAAGATGAATGAAATGATAAATGCTCAGTATAAGCACAAAGGCAAATCAATATGCTCCACCATAAACCAGTGCAACATAGCTTATATACACAAAGATAGGTTTGTATAAATAAAGATAGATAAAATTTGACCTTAAAAAATTGTTCATATCTAGAACATAAAAGATTTATTGCAGAAGGTTCTTCCTCCTCTACCCTCACCATATTTTTTTTTCTTTATATTTCACATGCATCTAAAACGGGGAAAAAATTGAAATGGATACACATATGCAATGCTGTATAAACAAACAAGATTCCAGCCTTGCAAATTTATCTAAATTCTCAACTGGGCAGAATCTCTAGTGGACTTCCAAACAGAAATTTAGCTCTTTAGCTTTAAAACTTTAAGATTTTGCCAAAAATGCATCATTCATGAATCATTACTCTACCGATATAGGAACTAACTCATTAAATCCTCCAGTGAAGGTGTGCCTGCACTCAGATATCTACAAAGGTAATTTGGCTGGTTGTGCAGTAAATATTTAACTGGAGGGGCCTAAAATTGCCAATGATTGTAGACTTGGGCATTCAATGTCACTTCAGACTTGCTTTCCAGGACTAACATTTTGCAGTGTGAGCTGAATTCTTAACTACTTTATTTTTTCCTAAGTTGAGGGTAGCTTTGGGGCTATCCCAAATCTAACAGTCTTTCCCAGACAAACTAGGAATGTTGATATGTTGAATTTCTAATGTTAACCAAAAATATTTCTTGATATTTAATAAGATTAATGCCCCTACAACCTAATTCACAACTAATGGCAGCTTTAAGGGCTTTTTTTCCTCCTAGTAGGGGCAGGTTTCCCGATTATTACAAAAGGAACTCTCAGCAAAATAAATAGCATAAGGCAACTATTTCCAACTAAATTATTCCCTCTGAGAGTAAGATATTTACATTCATTTTTCTGCCTAAATTGTAGGATTTCTCTCCTTTTGTTAATCAATTCGGGGGAAGTATAAAAGCAATTCAAGCCACATTTCTTTATTTCAGATGTATTTCAAAACTAGAGAAAGTTTTCTCTAATCCTTCAGAGCTGAGAAAAGAAGGAGAGAGCAGAATAATTCCTACCTATCTGCAATTGGTGTTTCTGAGAATCAAGCATCTCTATAGCTGGCTGTAATAATTTACTCTTGTGTGGATGTGCAGATAAATGACAGTCATTTTTATTATAGGCCTTGAGAAAGCAGAATTCGTATTTATTAGACATATTTAATACAGTGTCTCTCAGTGCTCATTCATAAGCATCCATAACACATTGCCACACAGAATGAAAACCACAGGGCACCTGAATATAGAAAGTGCAGGTAACATTGAACATTCTGCATGAATTGCTATGGATTATCTAGTGAAACCATTCAGAAGATATTCTTTCCATTATATATATGATTTTAACTAGCTTGGTTCCCTCAACTCAGCAAAAGGTTTTTGATCCCTTATTTATTATCTCCTTCATAATTAAATAACCATTGGGTAACATTTATTCAAACTAGCTAAATTTGCTCTCATTTGGCAAGAGCTCAAGTCTTAGTATTATAACATGTTTAAAGACCTTTTGTACCAGATTGCCTTAAATACTTGTAGAAAAATTGATATTTTCCTGACAGATTAACTCTGAATCTGTAATTTATTATTGCTTTAAATAATTGCCATATGCACATTCAAAAAAACAACATGCCACATCGATTCTAAGAAACAGTGGGGCCCAACAGGAGATTTGTGGGCTTTCACATTACCAGATTATTTCCAGATCATAAACGTGACTAAGTTTCATGTCTTGGGAAGCATAAACTACTATTAATCATTCATCTGAAGAAATACCTGTTGCTACATGTGCTTTGCACTGACGTAAACTCAAAAAAAAAAAAAAAAAAAAAAAAAGCTCTGATAGTCACTTCAAGTTTTTCTCGCTAAATAGTGATAACTCTACCTTTTAATAGCCAAATTACATATAATCTTTTCCAACCAATATATATAGCAGAAAAGTATCAACTAACACAATATTGAATTGTTGGTAACAATAACTTTTCTATTAAGAAAAGTTCTATGAGAAATCACAGGCTAGATTTAAATTTAGAGAAAAGGGAGGTATGTGAAACACAAAGACTTTTTAGTGTCAAGTGGCTTTTACCTATAAATAATCAAGAGTCATAATCTCATTGGTACATAGCAATTTTACAAAGTGATCCTTTCTTGCTGCAGATATTCCATGTGTGTATGTATATGCCTATACACATATATGTATGCAAATATGTAGGCACATAATACTCATTGTCAATTATTATTACAATAGTTTTCAACAAGTGCTTTGGATATCTTCCCTAAAATTCTAAAGTAAAAAAATTACCTTTAATTATATGTAACCAGCCACATATGCACATACATGCACACACACACGCATGCATACACACACATACACATACTGCTGCCTTGGTTAGGTATTGTTTGTATATGTATTAAAGAATGAAGTTTCTATTTCCTTTAGTAGGAAAACCCAGGTAAGCACCACCTCTTGAAATAATATGTCCAGGTATGCCACATATATGTAGTGCAGTTATTTGTTAAATATGTTAGCTCTAAAGTTAGACTCAAGGATTCCAATCTAGCTTGCAACATACCAACTTTGAAATTTTTGAATTTGACTTTTTTTCCTAATTCTTTTTATCCTAATCTCTAAAACCGGACCAATAATGTACCAACATTATAGAGTTGACATAAGGATTAAAAGAAATAATATTTGCGAAGTACTTAGCACAATGCAAAGTAATTAGTATCTGGAATAGAACAAATACTCAATACATGCTTAATATAATAATTACTATAATTATCATGTAAATAAAAATATTAAAATGTACACCCCACCCTATGAGGAAAATTTCACTATTAACTTGAAATTTCATCTTCATTTTTTTTTTTTAATTTTAATCATTAGAAGACTTATTGAACCCTTTTTGTCTCCTGGCTTTGTGCTAGATTAGGGATACAATGGTAGTCAAAACAGACATAGTCCTTTCCCTGTGGATCTTGCAAAGTAGTTGGGAGAGAAACACAATAATTATTTAAATATATAACTATAAATGATAATATTTTTGTGAAGAAAAGAAAGAACATGCTAAGAAAGTATTTAAGAGAATAATCTAATATACAGTTGCCAGATAAAATATAGAACAGCCCATGCAATATCTGGGACATGCTTATATGAAAACAAAACAAAAACATGTTTTTTTCTAAAGTTCAAATTTGGCTGGTCATCCTGTATTTTGTTTACTAAGTCTGAGGACTCTAACCAGAGCTTTAAGAAGGACATACCCCAATAGGAATTAGCTACTGAATTGAGAAACGAAGACTGAGTAAGCATTGACAAGGTAAAGGAAAACGATGGACCTTTTCTAAGGCAGAAGAGACAGCATTTACCAATATTCTGAGTTTGGAAGGAACATTAGTATGTTTTAAGAACTGGAAGTGCAGGATAGCTGGAGCTCAAAGTGTAAGAGAGAAAAAAGCATTCCATAGGGCTAGATAAGTCAGTAGGTCCAGATAAGTAACGATCTTGATCCATATTTTGATCGACTAGTAGTCATTGAAAAGTTTTAGGCCGAAGAGAAGCATCAAGATTTGCATTTTAACCACACCTTTCCAACCTCACTTCTAGTACACAACTCTTCTTGGCAAAGCTGCTCCAGTGTGCACTTGCTGATGAGTCAAGCCCCCAACAAAGGTCAAGGGAAAGACACTAAACATAAATAGTCACTTGGAAAGGGCAAGTGTGTTGAGGTGCTGTAATGGAAGTGTCAATGCTGAGTTCCCAAGGTCAAACAAATGCCAGATATGAGTGTTTTGGACAAATCTGAGATAGCTGTGGCCAAACATTCATGGTTATAACTAATTATTATTTTTACCAAAGTAATTGCCATGTCCAAAGAAATATATGTTTGAAAAACTTTTGGCACATATGCTCAAATTCCAAGAAGGTGATTCTTGATATTAAAATGTTGTGAGAATTATGGAGGGTAGTGTTGCCCTATTTTAGTTCATGAAGGACATTTTGTTTTACTATCAATTACCCAATTACAACTAACATTACGTATCAGAAAAAGAATGGAGTTTTCAAAAGACACTGACCAGGGTTTAAATTTTGGCTCTGCCAGTTTGTACCTTATGAGCGAAGGAATTCCTTAGCCTAGCTGAGCTGAATCTATTCAATTATAAGAATTATTCCCACGCCATCCTCTCCCTCCACTTGCCCAGCTAACTGGGTTATGGGAAGCAGTCTGTGAACTATACTGTATTTGAGATTTTACTACATAAATATCATCCAATGAATACTCATTTCTGTTTTAAAAATAGATGCAGAATATGAAGTCAGACAGTTATCTAGATAAAACTGTCAGATAATCTAAACATCTGGAAGGTGTGATGAACAGAGAAAAGGAGTAATACTGGACATATCTGTCAGTTGTTCACTTCATTTGAAAAATGAAAGAAAAACCTGTGTATAAAAGCCCAGTCCTTCCATGATGACCACATGAAGTTGTCAAACTTAACTACCAAAGAAAAGAATTAACATACATATATCACTATGCTATACAGGTCCTTTACGCATCACACTAATAAAGTTTGCCTTTGAGAATCAATGGAGAATGCAGGAATTCATGGAGAGATTTAAGTATGTATCTTACCTTGAAGCAGTATTAATAAATGCTATTCAAATATCCAATATGATATTTAAAATTAATATTCAGTTTAAAAATATGTGCTGTTAAACATGCATCTTAATGTTTCTATCCTTAGTAGATAGACAATAACAGGTGCTCTGCAAATATTTTTCAAATTAATGAATGAATACATGAATGACAATTGTGATTCAAAGCATAAGTACACAACTTTTATGTACTTAGAGCCAACATAACATTTAACAGTTTTAATGTCCCCTAAATGAATCCTTTGCTCAAGCCAGTAAGGTTATTTCTCAGTATCTGACATTCACTACATTTGTTTACATTAGTGCTCTGCACCACACAAGAAATACTCTCTACTCATTCTAAACTTTATCCAAACTTCAACTCTGTTGAGATTATTTTCATGCTATTAAATCAAGCTCAATAAATGTCCTACCTTAGGACCCATACAGCCAATGCCTCTTCCAACCATCTGGCAGGAACATTGTAGCAACGTGTTAGTTATTGTCTTATTTTGGTCTTGACATCTTTGTGAAGTGAAGATTGCAGCACAACTTGGCTCGAATGCCCTGTTAGATAATTTGGGCCAGCCACCAGTGATTGTATCTGCAGAAAAGACCAATGCCCAATGAAAAAGTAGTAAAATGAAATGAAATGAAATGAAAAAAACCAAATGCACACTTAGAACTGAAATCCATGGTCATAAGTTTCTTGAATCAGAGGTGGGATGTTTCAGGCAGATAAGGTTTGGGGAATAAGTATCCTACTTTCCTTTGAGCGACAGTTCTCCCACTTGGGTAAGAATTTTATATACTTTGACTCAGTCAAAAAACACTGATGATTGCACCATTCAGTTGTCACTCATAGTAAGTGAGATCAGAAGGAATGAGAGTCTGTGAAAATTAAAGAGACGGTCACATAAAAGAAACAAATATTATGGTACCGCCTGAAATTAAGAAGAAAAGACTTCTTTCTTAGAGGCCTATCAAGAGAGTTGTGACATCTGTAATACTGACTCTCTTCTGAATCAGCAATAGAAACACGGGGGATAATCAGAACAGAGTGCCATTATAGTGACCATGTCAAGAATGATGATGTCTTCAAAGGTATTAAACAATCAGCATAATGACATAGATGTCTCATGGTCAGTCCATGGCTTTGGGAGTAACATCAGGAAAACCATACAGAGGTTCAAAGATGGTGGGATAGACCATGAATAGCCATAGATGATGTTCATGGCCATCAAGAGCACATGTGATCCACTGAGGGATGCTCCAGGGAAAGGGTGGAATTAGGGGGTAATAGTTTCTTCAGTAGTATACTTGTTGTGATTCAGAGGTGGATTCTGGTATTACTCTAATCCTCTTGATTTTACCTCCCTAGGCACCAACTGGAAATTGGAAAGATATAAATTTATATAGTGTTCTCTTGACCCAGACTACCATTTTTTTGTGTGTGTGTGAAAGGAAAGGAGAACACAATGATTATGTTTTGTGTGTCTTAATGAAAATCTTCTAATTTCATATGAAGATTGTTATTCCAAAGCACCTGTCTATTGCCTCTACTTTTTCCTTTAAATAAGATAGTGTACTTAATTCATCTTATACTAAGACCTAAAAAATGTTAGTATATTTCCTCTGGAAGTATTTTATATTTTATACATTCTTAATATAAATTTTGTTTAAAATGTAATTGCATTTACTTTTACATATATGTGCTAAATAAAGATATCTAAATGGAACTAATAATGGCTAAGCAAGCAGTTTCTCATTAATCAAATTTAGGGAAGCAAGAATTAATCTGTTGTTAGAAACACACAGAGCAAAGACATCTCGCTGAGATTAAATGAGGCCAAGAAAGCTTTCCTGTAAAGTGATTCAACCTATCATGACTAACTCAGCTAATTATTTTCAGTTTTGTGCAGCAGAGAAATAGAATACAATCAGTGATCCCAATTAAATGTTGTGAGTCATACATCACATTCTGGTAAGTATCTGTGATTGTGCAGTGCCATGACATACAGGGGTGGGGAACCTGCAGCCTTAAGGCCATATGTGGCCTTCTAGTTCCTTAAGTGCAGCCTTTTGACCAAGTCCAAATTTTACAGAAAAAAAATCCTTTTATTAAAAGCGGTACAGAAGACAAAGATGAAGCTTTTCTTGCCTCCTTTGGTGCTTAAAAAAGCAGTATCTTGAAATCAGAAGGCCACAGGACAGAATCTCATCTCTAGACATATTTTTGGTGAAAAGGGATAACTAAATGAGTATGTTCCAAGATATATGCAAATATAAAATTTGGATTTTTTCTTATGTGCTACTGTTAAGAAGTGATCTTTCTAAAACACAAACTCAATCATGTCATTTTGTTTAAACACACACTGATTACTCCTAACTGCATGCAGGATGAAGTCTAAACTTTGTCATAGGGGAAATAAATCACTAGCTGTCTGGCCTCAATCTATTCAATTAATCTTTAGCACTTCCATTCCTCCTCTTTTTTCAAAAATCAGCATGTCCTTAACTTCCTTTCTTTATGGACACTTACGAGAATCTGATGAAACATATAGACCTGTTCCCACAGGCAGTGCCTACTTATCCAGGATTAGCTCTGACAGCATATTTATAAGGAAATTTTATGACTACCACAGGCACAATTCACTCTCATATTTAATATGTACATATATTGTATCACACAAGGAAATAACCAAAATTATAGTAGTTCACATGACCGAGTCCTCAGAGTCAGGAATCTTGTCTTATTTATCTTTAAGTTCTAAGTTCCTAGCACAGAATTCAAGACATATTAGTCACTTAAAAATTATTAGCTAAAGCAAAGAATGATCACTGTTGGCTTTACTTCATTTATTTTAAGACAATAAATTCCAAAAAAAAAAAAAAAGACATGTGAATGAAGATAATAGATGAGCACTTGTGGTACATAGATCCATGTTATTTATTTAAAAGTTATTTTAAACGATGAACAAAGTATCATGAATACATCATACACACATATCTATTTATCTATATCTGTATCTATGATCCTTTAGGAAATATAAAAGGTGAACAGAGATGGTTGATGTTTTAATCACACACTCCTTTGTGCAGGCATCTATCTTCACGAGAAAAGCATGACCACCGGTGTCAGCAAAGACACACTTTGGAATCCAATCTCTTGAGTGATCTCAAGACAGTCTTCGAGTTGATTAGAGCTTTGACCTATTCATATACAAGTGGGGATGATGATGATCATACTACTACTACTAATAATACTACCTTCACCTATATACAAGAGTGAATTATTTTGATGACGAGACCATACAAAATAACCTCAAAAGTTTATAAAATTTATTTTATATATATATTTTTTTTTTTTAGAAAAAGGGTCTCACTCTGTTACCCAGGCTGGCATGCTGCAGCATGATCACAGCTCATTGAAGCCTCAAACTCCTGGGTTTAAGCGATCCTCCCACCTCAGCCTCCCAAGTAGCTGGGACTACAGGTACATGCCACCATGCCTAGCTTAAATTATTTTTAAATGATAGCTATCATTTAGTTGCAGTGGTTATGAAACAGTATACATATTCTTCTAAAAAAGTTATTAGGCAGAAATAAAAAGAAAATCTTGGTTGACCTGATTATGTTAAAGAGAAAATTCTAAAATGCACTGTAAGAGAAAAAGAGATAAGTTATGTCAAACTTTAAGATGCTTAAGTTTAAAAAAATGAATAAAAGAAAACCCCAAATCCTCAATGTCCTATATGGAAATAAATGTAGCTAATATCTTAAAGGGTTATTGTGCAGCTAAAATTTGGTGTGTGTTTATCACGAGTGTGTTTATTCTAGTACAATTCGGTTCAGTATCTGTGTATCTTTAAGAATGTGGATGGGGGTACAGAGGAGAAATTGAATAATTATTGTTTTAATTTTTTTAGTAAAATTTCTAGTTTATTACATAGTATAAATTTAGTCATTCACAAATAAGGGGCTAATCTTAGAAATAATGAAAACCTTTCCTTAGTTGTTTTTATTATTTTTAAGATTACCGAAGAGAACCTGCAGTGAATATGATAAGCTAAAAATTGAGCAATAGGTAAGATATAATAATTTTGGAAATATTCAGGGGTGAGTTTCTATGTATTCAGTTTATGTTAACATAGTTTGGACTAATTACTACTGCATATGAATTAGTATTTACGAGGTCAACAGGGTACATGCAACAACTCTATGACGTGTACTATTATTCCCATTTTATAGATGAAAATACGGAGGCTGAGCTAATTTAAGTAACTTACTGATGAAACACAACGACAGAGTAGAAGCACTGGATTTAAGCTTAGATCTGCCTGACACTGGCAAGTGTACTCATTGTGTTCTGTCCATTCCATCTCAAAAAATCTCATCCTACTGAAATATAAACAGCTGTTTCTTAACTCACTCTCTTCTCCTCTAGGGAAATCAGCGGATCCTTATTAATGGAGACTAGAGAGAGGAGTGGAGAAGGGAAGGCAAAGCAGCACTTTCCAGATTGTCTGGACAGCTGACACTCAAAATGGTTTGGCGTGTCAAAACCCAGCTACTCCCTGCAGCGGTGAGGAGGAAGAGGTTGCTGCTGGTTAACAAGAAGGTCCAGAGTCCATCTTGAAACCCTGGAGGTATGAACACCAAGGGAAATGTTTCAACGACCTGCAGGGAATGTGTTATATTTGTCATCTCGCCTGAGGAACTCACCAATTACATGAAAATGTCAACTGGTTTTCTTACCTGATTTGAGTTAATACCTCTCAAGAAGATAAAAATGTCCAGAGACAGTATGCAAAAGCCATACAAGATGAAAATATAGAAAGAATTTATTTTCCTGAGAAAGCAGAATCGAATGAAAATGTTCCAAGAGTAGGCAATTTTTTTTAAAAAAGTGAGAATACAAAGAAAAGAAGAAATAATCTATTCCTATAGAAGTAATACAGAAATTTTGAGTCTGAATCTGTTTTCTCGGTTAATAAATTCTTAATTTAGAAAATCAGGATAAAAATCAGTAAATAGAACAACATAAGCCATAAATACACACACATTTGCGCATACTTTTGGTATTATGACTATAGAGGCATGATACAGAAATGCAAATATATGTCTCGAAGGAGAGCCATTAACCTGTACCCATAGTTGTTTGGGTGTGGTGATATCATATATAATTTGGTCCCTCTCTTTGCAAAATTGTGTCTTCACCATTTTCTACAGTGAATATGGAATATTTACTTTTAAGACAACTACGTGCCTCTTCCTAGAGAAGGATCCACAGCTTTCTGTAACATGTGGAATATACATAAGAATTATGAGGTTTAAGGAAATGTTACATGTACGAAGATGTGTAGGAACCCCCATTAAAGAATTTATATACAGTGTTGTTTGTATTGATATCCAGCCTTACGAAGGAGTATGCTTTTGTTCTAGAATGTTCTATTCTCAAATGTTTTGCCAAAATTTTTAATCTTCCTCTTCTCTATCATACACTTTACTTACAACATGTGTGTAATAGACAATTTTCTTTTCCCCCTCAACCCCAACCCTCTAGGGATATCCAGCACTGAATGCCTCTTCTTTCCATATTTGAAGAATCCTTCCATACTAACTTGTGTGAGTGGAAGAGCCTACATTTAACCCAGTCTCTTGTCACTAGGACATAGGCAAGTGATACAAGTTTGGCCAATCAGAAGTTGTCCATCCTAGCATGGGTTTAGAAGGTAAGTGACAGCAGCAGTATATTGAGCTTCCAGAGGCAGCAGTGGCAGAGCACACCAACAGAGTCAAGTATCCAATGGAAATGGCAAAAGCATTATGGCGCCTTGCTCAGCAGGGATGACAGTGGTACCCTCACTCTACTGTTTTTGTGGCATTATTTCAGCTGTGGTTCTGGCTGATACCTGGCTTCCGTTGCTTTTACCCATTTGCAAAACTTGGTTCTGATGCTTTCCTCTCTGTTTTATTGCGTACCCACTATCATATTAATGAATTCATTTTATTCTTAAATCAGCCAAAGTTGATTTTTATTGCTTGATGGTCAAAAAAATCTGACAGATACAAAGTGTAAAGAAATTATTACAGGGAGAGAAAAAGTAAAATGATTTTCTGGAATGTATCCTGTATCATTTTGAAATATGGAGTAGAAATTTAAAGATCTTGGAACACAGGTGGTATTTTTATGTCTTTTTCCAGTTAAATGTTGTGACTTCAGAAAAGAAAGGAGGAAATTGAACGTAAACACCTCAAGTACACAGATGGTGTCGAAAAACTGATTTTTGGTTTACTGGACCATAGTTTATGATATTATTACAGCAGTTTTTGGCAAAGCAATAGTACACATTTCACCAGAGCTGCTAGGAATCTGTGCATGACATTGCTCAAAAGATGTGAAGGCATTAAAGTTGATAATAAAGAAGAAAATACCCTAATCAAATAATATGTTGTTTATTATGGAGGACAATACATTTTAATTCATAAAATATGCATTTAGTGCTTTCTATGTGTCAGGCACTGTGTCACTGAAAAGAGAAAAAGAGCTTTCAAGTAATGTCTCTATTATAACTCTCCTAGATACTCTCTATCCCTCTGTAGTACTATTTTGTTTTTGTTTGCATCTCATCCATTTGTGAATTCCTTGGAGAAATGAGACTTATCTTCTATTTCTTTATGTCCCTACCATATAACACAATCTCTGATATATAACTGGCTTTCAAGAACTATATATGGAATGAATAAATGTATGACTAAATGAAGAGAAGAAATGACATTACCAGTAAGCAGGCTGGACAATCACCCTCAGTGAGTGTTTCCCTTGCATCCCAGTCAACTTGCTTATCAGTGACATGAGGGAACACAGAAGGCAAGCGTATTAAAATTAACAGATGCTGTGTAAGTATGAGGAATACTTAAAACATAGTGACAATCAGAGATCTCAATATTTATCATCTAGTGTAACTTAAGAAAGTATTTCAAATAACTTAGCATAAAGTACTTCATTGTGGTTCTTTAAAAATATTCAACTGATTAGGAGGGGACTGGAATACATGTGGCTTAAAGGAGGTAAAAGGACAAAATAAGCCAATAAAATGTGGTGATAAAATTAACAGCACACTCAATGTATGACAATAGTTGTTACAGGACCCCTTATAATTCTGTTGGTGAGGAAGAGAGGGCCACCCCCACTCCCTGCCCTGCTCAGGACATGCCGAGAAAACCGTGTTATGAGTTGGTCTGAATTTGAAGGTCATTGGAAAAGTAGAGCCTATTCAGGAAAGGGTGATCTTCATGGACGTGTGTCTGAAAACTTTAATATATATTTCAACAACCTGAGGAAATGCAGTATAGAAACAGCATGAGCAGCATATAAGTAACTCAAGATCTGCCATGTAGAAATTAGTTACTGATTGGAATTCTAAAGTGTCCGGTCACCTTTCCACACTAGGCTTGCGACAGGTATCAAAAGTTGAGGCGCCAAATCAACGGTCCAAAGAGGAAAGGAGAAGAACAAGAAGTAAAGTGTAAGATGAATGGACAGCCTGAAACATGGGCTATTGCCAGAGGCTCACTTTCATCTGTTTTCTGTGCTTTAAAGCCTAGAAAGTACCATATTTAATGTGTTAGAGCTAATGCATACATAGAACTAGAATAGATAGGTTAAAGTGCTCGCTATAAAGCTAATTTTTTTTAAAAATTCTTTTCCTGTAAACTTTTTTATAAAGTACCTATTCATTTCCAGAAATGATTGGAATACAAAAATTACACTAAACACAGGGGAACAGGACCTGTTCCCTGCACTGAAACTCTTTGAGTAGTAACTGAATAATATCAGGGAGGTCCCTGGAAGGAAATCTGAGTTTGAGTAGTTTGTGTAAGACGATTTTGCAAAATCATTTCCAACTCAAGAATGCTCTGTATTTAATTACTCAATTTGTAAAAAAGATTTTTTAAATTAACATAAATTACAAATATACTCTGAAATATTTTGAAATGTATGTAGAAATGTTTAACATGATTTTTGTATATTTATGTTTATCATTTACTCATGGAGGAAAGGAAAGGGGATTTTTATCTTTTAAAAATTATTTCTCCTATTTAGAAATAATGAAACACAGACTCTGATACTGCCTGAACTAAATCCTCAGTTCAAATATTTTCTAGTTCCGTGATCTTTATCAAGCTAGATAAATTTGCTTCATTTTCCTCATCTGTCCAATCAAGATAATAATAGTACCCTGAGTAGAATAATATAGTAACAATCTAGAAAAGTATCTGGCATATAGTAATCACATAAATGTTTGCTGAAATTATTTTTTAATAACAATGTTTTAGTAATGATATTAAATTTACATATCTGAGAAGTGTTTTTATAAAGCCTGTGTACATTACGATACATATCCATATATTCTCTGCATATATAGCTTACTATAATGTTCATCAGGGTCTATTTTCATGTTTTTTCCCTAATATTGCTGATATTAATATATTTTAAGTTTTAATACAGGTTTACCAGTGTTACTTTGCATCTTCCAAATTTATTCCATTGGTTAATTGGTCAGATTTAGAGATGTTGTTTATAGATGGGATAGAGTTAAAACTGGTGTAGAAAATAGCAAAGCCACTGATTTATTTATACTTTTTAGTCAATACTATACTAACAGTTGCAAATACATACACATATTCTCAAAGTATTATTATTTTTCTCTTACATTTAAATATTTTATATTAAAAAGTTTAATTAAGTAAAGGATACCTACAGAAAAGTGCACAAATCATCAGAGTACAGTTGGATGGATTTTCACAAAGTGAACACACATGTTGACCATCATGCAGATCGAGAAATGGAATAATCTCAATGCTTCAGAAACAATGCCCTGCCCTCTCCTAGTCACTCCTCCAACTATTTTGATTTACATCACAATAGATCAGTTCTTGTTTTTGAGCTGTATAAATGTAAAGATGGAACTATTTAGCATGAACTTTTTTTTGACTGGCTGCTTGCATTTAATATTATGTTTGTGATATTCATCAATATCATTATATCTAGAAATATTTTATTCATTCCAGTGTTTAGAGAGCATTCCATTGCATGAATTTGCTTTATTTATCTATTCTACTGTTGATGAAAATTTAGGTTGTTTTCAGTTTGGGCTATTATCATGCTGCTATAATTATTTTTATGTATGTCTGTTAATGAATATATATTTTTCTAAAAATACTAGAATGTTCTTAGGCATAAAAATCTTAAATCATAGCATATGCGCATGTTCAGCTTTAGAGGTTATTGAGATACAATTTTCTAAAATGATTGTACCAGTTAACACTCTATCCAGCACTGCATGTAAATCTAAGCTTGATGTCAGTGGGATGAAAATGTAAATTCTTCTCACAAGGTAGACAGCAAATACTTGAAACAATAATACAATTCACCACACCTTGGCTTCAGCGTTTGAAAACTCACATACGTATTCAATTTTTTTTCTAAGTTGGAATATAAAAAATCCTATCTTTGAACTTGGCACTTAATTCATGTTTTATTGTTCACAGTGATACACGTTTGTATATATTATTCTTGGATTTGAGATTCTTCAAGTTTTTAGATATATTTATGGGATTTTTTAGTCCATTTTGCTTATTTTGATATTTTACTAAAATCAAATAGTAAAAATAACAAAACAGTCTACAGGAAATTATTGTGTTCCTACAGAAACTCTTAGAATATGCTAAACACCAGAAATAATAAGATTAAAAACATTGGCTTTCCAACTTTAGTGAAGCAAACAGATAAGAAAATAGAAATTATAATTTCAATAATTATCATAATTGTCATGGCCAGATGCAGTGAGTGAGAAGGGAGAATCTACACTGATCTGAGATAAAGTATAAGGAAGGTTGTTAGAAAGAGGGGACTTCTGAGCTGAATTTAAAGAGTGAAAAATAATTTTAGCCCATATTACCTTCCCAATTACATGTTTCCTTTTTTTTTTTTTTTTAAACTTTCTCCCATGTAGGTTTTTTTCCCCCCAAATTGCAATACAAGTTATACCAAGAAGGTAACGTAAAAGAAATATGTATAAGGCTAAACAACAACAAAATTTCCCCATCCATCACTAAATCTCAGTCCACCTCCTTCCCAAAGTCCATTCAGTTTTTAATGCCTTGGTAGAAGCACTCCACAACCTTTATTTGTGTTTTCACTGCATATTAACTATTAAGAGAAACTTGCAGTACATGTAGCTTCTTACTACTTATATGTGTGTGTTTTAAGAAGTTCGCGTGTATCTTTTTAAAAATGAATCATGATAGACACATTACTTGCTTACTTTTATATTACATGTAACAATGTCTATTAATATTATGTTGTATTTCACATACACACACCAGTGTATAGCATTTATACGTTAGGTATAAGAATTAATGTTATAACACTGTTAATAGCTTTGGTGACCTTAAATATTCTTTTTCATTGCATCTCCCACCTCTTATTCCTACCCAAAGTCATACCTCTTCCAAGAGAGAGCTATTATCTTGAATTTTGAGCACCTTGTTGTTATTAACTTGGTAATATATCATATTAACCCCAAGTCAGTAGATATTGGTTAATTCTGTTTTTCTAATTTTTACAAATATGTGCAATTATAAGTGGATTATTTACATCATTAGCAGTACATGTTTGTTTATCTCATTGCTGCAGTTTTCTTTCTCTATTTACCTCTCACTTCCCTTTTTTCCTCTCCTCCACCAACTTCCAGCTTCCCCCACAACTCACTGGTTATTAACTTTAAAAACCTGGTATCCCATCCTTGCATTCTTCCACACTTTGCTTCCAGTGCATTTAACCATATATAAATATGGCCTAAAATTATACGTTTTGCAAATATTCATGCCTATGTTTAAAAATGGAATTATCTTTATAAATATGCACATTTCTTTTAGAATTTATCTTAAGCAGATTATAAACAACTATTTGTGTTTTATATTGCTTATTCAAATGATAACTAGCAGAAATTGCTCCATGTCAACTGGTATAACTCTATTTCTTCTTTTTAATGGCTGCATAATATTCCATATTGTGCATGCATGTGGTTCATTCAACCATTTTCCTGTTAATAGTCATCCACTTTGCTCATGAGTGCTTATTTCCACCAGGGGAATTGCTTTAATAAATGTGTCTATGTATAAAAAAAAAAAAAGGCCTTTGACTAGGGCCTTTATCTCTCTGGAATAGATTCCCAGGAGGGGGGTTATTGAAGTTAAAGATATTTTTAATTTTAGTAAGTATTGCTAAAAATGGGTTAGCATTTATATTTCTAAGAGAAATTCATGAGAATTTACTTTTCTTCATATCCTTTCCAGCAATAATTCTCACCTCTCTCCTTTTACATTTTGCCACTCTGGTGGATAAAAGTGGTATTTCATATTTACTTTAATTTGTAAGCCCCTGGTTAACACTGAATTTGATCATATTATCTCAGTACTTACCATTTTATTTTCCTCTTCTATTATTTGCCTATCTCCATTTTTTGCTCATTTTTCTTTTGGATTTTTTACCCGTTTGCTGACAATCTGTAAGTCTTTTTGTAATATAGATATTATCTCTTCTTCTGTAATTTGTTTTATAATTTTCCCCTCAATATTTTTCTAATCATGTATTGTTATATAGAATAAACAATAATACTGAATGAATAACAGTATTTATTAAACTATTGTTGGCATGCATTCATCAACAACATTCACTAGCTGTCTCAAGCATAAGGAAATATAATAATTTCCAAAAACATTAAAATCTTTTTGTGGTTTTCTAATCCTTCCTCAAGGGGGTTTATTTTTTGTGACTGAGGTAAAAGATTTAAAGACCAAACTTTCTGGACAGGCAACAAAGGAGATTTAGCTGTTTGCCACTGTTGCACGGTTTTAAAAGGGAACCCATTTCTCCTGTAAGCAAGGAAATGTGCCCTTGAACAATATAATATATAATCATCACAGCTGGAATTAGAACAAATTATTTAATGTGCTGACGAAACCATGATTATCACATTACTTGACTACTTGGAGATTTTAGCTCTTAGAGAGCCAAACTTCAGGATTTATTAACTACTATGAATAGCATCAAAATGAATTCCCTAAAGTAGATAAACAGATATCTACTGCTTCCAATTAATCTATTTGGTTTTTACCCAGATACTGTCTTTGGGCATTTGGAGAAACTGAGTAGCCTCTAGCAAAAGGGAATATAATTAACATCAAACACTGAGTGAGCAATATTTAATTACACTCCATTAGAAGCCATCAAAACAAGATTATAATTGTACCTTACATATGCCATATTCATCGTAAAGTCAGCAATTCAGTCCTCTACTAATAAATACAGAGCACTCTATACTCTACAGATCTCCTAGGCCATTTAATTATCTCCCATCTACAAACAGCTCAGTCTCTAACAGAACTGGAGGATTGGTAATGAAGTTTGAATATTTAAAAAAAGAACAACTAACTACAATATGTTATGTAAAAGTGGGGGGAAAAGTCATTGAAGTAAAAAGGCAGAGCAGGAAAGTAATTTGATTTATCGTGACAAACCTTATTTAACTGTTTTTTTTAGACCCTCAACTCCAACTCTCTCGGGACCAAACGTTCTATTTGTGCTAAACTTACGATATTTAATGTTACAAAATGCAGTGTAAGCAATACCACTTGTTTAAACAAAAATTTATTTTATAAAAGCATAAGGAACAAGCGGGAAAGGAAAGGTTAGAATTAACTGGGCACTTATCAGAGCAAGGGACTTTACATGACGTCTATCTTATTTAAGCCACACAACATGCCTGCAAAGGAATTATTTCCACTATTTTACAGAAGGAACAATGCAGCAATATGAGGTTGTAAAACTTGCCAAAATTCACATAGCTAGCAAATGTTAGAGCTGTGACTATGATTTCTGGCTGGGGCTTCATGACTCAGGAAGCTATGATCTGTTAAACAACCACCCCCCACTACACATACACACGCAAACCAGCATGTGGCAAGTCTCTAGTTAAGGAGTATTTAGAAAACATTAGAAATTAAAGGACATCAGGATTTGTGTGATGACAGAAGTGCTAAGAAAAAAAATTAAGGAAAACTCAAGGCAACAGAAAGATTTGAACAGGGCATTGAAAAGAGATTGAAATTGGACAAAGAGAAAAAGAAAAAAAACACTTCTACATGATGACAATATTACTTAGAAGTCAAATAGTAGGTGATGTTATTGTACCATCTCCATAACAAGAAATATTGGCTTTTTCTAAATTTTAAATGTCAACAAGTTTTAATTTAAAGTAAATAGAACCTAATCAGAGATCTTTGTCATTGTAGCACAATGACAAAAATCTGCCTGCCCTTTGTTCTTGAAACATAATTGCTTACCCCATGCCCTCATAAAGAAATCACAAATAAAGCATAATGACTGTTAAACTAGAGAATGGATAGTCAATTCAGTAGAGAAGTAATAACAAGTAGAATGAATAGCTTGTTTTAGTTGTACATATTCAGGAAAGATGGCTAAAGTGATCCCAATCCTTTATATTAACTAGAAGCCTGCAGTGTTTGTAGTAGCTTCTCAAATTCTATAATCAAAGGGAAAACAGATTTAAAAAATATGTTAGAAATCTCGTATGTCAACCTTTCCATTTGATATGGAATGCTAATCAAACGTTTCTCCATTTAAAAGTCTGAATAAGGCAATGATAATTATAAGCCTAAAAATATAAAGCAAAGTATCTTCAAAGCTTCTCTTGGAACTGACCATCTGACCCTGCCCCAAATGTCTGTAACATCTTTGAAGCTGGAATATTTCACCTCCTACCAAGGGATTACAAATTTCTCTTCTCCTTTTTGATATTTAACTGTCTCAATCACTTTTGTTACTGAATCTTGGTAGCATCCAGATATCAGTTACCATTCATAAAGTGAGTCAATAAACTCTCTGGAAACAAGATTGATAGTATATCCTAAAAGCATTTTTTTTTTGTTTAAGTTCACTTTCTTTTTTTTTTTTTTTTTTTTTTTGCTGAGGAACCATGTTTATTGAGGAAATCATATTTGTGTAATGCAAGTTTCACAAATTGCATCATAGAAATTCTCGCATTCTGCTGATATTTTTTGTTAAATTCTTTTAGTATCCATGAGGAGGAAAAACACCCAAAATGATTTGTTCATTTTGGTATCTTGGACTTTTCAGTAAATATTACAGCTTGGTGTCTGCAGATGGCTGGGTAAATTTGAGACTGAACACAGCAGGTAAGTTGATCAAAAACCCAGAGAAAGATAAAGACTTAAAAGCACAGGAGGGCTGTGACAGGATGGACCCTCGCTGTGTTTCAGAGGGGTGCAAGAGCCTAAAGAGAACCCCCTGATGAAAGGTGGGATCTTTGCCACAAGGAGCCACCTGACACTCTGGGAGGCGTTTGGATGCTCTTGCAGCCAGGTATACACGGGCAATGCCGTTCAAGAAATGGAATAAACAGGGACCAGGGAGGTTGTAGTGGGGGTTCTGAAATGGGAGAGAGGTAAGTTCACTTTCTTTTTTGCTTATCAGTCTCACTTGTGAAACAGATACTAAATGATGTAGATCAGACAAACATTTCTTTTGTTTGAAAAAGGGGTTAGGAGAAGAGGAGATGGAGAGAGGTTCATTAACAGGTACAAAGTTAGCAGATAGGAGGAATAAGTTCTGGTGTTCTATTGTACAGTATGATGACTACAGTTGACAATAATGTATGGTGCAGTTCAAAATAGCTAAAAGACATCACATTGCACTCCATAGATATATACAATTAGCATGTGTCAATCGAAAATAAAACTTACAAAAATTAAAAAAAAGATTTGGACAATAAACTGACAAGAAACACACAAACATTTATTTTTTAAGCTTTTTAGTTTGGAATAATTTTAGAACTACAGTAAAGTTGCCAAGATAGTATAGAATATCCATATATGCTTCACCCAGTTTATCCTAATGTTGATGTCTTATATAACCATTGTATATTATTAAAAGGAAGAAAAAAAAAACAACAGTATACTATTAACTGAACAAACTTTATTCGATTTTTATCAATTTTCCACTAATGTCATCTTCTGTTCCAGTATCCAATCTAGGATCCCATGTTATATTTGGTCACCATATTTCCTGAGTCTTCTCCAGTCTGTGAGAGTTTCTCAGTCATTTCTTATTTATTTTTTTTTTTTCAAGTCCTTACCAGTTTTGATGAATACTGGTCAGGTATATATTTTTTTTTTTTTTTTAGAATATTACTCAATTTTGGGTTTTGTGTTTTCTTAGCTTTGGTTTATAGATTTTTGAAACACAACCAGAGGTGAAGTACCCTTCTCATCACCTCGTATCAGAGGGTACATGATAACATGACTTTTCACTCATGATCCTCTGGCTGAGATAGTGTTTGCCATGTTTCTCCACTGTAAAGTTATCATTTTTCTCTTTCCATATTCTATTTTACTCTAAGTATTCATTTAAAGTGAGTAACTAAGCTCAACCCACATTTAAGGTGAGAGAATGAAGCTGCACCACTGGAAGAGGAGTGTTTCCACATGTATTTGAAATAGTTTTATAAGGAAAACTCTCTCACACATTTATTTATTCATTTTTATATTTGTATGAACTCATATATGTTTTATTCTTTGTGTTATCATCCAGCATTAACTATACCTAGTTTATTTTTCAAGGAACATTAAACACATTAATACTCAATTGTGTCATTATCACTGACTTCTTAAGTTTTATTTGCCAGCTTTTTTTATGATGAACAAATATCGATTTTGTGACCAGACAAAACAAACACACACACACACAAACACACACACACACGGAGTATTTAGTATTTACTATAATGCCACAAGGACAGTTCATTGATAATATTATTCTTTTACTCTCACTGACTAGTATACAGTATTTTTCCTTAGTGTCGTTTGAGATTGGACTGCCAGAGTGGTACCGATGTGCCGATTTAGGGCTGGTCTCACATTTCACACAGGATTGAGTTAAAGGCCACCAATGGGATGGTCCACTGCTGATTTTGGGGCTTAAGCTATATGTGTGGACACATGTGTTGGTTCCCACTTGTTTCTTTTCTAGCCACGGTGTCACCTAAGTCTACAGTGTCAAAGGGTGGCAGGGTAGGAGCAGATGTCTTTACTCCATGTGTTCCCCAGTTCTAAAACCAGGGCTGACACTCCATGCTTATTGCTGGTTCTGCACCCTGTGTCTAGCAGTCCTTCAACAGTGACTTCATCTATCTGCCTTAGGGGATTTTTAAACAATTGCACTGCAACAAAATGGGCCCTTTTGACTATTACCCTACCTAGAGTCTGATCAATGTGGTGACATTTTTGTCCTCTGAATATGCCTTATTCCATGAGAGTGTAGAGACAGACATTCCTCGCTTAAGTGGGACCACTTTTCTCACTGTCCTCAAGCTTCTTGCCTATTCTCCCTACAGGTGCACAAGGTAGAGGTGCCGTCAACATTGAAAGAGATCACTCTAGGAATGCAGTAATTATGGCCTGAAGAGTTCAAGAAAAGATACGGTTTTACATTTATGTTGTTCAATTCCAAGTGGTAAATTTAACATGACCAGGAAAAGGGATCATTGTTCACATTTCCCTGCATACTCAGGGTAAACTTGCAGATTTGTGGTTACTATCACCAAAGCACAGGAACAACCGACATTGTAAGTCAGTGGTCACTGGTGGGAGAATGGATGATGCACCATCATGAGTATATAACCAACATTAAATAAATGATATTGGGAACTGTGGAGGCCAGGAGATCTATATTGTTTCAACACAAATAGATTCCAAAGACCTAGGTCATTGTGAGCAATAACACTGCATGAGATATAACAGTGTTTCTAACTTTCTTATCATGGTAGGTATGAAATTAGCCAGAAACTGTGTAGTTGATCATAAAGAAAATAAAGAGATGTCTCCTGGACTAGAACAGGAAAAATGGTGTTTGGACACTAAAATGATTCTTCATATGTACTGACAAAATAAGACCATACACAAATGAATACATGCCTCTTCTCTATCCATTTTGCTTGTCCTTTAACAATAAATCACTATACCTGCTCACATGGCCCATGAATTTTATAATCCATTGCTTAGTGAAAGTATTCCATAGTTAAAGGGCCCCACAAAAATATTTACTGGGGCCCAACAAACTCTAGGGGTCACCCTTTCTTGTCCTTTTTTCCCCCCTCACTCCTACACACAAATTCCAAAACAGGCTGTTTATAAGATAAATAGACTTAATACATTTAGTACATTATGGTTTTGTCCCTGGCTCAATGGTTGCTACTCATCTTCAGAAAAATAATCAGAAACAAGAGAAAGAAAAGGAAGGTCATCTGCAATGTTTATTTAAGGTCTCATCATTTGTTTCCCAACAGACTGACAGGGGAGGACCAATTTATTTTCCTTTAATGGAAAGGAAAATAGGTTCCAGCACTTGTTGAGGTCTGATATCTTGTAGTCACTGAAGAATTAGAAAACCACTATCTTTATTAGAGAAATCTTTACTGAATCGTGATGCTGGGGAATTATGGGAATGTAATTTCATGTGGAGTTTTAACCAGTTGTCCTTTGACCAAATCTTGGTGCAACTGTACTTAGAATGCTGCTTCTCCAGGTAAAATACTGAAACCTTAAATATGTAAACTAGCTCATGCAACTAAATTATAATTACATGAAGACTATGACAGATACAGTAGGCAAACTATTGCTATTTGTAGATATTACAGAAGGTAAAATATATTTAAAAATTTAACCTCATTAGTAACCAAAACAATAGAATCTAAAATGTCACCTTTTTCCTATTGCTTTGGCAAAGCTTAGTTTTTTTAGTATTGGGCATTGGCAAGCATGTGAAGAAATGGCCCCTGATTCACTTTAGATAAGAATATAAATAACTGCAAGTTTTTGGAAGGGTAATTTGAATATAGTTATCAAAAATTTTAAAATGTCTGTGAAAAAAGATGTTGATAATTTAATAGGGATTGCATTGAATCTGTAGATAACTTTGGGCAGTATAGACATTTTAACAATGTTGATTCTACCGATCCATGAGCATGGTATGGTTTTCCACCTATTTACATGTTCTGCGATTTCCTTCCTCAGAGTTTCATAGTTCTCCCTATAGAGGTCCTTTACTTCCTTAGTTAGATATATTCCTAGATATTTTATTTTCTTTGTTGCTATTTTGAAGGGTATTGAGCCCTTAATTTGGTTCTCCGTTTGACTGTTATTGGCGTATATGAATGCCTCTGATTTGTGTGTATTGATTTTGTATCCTGAGACTTTGCTGAATTCATTAATCAATTCCAGGAGTCTCTTGGTTGAAATCTTGGGGTTTTCTAGATATAACATCATATCATCAGCAAAGAGTGAGAGTTTGATCTCTTCTGTCCCTATTTGGACTCCCTTGATTCTGCTCTCTTGTCTGATAGCTCTTGCAAGGATTTTGGAATCAGAGAAGACCCCGTTTAGCAAAAGCAATATTAAACAACAAAAACAAAATGGGAGGTATTAATTTGCCAGACTTCAAACTTTACTACAAGGCTGTGGTTCTAAAAACAGCCTGGTACTGGCACAAGTGCCGAGACACAGACCAGTGGAACAGAACAGAAAATCCAAATATAAAACCATCCTCATATAGCCATCTAATCTTTGACAAAGCAGAAAAAAACATACTCTGGGGAAAAGATTCCTTATTTAATAAATGGTGCTGGGAAAACTGGATATCCACATGTAGAAGACTAAAACAGGACACACAGCTCTCACCCCTCACAAAAATCAAATCACGGTGGTTAACAGACTTAAACCTTAGGTCAGAAACTATTAGAATTCTAGAAGAAAACGTAGGAAAGACTCTTACAGACATTGGCCTAGGCAAAGAATTTATGAAGAAGACCCCTAAGGCAATCACAGCAGCAACAAAAATAAATAAATGGGACCTGATCAAATTAAAAAGCTTCTGCACAGCCAAAGAAACAGTCACAAGAGTAAATAGACAACCTACAGAATGGGAAAAAATTTTCGCATACTACACATCAGATAAAGGACTGATAACAAGAATCTATTTAGAACTCAGGAAAATCAGTAAGAAAAAATCGAACAACCCTATCAAAAAGTGGGCAAAGGACATGAATAGAAATTTTTCAAAAGAAGATATAAAAATGGCTAACAAACATATGAAAAAGTGTTCAACATCTCTAATCATCAGGGAAATGCAAATCAAAACCACAATGAGATATCACTTAACTCCACTGAGAACGGCCTTTATCAAAAAGTCCCAAAACTATACATGTTGGCGTGGGTGTGGAGAGACAGGTACTCTCATACACTGCTGGTGGGACTGTAAACTAGTGCAGCCCCTGTGGAAAGCAATGTGGAGATACCTTAAACAGATTCAAGTAGACCTACCATTCGATCCAGCAATCCCATTACTGGGCATCTACCCAGAAGAACAAAAGTCATTCTATAAAAAAAGACACCTGCACCCGAATGTTTATACCAGCACAATTCACAATCGCAAAGATATGGAAACAACCCAAATGCCCATCGATTCATGAATGGATTAGCAAAATGTGGTATATGTATACCATGGAATATTACTCAGCTATCAGAAATGATGGCGATATGGCATCTCTTTGGTTCTCCTGGAGTGAGCTGGAACCCATTCTATTAAGTGAAGTATCCCAAGAATGGAAAAACAAGCACCACATGTACTCACCAGCAAACTGGTTTCCCTGAGAGCACATTTGGGATTCACACCAATTGGGTATTGGACAGAGGTCGGGGCTGGGTGGAAGGGATGGGTGTATACCTACTTGATGAGTGCGATGTGCACTGCCTGGGGAATGGACACGTTTGAAGTTCTCTCTGGGGGGGAGGGGGTGGGGGGAGGGGAGGAGTGCACACCTACATGATGAGAGTGATGTGCACTGTCTAGGAAATGGACACAACTAAAGCTCAGACTCGGGGGGATGGGGAGGCATGGGCAATGTATATAGCCTGATCTTTTGTACCCCCTTGATGAGCTGAAAAACAAACAAAAAAAAAAAAAAAAAAAAAATTTACCGTGTTAAAAAAAAAAAAAAAAAAAAATTTTTAAAATGTACATACATCTTAGGCCAGCAATTGTACTTCTAGGTACAATAAGTACATGTGTTAAAAGTTTTATAGAAAAAGTTTTTTGCTGCATAACTATAATTAAATCAAATAGAAGGAGAAACAATCTAAATGCCAGAGTATGATATTATTTGTGAGTTATATGTTCATACTATAAACTTTTCTGCAGACATTACAAATAATGTAAACATATCTAAAATTACAGGGACTATAATACAATATTACATAAAAATAGTAAATTATACCAGTGTAACATCACATTATTGAAATATATGTGAGATATATGTATGTGCAAAAATATTTAACAAAATATTTACTTTTTTAGATTATGACATTATGAGTTATTTTTTATGAGTAGTTATTTTGATTATAGGCTTTTAAATTCTCATTTTTCAGATTTTCTACAATGAAAATATAAAGCTTTATAACTGAAGCAAACTACATGTTATAGTTTTTAAGCCTGCTACCTTCTTACTCACAAATCTAAGCAAATAGAGTATATTCTAACTGCATTGTTTATTTTTATACACTCCACTAATATGTCAGTTTTATTAAGATATTCACATCGATTTTAGGAATATTCTGAAGTTAGAGCAATTAATTGATAATAAACTACTTTCACGAAGCATACATTTTAAATACTAGGATGCATAAATTATAAGTCCACAGTTTAATGAACTTTTACATATATAAATGATTTAAGTCAAGATACAGAGCATTTCCAAAACAACTAGATCAAGACACAGACCCTAAGTTTCATCTCAGAAAGTTCTTTTAACAGCTTTCCAATCACCACCCTCAGAACATTAATTCATGGTTTTACTATCTTTCATAGTTATAGAAGTAGTAATGATAGCTAACATTTATGCAACTCTTGCCACATGCTTAAGTCTGTGCTAGATAGTCTAAAGTCAGTATCTCAACTTAATGATACTAAATTTGATATTCAAATAAGGGAATGGAGAATCATTAATCAGGTTGCCCAAAGTGACAAAAATTGTTAATAATAAATAGATAACAAATTGTTTAATCTAGCTTTAAACTTGAAAACTTTTTCCATGTTATGTGGACTTTCATTAAATTAAACAACAGACTTTAGTAATAACTGCATTCTCTAAAAATGGCTTGACAAGTCACATTAGCAAGGTGGCAGACTAGGAAGTCTCTGCCCCCTTCTCTGCCCCAAAATCAACAATTTAATTACTACTCAGAAATGAAAAGAGCTCTGGAAGAGCTTCATAGTACAATTAAAATGCTGCAGCAACCCAGTGGAAGAAAATGTTAGAAAAAAATCTTATAGACATTGGCCTAGGGAAAGAATTAATGAAGAAGACCCAAAAGCAATCACAGCAACAACAAAAATAAATAATGGGACCTGATCAAATTAAAAAGCTTCTGCACAGCCAAGGAAACTATCACAAGAGCAAACAGACAACCTACAGAATGAATGAAAATATTTGCATGTTACACATCTGATAAAGGGCTGATAACTAGAATCTATTTAGAACTCAGGAAAATCAGCAAGAAAAAAATCAAACAACCCTATCAAAAAGTGGACAAAGGACATGAATAGAAACTTTTCAAAAGACGACAGACTAATGGCCAAAAACACATGAAAAAATGCTCAACATCTCTAATCATCAGGGAAATGCAAATCAAAACCATAATGAGATATCACTTAACTCCAGTGAGAATGGCTTTTATCAAAAAGTCCCAAAACAATAAATGTTGGCATGGATGTGGAGAGATAGGAACACTCATACACTGCTGGTGGGACTGCAAACTAGTACAACCTCTGTGGAAAGCAATATGGAGATACCTCAAAAAGCTAAAAGTAGAACTACCACTTGATCCAGCAATCCCATTACTGGCATCTACCCAAAGGAAAAAAAGATTCTATAAAACAGATATCTGCTCTCAAATGTTTATAGCAGCACAATTCACAATTGCAAAGATGTGCAAACAACTCAAGTGCCCATCAATACATGAGTAGATTGATAAAATGTGGTATACGTACGTATACCATGGAATTCTACTTAGCCACAAAAAACAATGGTGATCTAGCACCTCTTGTATTATCCTGGATAGGGCTAGAACTCATTCTATTAAGTATCACAAGAATGGAAAAACAAGTACTGCATGCACTCACCATCAAATTGGTATTAATTGATAAACACTTATATGCACATATAGTAGTAACATTCATTGGGTGTCAGGCAGATGGGAAGGAGGAGGAAGGGAAAGGTATATATACACCTAATGGGTGTGGTGTGCATTGTCTGGGGAATGGACACCCTTGAAGCTCTGACTCGGGTAGGGCAAAGGCAATATATGTAACCTAAACAGTTGTACCCCCATAATATGCTGAAATAAATAAGTTAAAAAATAAAATATATTACAAAGCTACAGTAATCAAAACAGCATGGTACTGACACAAAACAGATACATAAACCAATGAAACAGAATAAAGAACACAGAAATATGTCCATGCATCTACAATCAACTGATCTTTCACGAGGTTGCCAAGAACACACAATAGGGATAGCATAGGCTCTTCAATAAATAATGGTGGGAAAACCAGATATCCTTAAGCAGAAGAATTAAATTGTACCCTTTTCTTTGAGTTGCATATACAAATGCAACTCAAAACAGATTACAGGTTTAAACGTGAGATCTAAAATCGTAAAACTACTAATAGAAAACATAAGAAAAAAGCTTACTGATGTTGGTCTGGGCAATAAGTTCTTTGGTTTTGACCTTAAAAGCACAGGGAACAAAAGAAAAAAAAAAAAAAGTCAAGTAGAATTGCATCAAACTAAAACGTTTCTGCTCAACAATGGAAACAATCAGCAGAGTGAAAGGCAATGTACCTAAGGGAAGAAAATATTTGCAAGCCATCTCTCTATCTGATAAGGGGTTGATATACAAATTATGTCAGGAATTCATACAACTCAATAGTAAAAAAAATAACCCAATTAAAAATGGGAAAAGAACTTGAAAAGATATTTCTCAAAAGAAGATATATAAATAGCAAACAGGTACGTGAAAAAAATGACATCACTAATCATCACAGAAATGCCAACCAAAACCACAATGAGATACCACTTCACACCTGTTAGAATGGCTATTATCAAGAAGATAACAGATAAATGGCGAGGATGTGGAGAAAAGGGAACCCTTGTACACTGTTTTTGGGAATGTAAATTAGTACAATCATGATGAAAAACAGTATGTAGGTTTCTAAAGAAATCAAAAATAGAAATACCATATGATCAACAATCCTACTTTGGGGCATATATCCAAAGGATATGACATCAGCTTATCAAAGAGATATCTGCACCCCAATATTCATTGCAGTATTATTCACAATAGTCAAGATATGGAAACAACCTAAATGTCAATCAACAGATGAATGCATAAAGAAAATGTAAAATATATACACACACACATATAAGTGTATATACATAAACAATGAAATATTATTCAGCCTCAATGAAGAAGGAAACCCTGCCATTTGCAACAACATGGATTAACCTGAAGGATAAGTTGCTAAGTACACTAAACCAGAAACAAAAAGACAAATACTGCATGATCTCACTTACATATGGGCTCTAAAAAATTCAAACACATAAAAGCAGAGAGTAGAATGGTGTTTGTCAGAAGCTGAGGGGAGGTAGAAATGAGAAGGTGTTGGTCAAAGGGTACAGCTTCAGTGATGCAAAATGTGTAAGTTCTAGAAATCTAATATTCAGCAATTTAATAATTAACAATATTGTATCACATACTTGAAAGTTGCCAAGAAGGTAGATCTTAAGTGTTCTTACCACAAAAAATAAAATGGTAATTATGTGATATGATAGATATGTTGATTAACTTGATTACCCTAATTATTTTGCAATGTAAACCTGTATCAAAACATCAAGTTGTATGGCTTAAAAATAAACAATTTTTATTTGTCAATTGTATATAAAAGCTGAATAAAATGTCAAAGATAAATTCGAACATAAGATACCATAGGGGGGAAAAAAAAAAAAGACTCGACTGTAAAACTAATTGAGATGTCAAAAAAAGTAAAGCTAATGAAGATAAACACTGGAGACCTCTAAATACATGGGGATAGATAACCCCAAAAGTGCCCTGCACATTCAGGGACTAGTTTGGAGAGGTTTTAGGATTACCGTCACTATCGTACATTTTCTTCAAGAAGAGCCCAGTCATCAAAAAGAGGATTATGTCCTTCAGGATTTCAGGACAATGCTCCAGCTTTTAGAACTTTTTATTTAAAAAATAAAAATAAAATAACAGACACACCAAAAGGGAAAAAAATATCAAGGGATACATTCCTGCTATGTATTAATAGTAACCCAATCGTAAAATGAAATAATACATCCAAAACCTTAAGGAAAACTGAACTGAAGGAAGAATAAATTAACAGAGATATTATGAATCTGAAACTAAATTAAAATTCATTTTAACAACTGTGTATATACAAGTTCTCAGTTCATTATTCTTCTGACAGTTTCATTACTCTACAGAGCTGGATGGAAATTTGTATTTCCCCAGGCTGTGCTTCTCTAAGTGACTGTCCGGGAGAAAGGCTGCTCTCGGACTCAGAACATTAATGGACCACACACCAATTAGCAGCAGAAGGAAGCAGTCTTTACAATGCATGTAAATTAAAAGTACTACCATACTATCAGCAGGTTTTTCCACTTTAGTTAAAGACTTTCCATGGGAAAACACACTCTGAAGTCCTCTCTTCCCTTTACAACAGAAGGGAAAAAAAAAAAAAGGTGATTCATCCTCAATTCCACCTTAGAGATAAATTAAAATAGCTATTTCTATCAGGTGGGAAAAGAAAGGGTGATTTCCCACATCAGGGAACCACCATTAAGGATTCAGAGCTCTATCTTCTGGCTATATTACTCGTATTTATTTCCCGTGGGTTTAGAGAAGTAAGAATTAGAAATGAATGGCATTCTTAACTGTTCACAAGGGATTTGCCTCCAGCCAAACTCCTGCTTTAACTGTGTATAGTACCTAAGTCTCCAGATGCTGCATTTGTGACTCTGCTGTCAGAAATCTTCAAAGTTGTGACAGACCCAGAAACAATGAGATAGGTAAGTCACATATGTTGGGAAGACGACGACAGCATGATTAAACAGATACCACAGACCCTAGGGACAAGATAATTTCAGAAGGGGAACATAAAGGAAACAGGGTATCCTGTAAAGACCATTTTGCTTTCTGTGAACCACTGACGGCTCTCCGATACAGTAAAAAGGACTCATTCCAGAATCAGAACCAGCTAGCTAACCAACCTCTGAACAGAATATTGCCACTCTGAATGATACGTTCTACATTCCCAAAGTCAAAAACTCATCTGTATTTCAGTGTAGTCATACCCATAGAGTAAGCATTACCAAAGCTTTGGCCTCTGTTAGCATTAAGGGATCAGGCAGCCAAATTAGCACTAGCCCACAGGCGCTTAGCTGAATTGCACTCATACCAAAGTGCAATGGTAAGAAGAACTGTGAAGTATCAGGAGAGACTTTAAATATACCCAGTTTTTCTTAAGCCTTGTTATGGAGAGCTTCATGCTGAAATCTTGCATGCAATTTCCATACTGTGGGAAAATTTCAGATCCTAAAGGATTTCACCCAAACTCTCCATTCTGCCTCCTACTTTGCTCCCAATCCTAAGCATTATTAAACCTACCCTCTCTTGAACATCTCCTTTTCTACTTTTCTTTTTTCTTTTTGAGACAGAGTCTCTCTCTCTCTCTGTTACCTGGGCTAGAGTGCGGTGGCATTATCATAGCTCACTGCAACCTCCAACTCCTGGGCTCAAGTGATCCTCCTGCTTTAACCTCCACACCCAGTTAATTTTTCTATTTTTTATAGAGGCGGGGTCTCACTCTTGCTCAGGCTGGTCTCAAACTCCTGTCCTCAAGCAATCGTCCTGCCTTACACTCTCAGAGTGCTAGGATTACAGGCATGAGCCACCACGCCAGCCATCCTTTTCCACTCTTTTTATCATTGGATATTCTTTGTTAAGCAAATCTTGGAGGATGTTTTTTAAAGCATATTGTAGTAGAGAAGATTCTTTGCACCCTTTTTTGAGGTGTCCTGTAATTTACTCATTTATGCTAGCCTTTCTCTATTGCTAGAACAGTGGATCTCAATCATGACTACAAGCAAGAACCAACGAGAAAACTAAAAATAAAGCGTGATTTGGACATACCAAAAACCAGTTGAATCTCTGAAAAATGAGGCCTTATCATCATCTAAACTCCCTAGGTAACATTGATATTCACCTGTGTTAAGACCCCTGTACTAAAAGTTCAATGCCAGCATCAGAGGAAAAGCAACATAGAACAGCTGACATTTCAAAGTTTGAATGGATGGTTCTCTGTTATCCAATGTTACCATCACAGACAAAACTTTGGACATTTTGAATAGAGTTTCAGAAGGCAAGCTAAGCAGGATATAAGCAAGGGACTCAATGCCAGGGCTCTAATCCTGGAATCTCTCTGTGAGATTACAAACCATATTTTTATCTTTTTGTAGATCCTCACCCCCAAAAGCAATTTGGAGGATGAAACTTCAAAACAGAAATAATCAAAATACTGCAGCAGGAAACCCGATAGGAAACATGCAGCACAAGAAGAAAAATATCAGGCAGCATTCATTAAGCTCCCCAAAGCCCTGAGAAACACTGATGTGAGAACTAGAAAAATACCATCAATTATAATAGTATCATGTCTTCTAACCTGAAAGAAACTGTTGTACTCAATATGATGCTTGCAAGCAGAGTTTCCCATGCTTATTGTAAGGATATATATTTTATCTATAAAAATACGGAAGTGCTTATGAGCAGGAATTTGCCTTATGAAACTTTTTACTTCCAATTCTCACATCTTATATTCAATGATTTACTAATGATGAATAGCATTTCTATTTGGCACAGCTAAAATATAAACCAGCTCCTTCCCTTTACAGATAAATAAATGAATGTTTGACTGTAGTTTTTAAAACAAAGGCTTCTATTGGGTAAATGACTTTTCCTAAGGCCTCATGTTGACAAAAAACTTAGGGATAGAGTAAGCACAGATGAGTAATTACCAACCTCATCTGGACTCGTGATATTTCTGTGCAATCTTGTTTTGTATCTTGACAACTTGCTATAACACTTTCCACAATAATCATATAAAAACTAAGGCCCTCTATTCACATATACAATACCCAAAATTACACCTCTTACCTTATAGCTTCTGTTTATTCATAGATGTTTTAGGTGAGAGTAAAACTGCATTGAATCCTTTTCTGAATTCAGAGCTGACCTATTAAATGATTGTCCCTGCTCTTTGGGCCCAGGTGATTCTGATAATAAACAGGGAGATCATTGTACCAAAAGCTTCATGCTTAACTGGCATGGTCAAGTCCCAATTAAGCTGGATTCTCTTTGTCCAACAGTATCATCACAGGTAACATTCTAGACATGTTGAACAGTATCATGTTGGACCTTGAAGATATTTTTTCAATTTTCATATATTTCATCTCTTATTTTTCATCTTTGTTTTCATTTTTGTTCTAATTTATGGGGTATATTTTAATAGTTTTATTAAAATGTTATATCTCATTTATGAAATTTATAATTTTAGGAGTGCTTTCTTATTTTTGAATCTTTCTCCAAAAAATAATGTTCTTGTATTATGAATGCTATATATTCTCATTCCTCTATCTATCCTTCCTTTTATTAGCTGCAATTTATTGAATATCTACTATATGCTGTATAATATGCCAAGCAAATTACATACATCATCTTGTTTAATTGTTAAAACCAATGCTATGCTTGATAAGAAATATAGAAAAGTATGGAGAATCAGTCTTTTTAAAATGCTTACTAATTCTGATTATGTAAGCATTATTCATTGTTTTGCCAAGTAGATATCATAATTATGTCTTAATTTCTTACATATTTTCTGGTAAATGTCAATGAGACATCAGTTTAACTGGAAAGCCCAAACTCTAAAGAAAGTTGCATGAGACTACTGAGAGAGGAAATACTACTTCAGTATCGATACAATTTTATTATTTGTAATTCTTTTATTAATATATCATATTTTTTTCATATTTCTTTTTTTTTTTTACTTCAATTTTTTTTAATTCAGGATATTATGGGGGTACAAACGTTTGGTTACAGTACTCTCCTTAAAGACAGGTGCAAGTTTTTTATTTTCTTCATAATTCAGCATCCACCTCAGTGCCTAGAAGGTAGTTGCAAAAAGTGCCTATAATTTAACAAACCTTTGCAATGCAAACAATTGCTGTTCACTTTATCTCATATGCAGATACCAACTTTCATGTATTTAAAAATTTTAAAGTAGAACTTACCCGCAGGGTAAGGTATCATTTGTTTCAGGTTTCTTATGCATAAGGAAGAGATATTGATATTATATGTTTTCTAGAATTGTTGTAGAATTAAAAATATATTTACATATAGTACTCAGCATACTGTCTGATACATATAAAACAATTAGTAACTATTCACTGTTATCATTATCATTCTCCCTTTCATTACTTTCATTATGTAAAATATAGGAGCAATGCATTCTCGTTGATTGGACTAGATTAAGACCAAATCCAGAACAACACAAAAGTTTAATTATGTGATAAAATGCATTAAACTGTCATGGTTTTAAGTATTATTCTGCCTCTGAACAATGTAGCACATGCTGGCAGATTTAATTTGAAAATCAATCCAGATCAGTATTTGAAGCTTCTGAATAAATATTTCTTCAAACATTATAATATTTAAGAGTCCAGGTATACTCTCCTATTAGGAAATTCATTTATTACATAAAGCATATTAAGCTTCATTTCTTGAAACAAACCTTTGGGTATTACCTCCAAACTATTTTCTCCATTCCCCATGAGCCTATACCATTTTATTGAGTATTTATTAAAACATCTATCATAATTTGCTGTAAATTTATTTATTTATATTTTTCCCCCTTACTAGATTCAAAGCTTCTTGTAAAAAAGGTCAATAACATACATATCTGTATTCCTCTCAGCAACTAGAACATTTCAGCTGTGGTAACAACTAAAAAAAAAAAAAAAATTGCGGTAGTGAAAGCATGTAACGATTAGAAAATTAAGATTAAATTTATGTAGAACAGTTACACGGAAGCAATATAGGAAAACCTATTTGCCCAAGACCCAACTTGATTCCTCAATCCAGAATTCTTTGAAAGTTGGTATTCCTCAAACTTAACATGTGACTTTTGCATGTGAGGCAAATGATGCTGCCAGATACAACGTTACATACTTTTAACTGAGTCTCCAGTGGTGCTTATAGATTTGTATTAATCAATCTGAAGACACTTTATGTTGCTCTAATGAGCAGCAATATATATTTTTATCATACATTCCACTAAGGTGATAGAACACAACAAAATTAACTAACACATAAGTGGATCACACCCAAAATTTACTTCATGAGTAACGTGATACTCATTTACTTTATGAGTAGTGTGATCTAGTATGATGTACCCAGCTATGAGCTGTAAGTACTTCAATACTTACTAGCATTACCGACTCTTTTCTACAGTCAGATAGTGTTTATTTTATTGCCCTTTAAAGTCAAATACATGCAACAAGAAAAAGCAATACTAGAAAGCATGAAGATAAGTAAACTCAAGTTAAAAAAGAGTTTTTTAAAAAGTATTTGTCTACTTTTTTTTATTCAAATGTATTTAAAAATTTGGAGCCCAAATAAGTTTAATGATGTTTTCTACTAAGTATTTTAGAAAAAAACAAATCTAATTCTCTACAGTCTCATCCAGAAGTTAAATGCAGAAGGAATATTTCCTAACTCATTTTATGAGGTCAACATTGCCCTAATACCAAAATCAGACAAAGATATTAGGAAAAGAAAAATACAAACCAATAAATCTAATAAATATAGATGCAAAAACACTCAACAAAATGTTAGTAAATCTAATGTAACAATGTACAAAAAGAATTATGTATCATGACCAAATGGAATTTATTCCAGGCATGCAAAGCTTGTTCAACATTAGAAAATCAATTAATGTAGTCTATCACATCAACAGGCTAAGGAAGAAAAATCATGTAATTATATAAATAGATGCAAAATAAGCAGTTTAAAAAAATACAACGTGTTCTTGATAAAAACTCTCAGCAAATTAGGAATAGAGGCATATTTTCATAACTTGATAAAGGACATCTACCAAAATCCTACAGCGAACATCACATTAATATTTAATGATGAGAAACTAAAAGTTTTCCTGCTAAGATCAGAAATAAGGCAAGGATGTCCCATCTCAGCACACCTTTTCAATATTATAATGAAAGTCCTAGCTAGGCAATAAAACAAGAGAAAAAAAAAATAGAAGGTATATAGAATGGGAAGGAAAAAATAAAACTGTCTTGTTCAAATGTAACAGTTGTTGATACAGAAAATCCAAAAGAACAAAACATAAAATCCTAGTATTAAAAAAAGGCAATTATAGTGAGAGTACAAGATAGAAGATTAATATATAAAAGTCAATCACTTTCCTATGTACCATCAATGAAAAAATAAAATTTGAAATTAAAGAAAAACACCACTTATATTAGTATCTAAAAATGAAATTCTTAGATATAAATCTAACAAAATATCTATAAAATCTAAATGAGGGAAATCATAAAACTCTAATTAAAGAAATAAAATGACCAAATAAATGGAGAGACATTCCATATTCATAGATAGGAAGACTCAAATTTGTCAAGGTGTGTCAGTTCTTCCCAACTTGATCTACAGATTCAATACAATCTCAAGCAAAATCTCAGCAAGTTATATGAAGAGACAAAGGACCCAAAAAAGTCAGCACAATATTGAAGAACAACAAAGTTGGAGGACTGGTGCTACCTGACTTCCAGGCTTATTATAAAGCTATACTAATCAAGACAGTGTTGTATTGGTGGAAAAAAAAAAAAAATAGACAAATAAATAAACCAAACAGACCTGAGAGCACAGAAATAGACACACATAAATATAATCAACTGATTTTTGATAATAGAGCAAATACAATATAAGGGAGAAAAGATAATTTTTTCAACAAATAGTTCTGGAACAACTGGACATCTACATGCAAAAAGATGGAAACGACGAAGACGACGATGATGACAAAGAAAAATAATCATCTAGACTCAGTCTGTACACCCTTCACAAAAGTTAACTTGAAATGGTTAACAGACCTACATGTAAGATGCAAATTTATAAAGTCTCTAGAAGATAACATAGGAGAAAATGGGTATGACCTTAGGTACAGTAATGGCTTTTTAGATGTAAAACCAAAACACAATCCATGAAAGAAGTTATTGATAATATGGAATTCATTACAATTACAAACTTCTGCTCTGCAAAACACTGTTGAGAAAATGAGAAGATAAGGCATAGGCTTGTAGAAAATATTTGCCAGATACATATAAAGAATTGTTGTTCAAAGTATACAAAGAACACTCAAAACTCCACAAAAAATTGAACAACCTGATTAAAAAATAGGCAAAGGATCCAGACAGACACCTCATCAGAGAAGATATAGAGATGACAAATGAGCATATTAAAAGATGTTCAACATCGTATCTCGTTAGAAAATTGGTAATTAAAACAACAAGACACCACTACACACCTAATGCAAAGGCCAAAATCCAAAATACTATTAGTACAACAAATCCTGGGAAGGATGTGGAGCAACAGAAACTCTCATTCATTACTGGTGGGAACAAAAAATAGTACAGCAACTTTTGAAAATAGTTTCGCAGTTTCTTACAAAACTAAACATAACCTTATATGATCTAGCATTTGAGCTCCTTGATATTTATATAAAATGAGTGAAAAATGTATATCCACACAAAAACCTGTATAAGAATGTTTATGGCAGCTTTCCTTAGTCATAATTGCCAAAATCTGGAATCGGCCCAAATGCCTTCCAGCAGGTCAGTAGATAAACAAATTATGGGTAAATAAATAAATGAATCCAGACAAAATATTATTCAGGGATAAAATGAGCTATCAAGTCATGAAAAGATGTGGAGGAATCTCAACTATATAATACTCAGTAAAATAAATCAATCTGAAAAGAATATATACTTTAGGATTCCAACTATGTAACATTTCTTGTAAAGGAAAAAGTACGGAGATAGGAAAAAGATCAGTAGTTGCCAGGCATTGGTGGAGGCAAAAATGGACAATAGGCAGAGTTCAAATGATTTTTAGGGCACTGAAATTACTCTGTATGATATTCTAATGGTGGCTACATGTCATGAGACATTTGTCAAAACCCACAGAATGTACAACACCAAGGGTGAACCCTAATGTAAACTATGGACTTAGAGTGATAATGATATGTCAACGTAGGTTCATTGATTGTGACAAATACTGCATCGTGGTATGGGATGTTGATAATGGCAGTGGCTGTGTGTGTGCTGAGGCTGGGGGTACCTGAGAACACTCTTTGCTTTCTGTTCAATTTTGCTATAAACCTAAAACTACTTTTAAAAAATAAAGTGCATTAAAGAAAGGGTAATGGGGCCAGAATAAATTCAAAAAAGTTGGATATACAGTAAAACCAAACCAAAACAAAGCAAAAAGTCTCAAAGAGATGAATATACACAAACACACACACACACACACACACACACACACTAAATTTTGACCTTTAGTCTCCCTCAGGAACAGAGCACTTTAAACAGCCCTAGGGAAGGCAGTCTTTGCTGCCATAAACAACGATTTTATGTATCATTTTGTTAACTTTGAAATATGCCCCTAGACACCTCAGCCCAAGATATGAAATCTATAGGCCTGGGTAAGACCTTCACTTGAGATTTGTTTATAGTATTTCCATATGAGCTTCTGTCACTCTACTAAGGTTCTATCAGCCATAAATTTTCCACTTGGAAATTCCTCTTGATTTCTGAACACAAAACCACTGCAAGCTACGGGCAGTTTGGGATTTCTTTTTCAATTTCCTCAAGACCAAGGAATATGCTGTACCACTTAGACTACAGTCATGTATTAGCAATCTACAGTTCCTGCCTTTGACGGCTGACAGCTCAGTGAGGGAAAATAGTATTTTGAAAGCTGTGGGAATTCAATCATCAGCTACGCTCTCAGGGGCTCTCTTCCAAGGTATTGGGCCTGATTAAAGGAAGTGTGACTTTTGGAAGTGTGCATTGCTACCAAGCAAAAGCACAAAACAAAACAAACAAAAAACACCAAACCACTATCAACAACCAAACAGTATACAGTTATGATCCATCTGTGTTTCATCTCAGCAATCCTACACTTCCTATTTTTTCACATTTATTTTCTTTCATTGTCAGATATGAGTGTGTGTGTGTGTGTGTGTGTGTGTGTGTTGAAGAGTTTTTGTGCTGGGAGTTACCATGCCAAATATAAAATTCATATATAACTGAATCACTCATTCTCCTCTTCTATAGTCACAAGGCACCAAAAATAGGTCAAGAGACCTCTGCTTGCATGAACAGATATGAGGCCAAATTTATTAAGGTCTATTGATAAAGGAAGTAACAGAGTTACAATAGATACAAGAACACAAGTCATGGTCCAGGATCCACAATTTGGATGTTTGGAAGTCAAAAAGAATAACATAAACAATCCAAGGTTTACTTCCTCTCACATACACCTTGAGGAAATAGGGCAGAGCAAAAGGAAGTAAAATGTGTTAAACCTAGGATGCTGCTTGGCCTCAAATCCACAGGCAGATGAAAGCAGGGTTTTCTTTTGTTTATAATGATGTGAGAATAACTAGAGCTCACACACAAGAAACAGGAGTCAAACTCACATTTTAAAATCAGGGGTGTGTTAGAGCTCCCCAACCAGTAAAAGTGCAGATTCTACTCTCTGAAAAACTCCTGCCACCACCCAGGAGCATTCCTGTCTTGAGTAGCAGTGAAAGCCCTGTGTAAGTAACCTCTAGTAAATTCATCTAACTTGCTGAGCTGACCTGAGTCATTCTTTGGTCTCTTGGCACCATCTCAGTTTGGAGGGCAGTTTTTCTATACCATCCCAGGCTTTTCCCAAAACAGGAGTGAAATGTTAAGAAGGTTAAAAATGGGGAGGGGAGGGGAGCTGTCTTTACCCACTTGTGAGTAACAGAATGGTACTAAATAATTTTAGGCTTCTTAGAAATATGTATAATAAGGTACACGTATTACAAATTTAGGGGTAATCAAGGAAAGTATTAAATATATTCTTTAAAATTTATAAACCAGAAATGGAGAAAAATGAATTTTAAAAGAGTATGGGATAAAACAAATTTTAACCAAACAATGCAGAAATAGAAAAAAAGATACAAGTGTCTAAATATATTAACTGCAATGAATGCTAACAGAATAAGTTTTTTTTACAATATAGTCTTAGATTGGATTTTTAAAATCCTGGCTGTATGTTGCTTGTAAGAGTTACTTCTTAAATAAAAATTCACAGGATCCTTAAAAGTAAAGTAGGCATGTCAATTGTTTATTTTTTCAAAGAATCAACTTTTGGTTTTATTAATCTCCCTTATGGCTTGATTGTTGTCCTTTTCATTTAATTCTGATTTAATCTTAATAATTTCTCTCCTTCTGCTGGGTTTGGGGTCCGTCTGTTCTTCCTTGACAAACCCACAGCCAACATCATACTGAATAGGGAAAAACTGAAAGCATTCCCACTTCGAACTGGAACCAGACAAGGCTGCCCACTGTCCCCATTACTTTTCAACATAGTATTGGAAATCCTTGCGAGAGCTATCAGGCAAGAGAGCAGAATCAAGGGAGTCCAAATAGGGAAGGAAGAGATCAAACTGTCACTCTTTGCTGATGATATGATATTATATCTAGAAAACCCCAAGGATTCAACCAAGAGACTCCTGGAATTGATCAATGAATTCAATAAAGTCTCAAGATACAAAATCAATACACACACATCAAAGGCATTCATATACGCCAATAACAGTCAAACGGAGAACCAAATTAAGGACTCAATACCCTTCAAAATAGCAACAAAGAAAATAAAATACCTAGGAATATATTTAGCTAAGGAGGTAAAGGACCTCTATAGGGAGAACTATGAAACACTGAGGAAGGAAATCGCAGAGCATGTAAATAGGTGGAAAACCATACCATGTTCATTGATCGGTAGAATCAACATTGTTAAAATGTCTATACCGCCCAAAGTGATCCACACATTCAATGCAATCCCTATTAAATTACCAACATCATTTTTCACAGATATAGAAAAAATAATTTTACGCTTTGTATGGAACCAGAGAAGACCCCATTTAGCAAAAGCAATTTTAAGTAACAAAAACAAAATGAGAGGTATTAATTTGCCAGACTTCAAAGTATACTACAAGGTTGTGATTATAAAAACTGCTTGGTATTGGCACAAGTGCAGGGACACAGACCAGTGGAACAGAACAGAAAATCCAAATATAAAACCATCCTCATATAGCCATCTAATCTTTGACAAAGCAGACAAAAACATACTCTGGGGAAAAGATTCCTTATTCAATAAATGGTGCTGGGAAAACTGGATAGCACATGTAGAAGACTAAAACAGGACACACAGCTATCATCTCTCACAAAAATCAAATCACGCTGGATAACAGACTTAAACCTTAGGTCGGAAACTATTAGAATTCTAGAAGAAAACGTAGGAAAGACTCTTACAGACATTGGTCTAGGCAAAGAATTTACGAACAAGACCCCTAAGGCAATCACAGCAACAGCAAAAATAAATAAATGGGACCTGATCAAATTAAAAAGCTTCTGCACAGCCAAAGAAACAGTCACGAGAGTAAACAGACAACCTACAGAATGGGAAAAAATTTTCACATACTACACATCAGATAAAGCACTGATAACAAGAATCTATTTAGAACTCAGGAAAATCAGCAAGAAAAAAAATCGAACAGCCCTATCAAAAAGTGGGCAAAGGACATGAACAGAAACTTTTTGAAAGAAGACAGACTAATCGCTGACAAACATGAAAAAATGCTCAGCATCTTTAATCATCAGGGAAATGCAAATCAAAACCACCATGAGATATCACTTAACTCCAGTGAGAATGGCCTTTATCAAAAAGTCCCAGAACAATACATGTTGGCGTGGATGCGGAGAGATAGGAACACTCATACACTGCTGGTGGGACTGTAAACTAGTGCAACCCCTGTGGAAAGCAATGTGGAGATACCTTAAACAGATTCAAGTAGACCTACCATTCGATCCAGCAATCCCATTATTGGGCATCTACCCAGAAGAACAAAAGTCATCCTATAAAAAAAGACACCTGCACCCGAATGTTTATAGCAGCACAATTCACAATCGCAAAGATGTGGAAACAACCCAAATGCCCATCAATTCATGAATGGATTAGCAAAATGTGGTATATGTATACCATGGAATATTACTCAGCTATTAGAAATAATGGTGATATGGCATCTCTTTGGTTCTCCTGGAGAGAGCTGGAACCCATTCTATTAAGTGAAGTATCCCAAGAATGGAAAAACAAGCACCACATGTACTCACCAGCAAACTGGTTTCCCTGAGTGCACATTTGGGAATAACACCAACTGAGTATCGGACAGAGGTGGGGGCTGGGGGGAAGGGATGGGTGTATACCTACTCGATGATTGCGATGTGCACTGCCTGGGGAATGGACATGCTTGAAGTTCTGACTGGGGGGGATGGGTGTGGGGGGAGGGGATGGGTGCATACCTACATGATGAGTGTGATGTGCACTGTCTAGGGAATGGACACACTTGAAGCTCAGACTCGGGGGGATGGGGAGGCATGGGCAATATATATAACCTGAACTTTTGTACCCCCATAATGAGCTGAAATAAAAAACAAAAAAAAAAAAGGCAGGAAATGGTCAAGTATACCTGGAGGATACAATTTTTGCTTTTAGACATGCTGAGAATTTTTGACATTTGAAAAAATGTTAGAGGCAAAATAAACTGCGTAAGTATACTAAAAAACAAACAAACAAAAGAAAAGAAAAGTAGGAAGTTTGGGCAAGACAGCAAATGTAAACAAATGCCATTCTTAGGGAACTCCTTTTGTGCAAGTATAGAAAATCAGAAAAAGTAGAATTTTAAGGAAAAAGCTTCAGCAGTTACAACGAGTGATATTGCAATTAAGAATAATTCAACAAATGTAAATTAAAACAGTTATTGCACTAACAGTCTAGCTTAGGCACCTAGCCACCATGAGACAGGCTTCACCTGGAAGCACAGCTCAAATACCTTCCTTCAGGACTTTGTTGTCAGGGGACCACTGGTGGTATTCTCCTCATTATGATCCTTCTCATACTACTTTACATGCCTCAAAACCTGCAATCCGCATTGTTCTGAAAATACAGATTCCTCCATGTCTAACCTTTCCATTATAAATAAACAGCTCAGCACAAAAGGTTAACCGACTCATGGTCCTAAAACACTAGATGGCTAAAATTCAATCTTTCGTTATAAGGTTTGTCTCAGTCAGAGAAGGTTCCATAAAAGAACACAGAAATAATTTGCTGGAAAAGGAAAAGAGAAAGTGATTCTTTCGATACTTCTTTTTATGATGATAATTCTTGACAGAATAGCCATTTTATCAGCAAATGTATTCCTAAAGGGAAGAAGGATATTGAATCTCTCTACATTTCTTTTCATTGTTCACAGAATCCTCTCACATGGAATGAAATTTGAATTAGAAAATAATAAACTGCAAAGAAGATATCACACCAGAGCCATTTAATTTCATTTTGATAACACTATTTTTTTTTTTTTTTTTAGTCTAAAACTCCAAAATGAAGGCAAAATATAGCATCATTGCCAGGAACAGTAAACATGTTTCCCCCTTTATGCTATTGCATTAAAATGTGATTTTTGGTCACATTTTAGTAAATATAACTTACATTTTCAAACATTAACTTCAAGGAGCATTTACAGACCAGCTATTCTTGGGGATAAATACTGCAGAGATACAGTTGAAGAACACACTAACATTTCATTCTTGATATCCCAGTTGTTATAACACCTACAACTCCACATTTCACAACAGAGAAATTATAAATGCCATAATGTGACCCAAGCAGATCTGTCTTCAATTATTGGCATTGACAGGCCTCCTCATAAACACAAATGCCCCCCAACAAATCACTCCTAGGTTTTAGGATCCATTGTGGTCTTTCATTTGCATTTGATTTTTACTTCCTCTATCAATCTCCATACTGTTCTCATTCCCACTGATGATGCTATACAGGTGTTCATTTTCTCTGCCTCGACTCTAACAACAGCTTCTCAGCTGGTCTTCTTTCCTCTACTCTCTCTCTGCCCCAGTGATCTCTTGGCATTGTCAAGAGAGCAGTATTTCTAACATGAATTACTGCTTTAAAATGTAATTAGATGCATAAAATAAGATGTGCAATAAACAGAATAAAGTTGAAGCTCCTTAGCATGGTATGAAAAGACTTCAATGGTCAAACTTTTCGATATGCCCAGTTTCTTCTCCTGCCCCTCCCCTAAATGTATGCCTTCTCCATACCAATTTACTAACTTTTCTCTGAACCTATCAGTGGCTTTTACTTTTCTCTGTCTTTGAGTACTGTTTCCAAAGCTGAGGGAGGATCCTTTAATCATTTTAAAGCTACTATAATCCCATGAAGGAAACTTCTTGTGAATGGTCTTTGCCTTTAAATGAAATTAAGCACCTTCTACTTTGTCATTCTATGGAATATTCTATGGAATATTCCTGTTTTGTAACACTTATTCCCTTATTAAATTTAGATTTTTGAGTGAATTCCTTGTTCCAAAATATGGAGATTAAATTGCTTAGGTTTCTCCTCCTTCCTTAATTTGGTGCTAGTCACGAATATTTGGCAGGTGGTGGAATAAATTCAGGAGGGAGGAAGAGAATTTAGAGGTTTGGAACCAACGTGGGCTTCTTCCTAGATCTGCATACCAGAGTATATATTGAATGTGACATTAGATAAATGAGCTTTGAATTTAACCTCTGTCAGTTACAAATCTTGTGACCCAAGATCAATTTCCTCATCCTCTTTGAGCCTTATTTTTCACAATTCCAACAGAAATTTAGCAATAGTCCATTTCATAGTTTACTATATTCAATAGATAGTTATAATTATATATACACATATGTAATTATTATTGTTATTTAATGCTGTTTTGGCTCAGTTTGAGGCCTTGGCTAGAAGCTGGTCATTTCCTCTCCTTGATCAACTGATTAAATCTACATCTCCATCACTTCCTTTGTTGGATTCTGGCACCCCTGGGGCCACTATGCAGGAATCCTAATCTCCCTGGGGCCAGATCCCAGAGGATTAGGGACAGTCCATAGGGCCTGGAGCTTGTGATATTATTCAAATTATCCATTTGACAGGGAGCTCAGGAAATTTAGCTAACCTCATACCACCACTTGTTGTACATGAGATGCCTCCTACAATGGCAGGTGCTATTACCCTAAAGCCTGGGTGCCATCACCTGGGTGGCCCATGGTGGCAGCCTCGTCTTGTTTGTAGCTGAAAGTAACAAAGGTCCTGCCTTTCAAGTGTTCCAGTGTTAGTTTGTTATGTTCCATCATCAAAGACATCTTTAAACTTTATAAAATAATAACACATGTTAAAAACCATGCACAAAGTTGATCTCTTTCTTTCCAAGTGGAAGAAAAATGGTGCTGACCAGTATGCATGTTTTCTTCTGTGAATTCAATAGCAAGTTCAATTGAGATGTAACCTAGAAAATCTGTAGAATTTTTTAAACCCTCTTACATACCCTTGAAATCTTTGCCACTAGACGAGCAGACCATAGAAATGCCTACCTCATCATCTAGATCTTCTCAACAGGTACCTCTTCAGCACTGTTCAAGTAGTTTAAGAAATAATAGAAACGCCAGTCACAAAAACTGACAAGGTACATTTATGACTTGAGACGATGGATGACATTCTAATTCTCACATTTATTCTGTTCCGTATTTCATACTAAAACATGTATATGTTATATTAGAAAGACATTAGAAGATCAGAGCAAAACCACTGCCATAATAGTTATCCTAAAAATATACTCTCAACCATTATTTTCTCACTGGGAAAACAGTCCTTACCTTGTAAATATTTATGATAGAATATTTACCGTAAAATGTCACTCAGAATACAACACAGATGGAAATTTACCTTTATTTACTCTGTGATGTTAATTTTCTTTAGAATACAAGATTTAAGAGCAAACTTGTAAACATGCTTATTAGCATCACCAGTGGCCATTTAAATTTATTTATATTGGGCTTTTTTCCCCAACACTCCAAGATAGTTTTAACAGTAAGTATGAACTATTAATTGAGCACTTATAAATATCAGATACTGTGTTAATTTAGGATCTACTGACTCCAGAACTTAGACTGTTATTTATTATAATATAGTCCCTCAGTATGTTTTATTATCTCTAATGACTTTCTCCCATATCTGATATTTATTCCCAGTCCTCACTCTTTGAAATTAGTAGCAAATAACTCTGTAGAAAATGATCCTTTGCCATCCCCCTTGGAATTAACTCTACCTCCAAGTCACTGCATTTTTCTGTGTTCTATATATTTTTCTATTTCCTTCATCTAAATAATTACTCTTTCTTTTTTCCCCCACTTTCTTCTTTTCCTTCTATATAAGGACTCCCTGCAAAGCTAAGTTCTTGAGTTTGTATTCCAGTGTCTACTCTCTCTTTCTTGATGAATCCTTATGTAAGGCTTCAGCTCCATGATGATCACCATTTTCTGAATGAACAGTCTTATTTTATAATCCCATTATTAGTATCACATTCAACAATAGTGAGTTGAATACCCCTCTTGGATCCATGAAATCTCCTGAATGCAGTTAGAGTTATATTTTTAGAAGACAGCTCTTATCTTATACTCCCTTGATTTATACTTTTTTTATACCTATGTGCCCCAAAATCCATTGTATGGAGAAAATGTAAGCCTTTTCATGGACTGATTGGAGCCTAACATGCTCATGCTATCTCCAAATACCTCCACATAATCCAGGCATGGACTTATGCATTTCTTGCCTATTTCTTCTTATAAGAAAATCCTTAAATGTTTCTTTATCTGTGAGGACTTCCTTGCCCTAAAACATTTGATTAAATACTTTTACTTAAGAACACAATTATGTCTAATATTTGCCTGTATTTTAGCATATATCACATTATATTTCAGTTAATATTTGTGTATGTCTTTCCTTCTACGGAAGGATATTTCTGAGAGTAGAGGTCGTAACTTTTGCAAATATTTACTCCCTCCCCCATCTAGCAGATATCTTTTGGTTCATAATAGGTACTAGATGAATTTTTACTGAATGAAAACTGAAAGTAGTATATTGATGACATTGAGGTTGAGAAAAATGAAATAAATTGTTCCTGAGAATTGATTACCTGCATTCAAGTCAATGCCTTTGATCCTGAAACTCTTAATTATTAATTGAGAACAACTCATGTGATAGTTTCAAGACAGTTGTCTCTTTTCCTGTCTGACAGGTAACTGGGTTTTCACAGTATGGGGATGGTAGGTGAATTATTCCTTTCACCGAGACCCTGAAATTTTTCTGACAGAGCAGAATCAAACTATAGCTAAAATGTAGTTACACAGCTCTTTAAAAACCATTACTGAAATTACCATTAAGATTCAACTATAGTACATGATCTTTTAAAGAGTGACAAAAACTGTATTTCTCAGTTACATAACTAGGGCTTATCACACTGAGAAACAATTGAAACCATTCAAATTCTTTCCCCATCACTTCTGGGTAGAAGAATTATTTTCACATCAGCTGTTTTATATTGGCTGCATGTACAGAATCAACACATTGAAGACCAAGTTTAATTTGTTCATCCTCAGGAGGAGTATAAAGGCTACATATTGAGATTGAATTCAAAACTATACTCCAATCAAAGATAGTTTGGCTTTATCTTTTATGCATAAGTACAACACCATGATATATATTCAGCAAAGACATATTACTGTTTCTGTCATATGCAGGAATATAAAACACAGAAAATAGTTATCCCAGCAATGGTATCTTTCAGTTCTCTCTGTAAGGTAGCATATGTATGGATTCATGGACGGATTGCAAGTTAAAAATCTTACATTCTGTCGGTGTCAAATGCTTCTAATACCAAACACATCAAGGCTTGTCATATCACTATAAAATTATTGGTAAGAGCCTCTATTACTTTTCTATTGAAACTGCAACAAATTAACACAAACGTAGTGGGTTAAAACCACATCCATTCATTATTTTGTATTTTCATGTGTTACAAGTCCAAACATAGTTGGATCTTCTGTACAAGGTTTTGCATGTCTAAATCAAGTTACTGGCTGGGCTGGCCCCTTATCTGGAGGCTGTAAGGAAGATTCTGTTTCCATATTTACTCAGGTTATTTGAAGAATTTAGTTCCCTGCAATTATAGGACTGAGGCTCCTTTCATTTTCAAGCAAACAATATAGCATGTTGAAACCCCATTCTTCAAATCTCTGACTTCTCTTCTGCTATCAGCTAAAGAAAAAATGTTTTAAGGGTTCATGTGACTATATTAAGCCCTCTTGGATAATCCAAGATAATCTTTCAATTTTAAAGTCAGGTAGTTAGTAATCTTAATTATATCTGCAAAGTTACATTCACAGGAATAACACCAGGAGGTCAAGATTACGGGTGCCAAAATTCTTCTTACCACAGGCTCTTAACTTGGATATAGGAAATCATATTGAGCATAAAATTGCCCCAGTAGCCAGTTGGTATCAACATTCAGGCTAAATGAAGCTTAAATGTACTGTGATCGCTTCTTGGCCCATTTCTTCACTCTCTAACCTCCAGCAAGACAGTTCTAATCCCATAAAGAATGCAAATGGGTATATTTGCTCTGATATTAAAAAAAAAAAAAAAATCAATCAATGTGTAGTTGTTAAAAATATTATACATAGCCTCTGTTGAATCATTGGGTTTTAGAAGTAATTATTCTCATTTGCTAATAATTTCATGCAATATTTTTAATGTAAATTAATTTTTCAAAGTCTTGCCTTTATGCTGTTAGAAAAACAGTGAGAACTCTGAAATTCTCTCTATTCATGTACATTTAAACTTATACATGTAATCTGTAAGAACAGTGTGTTAACTCAGATGGTTAAACATATATAAGTATATGCCCAACACTCTTTAAAGTTAATGAGTATATCTGACATAACAACATTTTCAATACTTCTTCCTGTACTAATTAAAATAAGAAATTTTAGATTCAGAGAATGGAAAACTTTGGACTTAAGGACTACAGCTGAAATCTGTCTCCTTTTAAGACTCCACTTTGTTTCCACTTCAGAGGTTTAGAAAGTCTACTGGATTTCTTCATTAGAAGGTATTTAAAAGGGCTAAATTTATAGAATAAATAAGCAGTAATGGTGAAAGCCATGTTATGATGGCATTTAGGGAGGTTGCCCCCCAAAAATGCCATAGAATTTCTAAGTGACCTTTTACATGAAATTTATCAGCCATACAACAAGATGTAAGGTAATAGTTCAGGAGGAAAGGAAGGACACAGAAACAATTCTTGTGCTGTGTTTTGCTTTGAAGGATAAGGGTCACCTGAGAATGTTTGGAGCTACTGAATATTTCAATAGCAAGAAACAGAATTGCCAGAGTAGAGTCAATAACAGAACAAAATCATAGAAGATAGAGAAGAATAGAACCAAGAAGTTTAAGTGACATTTTCTTTACGAAGAAGAAAGGATATGGTCTCTACAAAAGAAAAACATGAGGCAGTGGGCTTTGCCATTTTGAAGCTATAGAGAATTAATTTGCTAGGTAGAACACTGGATAGACTATTTTATTTAAGTGAAGTTAAGATGTAACAGAATATATGGAAACTGTGTCTTTTGTAGTTGATAGTTACCAACTAATGGTGACAACTCCCACATGTACATAGAAGAAGGTCGATTAGTGTATCAGTTATAAGTTCAGGACTACAGTCAGGCTGAATGTAAATCCTGGCTCTACCATTTAAACTCTTTTGAGATCAATTTCACATACCAATTAGAGCATTTCAGTGTTTTCTTTTTAGTATACTCATACAGTTGTGCAACTACCACCAAAATCTAATTTTAGAACATTTTCAACACCCCAGAAAGAAACCCACTAGCAATCACTATCCTTTCCCCTCTCAACCTCCCTTTCCAGCCCCAGTCCATGGTAATCACTAATCTTTCAATCTTTGTCTATTCGTGACAATTCATTTAATGGCAATCATACAATATGTAGTCTTTTGTAATGCCTTCTTTCATGTAGCATAATGGTTTCAAGTTTTTTGTGCATTGAAGCATGTATTAGTACTTATTTTTATTGTCAGATAATAATCCATTATATGGATATACCACATTCAGTTCATCCATTCACCAGTTGATGAACATTTAGGTCATTTTCAGTATTTGCCTTTTATGAATAATGTTACTATGAACATTTGTTACAAGGTTTGTGTAGACATGTATTTTATTTCCCTTTTGTATAATATTAAGTGTGAATTTCAGGGTCACATAGTAAGTCTGTGTTTTCCAAAGTGATCTACAAGTTATTCTTATGCAAGCTACTTAATGTCTCTAAGATTCTGGATGTAATCTTAAAATGGATGTAATGACTGTACTTATGTCCTAAGGTTTGGGGGAAGATTAGATGGTATAATGCATGTAAAACTTGGCATATAACATGTAGGTGATTAGTTCTCTTTCTAAAACATGGCCTGATTCAACAGCAACAAAAAAGAATACAACAATAACCTGTATTACTTCAGTCCCATAACATTCATCGGTAATTATGTTCAAAAACACAAGCTTAAATTGAACTTCCTTTTTATGTACACTCAACTCTCCTAAATACTTCCTGTGTCCATGACTTATGTGTTTGTGGGTATGAGAAAGAGAGAGAGAAAGAGAGAGAGAGAGAGAGAATGAGATGGAGACTGAAGGCTGCCAGAATGCAGTTTCAGTGTGAAATACATAAAAGTGGCATGGATATGGCCCTTGAAGATCATTTCTAGCCACATCCCTATGGGATCCCTGTAAATATTTTAAGAATTTCTCTTTGGAATTTCTTACTGGTCCAGCTGTCTTTCAATTTTTCACTGGCCATTAGTGCCTCACCAATTCACTCATGTCTTTGTCCTCCCATATAAAACTAACTTTTAACCATTAGAAACCATCCACTAACCTGTCAACCCCTGGTAACCATCCACTTCTGACAATGAGTCTTTGGTCTCAGTTTTCATCTTGGTAATGACACCTCTTCCCCCTGCTTCATGTATCTCTGAGCACTGGCATCCCTGTAATTAGCTGGTTTTAACAAACAAGCCATAGTCCTGTCTTTACCTTTTCTGACCACTCCTAATGTATGGATGCTGGAAGGAGAATAATGCTGCAGCCTTCACCACAACTAAGAGGAAACAATTTTAAAAACAAAATGCAAGACAGGTCATTTCAAAGACCTAAAAATGATTAAAACTACTAAGTTTTTTGGTAGTTTGTTCATCTTACATTTGCTTATTCTTAAGCATTTCTCACAAGGTGCTCTTGTAGGAGGAGCCTGAGTCATTGCAGAGCTAACATATTGCCCAGACGTTATTATATTTTGACTGTTGGCATTTCCTGGATTATGTTGCTTCTTTATTTCAGTCCTTCAGGGTCCTAATATCATTTCAGAATTATATTCAAGCTCCTTAACCTATTGCAGAAAGGCCTTTATGATCTTACTTCTGCTTACCTCTCCTAATTCCTAGTCCATATGCCACACTTCAACTACTAACATGAAGAACTTCTATCCAGTTCCCCCGAGTACTATGCCATATTCTCCTTCTCTCCCAGTTTTAGCACATACTGTGACCACTCCCAAGAATACCCTTTCTGGGATATAAACATCATTTTGACAGGGACACCCTGAGTTAGAGAATATAAACTCTTGCAGCACACAGTCTATTATTCTAGATTCATACTGGGGGACGGCATTAGCGATAAGGACATACCAAGTTCAACAATAGTTATGACTATGTAGTACAGGCTATGGCAACGGATCCTTATTACCACTCTCATTATTCTTTAACTTGACCTGTTTAATCTCTCAATTGTTCTCCTTTTCTCCAGTGACTTGCTCAACTACCCTCTTCCATCCTTCCTGCCCTCCATATTACTTCCTCCTTCCTATATATAGGCATCAAGTAATTGCTGCCCCACTTAGAATCTTTCCATCAGCTCCCATTTAAACACCAAGTCCTAAGTGTGGTCATCCCACTCTTGGTGATCTAGCTCCTATGTCAATTTGCAGCCTCATTTTTTACCATGCCCATGTGTACACTGAATTTTAGTCCAGCCTGTTCTCTCATGACTCCATGCCTTTGCATATTCTTCATTAAATTCTCTCACATAATGCTCTAAGGTCTATAGATTAGTAGTAAATAAAACAAAATCTTGTTTTCTTGGTATCTGAATTATTTACCTTCTTTGGTAAGGTAATCTGAATCAGGTACAAGGTCTTGCCATCTGCTCACATTGTTTTGTTTTCTTACAGCACTTACCACTTTCTCTGTGTACCGCTTTTCTTCTCCTCTAGATGGGAGCTCCCTGAACGTGGGGTTTTTATGTTCTTTGTATCTGTATCTTCAGAACTCAATATCGAATCTAGGCCACAATAAGAGCTCAATAAATGTTTGCCAAGAGACAAGGAATTGGGACTGAGGATCCCAGGATTTCCAGCATCAATACTTATTCAATTGAACTGGGGCCTAATGATCGACTAGATGTGCTAAGTAGGTATCCAAGTCACATGGAATATGTGGAATGAGCTTAACGAGGTCCTGTGGGTCTCAGTAAAGGGAGTCATGCAGTGTAATAGTAAGTGCCTCTAATTCAGATACATGCAATGCTCATTCCATTTCCTCACTGTCACTTCACTTTCTTGAGTGTATTTCCTCACAAAATAGAGTGTTTCGGATTAGATGATCTCTTGGGTCTTTTTCACCTTTAACACACTATTGATAAAATAAATTAGAAAAAGAAGTGTTATATTGTTTCAAAACTGTAAATGCAACTGACGTATGTGGAAAAAGGAGGCATATGTTTGGGACATTTGTAGAAACACTGAAACAATCCGTTCATTTTCTATTTAAGTTTGACAGAGATGTTCAAAAACATCTCTTTAACATTTGGCATTAACTGACCATTATGGAACTTAAATCATGAATTCTGTGACTCTAGAGATCAAAGCTACTTTCTTTAATTGGAAGTTGTACTTGTTCAGGACCAAGCTACAACAACCTTATTTGAAAATATTGACTTTTCATTATTAATGTAAGTCAGAAAATTTTATTGTTTTCATTAAAAAATAGTTATATGACAAGTACACTTACGCTTGTAAACAAATACCTGTCATTAACCCTTCTCTAAAGCTTTTGTAAACTTTACGACTTGTTTCATTTTAACTATAGATATTTAAAACGCTTGAATCAATTACTTAAAACTAACAAGTGCCACTTCCTCTGGGCAACTATTGAAGTATATTTGAAGAGTCTATGATATAACAAAGAAAGGAACAATCTCTGCCTACTATCTTTCCTATAATTGCCGTTCTGTCTTTCTTATTTAAAGTCAAGTTGCATGACACATTAGGAGCCTCCTGCCATCATTCATCTATAGTGATTAGTCAGAAAGAAAAATAAACTGTCAGATACTAGAGTGAGAAAACTGAATGAGAATAGAGATGCCACTTCATAAAACACTATGTGGCAAAAAAAAAAAAAAATCATCTTCCAAGCCCCTAAAAGCATTGTTCTGTTTACATGTCTCTCTCCACAACAAAACTTTAGCACACTGGTAACATGGGCTTCCTCTTTTATTATTGTTACTTTAACATATGGTAGTGTTCCTGGTATATAGTAGATGCTCAACAAATATGGGTTGATTAAAATAACAGGGAGTCGAAGTTGGCACCAATATTTTAAGCTTCATAGACTGCAAGATCAGTTCTAAGATGAATATAAATGAAACTAACAGAAGGTATGAAGCACTGCTGTTTATTCTCTGTGGAATTTAGATTATACTATACAGGCGGGGAGTAGGGAAGAAAAGAGACTAATATATTTACCTAATGGTATCCATAATGCTATTTGTTGCATGCTGTTCTATATTTTCTTCCTGTGGAATGTGCTTGTTTCCCATTAGTACTTCATGAATTAACCATAACTGCCACCAATGTAATTAAAATATTGATTGCCAAGAGGATGAGAAGATTCAGCATTAATTCATTCAGCAAAAACTTATTGAGTCCTATTATATGTCATTCCTTGCAATAGGTTCAAGGAATATATGTAATAGAAATTAATTATCTTGGCTGTACTAACTTGGGGATAGAATTAAATAGTACAAAATGTCATTTTTTGGCTCCAAATCTACAAGATATATTCTCTTCTATGACTAACTTTGGTTCCAAGCTGTAAGAACTCTCCCAGATAGTTCACAAATGGACCGTGCACGGGAGCATGTGGCTGCCAGATCAGTGTGCCATGACCCCCCGTCAGTGGAGTGCCCAGGAGCCCTGCCATTGCTCAAAGAATCCATAAACTCATGGCTGAATCTACTGAACCAATGTCACGTCTATGCCTATTCCAGGAGTCTCCCTTATAACAGAAACATTATTCGTCTTTCCTGTAACCCGCTAATACATTTCACTTGACTGTAAACATTACATTTTCCCTTCACCAGACTTTATCTTAACAAGGCAAATCTATTTCTCACCTGTGCAATGGTGAATCTGGTTTATAATACACACCATACAGTAGCCTCCCCTGCCATCTGCAGAGTAGTGCCCCCTTATCTGTACTTTTGCTTTCTGTGGCCTGTTACCCGTGGGCAATTATGGTCTGAAAATATTCAGTGGAACATTCCAGCAATAAATAATTCATCAGCCTTAAATTGTGCATCATTCTGATGAGTGTGATGAAATCTCACACTCCATTCCACCTTGGACGTGCTGTGTATCCTTTTGTGCTGCGTATCTATGCTGTATTATGCTACCCATCTGCTAGTTGTGTAGAAAATCAGATCAATTGTCATGGTATGGCGGTGCTTGTTTTCAAGGAACTCTTATTTTACTTAATAATGGCCCCAAATTGCAAGAGTATTGATTCTGGAAATATGGATATGCCACAGTGAAACCATAAAGTACTTTCTTTAAGTGAAAGGGTGAAAATTCTTGACTTAATAAAAAAAGGAAAAAAAAATGTATGCTGGTTGCTAAGATATATCGTAAGAACAAATCTTCTATCAGTGAAATTGTGAAGAAAGCAAAAGAAACCTGTGCATAGTGTACATAGAGGATGGTACTATCTGTGGTTTCAGGTATCCATCAGGAGGCTTGGAATGTGTCCCCTGAGGATAAGGGGGGGAGACTACTGTAGTTAACATTATTGAGAACATACCATGTGACAGGCACTATGGTAATCTTTTCAATTGCCCAATGAGTTGGGCGTTGTTATTAACTTTCATTTATACACAGGAGTTTAAGTCCCTTTCCCAATATCAAATAGTCTGACTCCAGGGCCTATATTCTTAAACATGCTCTACACCTAGGAATTAGTTGTCAGCCACAAAATGCTCAGTCATTATTCTATATCATCAAACAGCTTGGTACTTCTGCTAGGAGTATCAAGGTGACCTTAGCACTTTTGCCCTCCAGAAATATCCAGAAATGGCCTAATGGGTTGAATATGCTCCACAGGGCCACATGCAGGAAACACTCTTGTAACACCACTGACACGTAGACACAGTCCAATGCCTGAAGAGTAGGAAGTGATACAATGAAGTGCAAAATACCATTGAAAGCCAAGGAACTGAGGCCTGGTTTTAGGATGAAACCATTATCCAATTCAGATAAGGGATGGGTGGATTGTTGTAAGGGTAGAGATGTTGGGGGTGAGAGTACTACCTGTAGATAAAGCTGAAAAATTAAGACAAGATTGCAGCATTTTGAATACCATGTTAGCCATTCAGCTTTACAGTATTACAATGAAAATGTATTTAAAGTGTTTATGTGATTGGATTTGTGATTTTGAAAGGATTGAGGAAGACTCCCCTAGTGGTAAAGTGAAGGATGGAGAAAATCAGGTTGCCCAATGCAGCAGCTACTGTAATTGTTCAAGGAAGAGATGGTGAGAGCTGATCTAGTGCAGTGACAGTGGAAAGTGAGAGAAGCAAAAGAATTAGGCAGACATTCCTGGAGTAGATCTACTGAATGCCATGGATGAAGGAAAAGAAACTATCAAAGATGTTTGCAAATCCTTGTAATGATTCCTTACAATAAATTCCTTATAATGACTGTAAGCCCTACACAATCTGGCCCCAGTCACCTCTCTGACCTCACCTGCTATTTTTACCCTTGCTCACTCCCTCCAGCTTCACTGACCTCCTTATTCTTCCTGGAACATATCAGAAGAGCTCCTATTTGAGGGCATTTGTACTTACTGTTCATTTTCCCTGAAGCGATCCGTTTCAGATCCTTAAATCTTTCAGGTCTCACTGTCCGAGTGAGGCCCACACTGATCACATACCTCTAATTGCACAGACACAAACATGCACACTACACACACACACACACACACACACACACACACTCCCAATTGGACACTGTCTATCCACTTGCCTGCATCATTCTTTTCTTGATTCTGAACACCACTTGACATGCTATACATTTTAGTTACTCTGTTTTCTATTTTTCTTTTCTCCTACTCTAATGCAAGCTTAACAAAGATAAGATTTCTGTCTATTTTGCTCACTGCTGCAAGTCTGATGTCTTTGAGAGTGTCTTTAGATACTAATTTAGTTTAAAAAATTAATTTCTAGATCAGCCGAGTTAGTGAACGGTGGCCCCGTTTTAAAATAATGCCATTTTCTCACATTTCAGGAGACTTCTGACTTTTATTTTGGATGCCCAAATATCATATCTGCAACCTAAAAGTACATGTAATCACTCACACACCCATACACAGGCTCACATGCACATGTGCGTACATTCACACACACAAATACACATTCACACACGCAAAGCATTCTTTCTTCTTGAGGTCATCTCTTAGGACTGAATATGGATTTTGGGCTATAGCATCGGAATAGCTTCACTGACTATATGGTATTTTTACATTTTATTAAGGACCGGCCTTAATGCCAAACCTAAGCAGATGCTTTGCTCTGTCAATTTTTTTACAACTCAGTTGCAGAGATCTACAGTTTTGTTTGCTAGAGCTAGAAGATAATTTTTTCAAAGATGGCATTCAATTCCACTTATTTACCTGTCAACAACTATAGCTCTGAACTGTTAGCCAAAAGCATTTTACACACAGAACCAGGAAACTATGCAGGAGACAATGACAGAGTTTAACCAGACTCTGAAAGATACACATTTTGATTCACACTTGTACCAAGAGAGCAGTCATATCTGTATGACTTAAGGTTCTCTAAACATAGCTGCTATACGTTTTTATGATAGACCCCCTAGAGTGTGCCAGTTTTCAGTAGCAGGGAGAAATCAAGGGGGGGTGCTCTTTCTAAAGAACTGAGGGAGAGGGATGCTGCAGGGAATGGTCTGGGCAGAAATGCCTCAGGTTTTGTGCGAATGAAAATTACTTGTTGCAAAGAAGCAGTTCCTAGGGTTTACATAGTCTGAGGTTCAGAACAAAAGAGAAAATTATTTTCTTTCTTGAGCTCTTCCCAAAGCAATATGCACATTTTATAATCCACTGTAAAGCAATACAAAGAGATCATCAATTCTCTAAGAATTCACATACACATTGGTCTGGATTAAAAAGAAAAAAGTTGGTTTCCATAAATGGCAGATTTTAGTGTTGTATTATCCTTATGGCTAAACATAAAACAAATCAGGAAGAGTTTTTGCTAAAATCTCAAGGATAAAAATGAACACTGGCTGGCTAATGAAGCAAATATCTGACAAGAAATTACTAATAGTTTTAAATGTATATCCACAATATAAGCTCAAGAGGACCAGGTTTATTTATCCTATAAATAGAGCAGCTTAAAATGTTGAGAAGCATCATTTATTTAGATTATAATGTGATAGTTTTCAAAGTTTATTTATTTTTGGGGGGGGAGTGATTATAGAAGAAAACTTGAAATAATTTGCTAATGATGTTTCAGATTCTAACAATAATCCAAATCATCTTAAACTTTTAAGTGAATAGTTAATTTAAACAAATTGTATCAACGAGCTAATCAATGTACTTAATCATTTTAACTTTCCATGAAAACCAAATAAAAATCATATCTGAATGATTTACTTCTACATTATCTGATTGTATCCATCTGATGTACTACATATCCAAGTATAAGAGGCAGATGTCTTGTCTGAAAGGGAGAAGAATTGTTCTTTCATGAATGTCCTCCAAGAATAATAAAACCATCAGTTTTTATATATGCATTTATGTGCATATATATATGCTTCAAAAGCTAAAGAATCATCTCCTCATCCTTTTTTGTTTGTTTGTTTTTGTTTTTTTGAGACAACAATCTAACTGTTGCCCAGGCTAGAGTACCGTGGCGTTAGCCTAGCCCACAGCAACCTCAAACTCCTGGGTTCAAGCCATTCTCCTGCCTCAGCCTCCGGAGTAGCTGGGACTACAGGCTCAGCATGCCACTATGCCCTGCTAATTTTTTCTATTTTTAATAGAGATGGGGGTCTTGCTTAGGCTATTCTCAAACTCCTGACCTTAAGTGATCTTCCCACCTAGGCCTCCCAGAGTGCTAGGATTACAGGCATGAGCCACCATGCCCGGCCCATTCATTCTTAACTTAATGGTAAGAATGGGGGCCACCAGGCATTGGCAAAGCACCAGAAGGTCCTGACGGCACTTGAAAACGATTATTGGGAGTAGGATAGAGTCTTGGTGTGGGATACCATCCTGCAGGGGCAGGATATGGTATAGTGGTCCCCAGGCTCCTTTTGGACCAATACCCCATGGAACAGGGGTGCTGGCTGTGGTGGTTGGGGAGGTGGAAAAGCAGGATATGGCCCTGAAGATGAATATAAAATATTACGTGCAGGATATTACCTTCCCATTCCTGGTGCTCAAAGTACAGAAAACATAGATCCCCCAAACCCTAAAGAACCAGCTATAGATGGATCTGTGAGTGTACCATATGGTCTCGGTAGCTCTGGAAAGGGCATATTTATTGTAGGATATGGCCCAGAACAGTTGGGGCTGGGTAAAGACCGCTAGCTGGAGGGAATGATGACCCAGAAGGAGAAAAAGGTGCTGGGGTTTCCTAGAGATAGTCTAGTGGGAGGCACACGGGATATATTTTTGTTGGTACTGGTCCAAAAGGCACAGTAGAGGGTATTGCTCTTGGTGGAAGTCCAGATGGCATGGTAGGTGGAGCACTTGGGTTATTCCAAGGGTTGGAACCTGGCCAGCCTTGAGGAGATTGGCCAGGTTTTATATTGCTCACAGCAGAGGTTTTGGCAGGGGAGTGTTCAGGTAGCGCATCTGCCAACAAAAATTCATCAGACATTTTCCCAGCAAGATCCAAGCCAGCAGGAGAGTCTAGAAATGACAATGGGTCTGAGGGAACTGGACACTGAAGAGCCAGGCACAGCCCAACTGACAGCAGTGGGGACAAAAGCTCCAGCACTAGCAGCGTGTGGCTCCTCCTGTGCTCGGCCAATTTCTGAGGCAAGCTATAGAACTAAAGGAACTTTAAAAAGGGCCATGGTTGTGTCTATGTGATGGCAAGGCTTTTGGCAGTTAGTGATTGAATCGTAATGGGCATGGAGCTAAAACTCTGCTTGACTGCATGGCAGAGAAAGGTGCCCCCAAGGCATGATGTAAATAATTTAACTTCTTTAGCAGTCTCTTCCGGGAGCATGACATTTTTAGCTTACTAGCGCTTGAATTGTTTTTCTACCACAAAAAGAGAAGGGATATCTGCTAAACTAGAAATAAGACTATCTGGGATGTCATTTGTTTGTATTCTACCACTGGCATGATTTGGGACCTTCGTGTAGGATATATCCATGTGAACAAAATTATCCCCCATCCATCCATGAAATCAAGCCAATTTGCTGAAAATAAATTTACCAAACCAAATTACTGAAATTCAGTTTGCCACATAGTAACTCTGCCAAAAACCAATCTTACTGTTGAATACTTGGCTAAATGACCAATTTAACAAATTTGTGAAATTTGGTAATTACGATTTTAACAATTTAGAATAATTTAAGAGCTTTATAATAGGAATATGTTAAGAGCTTAACAAGAACATGTAACTTATTTCTTACTCATGAAATATATTATAAACATTATAATTAAAATATTAAAATTCTAAATATATGTATATATTACTTTCAAGTTGTAAATTGTATGTTCTGTAACCAAGGTTTCATTTATTTCATATGGGAGTTTTTCAGGTTCATATAATTAAAAAAATAAAAGTTTATTTTTTTTAGGCTTTAAAGTTTCAGGATTCATTTGGCAATTTCAGCATTTTAAATTTCATTTGTTATATCCACAAATTAGTTGCCTCAATTTTTTACGTGATACAGTTGCTCCTGTCACTTCCTAGGTTATTTCTATTATAGTTATTCCTTCAGGAGATCCATCTCTTGCTTCTCCGTTTGGACACTTTTACCTTTTGGTATTGAATATTTCTCCTAACAGCTAACAGGTCAATGTTTCCAACCGCTTCTTGTTAGAAATCAAACTTTCAGCATTTCACAAATGATGTTGCTTTTCAGCTACTTTTGATTTCTTTTGGAGGGTCTTTGATGTTATTTTTAACTTTCCAAATTTATTTATTATGTCAGCTGTATTGTGTTATTCTCAGCAATTGACTGTAACCTTAATTAGGTTACATTTAAATTTAAAATTGTTATTAGAAAGTATATAATTTTTTATATATATATATATATATGGATGGATGTTCATGTGTGAGTCTCTCTCTCTCTCTCTCTCTCTCTCTCTATATATATATATATATATATATATATATATATAAAATTCTATGCCAGAAGTGACCAAAAGTGTATATTCTTGTTAAAGCTATTACCCAACGCATCAAATGTATTGGGAACATTTTTGATAACATATATTTGGTGAATTTGACAATTAATCAACTGGAAAATTGGTCACTTAAAAAATGGCATTCAGCAATTCACTTTGTCTGAACTGACCACTTATCAAATTGATTAATCTCCAAACTTCAGTTATATGAATGGTTATGGTGATAGCATCCCATATCAAAACCTGTCCATGATCCTTAACACAGAACGTTTACTGTGACTAGATACCTCATCCAAGCTGGGCAAATAGTGTCTTTCTCAGAATTCTGGTTACTGGGGCCATATAAAGAAGCCAATCTCTCATCTGGGCTCTATGATGGCTTAGCTATTGATGGAAGCCCAGAGGGCTAAAGAAGACACATGGACACAAGAGACAGAAGAGGCCAATTTGAAGAAAATAAAGAAGATAATCAGTTAGGTCTAAAAGAGCAGAAGTAAGATAAAGTTAAAAACATCCTGAGTATAACAGGGTTTGCTCCCAATTGTTCCTGAGGCATACCTATATATGTATCTCTGAATGCCTTGGATAAGGGAGATGTTCCAGTGTGTAATAATAAATCTCTTTTGGATAAACTGATTAACTTTGGGTTGTGGTCACTTTCAAATCAAACACATGAAACAGACCTTGGGCAAGTCACAAAATAGTAATAATCGCAGCGGTGATGATGACGATACAGTTGTTTTATATTCTTTGGTAATATAAATGCTTTGTAGTACTTTTTCAGCAACTATTGCTTAGCAAGTAATAAACTAAGTGTTGGGAATACAGATATAAAAATAAAGTCTCCAAGATGGACAAGTAAATAATCACATATTGTTTAAATGCTATGACAAAAATATGCAGAGTTCTAATCCAGGCCAGATTAGAAATTGATCCTCCTTACTTTTTTGTAGCAACATCTCTATTAATAAATCAAGATTTCATGTATATAGTATATCAACACTAATAATAGTTTATGACAATAAATTTCTTATTTTTATTAGATTAAAATCCATTGGTAAATAATATTCTTGAATTTCACAATGTGGGTATAACTTAAAAGTTTCACATATGGATAGTGATAAAGTTACATATTCTATATAAGATAAGAAATATCCTTCCTAATATAACTAGATAATTATTCATAATACATGGAATAGCTGGATGCAGTGATATGCACCTATAGTCCCAGGTACTCGAGAGGCTGAGGTGGGAGGATGGCTTGAGCCTAGGAGTTTGATGCTGTGGTGTGCTGTGATGATTGTGCCTGTGAACAGCCAGTGTCCAGTCTGGGCAATAAAGCAAGACCCCATCTCTTAAATAAAGAAATAAGTAATCCATGACATGGCATTGTAGAGCAGCATGGACTTATATTTACAGCATATTCTTTATGAGGTTATTGAATGATGTTCACTATCTATGGAATTCAATTATATGAAAAGATATATTAACTTGATCCTAGGTGAGAGAAAATAAAAGAGCAAAGCAAATGCATAGTAATAGACAGCAAAAGGCCACTACCAATCAAATCCTTGCAAAAGATGGCTGGGATATATGGCAAATATAAACAAACTTTTCCTTCTAAAGACATTCATAAAACCATAGTTTCTACACTTCTTTCCTGTATTAAGAAAAGGAAGTGTATCTCCCACATTTGAGTGGGCTTATTTGATTATGGGCTCTTAATTGTGATTTTTGATTGCCTTAACATCAATATCATGGCCACAAGATACTTCTGTAATCTGCAATAAAAAGTATCTATTTTACTAATTTCATAAATATTGAGACATTCCCTCCCTAAAAACTGACAAATCATGTTAAAAAATGGTAATGTCCAGTGTGGTCCAAGATACAAAGAAATGGATATTGATAAACTCACATGGGAATGTAAACTGGTAGAATGAGAACATTTATGTAGAGCAAGCAGACAATAAATATCAAGAATCATAAAATATCTTTAGAAATTTTAACGCTGAAATTACCCTCTAGGAATTTTTCCTTAGAAAATAATCACGAGTGTGGACAATGATTTATGTTTATCACACAATTTGTAATAGCAAATTGCAAAGCATATTCATCATGTAATTTGTAACAGCAAAATGTTGGTAAATGTCTAAATGTCAAACAAGAGGGAGCGATATGGAAAGAAAAAAATAATAATGGGAGTATCTTGTGGTCAGCAAACAAAATATTTTTGAAGGTTATTTTATAACGTGAATTTACTTATATGTGAATAAACGAATATGTGAATATCTGGTTATATATAGTCCATATATGTGGTATAAATATAACCAAATTTAATAAATAACCATATAAATGAGATTATAAATATAAGCATATCTGTTTACACATATATGAAAGCATGATTCTAATTTAGTTCATTCCATCTCTGTAAATATTGGTAAATGTCTCTAAGTTCCCAGGAAAGCAATGGCTCTACCTATGGTAGAGGTTGCCAGTGAGCACCAATGTCTATGACCTCCTTTTCTTCCCAGGCACACAGACTATTTTATCCTAGCCTCCTTTATAGTTATATATTACAAGAATTATAGCTCTTAACCTTCCTCTTGTGCCGTTTTTGTGAAGTGTTTAAAAGACAGTTTTGTAGTTACTCGTATCTACTGATTTTCATTCCCATGCCCCATTATCAGAATAGTTTTGTCCATACTCATCCTTGTTTTGTCAATTTGGATTCTATGTCCTGTGGTACCGTCTCAGTATGTGGCTTTATCCAAAAAGGGACTTCAGTTGGTTAGCTTTGAGAGCTCATTGGGCCCCGGCTACTCTGTTGAGCTTATTTTAACTACTTGTGCTCAACTTCACGTTAGAGGCATAAAAGTTTTGACTTTTGTCAGTTTTGACTTTTGACTTTCCAGTTTTGACTGCCATTCCCAGATTGGACTTCTATAATTTCCAGTAAGGACTTATGGGCTATTGTAGCTTTCTCAGTACAACATGTCATCAGGAGACCCCAAGACTTCTCTTGATTTCTAAACGCACAGTCAGTAGTATCATGCAAGCCTTGTTGCCTTTGGTGGTTTGTTTCTACTCACTCATATTTTGGCGTTTACTGGAATACCCTGTCACCTAGTATTGTTGCAGATGATGTTTCTGGGGTTTTGGTTTTGCTATCCTCATTTTTGTTTCAATTTTAAGAGGTGGAAGGGGAATAGAGAAAAGAACAAACAAACAAACAAAAATGATACTGTCACAGCCACTATAATGACAGAATCCAGAACAAATACATTTGAGTTTTCATGGTATGAAAGAATATGGTTGAAGTGATGAAGGTAGAGGAACTATGAAAACAAAAAACAACAGTATATGGAATTGTAAGAAATATTTAATAGTTTATGGCACTGGACAGGAAAAGAAAAAGATAATGATTCATCAAGACACATGAGTTCCCAGTCTACATTAACCACTAACTATTTATATGGTCATTTGTGAGTAACCTGCTATCTCAATTTCAGATTTCTCCCATGTAAAATAGTTGAATTATGGTCCTATTTGGCTTAGACCTCATGGTTTTCCATGAGGAACATTTATATGGCCAGCCATCTAGCCCTACTCAAAAAATTACAGACTTTTTTCTGTCCATAATAAAATCTAATTTCTTTATTATGATATTCAGTATCTAGCATCAATATTCAGCCTTCTCTTTTACCCCACCTGCCTCAAACTTATATATGGCTAAAATATTCTAAATGCTTAACTGTTTTAATAAATAACATAAAATAAAAATTGAACATTACACATAGAAAAATCACCCTACAATGTCATTCAAAAATTAGAATTAAAGGAATAAGCAGGATATTTCTCATTTCCATTTTAAGTAGCTAATTACTGATTTTCATATAATTTATGCTACATTAATATGAATCACTTATTCTTTAAAATCCAGTCAAATACCTTGATATTTCCAAACATTTGAATTTTGGACACCAAGTAACTATAATCCACACATAAGAAATTTTGAGGCAGAGTTTAAGTATATAAAATTATATACCATCACATGCCCCCAATGTGTGCCCATCAGCTAAGACAATCACTAAAGCCTTTTTGAATATATTTTGATTTAAATGGTGGCTATAGTTAAATGAGTAGAAAAAAGGACCATATGAGCAAAATCTTCTTACATATACTGCCACCAAAAGTGTTCTCTTCATTAAAAAATGAAAAATTCTCAAGAGCTAGTAACTATTAGTTCTCTCCAGAGAATGGACATATAAACAATAAAGAAAATATAGGAGAATAGATGCTGGAAGATAAGGGGAGGGATCCTGGATTTATTTAAGAGCAAACTGAAGAAGCCAAAGAAACAAAATACAAGAAAATAGGGCAAATTTCAGAACTTAAGGGAAAGATTAAAAAAAAAAAAAAAAAAAAAGAAAGCTTCTATGGGTTTGTTGTAAGAGCCTACAAAACATCAATGTTAGATATTAGTAGTTATTAACCTATAATTATCTTGGATGTGATGTGAAAATGTTTTAATACTATGAGCTTTCAAATCTGGCGAGTTTTATTCAAATTTTGGCCTCAGAATCTACTAAAGATGTGGACTTGAGCAGAGCTAGTAGTTTGTTGAGCCTCAATTCCCTTATTTTTAAAAATAGGAATGGTGATACCATTTTGCACTGTTTGTATGAGAATGGAATAAGATAATGAATACATCCTAGCACATATTTATTATATCTATACAAAATAGTTAGCACTTTAAAAATTATCTGTTATCCACTAAGCACTATTCTGAGCATTTTATGTGCACTAGTTCCAACCCCATGGGAGAGGTACTATTGTTATCATCATTTTAAAGGTAAAGAAACTGAGGTACAGAGAAATTAAGTAATTGGCCCAAGGTCACAGATCTTATAAATGGCTTTGCTAGCATTCAGGATAAGACAGGGTGGCTTTTGTGTTTCTGCAAGTCAACCCTACATATACAGCATTCTGGTTTCCATCATATTTCTTCTTGAATAATTTTTTACAGACTTAATTGAAAGGACTATCTCCAATTAATTCTGTGTGCTCGCTTTAAAATCTTATTGTATCTCCTTTTTTCATAGGCCTCTGTTTGGGTTATTTCCAATAAATATCTTCCAAACGTCCCCTAAAAGATGCTGCTTTTCTCAAAAATCCTGAAGTAGTATTACCATTACCAGTGTCGGCTCTACTGGAGCTCTGGGATGAATATTTAGTTCTTGATTTAGTTCCTTTCTTTCTACTTCACCTGCTGGTCAAGAGACACTCACAAGCCGAGATGTATGGTATTAGAATAAAAATTGAAAGCTGGGTGTGATGGTGTGAACCTGGAGTCTCAGGTACTTGACAAGCTGAGGCAGGAAGATAGCTTGAAGTTCAAGGCCGCAGTGTGGGCCAGGTGCAGTGGCTCACACCTGTAATTCCAGCACTCTGTGAGGCCAAGGCGGGCAGGTGGATCATCTGAGCTCAGGAGTTCCAGACCAGCCTGAGCAAGAGAGAGACCCTGTTCTCTACTAAAAAAAATAGAAAGAAATTAGCTGGACAACTAAAAACATATA